>NC_072852.1:133579676-134243176 GCF_028858705.1 Grus americana | reverse complement strand
GCGCAGAAAGAGTTGGGAGACGCCCAAAGACTAGCTGTCTCCTTCGCTTGTCCATCAGAAGGCCATACTTGCCTCTGGCAAGGCAGAAGTTTGCAAAGAAGCATGGTGTCTACATGTGTGTGCCAAGCGTGGGGAGCATGAGACACGCTCAGGAAGTGTGCATCCACCCCATCAGGGCCTAGAGTACAGGAACTCTCATGTCAGGGAGGGGGTGTGTGAGTGGCATATCCTCCTAACCTTCATTAGCTTATAGCTAAAGTTCTTTCAGTGTGCCTTTTTCATACATGTGTGTTTATGACTGTCTGCTTGTGAGCACGTCTTAAAAACGAGTGCGTATGCTACTGAAGTCTGCCACCCAAATCCTCCTCCCAGTCTCCCACCTGGTTTATTCAGGACTCATCCTGCTTTTGTTCCCACTTTAATGGTTGCACTCCTTTTGCTTTCTCCACATGCATGAGCGTGTATAGATGCCAGATAGCATCAAAGATCCCCACAACAATTTCCTCCTGGAGATCTGCCAGCAAAAAATAAGGCGGACAACAGCTCTGTCCATACCATGTTGCAGTGGAATTAATCTGTTTCTTTGTTTTTAAGAGGGGGCTGTGGTGTAAATCAGTCTGGCTCCCAATCTCCTCTGCAGGAGGAAGAACATTCCCGGGTTTCACTATTCCCTTGCTGGTTGTTGAGCATCAGAGCAGAAGCTTTTTCTTCAAGGCACAATTTTCAAGTAGTGACCCTTTAAACTTCCCAGCATCGAATCACTTTAATGTCTTTGTGCTCCTTATTGCCCAGTAGATATTGACTCTTACAGCACCACAATGGTTACGGCTTTGCTTTTGGTTATGGCTCTTTAAACATTTTAGCAGGGCTTAGTCACAGCCAAATAAGCGTAGGGTAAATTCCTGTTTGGTGTTAGTGTCCTTGGTCTGGTGGCCGCGCCTCCTCAGGGCAGCTCACCATGGATGAATTTGCATTTGTCAATAAATATGAATATTAAAGCACAAAGGGAGCATTCTTTCCCCTCTGTTGTTTCTTTGTCTGTTTTGAAGTTTATTCTGAATTCAAACATGATATGCCCGTGTGAATAGGAACATTTCAAGCGTTATCAGCTTGCTGTGATCCCAATAAACAGCGAACGCCACTAATGGAGTCCCTAGCACGTTTTTGGAAGAGGAATATAGATGGCATATGGCACAGAAGAATAATTTCATAGTAATAAGCAAAAGCCAGTTATTAGCGAGACTCTGCTTTGTAGCTAATGGTGTCATGGATAATGAGGGTGGTGAAGGAGAACCTGTTCTGAGTGCTGGGAAATAGCCGACCGCTCCCCTCAGCAGAAACAATACCGTTCCTAAAACGCCATCGACCCTTTGATAGACTTTGGGGGAAGCTGTCTCGGTGCTCAAAGGCGAGCTGCCGCACAGCTTTGGGACCGGGCTGCGCTGCAGCTGGCAGGAGAGCTTGCTGGCAGCTCTGCCACAAAGTTAGGCCAACCTGAGATGCAATACAGAAACCCCCGCAGGTGGCATGGCCGTGCAGCCGTTGCCGCTCGGCCGCCATCCCCACGCCTTCGCAAGCAGCAAATGTTTGGTTTTCTGTGCACAGCAGTGATAGCTTGTCAGAAGTAAGAGGCTCGATTATTTTCAGGTTGTTTTGGGAGTGAGTTGTTGGTTTATTAGAAAGCTGTACCTATCCGAAGGATTTTTTATAGTCATTGAAAGACCAGAAGTGATAAGAGAGTCCATGGTTTATTATTTTCCACAGGCGACTTTGGCAGTGTATCACACTTCTGGCTTGCAAATAGCCCCTGCACAGTTCTGCACAGCCCCTGAAGGGAAGCCTGCTTATTTTGACAAAGAAAAGGAAATGAAATGAAGAGAGAGAGAGAAAGAGAAATAAAGGAAGGGAGGAAAAGAAAGAAGGAAAGAAGGGAAGCTAGGAGGAAAATCAGAAAGAAAGAGGAAGGAAGGAAGGAAGGAAGGAAGGAAGGAAGGAAGGAAGGAAGGAAGGAAGGAAGGAAGGAAGGAAGGAAGGAAAAAAACATGCAAAAGAAAAAGAACAAAAGAAAGAAAAAGAAGGAAAATGTGGACCAACTAAAACAAGCTGAAAAACCCAACTGTTTGTGATCTAGATTTTAGGGAAGCAAAGGACAGGCACTTGAGGATATGCTGACACTCATTTGTGACCACGCATGATGGCCAGACTTCTCCAAAGTGAGTAATGATTTCAGGTGCCTCAGTTCCCAGTGACTGAAATGAGCCAGGCCTGCAGAGAGCTGCATGCCCAGAGTGCCCCAAGGAGCCGCAGGCACCCCACAAGCAGCCACGCTCCTCTCTGGGCAGCCTTGGCCCACCAGCAGGCTGGGTCGATGGGCCTCTGCAGCACCTGCGGGGCGGCGGTGTCCTTCCCACCCCGGTGCCCACCAAGCCCACCTCGGTCTGGACCCTGGTGCAGTGGCAGCCACCTGTGGTGGCCATAGGAGCTGCCCTGACAGCTACTCCAAAGCGTTTCTCCAAGGCTTCTCTCCCCACACCTCTATGTAGATATGGTTGCCCTGCACATTGAAATACAGCCACCTCTGGAGCAGCTGTCCTGCAGCTGCTGTCACCCAGAAATTTCTGCAGAAAGCTGTTTCCAGTGGCACTTGCCCGGGGTACGGAGCTGCAGCAGGGTGCCTGCACAGCCAGCCTGTACCCTCTTCTTCGCCAGCAAGCCCCGCTCAGCTGGAGAGCTGAAATGTCGCTGATCAGGGATCACAGGACGGGGATGGTGGAGAATTTTGTTCCCCCTCTCCGGAAAGCACAGGCCAGCTAGTGAACATGAGCCAGCACACCCCTGGCCACCCGCCATCGTCCCCTGATGAATGAGCTGCAACACACTCAAAAGGTGAGAAGGCCCAGCCATATCCATATCTCGCAAACCTCAGCAAAATGGGTGGTAAAACCTGTGAAATAGGCTGGTTGGTGGGTTGTTTTGTTTTGTTTTGTTTTTCTATTCTGTTTTTATTTTTGTTCTTGCTTTTGGCAAGCATGCCAGCGTGGGTCGGGGCTGCGAGGACAGGGCTGTGGCAGGGCTGGGCAGAGCCTCACGGAGTGGCGAGGAGGGTGGACGTCAGGCTGCAGTGTTCGAAGGAACGCTGTGCTTTTCCTAGAGTGATGTCAGGCCACCTTTTCTGCTTGAATTGTAGTAAAAATAAATACAGCTTGAATTGTGTGGGCATGGTTTGGAAAAGGATTAAGGGGACGTTTTAACATTGGTCTTACTGAAGTGGAAATGATTTCTGATAGCCAGCTGGAAGCTGGCAGAGGCACTAGGCTGAAGTTGAGAGTTCGTGCAGCTGGGGTTTCATAATACGAAATTGCTAGTCTTTCATTTATTACTTTAGAGTCAGATCCTAAAATCTTATTTATATGATTAGTCCCTGTGGGCCATATCCTTATTTCTCTTACACCAGACCAACTCAGGAACAGAGGAGGGGACGTCTGTGAGGCAAAGCCTCCTCATTAAAAGGTCCCTCTAGAGCGGAAGAATAAAAGCCAGCTACGGTAATGCCCTCTAGCCTGCAGCTGGGAGGCATGGACCAACACAGAAATAAGCTACACACCAGACAGCTCTCTCCAGCAGAACTAGCACAGCCCTCCAGAGCCCTCCACTAGCTCCTTCTTCAGATGAGAGTTCAGTTCAAGTACCTGGTACTAATCATCCAGGTCATTAATTTTTTGGGTCCAATTCACCTCAAAACCTGCTCCCCCGCTCTGCACTGAGCAACACAGCCGCCATTGCTAGGGAAGCATGCGGTGCAGAGATGGCTGGCTCAATAGCCTGGCTCCTACCTCTGAACCCACAGCCAGGTGCCCAGGACGTCGTGGGGTTCCTGCTACACTCATTTGGAGTGAGCCAGCCCCAAACTTTCTGGGACAAAACTTGGGTAACAAGCTGGGGTAAGGGTCATAGGGGCTGTGTGGACCAGACCGTAACAGGTCTGTCCCTGCTGCGCAGCCCTCCGGTGCTATGCCAGCAGGCCTGGCACCTTACACCTTCCCACAGGCCCCCCACCTCCCCAGCAGTGCTAATGGTAATGATGATGAACAGGCCGGTGCATAGTGTGGATTCAGCCATTTTGCGGCAGACAGAGCCAACCTGGAGCAGTGTGGGTAGAAGATGCTGCATCACGCTTAGCCTGGAGGCCAGGGGCCACTGGCAGGGCAGGTGCCCTTAGCAGTGCAGCATCACCCTCAATATGGATTTGGAGAGAGGATATACCAGGTGGGACCCCAGGCATTAGAGACCCCTCCAAGAGCAGAATGATGGGCAGAGGGCAGGGAGGCACATCTACTCCGTGTGTTAGCCTGGTACAGAGATGTCTGAGGTCATGGAGATGGAGACCTGAGCTAGTCCATCCATACGGTGAAGCACACGTTTGCCAGCTCAGTCCCACATGCTGCCTAGGCAGCTGAGCACACTAGGCAGGATTTATTAACATGGGCGCGGTGGGAAGGCAATTCCTCCAAGCTTGATTATGGAGCTGGGGCAGTCCAGCATCAGCACCCCTGTATGTGCCCCTCCTGCATATCTAATCCTGCCTGTATCTCCCACACAGACAGATTGGGGCTCCTTGCACCTGGTGGAGTAGACTGCCATGTTTTGACTCCCAAGCCTCCACCTTTATCAGCAGCCTCTTGCAATAACAGTTGTGGAATGAAAAGGAGGGAGAGAAATGGCAGGAGGAGGAAGATGAGGTGGAAGGAAGTGGCCAAGGTCTCTGGCACACAACATGAACTCCAGGGAAGGCAGCCTGCTTTCTGGACTGTGTTCATGCCCAACAAATCAGGGAGATGGGAGCAAGAGCCTGCAGAATCAAGGCTGCAGGGGCACGTACAGTGCACTTATTCAGGGATGTGAGAGGCTCCAGGATCCGGGGCAGAAATTCCCCTGCAGAAATGTTATGCTGGGGGGAATCCACCAATTACTCCTGTTGGCACCTGCGAGCATACCTTTTAACAAAGCAGCATTCTTTCACTCTGTGGAAACGCACAGCACATCCCGCCGGGCTAATTAAATAGCAACCCCTCCCTTACAAATCAGGGCGCTGCAGTGGGTGTGCATGAGCTCAGCCCCTGCACACAAAGGGCAACCGTTCCCAGGTCGGATTCCAACAGGGAAATAAAAACTTCCAGCAACAGGGATCTGCTCTGTGCCTGATGCCACAGCTCAGCTCGCTCGGCAAAGGAAGCCCTCCTCTGCCTCCCATCCAGCCGGAGCAGCTGCACGGCGTGCTGCCCCCACCGAGCCTGTATCCCAAGCCCTCATCTGCCTGCCCAGACTTCATGGGAGCAGGCGAGCTCCTTCTTGGCTCAGCTTCCCAGGCCCTGCCCCGCTGACAGCCAAGGTGCATGTAACGCCATGTGCCACAGGGCAGTTATGTTTGTCAACCTGGAGGGCTTTGTGCAAGTCCTATAAAACACAGGCAAAGTATATCCAGCGCAGCGTGGTTCAGTGCGCAGCGCAGTGATGTCGTCTGCACCTGGACACCTCTGGGACCCGTTACCGTTGCCGAGGGTGGGATAAAAAGTACTTTGTTTCTTGACTGCATTTTTAAAAACTGAGAAGACTGCTCAGGGATTTCTGAAGCTTGAGTTGATTAGCAGTTAATGATGTGTGTCCTGAAGAAAAAGTAGGATTAAATATTGTGCTCATTTTGGAGCAGGGCATTTTAAGCTTGAGATTTACAGCTATTTTGTTGGCATTTCATGAAGTGTTTAGGTATGCTCAGCTCTTGGTTACACAGCCGCTTAGTATTTTGAACACTCATTTTATGCAGATGTAACTTAAACAAATGATGCTATATTAAAGTGTGTAAGTGTATGTGTTACAACTACACGTTAACTTTCAGGGAACACTATTGGAAAACAGACACCCAGTGGGATGGGAATCACTTCTTCGGCAACCTGCAGATCCGTGCTCGAGACCTGCAGACTCATCCCTGGGCTGACCCAGTCCCAGCGCTGACTGGCCCTGCTGCTCATGCTGCCCCTTCCAGCCTGGGAAACGTGCTGCAGCAAAGCTTGTCCTTCATTATTGTTATCTCAGCCCTCACCATCCTCTCTTGACTCCTCTCAGCTGGAGTTGCCTTATACTCGCTTTTGAAGCGCTGCACAGCTCTTTTGCACATGCTATAATTCTGAGTTCTGTTGCCCACCCGTGGCCTCCACCCCGCCATCACATCCCAACTTAGCTGCCTGGGTGTCACCCCTGCACCGCTGTCCATGACCCTTAAGGTGTGGTGGAGCTTTCCCGAGGAAAGCTACCATGCTCTTGCTACTTACCTATTTTGATGCCTGCCTTCCTGAAGACTTCCTTCTGTCACATTGCCTCCAGGGTATCCAATCCATATATATATCAATTTCAAAGAAAGGCGAAGAAGGGGGTGGTGTTTCCTAATCTCTTAGAAGAGAAACAAATCATGCCTTGTCTCCCTTTCCAGGGGTTTGTCTCCATAACAAGATGAAGGTGTGCTGATAAAGATGTACAAAAGCAGCAAAGATGCAGTGGAACAGGCTTCAGGCCTCGCTGACAAGTCTCGGGAGGGCAATTGGGCTGCTGAGCCATTCTGATTCCCATACACCATCCTCTCACTCTTGTTACCCAGGCTAAGCAGATTCAATGAGGCATAGATATGCCCAGCCATGCTACATTCATAACTTCATTTTGCCGTGGAGACATACTGCGAGATCAACACCTAACACATCATGCTTAGCAAAAGGTGACAATACAGTGCGTGAAATGAGGGCACTGATTTTTTTTCCCCTCACTTGACTATTAGAACAGCAGTACCACTTGTGCAAAATATGAAATTGCCAATATATGAAATGTAGCCAAGCAGGCTAAAATGGACAAAAGCTTCAGGTCTGATGTGGCTATTAAGAATTTCCAATTAATTAAACACTCAACTGATAAATGCACGTGGCATTTGGATAGGTCTCTCGTTAAAAGCAACCCTTCTACATTAGGGAAACTCTAGGGAAAAAACTGATAGTGCAAGCCTGTGGTGTACTTTACAGTATATAAAATGCATATCTCAGGCTAAAAAAAGGATAAAGCAAAAACTGTCTGGAAGAAAAGAAGCAACACATCTTTTAAAAGTTCTGAACCTGCATATACAAAGTCATTAGTCTTTAATACATATGAATTGATAAAACTTGTGTTTCTAGTTTGCTACACATAGACACAAAAAGCAGAGTAACTAACACTGCTCAGTAGGTGCTCTGTGTTATTACTATCTTTGCCAGTGCGGAGCTCACATAGACTTTGTTACCAGGATAGCTGTGAAAACCTTCCGACTTTCTCTCCCCCTCTCTCGCTTTCCAAATTTCTATCTTGCTGAATTTCTATCTTGCAAGAGGTACTATAGCTCACATTATAAGTTGGCTCTGCTCCCCGGCCTGACTGAGCCCACTCTGTGTGGCCAGGGGGATTAGCGCAAGTCAGCTTAAGTGATTTTTTTTTAGAGGAAACAGGATGCATTGTATGTATGTGAGCCTTCCGAGGCAGCTTAGCAGAAGCACAGCAGCGGTGCCGACAGGGATAATAGTACTGCTAATAGGTATGGCACACCTTCCAAATGCATTCAAAATACTGATGGCTGCATCTCTTTTTCTTTCTTTTTTTTTTTTTCAAGTGACAAACACCAATGAAAACCTAAAAAATAATACTTCATTTTCACTAACATCTTCTTGAAGGAAATTTAACTTAGTGTAGAGTTATCTGCTAATTTGGGAGAGAAAGGTTGTTTTAATGCATTGTAAAACAGTCATTTGAATTGTGTTTTAGCACTGGTTTTCTATAAAAGTCTAAAGGTCATGTTCCTACTTACTATAGGACTATATCTGGTGTATATCCAGATTCACAAATAGCTAAAGAATAAAAATTCTTTCTTTGGCAGCTGGAACAAAGTGTCTTAAGCAAAATCATGTGTTTGAATCTACATCCAGACATGGCTCTTACTAGTACAGGTCTGGAAATTTCTCCTATATTCAAACATACATTGCAAGCCCTGTATTTTAAACAGAGCACTGGGCTTAATTTGGATTGCTTTGTCCATATAGAAAAATTTACAGATATTCACAAACATGACCCTTGGATCATTCCGACAATAAAGTTTGAATGTAGAAGAATACTCTCATGGCTAATTTGACCCGGCTTTCTCCGAGACCCCTTCTTTAGGCAGACCTTTCTACCTTTAGAGCTGGGGATGGGACGCTTCTTCAAACACTGAACTATTGTACATGTCGGAGCTTGAAAAGCATTTTGAAAGCAAAAGAAAGTGGACTTGCTTCAAATGCTATCACAAACTCCCTTCCTTTTGGATTAAAAAATGGTTCATGGCTTACTGCTGACTTCCTGTGATCATGATTATTGGCTAAGAGTTTTACCCAATATTTTGATGGAATATCAAAATTGTGGGTTCTTCTACCTGATGACTGCTTGTGTTGCACAAAGGTCATATGGTAAGTTGTTTTCTTTTTTCATTGGATGGATAAAACATCTTATATAAGAAAAAAACAAACACCGCTAGTGAATGAGGTGCTTTTGGCACAAACACTTGGAGGACTACTCATTCATTCTTAAAATTCATGCCACTTTCCCACACAAGGGTTGTCACATACCTGGCAGTGGTCCAAACAGCATAAAACATAATCGAGGAATAAAAGCAACTGAATGCAGGTCTTTTAGCTGCAAAACATCTACAGATTAGATTCTGAAAAAATATATTTTCAGTCATTTCTATTAACAGTGTTTGCTGTAAACCAAAACCTACTTACACAGATGGCTGTGTGCTAGTCCTTCTGGGATTTTATTTTATTTTTTTTAACCCTTAATGCCTGCATTTTATCTTCTTTTGTGGGTTTGAGTCAGACCATCAGTGTTATTTTCGTAGAGCTGTTTGGGTTCTAATTAAGCAATAAGGAGCAGAGCCTGTCCTGGGGATTAGGAGTGACTTGGAGTGTTGACGCAAAGCTGAGAGCCATTAGCAACACCTGGCCATGAATTCCCCAGGAGATGCTAGTGCCAAACGCATCACGGCTGTTTCTAACAATCCTTGCTGCTTTTTTAATGGGGGGAAATATATTTTTTGACTTTTGGAAAGTACCAGAGGGCAGGCGAGATTAGTGCAGTTTAACATCTAGGAGATGACAAGAATAAAAGGAATATGGATTACAGTGGTGTCTATAGGAAAATATTTTCTTATTTGTCAGCGCCCACATGCATTCCCACAGCAAGTAGATACTCAAAATACAAATCTGAGAGAAGAGGTGGGAGATATTTTCAGAGCTACTGACTTCCAATAAAGCAAATTTCATTAGACAAACCAAGCTGACTTTCAAATGGCACAACGCTTGCTGTTTATCAGTTTTTAAACCGCTCCCATTACTGTTGCTTGATAACCATATAGAATAATGATATGAAAAGCTTATCCAATTAACATATTTATGCTTTACTTGGCAGAGAGGGAATGGTGGGTATACCCATCTAAGCACTTCTGCATTCCTGCTGGAAATACATTAACCATTCCCATCCCTCCCCCTCTCTCTCCTCCACGCTATTACAGCACCTTCAGCCGAGACAGCCTTGCATCGCTTCTGGGAGAACACTTCCACTAAATTCTTACAGGATATTAATGGCCGTTCATGTATAGTATTGCCATATGAATGTTTCAATGACCTAGATAAATGTGCATAATTTCCTTTGTGTATAATGGGCATGAGTGTTTAATTATGACAAGTTGTGACTTTAGTAGTTTATCTCAGCCCCCCAGGGAGCCCTTGAAAATGAAGTTTCCTATTGCCTGGTATGCAGCGAGTGCAATTTTACAATAACCCTATACTAGGATATCGTAATCCATGTTGCTTCCTCCTTTTTCCTCCACTTAGTGTATACAGAGGAGCACAAACACCGAAACTGGAGTTTGTGTGAGACGGTGGGTTTGTACAGAAAGCAGGCTGTTACAAATGAAAAGAAAGATTTAATGGGAAATGGGCTGCAAGACAGCAATCAGGATGATTTTTTTTACAAGTCACTTAAATTACTGGCCACACATTAATTCTGAGGTTAACTCCTTTGGTTAAACTAATCACTATTAATCAGTGAAGCTGTTAATCAAATTGCTGAGAGCACAGGACCGAGTAAATTGGACAGTCAGATAATCTCTTGGGCTGACCAAAGATGCAGAAAAGTTTGTGTCCTCCTCAGAAAAATGAGCAATGAGTTAACTAGTTTGCATGCTATGTGCAAATGATGTCTGTTTGCAACAGCATTAAACCCTGCAGTGCTTTAGTTTTTTGGGGGATCTTCTTACCCATCTACTGCCTTTCTGCCACATGTGTGCTTTTGCCCCACACTTGCGCTCTCTCTCTTTCACAAATACACATGCAAGCGAGGATGGGAAAGGCTCAAAACGGAGAGATTTCAAGTGGAGGATTGATGGCTGGTGATTGTGAAGCCAAATCACTCGCTATACTTGCTTTGCACTAGGCGATTTCCTGCTGTTGTTTCTAGTTACAGTAGATAATAAAAACTGTTACAAAACCCTATTAACAAGAAAACAAAACACAGATGGCATGTTGGATGCAAAGCATCTGGGGATGGCAATCGACTCTGGCCTCAAAAGCTATTTTGTTCCATCCCGGTTTTCTTGAGAAAGTGGGAAAGGGACGGCAGGAAATGCTGCGCAAGTTGCGGGAGCGAACTTTGCCAGCTACCAAGGAACTAACCCTGTGCTGGGAAGTAACTGGGTCTGCGGGGGAACCGTGGCTTTCAGGAATGCTTAGGGCTAATGCGTACTGTTATTATCCTCTTATCTCTTGAGGCCTTGGCTGGGAGAGCCATCTCTAAGATGTTCATTCCTCAGATTGATAGCCAACTATTTGCGAACCTGCATGGGTATTTCTAAAAGAAAGAAAATGTGGTTATTATTTGTGCTATAAATTCTGAAAATGGAATCATAGTCAAGGCTTAAAGAGCAAAATATGCCTTACAGAAAACTTTTAAAAACATCCCACTGAGAAATATTTATGTCTTGCATCATATTTTAAGTCTTTCTCCCCCTTTGTTCTTTGGTAATACAGATAGTGAACCAAATCTGGAAATCAATTACAGAGCGTATGTTTGGCGTAACATCACTGACCCCTTTTGTGTTCATTAGCCTGTCTTTGCAGCCCAGCGCCGCAGAGAGCAGCCGGGTTCAGTTTCAATGCAAAGGTCCCTGCAATGAATGCATTCATCTGTTCCCGGGGGCCCGCCTTGGAGAGTGCTACCTGCTGGGGGAATATTACCCATTTGTTTGTGAGAACACGAAAACAGATAATGACAGGTAACAAAACGGCTGTGCCCTCGTCCTTGTTGGAAAGCAAAAAGCAATGGAGCTTATCTCGGGGAAGATTTACGCCAAGATGCTTCGGTCCTGTTCCCTGGTGTGAGCTGACGCAGGCCGCGCGGGCTGCTGCGATTTATGCTGCCTGCTGAGGCCTCCTTTTCCAGTGGACATGAATTTCACTGAGCGAGAGAGCGGCTTCCACATTTGCTGTGTTGGGTGTCTTCAGGCCTCCAGGGTCTGGATGGAAATGATTTACTGACCATAGATGTCAGCATCTGCATTTGGCCACATATTTAGGTGCCTTTTTCTGGCTCTTTTCCTCCATGGGGGCTGCCCATATTGGCCTCAGGTGGTCCAGAGTCTGCTCAGCAAAAGCAATATGATGCAGAGCGGACTGAAATCTGGGGGACAAACAAGAGGCTCAGCACCGCATATTTATTTGTTCCTGTCTTTCTTCAGCAGGGCAAACCTGGGTAAGAAACGGTCACCACAGAGCCCAGAGCCTGCCCGTGCCGTCGTTGGTGTGTGCCTGCTCGGGGCTTTCTGACAAGTGGCGGAGGCCCCCTTGCGCTGCTGCAATGCACAGAGCGCCTTCCCTGGGACGTGCGGCGAGTCCGCTCTTCGTGTGCCATCAGTATGAAGTTTCTCTGTGTGCTCTCACATCAGCTATGTGAGGTCGCACAGGCAGTGAGGTGTACCTGGTGTCACACCTGCTGTGTACCGGTATGTGTTGGGTTTTGTGTGGCAAGGTTTTGGTAGCGGGAGGGGCTACAGAGGTGGCTTCTGTGAGAAGCTGCTAGAAGCTCCCCCTGTGTCTGATAGAGCCAATGCCAGCCAGCTCTAAGATGGATCCGCCTCTGGCCAAGGCCAAGTCAATCAGCGCCTCTGTGATAACATATTTAAGAAGGAAAACAAAAGAGTTAAGGGAAGCTTTTGCAACCGGAGAGAGGAGTGAGAAGATGTGAGAAACTCTGCAGACACTAAGGTCAGTGAGGAAGGAGGGGGAGGAGATGCTCCAGACACCAGAGCAAAGATTCCCCTGCAGCCCATGGTGAAAACCATGGTGAGGCAGGCTGTCCCCTGCAGCCCATGGAGGAAGGATGAGGGGGTGTAGAGATTCCACCTGCAGCCCGTGGAGGACCCCATGTTGGAGCAGGTGGAGGCACCTGAAGGAGGCTGTGGCCCGTGGGAAGCCCACGCTGGAGCAAGTCCGGGCCGGACCGGTAGACCCATGAAGAGGGGAGCCCACGCCAGGGCAGGTTTGCTGGCAGGACTTGTGGGAGGGACCCCACGCTGGAGCAGTCTGCTCCTGAAGGTCTGCACCCTGTGGGGGAGACTACACTGGAGCGGTTCGTGAAGGACTGTAGCCTGTGGGAGAGACTCCATGTTGGAGCAGGGGAATGTTGAGAGGAGTCCTCCCCCTGAGGACAAAGAAGCGGCAGAGACAATGTGTGCTGAACTGACCGCAACCCCCATTCCCTGCCCCCTTGTGCCGCTGAGGGGGGAGGAGGTTGAAGCCGGGAGTGAAGTTGAGCCCGAGAAGATGGGAGGGTTGGGGGGAGGTGTTTTAAGACTTGATTGTATTTTCTCATTGCTCTACTCTGTTTTGCCTAGTAATAAATTAGATGAATCTCCTCTCTACATTCAGTCTGTTTTGCTCGTGACGGTAATTAGCGAGTGATCTCTCCCTGTCCTTATCTCGACCCAAGCCTTTTGTTAGACTTCTCCTTCCCGTCCCGCTGGGGGAGGGGTGAGTGAGCGGCCGCGTGGCACCCAGCTACCGGCTGGGCCTAAACCACGACACGGTAGAAGGTCTTTACAACATGGGGGTCCAAGGACATGGCCTCTTATACACTGCAGCACCTGTGCAGCAGGGCTTCCTCACCAGAGGCTGAGGCCAAGGCCAAAAAGTCTTCGTGGAGGTTAGCAATGAAGATGGGAGGTGCACTTGGCCTCGGGCACAGCTCTCAGGCACAGGTGCTTTTTGTCTGCAGACATGTCACCTCACCCATATGGAGGACAAGGGTTTGAACCCGAGTCTCTGATACGCTGTTGCCTCATCCTTGCCCTTCAGATTCCTTTTCTTTACCTCTTCTGTCTGTCATTCTGGATCTTTTCTCTCTGCCACTGTTGCCTCGACTCTGAAAAACATTTCAGACAGCTTCATTGAAACTGTATGTGCGGCTTGCAGTGCTCAGGTTGGTCTGATCGGAAAGGTAGAGGTTATTGAAGAATTCAGAAACATTACAAGGGAGCATGGACCCATGGCATTTATTCTCCATGAGGCCAGCCAGTGGCTTAAAGCCTTACCCATCCTCAGGAGATAGGTACTGCTTTCTCCTTCTCCTCCTCCTCTGCTTTTCCAGGCTGTCAAGCACCTGGTCTGTTCCTGGGAATTACCCAGAGCCATTAGATGCATCACCAGCTCTGGTCTCCTATATACTGATCTCATGGGCCCCAAATTATAGTACTTACATGAAAAGTACAAAGGTTGGAATGATGACAAAGCACTACATTTAGTACTGTAGACTAGACATATATATATATGCATATATATATGCTTATATGTAAACAAAAACAGACCTAGTGTTTTGTGGTGTGCATTTTCAGCAGTCTGCCCACAAAATCAGAGATGGCAGATGGCTGGCTTCTCAGCAGGATAAGAATTAGGATTATTTGGGTACCTTAGCTGTTCCTTGACACGTATTCAATTCAGTTTAATGCTAATTTTGATAGCTTTTTAAACCTTATGTTCTTTGATGTGAATGCAGGGTTCATTCTTGACTTTGCTTTTAAAAGCTTCGTGTGCGTCTGTGTACGCACGCACGTGTGTATGTTTGACGAGGATAGCAGCCCAAGCTAAGGAAGAAAATGATAGTGTGTGAACATGCATTACCCTCCCGGCAGGGAAATGACTTGCCCCTGAGGGTCATGTCGGCGTTAGGCATTTAGAGAGTGAGGTACCTGGAAATTTCGCATTGGAGGGCTACAGAGACCAGGAGGGATAACTGGAAGGGGCTGGATGCCTGGACGTGGGCTGGGAAGCAGGCAGCTGAGGACTAGCACTAGGCAGACCTATCTGCTGCAGAGGGGGTGAAGAACGCGTGGGGATACCCCTCCTCCCCTGTCTTCAGAAGGCTGTTACTGCCTCTGTAAGGAGTTATCAGTCCAAACACCCTGAATATTTCACTGGGGACTACGTTTTACTTAACTGAGCAGAAAACAAAAATTACATGGACATGGAGGTTTTATATCAATGCAGAGATTGGGGGCAGGGGGGGAACATGTGCTTCTTAACAAATAAAAGCCAGCAGTCCCATTGCTACATCCAGTACTCAGGGTGTAAAATATTGGCACACATTGCAATGGCTGGAGCTAGACAAGTCAGCGTGACTTTGAAGGTCTGTTTGATTCCCTTATAAAGTATTTAAGCCAATTCTGGCTTGAAGCTAATTCCTTTTCCCTTAATCGCTTCTCAGATAATAGGAAGCAAAAAAATAAGCAAAGAACAGCACAATAGGTTCTGTGGTAGAGATGCACCATATTTTTCCCCAGAGATGACTGGACAAGGGGTCTGATGTGCTTCGCTGACATGGGAGTAGTGGCATTTGGACAGCAAAGCTGTAGGACTCATTTGGCAGCAAGACTCTGCACTTCCTCACAAGATCATACAATAGTTGAGGTTAGACAGCACCTCCGGAGATTGTGTAGCCCAACCCTCTTGTTCAAATGGCTTTTTTCATACTAGGTGTGTATTTCTCACCTTACAGGGCTGTAAGCTCTAGCGATACACACACAAGCTGAGAGGGAGAAAAGAAAGACACCCCCCTTCAATTTGCAAAATACATTAATTTTTCTCTCTCTATACCAGAAGGATAAAAAGTAGACAGAGACCATTTTGTAATCTGAAAAACTTATTATGTCCTAAAGATTCCTCTGAGAGTGAAATTCTAGCCATTCCTTAAAATACTGTAAACCTTACCTATTCCTAGTGAACTGTACGCAGCAAATCATATTCAGTGAATGAAAGAGCAGAGCAGCGCTGCACTGAAGACAGGGGGCAGAACTGTCTCTCTGCTCCAGGGTCTTTTTATATAGGCACTGCCTCTGATTTTCAGTTCTTTCCCAGATAACAATGTTCTACATAACTGGCTCCTTAAGATGCTACTACAGTTATCTTCAAGTCATAGCTGTGCATTGTACGGTGCCTGCCTGAGAGCCGGCATTAAGGAAAGACCACCCTGACCACTGGTGGTGTGGCTCTGCATTTACATTGCTGGGGGCGCTCAGAGTGCTCGAATGCCCGACTGCTGTGATCTTAAACTAAACGTGCTGGCTCTGCATTAGGAGGGCTATGGATTTTTTACATTTCATCTACCTTATCTATTTGAACGCAAAATATACCTTTCATCACGTCCTCTTGCACTCAGACTGTCGTGATCCATTTTCCACTGTGTGCATCCAGATGGCTTTCGCAGGTTAGATTTCTCCCACTGATTTTTTTTCAATACAAAGATGTCACTGTTTACTTTAGGCACTAAGAGTGCTTAACTGGGATATTATTTTCTGCTGAAAGTTTTACTTTCCTAATCATGGCTGAGTGACTTTCACAGACACATCCTCAGCCACTGAATAGTGGCTCAGCAGCTCGGCAGTTGCATCTGAAATATGCAGCCGGCCGTGGCTGCTCATGGAGACTTCACGGTCCTCTGGGATGCCTGCAGACCCCAGTCCTCCTCCCGTCTGAAGCATCCTGCCAGGCGAGGGACAACCTCTCTTGGCAGCTGGAGCTGCTTGCTGCACATCCTCAGTATCACAGGGCCCTCTGATTGCTACCCGGTCGTGTCTCCACATCAAAACCTGTGGGGTTTGGTGATGTGCTGCTGGTGGCCTGGGAAGCTTGGCAGCTCTGCCTCCCTGTAAGAAGGCCCATCGGTAGAAACCCAGCGGGGAGCGTGTCTGAGGACAGGGCGTTTATTCTAGTTGTGTCCTCCTGTTCCATTAAGTAGTTACTGAAATGTATGGTGCATTCAGCTTTTTTCATATTACACTCCATAATTGTATTAATAAAAGGTATTTACCCTTCATTATTTTCATTCTCCAGAGGATTACCGAAGACAGGATATAATTAATCCAGATGCTCATACGAATCCAGGGAGGTTGTGTGCAACAACCACTGTCTTTACTAAAAGTAATTGCACACATTCACCACAGTCCAACCTCTGTGGCATTTTAAGAGGAGCATGTCTAATTCATGAAAGGGAAGAATTGGTTATTATCTGTATTATCTGTAGCACTCCAGCTTAATTAAGAGTGTTAAAGAAAGATAAAAGGTAGGAGAGAAATGCAAGAAGATGAAATGATTTGCCCAAGGTCACAGAATGGAGATTAGCACCCGGGTCTTTACAGTCCCAGTCTAGTGCCCAGCCCATTAGATCAGATGGCCTCCCAAATCACCCTTCCTGGAGATCGAGTACCTTGAATACCCATGCAAGCGTCTCAAGCAGAAAACCAAAAATGTCTTAGAATAGTCTGATAAAATTCTAGCAATGCACAAGACATCACTGGAATTCATTAAAAAGAATATTTATTGAGAAGCAATGTTAAAAAGGAAACATTCATGCTTTAAAGCAGCCAAGGCAATGAAAGCTTCCACCTTGCTTCAATTTGGAACTCATATTTTTGTAAAACTAATCAATTAGATCATGCTCCTAATTTAGAGTACTGATGCTTTCAGCTACATTTCTGAGATAGGAACAGGCTTTCTACGATTCACAGCTTCTGAAATAAAAATAATTGGTTTCCGAGGAATGTAAAGTGCTAAGGAAGTAACCACTTACCAATCTATTCATCCGGGAGCAGTTTAAGGAGCAACTTTACATCTCTGGGCATCTGCAAGATAAAAAGAGATACAGTTCATTAGCAGACAACAACCTTAACACTCAGGTTACAGCTGAAAGGATAAAGCAAACTCCTTGGGTGTTTCAGTAAGTATAAGAGTCCTTCCTTCTGAGCAGCTCTTGTTCAAACAAGTCCCTTGGCTGCGTCCTCTGCCCAAGCCCCCCCACGCCAAGTCCTCCAGGAGGCCCCTGCTCACTGAAGCAACCAGTGCTTCTGCCTCTTCTCCCCCACCCCTACCCCCACGGAGGATGCTGAGGGGCTGCTGAAAAGATTAGACCCAGGTCCGTGGCCAGCTCCTGTGTCCCTCTGAAACAATGTGGTGAAGGGAGCAATTCAGGGATGGAACACTCATGGCAATCTCAACATGGGCAGTAACCTCTGAAAGCTATAAAAAACCCAAGCCTCTATCCCCAAAATTAAAAAAGCAGCAGCTAAAATAGTGTTTGCATTAAAAGATCAGTGCCATTCTCGAGCATCTCCAAGGAAATCCAGATAGTAGTTTTCCAACATAGAAATTTTTGTTAGAAAATGTTGCTTCACTGAAACAAAAGATCTGGAGGTGAAATCTGCCACTTCTGGGATGGAATTTCTGCCCAAACCATGGAGGGTCAGTGGCCTGTGAGATTAAGGTAATTTCTAGCTGATGCAATGGAGTGAGCTACAGACTGTACCAAAGCCAACTTAAACCAGCTAATCCAGAGTACCTGTAGAGACAGCAGGTGTGATTTGGTTTGAAATTGTCACATAGACCTATGTGAGATGGATGTTTAAGCTCCCATTTGTAATCAATGGCGATCCAGGGTTGCTTAACCATGGGGTGTCTGAAGCCATTTGCGATATCATAGGTTGTCTGAGACATCCGTGTGAGACTGGCAGATGTGGCAACACATCTGTGGGTACCCTGCGCCCTTCTGGACCACCAGCTGGGGTCCTGCTGTCCCTATGGCATCTCAGCTGATAATAAACAATCATATTTAGATAAGAGTGGAGCCTTTTGCTGAGTTTTGGACACTTTGATGAGGACGTTCAAAGTTAGACCCCCTCAGTGGGCACACCTTCCTCTCAAACACAAGCCCGTTTGATGTGTCTCTCTTGGCAAGCCCCGCCGCCCAGCGGGGCCAGCAGTTTGGGTGCAGCTTTCTATTGACACAGCTGTAAAACTCGCCCGTTCTGGCAGCAAGGTAGATCCTGTTGGGCTGGGGCTTTCCGCCCCGCTTTTCACAGCGCAGCATAGATGTGTCCTTTGTTTCAAGCCTCTTGTTTGAATCAAGTGAAGCGAGGCCCTGAACTTTGGGCTCCCTTGTCCCCAGCACTACCCACGCTCTCACATCGTTGCTTCTGCAGGCTCTCTGGAGAGGGAAGTCACCTCTAGCACTCAGGGGTATGATCCTAAACCCCGCCGGCCACTTCTGCGGTGAACAGCTCTCCGGTGGCTCCAGCCCAAAGTGTTGTGTGCCATCTCAGTGGCATGGGTCAACCTGTCTTGAGCCTCTGGAGTCAGTGGAAAGGATCCATTAAAATTTATCAGGCTCTGGAATTCCATCAGGTTTTTAATTGGAAATGTGAAAGAAAGCACAAAGGATAGGATTCATGTCGCCCGATTTTAGTGGGTGTCTAGTGTAAGTGACTGTCAAGGCACTTTATACCATATGGAAGATAAGTGCCTCCAGCGGTTAAATCATAATGTTTCTCTCTCCCTTACATTATTTTTTATGCTTAAATGGCGATCTGTTTCAGGGGAGGGGAAGAAGGCAGGTGATGGGAAAGTTCATTTGAAACAGACGTATCATATCTAATGGGCTGGGTAAGCTAATTCCCTGCCCTGCTATAGCAGCAAGCCTGCAGCTTTTCCATCTAATGCCTCACCACCGCCGTGCAAGCGAAGGCTGCCCTTGAGCCTGCTAAAGCCAAACTGCTCGGCAACACTGAACAGCCCTCACTTCATAGGCCGTATTTTGGATGATCAGGATTCAATTCTCATTAAACTTACCACTCGCTTGACTTTAATAGGAGACAGATTTGAGTCCTACAAGACTGCGATACAAAACTGTACTTCAGAGCTTGCCTCTGGTTTTGAGTACTCAGTGAATGTCTTCTTCCAAAAACAGTGGATTTTATAATCCAAAACAAAGAAAGATTAATCTGAAATTAAATGGGTCAAGCTGAACACTCTGCGGATGACGCTGACCTTAAGAAGGTGATAAAGGAATTACACTTTTCCTGAGACACTTGCACTAAAGACTCAAGTTGTCACTTCTGCGCTTCCCAAAAGATGTAAACCCACTTCCTGATGTTCACTGTAGCTCCCATCTCAGATCACATATACCCAGTTTTTTATATTCTCATAAGGTCCAAGGTTTCCTAACTCAGCAGAACCTGGCCTAGATAACCCAGCAGGCTCTCCTCAGGAATCATTTTTTAAACCCATCTCTAAGAAAAATCTACCTGAGTCAAAACATTGTAAACGATTAGAAATGATGATAGGTACGCAATAACACAATACACTGCTATTGATCTTGCCCAGGACTCTGTCTTTCCCCAGATGTGCTTGTGTGAATCTTGGCCAAGGAAGGAGTCATTGTATTCCCATGCCTCCTGGTTAAGTTTTTCATGCTATTTCCAGCACTAATTTCTTCAAGCATTTGAAGTGGGTCCCACAAGACTGTCAAGAAAGTGTTTGTGCTTTGCAGAGTCTTGCATCTAGATACTAACTGGTGGGCACCTGATGGCATCCTTCAGCCACAAACCAGTTACTGGACTCTTTCTGCAAGGGGAATGGTGAGCAAAGGATCCTAAAGAGAAACACTGCAGAGCTATGGAGCGGGCAGCCAGACATGCACTGAACACAAAGACAAAATTGTTTCCTCCAGCCTGCACATGTGTCATCTCAGACAGGGGAGATGGGTGACTACGCTGTGCCTTGCTCAGCCCTGACCTTCCTGTTGGCGTGGGGTTAGGTGCACATGCTGGATCAGACCATCTGCCTCTGAAGGAAAACAGCAGAGAGTGTCCCATCCAGAACAGCCAAAAGCCCTAAGTGTGGGAGGATCTACACTTGTAAGAATACTGGGGAGACGTGGGCTAAATGGTGCCCTTGGAAACAGGATACATATCTGGCTAGCAAATTTTAAATCTGTCTCCAGGGATGGGAGCTTCAGGTAAAGAAAAATAAAGATACATCATAGAGAACACAAAGGAGAAAAAAAGAAAGTTGTGAGACATCTGGGAAATACAGCATGGGTGGCTGGGTGGATGGATGGAAAGGAGGGAGGGAATGAGAGAGGGAGGGAATGAGGGAGGGATTGAGTTATTTGTTTCCTGAAAGGGAATACTGAAGAGAAGACAGGGATCTCAAGAGTGTCTTAAAATGTGTATAAACTTGCTACAAGTAACATTTTGCTCATTTCTTCATCATGACCGAAGGCAAGACAAGAAATTATCAGCTTAAATTGCAACATGAGAGATTTAGGTTAAATGTAATGATTGTTAAGAATTGGCATGGGCTACTGAGACTGCAGAGTGTTTTAGGGCTAAACAAGCCACACATCTCTCAGTAATGGATGTTCACTCCTGCCTGAGGACAGGAGGATGGATTAAAATCAACCGACCTCCTGAGGTTTAAGCTAAGCCTACGTTTGTATGATTCTACAAAATCAAAACCAGGCAGTTTCCAAAAGAGATGTCATCTCAAACCAGCATCTCTGAGGATGCTTGCTGTTCCACTGTTGCTATTGGTTGGTAATATTTTAGACTAATTAGTTGCATCTGCAATTATTTACACAAGTTAACCAGACATACAAAGCGGCATGTGATGGGGATTTTTTTTCAGGGTAGTCTTTGTTTTAAGCCAATCAATTAATTTGGCATCTAATCTCTGTTCCCCTTCTTCCCTGGGATTAATTTAAATATTTGAACATGTTAATAAAGAATTTGAAATAAAAGCTAGAACACACATTTCGTTATAAATCTCTTTGTTTTGCAGAAACGTACTTTGACATTTTGTCAGTTATTAAACAGCTTTTCCCAGGTACTTTATCTACTGCAGTATTAAAGGCGAGGTCTTGTTGAAATAAGAAAAATTTACACAGGAGTATGGAAAGCCACTGCATTTCAGGATAAAGCTCCTGCCTCAGAATGGAACTCAGAATTTTATTTCAGAAAGATATGTTGTTTTTTCTTCAACAGTAAAACTCATTTCTTTTGTAGCCTTGGGGATGTGCAGGGGATTTTTCCAGAAGGGTTTATAGAAATGGTTACAAAAGATACTATTTTTTAACAATTGATTTTTGTTTAGTTTTTGAAGGAGTGGGTTTCTCAGTTTCAAGAACTCCACAGCTCAGATAATGAAAGGTAATTAAATCATAACCTGCGATTTCACAACCATAATCTGATAATCTCTAGGAAATGCAAAAATGCATTCAATATGTGTTCTCACATGACAGTTCCTAGAGTGTTACAGATGCAGGAGCAGCAGTCTTCCTAAAAAAAAAAAAAAAAATTAAAAAAAATCTAAAACTCCTACAAGGTGCAATGAGAGATCATTGACACCAAATTCACTGGAAAATATATAATGACAGAATGATTGAATACTTTCTACTGGAATTGAAGGCACTGCTTGCAAACCCAGCAATATTTTCAGTAATCACTCTTCCATCGTGTCTCATCGGTGCCTCTATTCCCTAGGCACCAAGTGTGTAAGTGTCAGACCATTGCAACTACCTACCTGGAGCTCAAGCCAGCAAGCACACATGAGCATTTGAAGTTCAGATATTCCTCGCCCTTTCCTGACAGTAGGGCCTTTCATTTAAAGTCCTCTGGAGTCCTTCTGTCTCTAGCTTTAACAGTGCTGAGGGACAGAACGCAGTTCGAGCCGAAGGCAGTGAGCTGTAGGTGTGCACACCTTGGTGTCTGCTTGGGCGATGAGGTTTCTGCACTCCCACCGCAGACGTGGGGGATCCAGGCTGGGAGGGAGATTGGCAAACACAGCTCTCCTGTGCCCCCTGAGGTGCCTGAGGTCCACCCTTGACTTCCAGCTGCCACTCCAGAAAGGCACCCTTGGCTATATCTCATACATCAGCCCCATATGAACACGCGGGACACCCCAAGGAGTCCCAAATGGCCCAAGGTACCCAAGTTTAGATGCTAGTGTATAATCTGGAAAGGAATTCAGCTGAGCTGCCCATCGGTGTCTGCTCTGGGATGAGGCATATTGCTCCTCACCCTCCATTGACTGGGTCTCCACTGCTGAAAATGGAAACTCAGGCACCCAGTTCTGACATGGAGACATACTGTCAGAGACCTTAACCTGGACCTGAATCCCAGCTGTGCCTCCAAAATTTCCCTTTTCCTGTATGAGCACTCAAAGATAATTACTATCGCTTCTGAGATTACCCTAGCAACTCCCTTCTGTACCTCAAGCAGCACTCATCAGACCCTGCTGCTCTGCTGACTGGAGGACATCTAAGTGATCTAAACGCTCTTCAGCATTGTTTTTTTCAATAAAGGCAGAAATTGCCTCCCTGATTGTCTTCCAAAGAAGCAGGAGCCTGGCACACAAATAACAAAAGGAAGCCTTTTGAAATGAAAATTAAAGCCAAGACAGTTACATATCCACAGCTTTTTATCTTTTTTTTTTTTTTTTAAATTAATTCTAGCTAAGTTTCCAGGATGTCTTTCCACACTCCTCCAGCCATTTGTTTTTGCTCCCTAAAAAGCTCTGTGTTGTTTCTCTTCATTATTTAGCAGTTGCTGTTTTCCAGAACATAACGGCTGTGCTTCAGGTTTTGGCAGGAACAGCCCCTTTTTCTATGCTTCGTGCTGTTTGTGAAATGCTTTGGGAAACTTTCCACTGAAAAGCATTGTGAAAATGCAAGCTTATTATTCTTGCAGCGGGGAATAACAGGTTCGGCTGTCGACTCACTCTGTAGCAGGTGCCAAAATCCTGCCGGGAAATACTGATGGATTTTGCTGATTCACTGCGGCAGATGGGATGTGTTAGTTGGGATCTGCGTACCAGGGGTTGCAGGGGGCTGCCTCACATCGGCTCGGCTCGGCTCGGCTTGGCTCAGCTCGGCTTGGGGGTCTTGGCCTGGAAGCGGGAAAGTGAGCAAGTCTAAGATTTATACTACAGTAGTGCATAAAGTGCAGGTTTTAAAAGCCCAGCCCCCAGGAAAGCGGATGGGTTTTGGCCTTCCTCCACGCCTTGGAGCTCAGTTTCGAAGCAAGCTGAGAGAGCCATCTGCTTGCTGACTGCCACAGAGCCGAGCGGTGCTTGTCTCTCCTCCGCCTCCCTGTAATTGTTTGCGGCATGCTGAGCTTATCCCAC
Source organism: Grus americana (assembly GCF_028858705.1). NCBI lineage: Eukaryota > Metazoa > Chordata > Aves > Gruiformes > Gruidae > Grus > Grus americana. The sequence continues at coordinate 134,219,576 of NC_072852.1, read as the reverse complement.
CTCTCTGCGGGAGTGCAAGGACCCGGGGCCAAAGTTTAAAAGATTTGCAAGTGCTGTGCTTTGCAAGGCCCAAGCGTCTTGCTGCCCAGCGTCCTCAGCGCGGGGCGGTGGCGGTGGGCTGCTTGTCTTCAGGGAATAAAGGATGCTGCATGGGGAGGCGGGCTCTGATGTCTGGGATCTTGGATGCGGCAGGGCCTTATGGGCTAACGTGACCTCTGCAAGGCACGTGTGAAGAAGCACGGGTGGGTTCAGTGGCACGTCCGAACCGAGCGCTGCTGGCAGTACCAGGCTTTGCCATATCTGTAAAGGCGGGACCCCAGCAAAGTGCTGGTGGAACTGGGTGTTTGCTGATGCACCTTCCTGGTCACCCTTCCACCACCCACTTCTGTTGGACTGGATGGGACGCAGTCAGCAAGCTCTGGAGGTGTAAGCTATGGGATAAAGCAACGGTGAACTTGTACCCTGCTCTTTAGACAGCCCACGTTGATAATTCCCAGGGACTGGGTGTGAGGAAGGGGGTCCCCTGTAAATGCACACAGGAATGTCATATCCCTTATTCCTGAATATGTGGAGAAAATGAGGTTTAATGCAGGAACTCAGCTCCCATGGTATGCTGGGCCACATGTAGCACTGCAGGCTCTGCTGGGGCGTTGTGCGGGGCTGAATGTCTGCTCTATGGCTCCTGCTGCTTAAATAACTCCTGTAATGGATGGAAACGGTGAATAATTTGGAGGTAGAGGCTGGTCAGCCTCGCCAGTGAAGCTGGAGCCTTCTCTAGGCGATGGGCACATGGGGTGAGAGCTCTGCAGGCGCGTGAGGTGCCCTTGCTGCGACTGTGCTGCTGGGTCCTGCACCCGGGACTGGGGAGCCGGCTGCCACCATTAGTGCCCAACACCGCAGGGCACGCCAGCACACGCACGCGTGCCTGGTGTGGCTGACCCCAGAAAGTGCCCATGCGCTCAGGGGAGACGTTTCATCTCGTGCCTGTTAAAGAAGGAGCTGCTGCCCGAGCATTCACACACCATTCATGGTGTCGCATGCACACACGCACTCACACACTCTTATTCTTGGGTGCACTTCCTGCTTCTTCAGGCTCAACCCGAGGTTTCCCACAGCAGAGTCTCAGGTGTCGGATTTTATAAAATACTGAATTTGAGAGGCGCAGCAGCAGGATCAGCCCATGCTGGGTGCCTCCAAAGAAAGGGGCCCAGAACAAAGAAATCCTGGGGCAATGACACCCTTGGGTCCCATACAGCCGCCCCTCACACGCCCTTCACATGCTGTCCACGCGTCCTTTAGTCCAATGGTGATTTTTTGGTTTGGGGTCTTCTAACATCTAATTGGATTCTTCTTCTGTGTCCAGGCAGGCAGGCCTCTTATCTTGTAGATTTGCAGTTTCAGCTGAGGGTTGGAGCCTCCTTATCTTCTGGTTTACACTCCTTGGGCACCTGCCCTCGCTGGCAGAACATGGAGAACTGAAGAGTCCCAGACTTGGGAAAAACACTAGCAAAACATCAGGGTGGTATCAAAACACTTTCCCATGCTAAAAGACTAAACACAGCACTGTACCAGCTGCTAAGAAAATTACTAAGAAAAATAACTCTATCACAGCCTAAAGGCTTCAGCACATCTAGCTACCCATGCTAAGTAAAGCTAAGCAAACAGCACAAATCACAGCATATTATAATCCTAAGTTATTTATTCTAATTAAAACTCATTTATGTTAAACAACTAATGTCCCTCAACAGTGCCCCAAAAGCGACCCCCTTCTTTTGCCCTGGGCACAGTCGCTTCTCTCACACCACATGTGCCCAGGGCCCCGGCTGGCCCCGCTCCTGCCCCTCTGGTGGGCTGAACCAGAGGCTGCTGGGACCCATGACTGGACTGGGGGCGGCTGAACTGGGGTGGTTGGGCTGAGGGTAGCAGGGACCATTCAGCCCTACAGCTGTGTCTGTCTTGCCTGGGTGGCCCTGACTACTTCTGCCTCTCCTTTTTTTCTTGCTTTCCTAAGAGTTCCTGATCTCTCCTCACCTCCCATGGACAGCCCTCCAGCCCTGACCATGGAGACCATAGCCCTGGCGTGTCTCTCAGGGGAGGTGCTGTGCTCCCCAGGTGCTGTGCAGCTCCCCTTGCCTGGCTGGGCCACCACCCGGAGGCTTTGGGCTAGCAAAATGCTCTGGGAAGTGGCAGGTGCCTCCGCTATGGATGTGTAGTTCAGACCTGACAGCAGTGCCCAGCAAAAGCTCCTGGGACCCTGTGGAAAAGGGACACTGTGGAAACGCTCCAGAGGGCACCTGGGATGCTCAGGTGACAATTGAGCAGCAGACCTGAAAATGTCACCATCTCTCCAGAGCATTGTGAAACGCTGTCAGCACCTTTCCTAAGGCGTGAGGAAGGAAGAGATCCAATGATGTTTCCTCCTCCCATGTTGCTGAACTGCTAGTGAAGCTGGTGGTTTGCCCCTAGATCACGTCGCTCCTTCTGTCGGCCTCCCAGCCAGACATCCAGGGGAGCCGGACAGCCTGGGTACCCCCTGCTGCCACCCGAAACATCCCAGGAGTGATGCTTTGCCCGCGGCTCTGCTGGTCACCAGCCCTGGCTCGCCAGTGCCCCTCATCGCACGGGGAGTGGGTTGCAAGGGCTGCTCCGCTGCAGAGCGGATAAGACTCAGGAGGGGGTTGAGATGCCCACAACGGGGCTGGAAAGACTTCTCAGAGACTTGCTGCTGAACAAGTTAGCAGGTAACAAGGAAAGCAGGAGGCAGAGGGTGGCAAGCAAATAAGACTCAACAGCCGTACAGATGAGTGCAGTGCCAACGCTAGGAATTGCATCTAACTCATTAGTCAGTGTTGTTGAAAAGTACTTTAAAATGAATATAAAAGGGAGGAGAAAAAAAAAATATGCAGAAAGCAGTTTAAAGGATCTCCCTTAGTGTGATATTTCTGGACTTAAGGCACTCTGTCCAAGGGAGGCTGTTACGGTATTAAAAATACCCTTTGATTTTAGCAGTAAGATTGTTACCTCCATCTCTCAATTCATTCTGAAGAGAATCTACATTACTAACATTAATGCAACCAGACAGAAATAAACCTAGCAAAGCTAGTAACTATTTGGTGGCCAGTAAGAGAAAACCCTACAAAAATGGCTTTTCCTTACATTAGCTAGGTCTTGCTGGTCTTCAAAGGAAAAATTGTAATACAGAAACATCCAGTAATCCCCCCAAAGTGTCCTGTATGTGTTTCAACTATGTCCTCGCTGTTGAAGTCTCCTTTGCCTGGCAGTTCACTCTCCCCTGACTCTCCCTCCCATTTCTTCACATGGATGGAGGAGCCAGCAACATTTCCACATCCTTGACTATTCCACATTTAGTGGCCATTTCCTCGTTTTTCTTCATGAGGAAGCACTTTTCTTGCTCTGCACTTCCATTAAGAAAATGTACAAGCCTAATAGTTACTAAAAAGAAAGTGACTAAAGCTCTCCTAATGTTTTTATGGACTCATTAAAGGTCTTATTAATTTTTCTGCGTATTGGAAAAAATCTTATTTTTTACTTGTGACATAATCAGGAGTGGTACCCAGGTTTTCAAGGGTGAAGCGTTCGCACGTTAACCTTTCCTTCTGCTCCGAGCAATCATTCTTGTGAACTTGCTGAACTACAAATCAAACCGGGGCTTTTAAAGGAGGCCCTTCTCTTCCCGATGTCTGTTGAACCCTCCCTTCCTGCTTTTGTTTCTGTGCGTAGCCGAGCTGGGCCCAAGGTGACTTGTGAAGAAGCGCCAGGCTACGGGCACTTTAGTTCTTCCGTCCCTGGGCTCCCCCCCGTGTCCTGGGGGTCACCCCCGCCACGATGGGGCTTTGCTATCAGGGCTGTGACCCTGTGTCATGGTTTAACCCCAGCCGGCAGCTGAGCACCACGCAGCCGCTCGCTCACTCCCCCCCATCGGGAGGGGGGAGAGAATTGGAAAAGTTAAAGTGAGAAAACTCATGGGTTTGAGATAAAGACAGTTTAATAGGTAAAGCAAAAGCCACACACACAAGCAAAGCAAGACAAGGAATTCATTCAGCACTTCCCATGGGCAGGCAGGGGTTCAGCCATCCCCAGGAAAGCAGGGCTCTGTCACGCCTAATGGGGACTTGGGAAGACAAATGCCATCACTCCGAATGCCGCCCCCCCCCCCCCCCCCCCACTTCCTCTTCCCCCAAGCTCCTTATAAACTGAGCATGACATCATATGGCATGGAATATCCCTTTAGTCACTTGGGGCCAGCTGTCCCGGCTGTGTCCCCTCCCAACTCCTTGTGCACCCCCAGCCGTCCCGCTGGCAGGGCAGCGCGAGCAGCAGCAAAGGCCTTGGCTCTGTGTGAGCGCTGCTCAACAATAGGTCCACAGAACAAAAACATCCCTGTACTATCAACACAGCTTCCAGCACAAATCCAAAACATAGCCCCATACTAGCTACTATGAAGAAAATTAACCCTCTCAGCTGAAACCAGGACACCCCACTTGCCAGAGCTCTTTGGGGCCAGTTTCTGGGTACTGCTCCTTTTTTGCTTGCTGTGCTTTGCCTCCTGCTTGCTTTTGGTGGCAGGAGCTAGAAAGGGGCTCCAGGCTGTATTTGGGGCACAGAGTAGCCCCAAGGACCCCACATGCCAGCCCGGCACCTTGGTGGGAGAGCCGTGGGTGAGGATGCCATCAGCCCCACTGCTGGGATGGGGCCAGGAGATGGCCCCCACAGCCGGCCCCATCTTGCGGCACCAGGGATGCAGGGGAGCGCCCACACATTCCCTACCCGAGGGTGATACGCGATAAGTAAACTTTTAATTGATTCGGTTATAACAGCTAGCAGCTAAAGCAAAGCAATAAAACTACAGAAGCATAAAAGCGAGGATACAGCGAGTGATTTACGATGCGCCGTATCTGTTCGCCACTTACCGGGGCTCCAGCGCGAGCGGGTGATATTTAGTGACACGGCGGCGGTGTGAATGCTAAGCACGGTGTTTCACAAAGCGCCCCAACCCTCCCGACAGCCAGGCATGAGTTATTTCAGAAACGCGTGGCATGTCTGTCTGATCCTGATGCATCTCTTAACAATGATACTTCATAAATCCCTGGTTTATAAATTCACTGCCAATGGAGGAAAAAAGTGTCAGTCTATAATCTGTTGTCATGGAAATAGTTGGGAAGTTCGATGTGCGAAGGTACGTAACTGGGATGGGAAAATACAAGTGGGCTCCTCTTGATTTTGCCTCTTGGAATTTTCTAATCTGGAGATAAAGGTACAGGCTACACCAAAACCCAAGGGAGATGCGTTTACTTTCTGGATAGATGCATTTGACTAGCCAAGAAAACCACATCCAACCTAATCCCAGGCATCCCCGTGAATCCACTGTAGTGCGGCACTGCATTTTCTCTTGGATGTCATCTCTCACCTGCTGATCATTAAAGTCCTGTGCTTTCTGTCCTGGGAATAAAATATATTTTATAAAAAATCCCACACAAGATGAAAAGTGAGACAAGGACACATCAAGATAAAATGAAGAATAAATGTTAGAGGAGGTGAGTGCAGAGAAGCATATTCCATTTACGCTATTATGGAGGTTTTAATTTCCTGAAAAGATTTTATATGCCAGGCAGGGACATAAGTGGATGGCAATCGCATTATCAGGCCTCTTATCAACCTTGATTTTGCTCAGCATTACCTGGAAGGATTATTTTTTCAATAGATCAGTAACTAAATTAAAAAAAAAAAACCCACAACAAAACCAAATACAACAAACCACACTTTGGTTCAGGATAATACATGATGTGTTGTTTCAGTATTTCTCAATTCAGGTGAATTTTAGAATAAAAACATTCTCTCAAAATAATGCATTGAAACAATTTATTCTGAAACTGTCAAAACAAAATATCAAGGAAATATCAAAAACTTCTCACTTCTCCATTTTTCTCCATTTATCCATTTAATCTAACTCCAGTCAGTGCATAGTTCTCACTGGAAACTGAATTTTTCATTTGTTCTACTTACTATTCATCAAAACAAATCCTGTCTACTTCTATTGTAGTTATTTAATACTCACTGAGCTGCCGTTCTACCGCTGCAGTGATAAATCTTTCATCCCCTTTTATGGCGGCTCCTTAGGGGCGAGAGAGATGCAAAAACTATTTTTTTTAAATTTTTTTTTTTAGGAGCACTAAGAGGTGAACTTATTGAGGGCTGCCAAGGTGTGGAGGGTGAGGTCACTTAGGTGATGTTCACGTGGGAGCGCTAGTCAGTAGCAGTGACCTTGGCACAGCGTCACTGGGGGGGACCGGCAGCATCAGCTGCCTGCCTCTCCCGGCACCCTGTAACGGCGGGCTGGGGGACAGGATTTATGGCACTGGGGAGGGCTTTGCAGAGTGGGACATGTGGAGGTGATGTCCCAGGCACTCTCCCGGCTGTGGCATCATCCCTGGGGTCACTGGTGACAGCAGGGAGCCGGGAGGAACAGCCCAAGGGGACCGTGAGTGACAGCCACAAAGCAGGGGTACAGGTGATCCCGGTTTGAGACTCTGCAAATCTGATGCGTGGATATGACCAGGCTTGATTTTCAGGATGCTCCGGTCCCGTATCCTGTTTGCTATGGCACAGGTTGTACAGCATGGCGCTGAAAGGTCTCCCTTGGAAAACGTGGCTCTCAGTGGCTGTCAGGAGCATTGAAACGCTGGGAAACCAGAGGCAGGCAGGGAAAGTTTGTGGTGAAGAGCTCGTCCTTGAAAGGATTTTCACGGTCAGAGTGAGAGCTTGTGGGACTGTTTCAATGACCATACCTAAAAACCAGAGCAACTTCTGATCATGTTTTATTCCTGCTGGAAGATACTGTTTTATTTTTACTTCAGCTTTCAAGGAAATGACTGGATCTGGACCATTTTATTTGAGAAAGGTTTCAGGAGCCCTGTACAACCCAACAGCAGGGCTGTGAAAGATCCTGGACCTCATTTTCAGATAAGGGGCTGAGGATGCTGGGCCAAGCGTCACAGAGCTTCTGCTGTCCCAGTCCACCTGGCGCTGGACTGGGGACCTGTAAGCAGCTGGACGCCCATGTTGCTGAAAGGAAGGGAATGTTTTGTTAGGTTCTTTCGGTTGCAGAAAATTTTCAGAAATATGGTCTGTGCTGGAACACTGACGTTTCCTGTAATAGAGAAAGCTCTGTTTTGGTAAGCATTACAGCTGGTCACTTAAAAGTCTGGATCCCTGGGAAAAGCAGCTGGAGACCTAAACCGCAGCTTCATGAGGCTTTGTCTTTTGGTTGCTGTCATCACTGGTGGGTTTTGGACACAAGTCTGGGGGAGGAAAATGACATTTGGGCTGTTCCTTGCAAAGGGGGAGTGGGGGGCGGGTGGAGGGAAATTCCTGCTGATTTCAAGTCGAACCTCAAGCCTGTACTTCTGGAGAGAGGAGCTCTCGGTTAGCCATACCGGCCAGGCTGGGTTTCATCCTCACTGGGGGGATGCACGCGCGGCGGGTACCACCAGTCCCAAACATGGCACCGAAGGTAAGTGGCCCTGCTAGATCAGCCCACCCAGGGAAGGGGGCAGCGAGACCCACATGCCTCCGGCTCCCCTGACCGCCCGGCTCCCCGGCTCGGTTTGGCACTGACGCAGACCCGGCAGCACGGCTTCCGCCCCCCCCCCCCCAGTTTCTGTTAAACACTTCAGCTTTTCCATGGAAAGCTTTTACATCACACTGAAATCAACCTGGGTTTCTTTGTGGTCGGTACTTTTGTACAAGCCTTAAGTAATCAATATATAGTTTTCACCAGCACTTTTTCTTCCCCCCTTGCCCAGTCATTGCCGTGCCATCACTGACTAACAGCCTAACTGATTGCGCTCCCTCCCGCCGTGATTTATGTCTAGGAGCAAACAAGGAAAGAGAACTGCTCTTGAAAAGCTGTCCTTGAAGTCCCGGTCTACAATAGTTTTCTTTTTATTATTTTTTTTTTTTTTAAGCGGAGATCAGAAAAACATAAATCGCAGTATATCTTCAAAGTGTTCGGGGGGTTGTTTGCCACATGACTCATATTGACTTTAATGGGAGTCACATGCTAAACTCCCATGCAACACTTGGAAAGTTTTAAAGTGTCACCGCTTTGCGCAAGAGCCCCGAATGAAAAGCTACTTTTGTTTTCCTGCTCCACAGCGCTGGCATTGTCCAAACCCCGGCCCTCCAGCGGGAACGCGCAGGGATGGGGGGAAAACCCCCTCCGCAGAGCCGGCGCTGCTGCCGGGTGCCCCTGCCTCCTGCCTGCCAGCTCTCCCCACCTGCCAGCACGGCAGGCAGGTGAAATCGATGCTGCATCAATGCCCAGGAAGCCTTGCCGGAGGCTCCCCCCAAAAAAAAACCAAACAGGGGCAGGCTGAAGATAGGTCTGGCACCAAGATATTTACATTCCTTCTCCTGTTACTAGTGCCTGCTAGTTACCTTCCCTCTGTTTTGCAGGGTTACATGTGTTTTCAGCGGTGGCTGTCTCTCCCCCGATAGCTCCCTCTAAAGCTTCTCGTTATGGAGCCTTAGGTCATTGCCATTATCTTGGCGTCTCAAAATATAGCTACCATTGGGAAAGAACCGAGCAAACACAAAGAAAATTTCCCCACAAAAAAAAAAAAAAAAAAAGACCTCACCCTCCAAGATGCAGGCAGGGTTTTTCTGTTTTGAACAATAAAAGAGCAAAATCTCCTGCCCTTCTGCACCCCCCCACCCCCAAAACAGGTCATGTATTAGCCTGCTGTCAGGTCAAATGGCTGAGCGTGATTTAGAGGGATAAAAACCATGTTAAAGCAAACTAAGAGCAGATTGTTCCAAGCGCGCACGTGGCTAATCCTTGCCTAGGACTAGGCAGCCTGGGCACTGCCGATATGAGAATCTCCCCGGGTTTCTTTGAAGTATGGGCAAGTATATTAAAGCGGGAGGAAAGCACTGACTCCTTCAGGTGGTGATTTGTGTTTATTGGCTGTGATTTTTACGAGTCGGGAAAAGGGGTAGAAACACCGGCGTATGGTAATTGAAATGTACAGGGTTGGTGTAAGAGACCGTTTCACGATCAAGGGAAGGTGACAAAGCCCTTTCCAGAGGAGTGTTTTTCAGCCTTCGCTAATGTTGCTGCATAAAGGGTCTGGGTGCTAATGCTACCTTTAATGGTGTAAGTGCGAAGCCGTGAATCATCCGCCCAACGATTATAAATAGCAATACATCCTCGGCCACTCAGAGCCAGGACCCCGCAGCATTTTACAACACTTGCTTTAAAAAGCCTTTCAGTGCTGTGGGCGGGATGAGAGATCTGTACGGCCGCCTGCTGCAGCTCCCCCGGATTGCTTCGTTACCTTGGGGTGTTGCCTCATCCCAATTAGGGAGGGAAGCGGAGGCCCTGCCGAATAGCAGCTGGCTGATAGCTGTTTCTTCTCTCTGCTGTTGTCAAGCGGTGTTCGCTAGTGAGTTATGCGTGCCTTGAGCCGGGAAAGAAAAAACACATGGGATGTAAATCCGGCAGTCAGGGACTCCAGCGAGGTCCCTCGGTGGTTTTGGCAAGCCATTTATGCAAGCAGGAGCTGCCAGAGCGGGCCCTGGCAATACACCCTCGGAATGAAGGTGTCAGCAGTACTGCAGTGGCTGTTCACGCATACGGCTATTTTTCTGCCTGGAAATGCCGCATAGATAGGATTGAGGATTTTGGATATTTTTCCAGCAGCCCAACTGGCGTTACGTCTCTGCCGGACATCCAGAAATGCTGAACAAAGGGCCACAGCCCGCAGATAAATCCTCTCTGTGGTGCACGTGCAGTGAGCCCGGCGTGGCCGGGATGTTTATCACACAAGCGCTCTCTTACCCTACAGATGGCCTGTACAGATGCAGTAAATCAGCCCCATCCTGACGTGCCCGATGCAGCACATCTGGGCAGCGCATGCTGGGAAACCCAGCCCAGAAGCGCTCCCTCCCCAGGGGTTGCACACACGCAGCCCCCCACACGCTGCTTGGCCTTGCCGGCCCAGTGTTCAGAGTCTCACCCTGCAGGGAAGCCAAAAGGAGATTGGAAATCTCTTCCTCCATCTTATTTTCCAGCAAGCATTTCCTCAGCCGCTTCCCTTCTCTTAACAAAGCGCCGTGGAAGGCTGGGAGCATCCCTGCGCTCAGCCCGGCCCCCGCGCTGCGTCCCCGCAGCGAGTGCTGCAGAACCACCCGTCCCCTTCCCCTGCTCTTTCCTTCCTCACCCCCCTAAAGGTCCGAGAAGTTGTCTTAAAAATGGAGTTTTATTTCTGATCTGCGCTGGAAAAGGAGATCCCCTCACGACCCTGTGTGGAAGGAAGGCTGGGACAAAAGCTGTTCCATCTCGAGGTGTATATCTCATATTCGGGACTGAGGGGTTTTTGCACTGTGCCCACCCTTTTACGCACTTGTGCGCTATGACGGCAAACGCTGGGGCATGAGCGACGCGCCGGGTGGCAAAGGCTGGGAGTGAGGTGGGTGCGTTGTTCCCCTGGGAGCTCCTCTGCACAGGGACCCGAGGCAGCGCCCTGAAGCTGGGCAGGGCAGCCGCCAGCTTCCACCTCCGTATGACGGCAGAAATTACACAAACCACCTGAACGTTTTTCAGCGTGTGCCGGTGGGCCAGCGAGCCCTTTGCTGTACCAGAAGCGCAGGCAGAGCATAAGGATGTCTCTTCAGTCCTATGGCCAAACCTTCTGAAGGTACAGCTCAGTACGGGCAGCGTTTGTTTGTATGCTTGGGTTTTTAATTTCTTCCTTCGCATACTTTGCTGGGAAATAGTCTGCCTGACCTTGACAGCTGGCTGAAAAATTTGGTTGTGTGGTTTCTTGGCACAACATGCAGATTTTGTCTAAAGCAGACTGTTTCGTAGGAAACATTGACTATTGCCACCAAGTTTTTTGACAGGGAAATGTTGAGACATTGTCTTTTGAGAAACGGTGACCGTTTGTGGTCAATCGTCAGTCCTTTCACCATGCTAAAGCCTCCCCTTACAAGGTGATTATTTTTAATACTAAAATATGCAAAACATGTAGATAGTCAAAACAAAATCATCAGTGGTCTCCAAGGAAAATGGTTTGAATGTTTCAAAAAATTCTATAGGCTATTGACAATGTTTATTAGTTTTTAAAATTAAAATGTTATGTCAAAAATGGCTTCAATAAAAAATGTCAGCATAACAGCCCAGTGAGGTCAAGCAAAATCAGATGGTGGGGGGGCTTCTCTTTGGCTATTTATGTTCTTCACGGTAGTTTTATAGCATTTGATTTCAGGGCATCCAGCGCATCATTGCGTACGTGTGAGAAGAGTATGGGCATAGCTCTGTGTGTGTATTATCTCATCAGATATATAGCCAAATTTAGGAAATGAGAGTTTGTGAAAGGGACCTGAGCGCAGACAAGGGAAACACAGGCACGCTGTATTGCTCATTTTGTTGAATAATTGGAAGAAATAAACGTATTGAGTAAGACGGTGAAAGTCACTAACGGTCTCATCAGCAAATAGACCTACTAAGGTCTTCTCCTTCTCAGAGGGGCCTAACCAATGAGTTAGAAAGTTCTTTATTTTCTGGATTAATGATTATGTATGTCACCAATGAAAACCAACTTTAGCAGAAAAGGCTGAGCTCATCCTGGAGCACCCCGGGGCCCCGTGGTTGGATTGTGGTCCTAAGAGCTGGGTTGAATCCTCTCAAGCAGAAGGTGGACGTGAGGCTGACTTTCTAGTATATATTGGCTGCTCCCTGAGCTGGACTGGGCACAAGGAAATTTTGCAGGCAGTTTTGTGAATCCAACCTGCTTTTATGCAGGCAGTTTTGTGAATCCAACCTGCTTTTACGATATGAACAAAAATCAGCACATTACATTTTAGGTGGCTTGACTGAAATAAAAAATTACCTTTTCTTGCTTTTACTTTGGCAAGGGAAAACAAGTAAAAATTATTTTAGGTGGATCTGACCCTATGTTTAGATTCTTCTTCAGGTCATCTGATGAACCAAAAGGCAGTTACTCATACAGCACTACCCTAAGCCCAAAGTGGTGGGCAACATCTTTCCCTTTAAAGATGCTAACTGGTTTCTTCTCCCGCTGAAAGTCTGGTTTGCTGTCCAGACACAAACTGTGAGTCTGTCACATCCAAGACTACATTTTGATAACCAGTTATTTCATTAACACTGAATAACTGGGGGACAAAAGGCATTACTCCTCTGTTGGCCATACCTAGTATCCTCCAAGGAGGTATTTACGTGTGAGAGAAGAAGTTCATTGGCTTAGCTGGGATGTTTATTACTGTCCTTTGCATAATAAAGCCATCAGTCAGGGTGGAAAGGGGCAAAGGAGAAGGGAGAGCCAAATCACTGCGAGAGAATTTATGTGTACATAGTTGTATATAGGTTTTTCTTTTATTTTTAAATGTTGATTGGAGTATGAGGTCCAATAAGATATACAGCCCTGTAGCCATACACATGTGCTGTTATAATGCAGCCATTCATTCAAAAAGGCTGGCAATGGTTAGGGTGGCAGATTTATTGTGTGTACCGCAGGTTAAGGATCATAGGTCATTTTGCAAATATCCTTTTCAGGTGTCTGTAAATTCCTGTAAAAACACACACAAAGTGCAAGAACACTCAGAAGAGTTATTTTTTTATTACCTTCCTGACTCAGAGCCCAAATGAAAACAAGATAAACGTGTCCTTACTGGGAACACTGGGAGCGAGCTAACCTCTCAAGGTGGGAGTCCTCTGCTAGCCTAGATGGCTGCGACACCTGAAGTTATCTCTTCCAAGCATGTAGGCCTCTATTTCATTTCACAAAATGCCATAGCAGACCATAAACTTCCTCGCCATTGAGCAAAGTCTGCTTTTAACTCCTGCTCAGACTATGTCCCTTCACCACAGAGTACCATAACCAGCCCAACCACCTTTTAAAAGGCCGCCCTGACCCAGCTTCCAACACATACGGTGCTTAATGGGCGGCCTGAATTTTACGTGATTTATTATTGCTCACGCAGATGATCAGACAGTAGCTAAAGTGGGGTCACGCATGCAGGGCTGGCCACAAGTATCGTCCCGGCGAGGGCTGCCAGCTCCCGTGCAGGGGGGTTCCCCCACCTCCCCGGGGTGGCCCGGCCATGGGGCAGCACCGCCTGCCCTACGGCTCCTGCGGGGTCCCTGCTCAGAGGGCTTCCCTGGTGCTGTACGAAGCCACCCCGCTGCCCTGCCGGCCCTGGCAATGATGGATGCTCATTGCAGTGCCTGCTATGCTCCGATTTCACCAGCTCAGGACCAAAGATGCTGCAATAAGTCATATGCTACCTCCTTGCCCCAGGAGGCAAAGGCTCAGAGCCATGCTAACGAACTTTATGGGCTCCCCAGAGGTTCCTGAAGAAGGATTAAATCACACAAGACCCTCAGCTCACCATCCAGCCAAAATACCCCCCCGAGGGCCTCTCTCTCCATACCTGACGGCCCTGACTTACTGTAGGTGTGCTAGAAGAGACAGCACCGCACTGGCAGCGTGAGACACAAGGTGGGAAACACGCTGGTGGAAAGGGGCGGTGTGGAGGTGTCCAGAGGGGATGCAGGGGTGCATCTGTGCCTGCCCACCCCTGTTGCCCCAACTACAGCTGCTGTTTTGGTGGGACCTCTGCACCCCTGCTGCAGCTGGGCAATTCCCACTGTGATTCCCAGTGCAATTCCCAGTGCAGTTCTCATTGCAATTCCCAGTGCAATTTCCACTGCAATTCCCATTGTGATTCCCTTTGCAATTCCCAGCGTGTGCAATTTCCACTGCAATTCCCACTGTAATTCCCAGAGCAATTCCCACTGTGATTCCCACGGCAATTCACTTTGCAATTCCCAGTGCAATTCCCATTGCAATTGCCAGTGCAATTCCCAGTGCAGTTCCCACTGTGATTCCCTTTGCAATTCCCACCGCAAGCCCCAGCAGGACCTCAGGGCTGGCCCTGCCGGCCCATCACCGAGCACGGGGTTTATCTCAGCCTCGGCAGGGTCCGTGGCAGCGGCCAGTCCTGAGAGATGAAAGGGACCCGATGACTTTATTTTTTTTTTTTTTAATGTAAGATTTGGCAGATGAGCTAGCCAGGGGCATTAGTGGCATAACATGAATAATAGTTTCTGACAGAAGGAGGTCACGCAGCCCATTTCAGCCTGTCCACCTACGTGGAGGAAAGAAGCATGACGGGGCAGGAACACTAAGTTCTTGTCTGAGTTTTCTGACTGTTCACTGTGCTACTGTAGATGCTTTGGCAGCCTTTCGAGCTTCATTGCATGTTAATTAGTGTAGCTGGTAAGATTTTTTTTTTTAACCAAAAAATGAGAATTTTGCTGACAAGGTACCTCAGCTCCCTTCCAATATAGGTTTTGGCCGTAATTGTGGAAAGTCTCCTTTTTCTGTGAAAATAATGTCATCTTAACAGTTTAATTTACCTCAGTGGTATGGCTCTATGTTCACCAGAAGCAATGGCTTTGGTCAATGAATTGCATCAACCATGAGTCTGATGAAATAATTCACGCACTGAAAAAAAGTCAGGTTTTCTGAGCACTTCAGCACCAGGTGATGCATTCTGAAAACGACTGGGGTTTTGTTTCTTAGCCACTCCTTCTACTTAGTCTATGCATCATTTTTTTTTCCCCTGGGTGTTGATCTCTTAACAGGAGCTCCTCAAACTCCACGGAGAAACCTCGCTGGGTCTGAGAAGATATTTGTTTTACCCTGATGAAGATGATCCCGAGGTGCTATCAGGTGGTATTTGCACCCATGGGCTGCAGCCCTCTCTCCACTGACGCTGCTGATTTGGAAAGTAACATTTTGATTAGCGGAATCAATGTTTTGGCCAGGTCCCCGGACGTGGTCCTCCTGCCTCGACGCAGGGCCCCAGCAGAGGCAGGGCAGCCGCGGCTGGCTCTGCCCCTCGGGAGGTCTGCCCGGTCTCTGCGGTGGCTCTGGACTTGCTGCTGCTGCTGCACGGCGTTTCTGTCCCCTCCACGCTGCGCTGCACACGGCGCAAGAGACGCCATTGCATGAAGGTCCGTGTGCGGCTGTCATCGCTGCGTGCGTTGTTTGTGTTCATTCGTTGTGTCCCCTTTGTGAGCCTGTTTTGCTTTTTGCTTCGGCGTCATTTGGCTGTGTTAAATAACTGTACACCCTCCCGTTACATCATATTGGCTCGCCACTGTAATGCGATTTTATCACTAACACCACAGAATAAACTATATTTTGTATGTGACTTTCTTAAACTCTTTCTTTCTAAGGTGAAGAGCTGCAGACATGACCCAAGGCTCATTATTCAGAGCATATATCAAGAGTTGGAGATTTTTTTTCTGTATTTGTTTCTAATTTCCACATATTTTTTCTAAAAGAAGTTAAAATATAAAATTAGTTTGAAGAGGGTGTTGCACGCATTTTTCATAATACTTAATCTACTTTTAAAGGGTTAAAATCCAACAGAAAAGCCCTCTCAGGTCCTCTTGTTTGGGATGCGGGAAAGGCCGCACACGTCTTTTACCTTCCTTGAGCCCTTGTCCCTGAGCACCCCACGTTTGGGCAACCGAGGGCAGGGCTGTGGGTGCGAGGCAGCAAAGGGCAGTCTCATAACACACACGCTTGAGCATGGGCCCCTTTCCCTGTTGCCTTAAACCACGGTCTTTTTGCAGTGCTGCAAAGTAAGTTTGGAGCTTTTTCGGTAGTGTTGGGTCTTAGCATTAATGACAGCACGATATTCAGAAGAGTGGAAAAACATGTCGGTGGAGAGACCCACTTCAATCCTCATCACGTAATACTTCACATTTCAGACGAGCCCTAAGTGTACTGGTAACGCTAATATTAGAGTTATTGCACTCCATTCAAAAATGAATCTTTATTTTTAAAGGAAAATTCGTGCTGAAGCCAAGTTTTGAGTTGTCAAATTTTGTAGCTGTTCCCACTTCTACCACAGTTGGAGGAACATATTACAACAAAGTTTTTGAAACGACCTGCAGTGAGGTTAGGTTCCCGGAGTCTCGCTGAGATTCAAAATCTCCAGACTCTTTTAGAAATCACCCTTTATTTGTTGTCCCACTTTCTTCACTCCAGCAAAAATGTGTTTCATTCATTTCTTTGCAACTGCTCCTTATTTAATTTGGCAAGGAGGAAAGCGCGAGTTGGTTCCCCTCGTTCGAAAGTGATGCAGCAGTTTCTCAGCGTTTGCGTTGAGCCGTGTCCTTGAATTCACTTTGTCTGATCAGCAGCCATTTTTCAGCCCAACTGTACTTCTGGCGCAGCCAAGTCAGGCTGGGAATGAGCAAAGCCAACGGAAGATCATGTCTCCATCAAGCAAAATGCCTGGTTCCCTAGCTACAAACAAGGATGTGCCAGAAACCCCCCGGCTTAAGTGAGAGTTTTGTGCTAAGCACTGAGGTCACTGTGACCTTCACAAAGATTACTTCATGCATTTTTATTTCAGTAGGTGTCAACAACCGTGCTGAGATAGCTTGGTTTGTGCTGCAGCCTGAAAAGGGTAGGGGAAATTAGACACTTTGCATTGGCTGGGATTTTAAATGGAAAAGTCCTGCTCTCTTTTTGTTTGCTCAGCCTAATACAAACCCGCTTTTGCTTTTATCTTATCATGGCATTCAAATTCTGAAGCAGAGCACCGGAGCTCAGGAGGGCACCACTGACTGAGACACCTCCGTTTGCAACCTTTTGAGACTGCCCTTTCGCGGATACCTCTTGGTTTTGTCTAATATGAACTAACCCCACCAAGGCACACGCAGCCGCCTGACCAGACCACGGCTTTGCCCCCCGCGCTGGGCACCCCAGCCCAGCCTGGCCGGCCGATCAGCTCCCTCCCCACCATCCCTCCCCGCCGCGGGAACTGGCACGAGGGCTCCCCGCACTGATCTGCGTTCTCCACGGGGGCAGAATGGGCGTGACGTTAAAATCCTGAATAGGAAGAACAGGATTTTATCAAAAGGGGCGGTTGGCAGAAGGCTCAGCCTCCCAAATGGGTCTGGGCCACTGATCCCCTCACCAAACCTACAAATACCTGCCTCTACCTGGCCTGCAGGTGCAATAACCCAAACAGGTACGAGTGCACCGCAACGGTTACGGGAAGCAAGCAAGCAGCATTTCTATCGAGCACAATAGCAATAACAGAATCTCTTATTAACTCATTAGCTCTTTCCAGGCTATTTGACTTTCCCTTATTGTCCTGCTTCTAAAATTACCTGCGCTCAGTTCATAAGCATTACTACACAGCTGTAACACAGCGTAACAGTGTGCAAATAAAATCAAACTGTTTTAATGTGAAATGTTGTACACACTATGAAAAGAATTTCTAGGAATGACACCCTGCATGCTTCAGACAGAATCACAGAAGTCATGGCTTCTCATGTGTTTGCCCTGTTGCATATTCATACAGCAGGGGTTTTTTGGCATGGACATTTGTGGAAACTGAATTTAAAAAATGTGCCTGAGGAGCAGTGAAAAATTAGTCTTACATTTGCAGGAATGGCAATTCCCAGTGAAATATCAACATGGCAGGAATCAGGGGATCAGAAACAGTGTCCTGTGATCTCTGCCTAAGCGTGAGCAGCTTGCAGCTTTCAAATATTGAGCACCTGCAGAACAGTGTTTGGAATCAGTCATGCATCTGAATTTGAGATTTGCAATGTCATTCAGATAATCAAGCATATTTGAAGGAACTGCAGTCCACTCTCTTACTATCCACAGGTAGTCACGGGAGAGTCAATCCATCAGCCAAATTATTCATTGTCAGTCACCCACACTTCTCAGCTCCGAAGGGTCTGTTTCAGCTGGAAGTGGTGCTCTCTGATTGCATCCTCTCCTGAGGTGCAGCTGGATTTACCCTCTGCAGAATAATTTTCTGCAGTACTAAACACACCGTCATTCTACCTGTCCTGGTTTCAGCTGGGATAGGGTTAATCTTCTTCCTAGCAGCAGGTGGGGTGCTGTGTTTTGGATTTAGGATGAGAATAATGCTGATAACACACTGATGTTTTGGTTGTTGCCAGGCAATGTTTATACCAAGTCAAGGACTTTCCAGCTTCTCATACTGGCCTGCTGATGAAAAGGCTGGGGGTGCACAAGAAGCTGGGAGGGGGCACGGCCAGGACAGTTGACCCCACCTGGCCAAAGGGATATTCCACACCATATGCTCAGTATATAACTTGGGGAAGCTGTCCGGGGGTTTGGACTGCGGCTTGGGAACTAGCTGGGCATTGGTGGTCTGCGGGTGGTGCTCAGCAACTGTGCTGTGCATCACTTCTTTTGTATATTCTTTATTATTATCATTATTATTATTATTACCATTACCATCATCATCTTCCTCTTCTGTCGTATTAAACTGTCTTTATCTCAAATCATGAATCTTACCTTTCTTTATTCCGATTCTCTCCCCCATCCCACTGCGGGGGGTTGAGCGAACGGCTGTGGGGTTGCTTTAGCTGCCTGACAGGTTAAACCATGACACCACCATATCCCTTGACCAACTTTTGGTACTAGAATTTATATTAGGGGCATTGTACGCAGAAACTCCCAAAGCAGACTTGTACCCTCAGGTTTTAAAAGGAGAACAGCTGCCTAAATTCAAATCATCTAATGTGCAGCAGAGAGACGGATCTCGACATCGAAGTTGCAATGTGGCATTTTCCAGCTCTGCCATCACTACCACAAATTCGACTTGCAGTTAGCGAAAACCAGCTGCTCTATGAAATAGCTCTCTCTCATCAGCCCAATTTTTCATCGGTTGTTGAGCTCAGTCAAAGCTTTAGTAAGGTGCAATTTCACTCCTTTAGAGGCCAGATTGTCTGGGCAGTCGGTTCTGGGGGAGTTCAAAGGCTCTGTGTGTCTGGCCAGGGCTGGCAGAAAAACATAAAGAATTTGGTGTCTCCACTCGTCCTGTAAGAAATCAGAAGGACTTTGGTCTACACAATCTATCAGTAATATTTTTGAGATAAAATACACATAATCTTTTTCTCTCCTTCCTGTCTCCCTGTCAGCCTTAAATGAGCAAAATAAACCTGCTGCTTTGCAAATCCACAAGCAGAGTATCGCCTGCAAGTTCAGCATCGGGCACAGTGACTCTGGAGTCAGGGTGGAGGTTAGGGCACATTTAGGACGTGTTCTGTGCCCTGAGGACATCCCAATACATTTCTTTTCTGTTTTTCTTGCTTATCTCTTGCCACAACAGCTGCCTGCTGTATTTCAGAAGTGAAAGGACTACCTGTAACTCAGCTAGGTTAATATTACCCCTTATAGTACAGGTAGCTCAGATGATGTTCTGCATGTGCACTAGGCCCATTTGCAGAGAAGGAAAAAAGTCTCTTTTATATTTTTTTCTATCCCTCTCCCCCCAGATCTATAGCAGTTGGTGCACAAGACAGATGCATACTTGAAAAAAATTGTACTCCTATCCAAGTATCCCCTATTTTCCTTTCTATCTAAAATAAAATTAGGCTCCTTTTCCTAAAATTAATCCCTGTGAATCTTCCTTTTCACATAGGCTTCCTGCTTCTTCATACCTTTCTCCCAGTCTCCCCATTCGCCTGTCCCATAGCTCTTTCATCTTTTGCACTGAGCTTCTTCATCAGCTTCTCACTCAAGACACACGCCAGGGCAAAAGTTGTGGGTCTGACCTTCTGTGTATTGCTATTATTATTATGAAGAAACATAATAACATGATGAACCAAGGCCCTCTCTGCCTCCTGATGATGGGTCCAGAGCATGTTGCTCTCTGCCGTCTTCTTTTGTTTGGCCTTAACTCGGAAAGCTTCTGGGTTTGTTGCTCCTCACAATTTCTTAAGCTTTTGGCCAGGCTTTGTCATTGCAACATCTGCTGGTGTTCCTGTCCCCATGCCCAAAGTGAGGAGGGTGAAGAGAGGAGCCGTGCAGAGCGGGGCTTGTAGCTCACAGCTAAAAATATCCAGTGTGCCCCATGCAACGTATGGTATTACAGGAAAGCAAACTCGTGCCTGGCCAGAAGGTCACTACACAGCCTGTGCTCTTCTAGTCTCACCTCTTCCTGAAATGTCCCATTTTGACAACACATGGCCTGTCACCGAGCACTAACCGAGGAAAGCAGAGGAAACACAGGAGCTCTCCCTCGTGGTCTCTCTGTAGCCATCAATGAACCATAGAATCATAGAATACCAGGTTGGAAGAAACCTCAGCTATCATCTGGTCCAACCTTTCTTGGCAAAAGCACAAGATGGCCCAGCACCCCGTCCAGCCAAATCTTAAATGTGTCCAATGTTGGGGAATCCACCACTTCCCTGGGGAGATTATTCCAATGGCTGATTGTTCTCATTGTGAAAAATTTTCCTCCTGTGTCCAGTCAGAATCTCCCCAGGAGTAACTTGCACCCGTTACACCTCGTCTTTTCCATCTGACACCTTATAAAAAGGGAGTCTCCTTCTTCTTTGTATACTGGAACTTCTTTAAATACTGGAACATGATGATAAGGTCTCCTCTAAGCCTTCTTTTCTCAAGGCTGAACAAACCCAGTTCTCTCAGCCTTGCCTCACATGGCAGGCTTCCCTGTCCTTTGGTCATCTTTGTGGCCCTTCTCTGGACCCTCTCCACCCTGTCCACATCTTTTTGCATAGTGGGGACCAAAACTGAACACACTGTTCCAGGTGTGGCCTGACAAGCGGTGAGTAGAGGGGGATAATGACTTCATCAGCTCTGCTGGTGATGCCCTTGTTGATGCAACCCAGCATCCTGTTGGCTTGCTTTGCTGCAGCAGCACACGGCTCGCTCACACTGAGCTGCTTGTGCACCAGGACCCCCAGGCCCCTTTCCACAGGGCTGCTCCCCAGCTGGGTAGATCTCTGCCTGTGCTGCACTCCTGGATTATGTTTTCCCAGGTGCAAGGCCTTACATTTGTCTTTGCTGAGCTTCTTAAGGCTCTTGTTAGCCCACTCTTCCAGCCTGTCCAGGTCTTCCTGCAGGGTGGGTCTCCCTTCTGAAGTGTCCACTTTCCCACTCAGTTTGGTATCATCAGGGTGCACTTGATCCCATCATCCAGATCACTTGTGAAGATATTAAACAGCTTTGGCCCCAGTGTAGAGCCCTGGGGAACCCTAGTCGTGTCAGGTTGCCAGTTTGAAAAAGAGCTATTTACTACCATGGTCTGTCAGCCAGTTCCTCACCCACCACACGGACCACTTGTCTAGACCACAACATATCAGTTTCTCTGGGAGGAGGCTGTGGGGAACCATATCGAAAGCCTTGGAGAAATCCAGGTAGACAGTGTTCACTGCTCACCCCACATCAACCGAGCAGGTTACTTTGTTGTAGAAAGCGATCAAGTTTGTCAAGCTCGATTTGCCCTTGGTGAATCTGTGCTGGCTTTTCACAATCATATGCTTAATTTAACTTGTGATAGTCCCCAGGAGGGTTTCTTCCATGACTTTCCCAGGGACTGAAGTAAGACTGATGGGCCCGTAATTCCAACAAAAGTCTGGATAGTTGAAGTCACCCGCAAGAACCAGGTTCTGTTGATCCGAAGCTTGTTTAAGCGACCCAAATATTGCTTTGCTGTCCTTATCATCTTGGTTTGGAGGTCAGTAGCAGATGCTTACTATAAGATCTCCCTTGGAGATGACCCCCCTGATCTTGACCCAGAGGCATTCAATAGGGTTTCCACAATCACCGTAGTTGACTTCTGTACATTCAAGGTTCTCCTTAATATAGAGCGTGACTTCTTCTCCTCTTCTTCCCAGCCTGTTTTTATTAAACAGCCTATAGCCATCCATCACGAGCCTCCAGTCATGTGAGTTGTCCCACCACATTTCAGTTATTTCTATGATATCATAACTTTCTCTGGGCGTGGAGCTCCAGTTCCTCCTGTTTGTTCCCCAGGCTGCATGCATTGGTATACATATACTTGAGGTGGTTGGTCTTCTGGTTCTCATCTTGGGAAGCAGCTAAGGGACATTTCTCACTGCTCTGGTTGGCCTGGATTACTCCTCAGTTGGTTGCATAGCTGCTGCGTTTGTAGAGTCAGTCGCACCTGGAGGTGTTAGAGGAAAAACACCCTGCCTGAGGGGTCATTGTGCCCCCTTAATACTCCCAGCACGCTCCTCAGCTGGAGGGGGGGATGCCATGACTCTGTGCTCTCCAGATGTATATTTTATGATTCCCAGTTCCTGACTCTGTTCATTTTCCAACCATGGCCTGCCCATCTGAAGCACTGCTGATATGCTTGTAGGCTAATAGAAAAACCTTCTAGAGGCACATGAAGCAATAAATAATCTTCCAACCATCTGACACAGTCAGAAAGGAGGCAGGGGTGCAAGACTCGGTGCTGTGTTGGGGAGGGAGAACAATCCACGGGAGGTCAGGTGAAGGGGATGTGGTTGGGCTGGTGCACATCCCGCTGTTCTCCCTTTGCACATCCATCCGTCAGGAATGTACCTGCAATGGGAAGATGGTTTTTCAGAGCTCCAAACCCTCCTCCTAGGCCATCGAGATCTGCAGGGCTTGCTTTGGTCCCCTTGGGCTTTAAGGACTAGCTGGAAAGAAGCTCCCTGTCAGTAGTTCCTCTGAATGCTCAGCAGCCACAGGGTGAGGCAGGGGCCAAAGCTGTGGCCCTCTCTGCTAGGATGTCCCCTAATGTCATGATCCAGGGCTCTGTATAACCTCACAGAAGAGATGGCCTAGGACAACCTGCCTCGCACCCCCACCATCTCCTCCTGGACAGCCACGGAGGTCATCCTGTGCCTTACCCAGATGCTAACATTTACCTCCTGGTATCACCTCTTCTCATTTCAAGTTTGCTTCCAGAGCAGGATATTGTGCTCGTTCCCCTCCCAGGAGGAGTCCCTGGAGGCACTGGCCCACCTCCTCCCACCCACCTCCATCTTCACCTGCCTGCAGTCCAGCTACCAGAGAGGGGCAACGTGTGAGTTGAACAGGAGAAGCAGCACAGAAATTACAGTTTAAAACTCCAGGAACAGCAAAACGAATGAACCACACACAAATATACAAAACCTGCCAACAAAGCATGTCTGGTCCTGTCCACCTTCATCACCCCAAATGTTTCCCTTTGAAATGACACCTTCGCTCCCTTCACCTGTTCACTCTGCAGCAGTCTGATTTCTGACACTAGCACTGTATTGCTTTACATTTAGGACATAGAGGTCACAGAAAGTGCTTTGTACCATGAAGAAATTATCTCCACTTGACTGAAAGCTTTCTGCAACTGCATGTTGCATCCAGTGTTTGCGGCAGCTGATCCATTATTTGTAAAGGGGACAAATCCCATCTTTAGCTTTTCGGCTGGCTGAAGATTTAACCTCCGTTCACTGAAAGAAAACATGATGGTATGAAAGATTTCCAACCATTTTCTTCTTTTTTTTTTTTTTATTGTTATGACTGTCATTGTTGTTGTTGTTATCCATCTGCTGTAGCTGTGACATGCAAAGCTTGTGCAGCTAACACCACTCGGCGTGACCGAGTTATTTTCAGAGTGATGCTGGAAGAGGGTCCCTCTATCCTATTTCATTAAAAGGCAGAGCCTTTTATGACTTCTCCGCTCCAGCCACAACGACACGGTGCCAGGTGCTGTAGCTTATTCCCCTCTCTTTCCTTTGCCCGCAGAAGCAAACCAGCTCAGATCTGCAGAAGTCACAGGTAGGACATTAATCAAAACCACAGCGGGGATCCAAAAGTAGTTCCTGGAGCAGGAAACTGCTCGAAGAGTGTACAAGATCATTATTTTACCTACGTGCTCAGTAAACCCACCTACAGATGAGAATTTAGGAAAGAGGAAAAAGGATTACATAACCAAAACCTAATGTTAACAGCGGTTTTCCATAAAAACATATGCTCGTGCAGGTTCAGTTACTATCCCTTTCTCCGCAAAGGCTAGGTGCTAAGTGAATGAAACGTATTCAGTTTATATTATATGTTAATTCATACTTATGTGTACACATGTGCATTTAAATGTGCTCTGTGTGTGCACATACACAAAGCGGCAATCTTTTACAAATGTGTCTTTCCTAAGACTACTAAATACATTGGTGTGAAATGAAATATTTTCTTTAAATGATCGTAAAAGTTGTCCCTAAAATGTCACCGCTTATTTTATTTTCCCAGCTTGCCCCACAGTTCACTTTAGACTGAAACTAATTTAAATTACTTTGTAGCTCCCAGCAATAAAAGGAATTTAGTAATTTGCAGTTCATTTGCCCTTGCTATTCTTGGAAATGGTATTTGAGGTTGTCCAATCCTTTGCATTAGGAAATGTGCAGAGCGCAAGTAGCAGTCATGTCATGCCTGGCAGATTTTGCCAAGGAAACTCTTGGTTTTTGCAGCTTTGAAATTCTGGGATAATTGACATGTGCTCCATTCCCACAGAATAGCTGCGATCCTCGTCACTGCCTGGCTGTGGATGAGTTTAGCGAACATTGTATTTCCCAAGTGGTGGTTAAGCTAACTTAATTAGGGAGGTGCCTTTATCCCAGGCCGGACAAAGGCTGCCCTTGACGGAGCGCTGTTGAGAAAGCAGCTCTGAGGTGAAGGGCCTCGGAACTAGACGTGCTCCTAGAGGTGTCTCCTCCCTGGCCTCGAGCTTGTGGTGGGGATGAAATCTTGGATGGAATAAAGGAAAAAAAAAAAAAAAAAAAGAATTACTTTTCTAACCTTCCCAGATGCTGACAAAACATGACCCAAGCATAAGCACCATCTCTTCACCTGGGGGCAACCCGAGAGGGGAGTGCAGCAGGACCTCCTTGGAGCCCCAGCACTCCCAGCCTGCAGCCTGCCAGGAGGGAGGCGACGAGCCCCGTCAGCATCCCTGAGACGTGCTGGAGACGTGCCCACTGTCCTCCGTTGCACCAAGGAGGTTCAGGCTGCCACGGGCTCTTCCCACGCTTACGTCCCACGGCATCTCGGGATGAGTGTCTGCAGATCAGCACACCCACCCGAGCAGATTTAGGTCACCTCTGGGGCAGAAGGGTTTTGTCTGGGGCACTGTCAGCTCTGCTCCGCTCCGCATGGGACCCGCACGGCTGCTGCTGGAGCCCCATGCCTCCGCCACCACATAAATCATCATTATTATTGGGCCTTGCAAGAATAATGAGAGGGGAGCATGCTTTCACTTGGAAATCCAGCTTCAGTGCTAATAAAAGGGAGGAGATAAAACAGTGTCGTACTAATGAGATCTTAACACTAACGGCTGCAAACAAACGACTGATGTTGTACATAAAACAGCATTAGAGGAAAGCATCACTCTGGATATATTAGCTGCTTCTGTGTGTGCCGTAAGATTCTTCCCGTCATCGCTCTTGATTATTCAGTGTAAAGACAAGGGAGGAAAATGTGTATGTTTGTGAGGCAGCACTTTGATATTGGGGTTTGTTCTTAAAGTTGAAGGTCTCTTATCCAGCCTAGCAAGAGCTTTGTACTCTCTAGATTCCCAAAATTTATTGGGAAATAAAAGCCTATTTCTCACAGTCTCCATAAAAAAAGCAAACACGTTTTTTCTCCTTTTGCCTTAAACACATTTTGGTATATTAGTTGCTCTCGAACCTTAACTCCACAAAGCACTGAGCGTGCCAAGACCCCCTCGCCTGTGCCAAGCGTGGGATCGGGGGGTCGGGGCTGCTGGCAGTGGCGGTGCAGGGCACTTCGGGCGCCTCGTCCACACCGTTGCTCAGACTGACAAACCCCCCAGAGCTCTGCCTGCTTTCTTCTTATGAAGAGAAAACAGTTCCTCCACGGGAATTTTGGTCTGTGCTTTCAATTCGATCCCTAATGTGACAGCTCTCTGTGTCCTACAGCAGTGATAATCTGTGCATTAGGATTTTTGAGGGTGAGGCTTAGTCTTGTAGATTGAATATTCCCTTATCGTGAGAACCACACGTGCAGAGAAAGGTTGGGAGTGGGAGGGAAGGAGCAAAAAATCTGTGGAATGAAGGTAATCACTGGATTGAAGGTGTTTTTCTGGAGAAAGAGAAGGTCTACCGTAACGTAGTGCATTGCAATTTTTGCTTTTAATTGAATTTTGAAGCAAGCAAAGCTGCTGTTCTTCCTGAATTTTTTTGCCTTGTTGCAGTTACCCTCTCAAGAGCTCTCCCAGGGCTGGGAGTCCATGTTGCCCATTGGCAGTGGTTCCTGAGTGTCCGGCACGTCCCTCAAGTTACTGGAAACCACAGGCTCGTACCTTCCCATGGTGTAATGGCAACTGGGGACCAAGACTTCAAGCAAACAAGAAATGGCATTAAAACAACTGTTGTGGATTGATTTAATTTAATTTTCCCCAAAACAGCCCAGCAGCAACATACGGCGCTCAGTTAGATCCTGCTGCTACACAGTTTGGCAGCTGGGCTGGCTGAGACATGGGAAGGTCGGGCACCTTGCAAAAGGCACAGTGTGTCAGTGTACTGGATCGGGGGAGAAAAGCCAAACTTTGGGCACAGTTCCCTCTCTCTATTGCTCTTGGCTCCCAGGGCTTAGCCCTTGGGATGGATCCCAGCTCCAGAAACTGTATATGAGATCTTGCCACTGATAGAAGACAGCTTCAGATGCCAGAGCTAGTGCATTTTATCAGCACTGCCACTTCCATAATAAGCAATAAATGCTCCAGCTCACGACAAGCCTGCGATAAGGACTTTGTGGGATGTTTTCCAGTCACGTGGGGTGTGAGGCTTGAAGGAACTGTTAAATCATCCAGTCCAGTCAGCTACTGCACCCCGAAAAATTACATCAAACCCGAAAATCCTGGTGAGGCCACAGAGCTCAGACCTGAGGAGCAAAAGCTGTGTCACTGGCAGAGGGCACCCAGTGCCCACTTACCTCAAGTCCCCCGGGGGCGTGGGGCTGCCCGGGCACTACACGCACCAAGCGATGCTCCCAGCTGAACCAGCCTCGGGCTGCGGGGTGCTGCTGGGGCTTGGGTTTTCCTTTGGTCTGCTCCTCTACTGTTTGTTTTGTTCCTTCCGTGTCCTTGAAAAAAATTCTTCCCTGGCCCATCGTGTTCTCCCCGCTTGTGTTCGCAGGTCTGGGCACAGCCACGGTTACCTAAGCAAAGTCGATGCTCAGTCAGAAACTTGAGAGGAAAAGTGTTTGGGGGATGTGCTCTGAATGTCAAGGGAATTGTATCCCAGCTGAGAGGAAACATTTCTTTCATTATCTGACTCTGGCGCTTTCACACAATTGGAGCTGGTTAAACAAGTACCGTGTGGGGTCATCTGCTTAGATTACATGCTCAGCTTATCCTAATAATGTGCCTTGGCAGATAAATATCTGATCTTCTTTAGCTGGACGGTTTCTAGTTGCATGGCAAAGTATCTTACCAAGTGTGTTTTACATGATCCTGACACATACTTCGCCAGTAAATTTACTTTTTGTTAGTGTTCCTCTTTGCTGCCCTGAGCGCGTCTGTTTCACTGATGTCCCCCAAGAGTAAAACACTGTGTACCCGTTGAACAAGAGATGCCTAAAAATCAGTGGGTAACAGACATTCAAGGGCGATGCTGCGCAGAGGAGACAGCATGAGCGAGGGTCCAGGGGCTCGCAGTGCCGAGCCACCCGAGTTGCCTTCCTCCTTTTGACCTGCCATGTGTGACTGCTTGGAAAAAATCACTTCAAAGATGATTTTCCCTCTTAGGCACCTGGCCTTTTCAGACAGGTGCTGGCTGGTGCCTTCTTTTTATTTATGGTAACTTGCACGACACCTCACCCTGCACACCTCCGAGCTCTGCTGAGGTCAGGCCAACAGGCACACGTGCTCTGATGCCTCCCTGCATTGCATCTTAAAAAAATAAACACCCCACGGAGAACAGTATACCTTGTTCTTTGACGCTGAAGTGGGAGCTGTGACAGGAAGAGTATCTGTTGCATTAATGCAGTGCCAGTGTAACAAAAGTGCAAAGGAGAGGAGGGTAAGATGGGATTTGGTTTCCCGCTTAGACATCCAGAAGTTGCTACGAGTGAGCCTGGAGTTTAAGCTCCTGTGGCAGCCAGCGTACATCTGGTGAATACCACCGTGGAGCCCAGCGGTGTGTTCGGCCGATAAAATGTGGGTGTTTCTGCACAAGCCTCTGGGTCACTGATGGCCTGCTGCCTGTCTGCAGGCACCTGGAGCGGTCAGAGCTGCAGCGGGATGTCCCGCCGGGTCCTCGTGGGCACCGCTCTCCCCAGGCACTGTGGCACAGCTGCCAGCCCCGCAGAGCCCACGGAGCGTCCCCAGTGGCACCTCCGCACACCCTGCCTCCTCTCTCCCGTGCCCGACCTCAGCTCTGCAAACCGTGCCTCAGCCGCCACACTTTGATTTTAGGGAACAAGATTTCATAAGACTCTCAAGCTTCTGCTCGGAGACTGCTGCCTGACCTCTATAAACAGTATTGGCATGTTATAAGCTACACAAAAAGATATTAATGAAGTGCCTTTTCTAGCAAATGGTTTCCTTACTCAGCAGTCTGCCTTGTAACTCAGAGATCGAGTATTGCAAAGCTGAGGCTTACACTCGCACACCGTGACTTCTGCATCGCTGACTGCAATGTGATTATTTTTTTTATTTTTGGTGAACTGTTAATAAAGCCCTACCACAGAAAAAGCAAATCTATTTGCTGTCTGGGTAATTTCTGCATTTACCTCAGCTTGAGCAGTAAGGACCGGTAAGAGCTGCTTGCTTTTCCTACTCCAATTAACTTCCAGGTTTTAATGACCTAGTGCCTGAGCTCAGTCAGCGCAAGGTTATGAGGATTAAAAGACTTACAAGACATTTGTGGTCTCAGTTGTTGGTACTGTTATTTTAAAGCTTGCTTTAATATCGCTTCAGATAAACACTTGGGCTCTTTTTTTAGGCTGAGAAAGGCTGGGGAAGTTGTGCTGGTTTCAGATCTGGAGGCTGTCAGCTAAGCCTCCGGTGACATCCCCTTCCACTCTCTCTTTCTTGTGGTTTCCCCCTGCACGGTGCTGAAATACAGTGTTTTGTTACCTATTAAAGTGTCACTCTCCGCAATATTGTGAAGCTATTAAATTCTGCCGGCTCATCCTTTGTGAACAAGAGGATGTTGACAGAGCCGCAGCCCCATCCTTCAGCTATTATCTGGTATTCAGTGTCCTCCAATTAGTATGCACAATAAATCTAGTCCAAGACCCCCCGCTGCTTTATGTCATTTCTGTATTAACCTCACTGCTTCCCAACGTGTTCCTATTATTAAGCCATTTAAAGACTTCCCTTCGTTCACTTACCAGCGCTATGTCTCATTTTCCTTCTTTCATCTATTTGCATACATTTCCAGAGGTTCACGTGACATGACTTCAGTTTGTGTTGGTTATTTTTTTTTTTTAATTAAAGATTTTTTCCAATTTTTTCTTTACTCCATCCTCCTTATGTGTGTTATCCTCCTTATCTCTATGAGATTTTAACGACCAGGTTGAGAACAGAGTGATTGTCATTTCATGTGTTCAAAAAGCCAACCCTTTAAGGCTGCCTTGGTAATTTCCAGGCTAAAACTGAGTTTTGAGACACTTTTTCTCAATGAAAAATGTAAAATTGTTAAGGTGTTCTATTCTATGATCTCCTCCGCATTTCTTAACCTGTGGGTCTGGCAGGCGACGGAGTTGGGAGCGTGGTCCCTTCGCTGTACAACCTCAAAGGCAGGTGGTTCTTAGCTGGCTGGGAAAGTTGGAGGTGGGTGGTACAGATCCAATGATGGAGTATAGGATTTTGGGTTGAGGAAGGTTGAGAAGTACTTGTTTAGCTATACCTGTAACTGTGACAGTTTAGAAAAACGCTGATGGAGATGCCAGAGCATAATCATTGCGTTTCTGTAAATAGGCTGGATTCTGGCTTTGCTGGTATTTTGCATCCCTGCATTGTTTTAAGTGAAGGCTGAGGGAGCTGGGCTCGTTCAGCCTGGAGAAGAGGTGGCTTCAGGAGGACTTAACAGCCCCCCAGAACCCACAGGAAGGTCATCAGGATGGAGCCGGGCTCTCTGTGGTGGTGCACGGTAGGAGGGCAAGAGTTGAAACAGGAGGGTCAGGCTGGGTGTACGGAGAAGCGTTTCCCCATGAGGACAGCCAGGCGATGGAGCAGGTTGTCCTGCGAGGTTGTGCTGGCTCCGTCCTTGGAGGTTTTGAAGACCAAGCCCTGAGCAGCCTGGTCTGACCCCAGAACTGGTCTGGCTTTGGGGTAGAGACCTCCCAAGGTCCCTGCCAGTCTGAATAATTATCCCATGACCCTGTGAGAAATGAAACACTGGGTTTAACTGGGATCCAGGCACCAGGCGGGTCACTTGGTGCAGTTTCAGGGTGGTAAGGGCAGTGAGGGGTCGGGTGCCGCTCATCTCTCAGCGTCTGTTCCGTCCCTGCCTCTGTGCACCCCAAGCTGGGGATGGGGAGGTGCTGCCGTGGCGCGGGGAACGGCTGAGCCCTGCCGGGTTCTTTGCTGTCATGCCACCAAAAATGATCATCCGCAGGGAGGGCTGTGGGGAAAAGCAGGAGAAAACGCTCTCCTGCCTCTTTTCTCCGTAAAGGAGCAGAGTGGAAAGGAAAAGTGTTTCAGCCCATAGTGGTAGCTTGTGGGTAAGAGGGAATGTCCTCTTGTCCCTTGCTTTCCCAGCCACCTTTCCACAAGGCTATGCACACTTTCAATGTGCTGTATGTTTAAAAAGCCGTGAATAACCACAAAATGGGAGAAAATAATTGGAAAATAAACTCTGTGGCAAATTCTCCCCACGTTCTGAGCACATTAATGCAAAAGTGTTCAAAAATATTAAACTAAGGGAAACCCCAAGGAAAGGTATATAAAGGATAAATTATGTATCTGCTTCTTTTTTTAATAATTTCTGGCAGAGGCATGAGGAAACAGGAATATTTAGAAAATTCTCCACCTATTTCTTTGCAGGGCAGGCTGGGTACTACACTACTGCTGTATATCTAGTGTGTCAAATCCCCGCGTTTGGCTGTCTGGAGCTCAAGAAATACCTTTCGTTCCCCTTATCAGTAAAGAAAGCTGATTTTACTACTGAATAAACTATTCCTAGGGTAGGGAGCACAATGTAAACACCTGAAGAAAGCCTTTTATGTGGATTTCTGCATCCTAATCTAAACTCTCACATCAGAGGTGATTTTGTACTCCTGTATCAGAAGTACGAAGGTGAAGAGCCTGGCTTGCCTTGTGCTCCCAGTTTTCAAGCGAGGTACTGGTTTGCTTTAGATTTGAGATGTCTGGGGAAAGTGTTTCCCAAGGCTTGTATGGGAAATGAGCATTTTTCCTCCACCCCAGTGATGCTCAGGGCCCCCAAAGGCATCCCAGGGCAGCAGGGCTGGGAGGTGCTCCCGCCACCGCTCCCCTTCGCTGCCCTGACCGAAGGACCTCAATGTGGGCTCTGGTTTTCACAGGCTCCATTGGAAACAGCCACAGCAATACGAAAATGTGACATTTCTCATCCACTCCCTCCTTGCACACAGCTCCATCCTCACAGCCTGGAGCACTCAAACCCACGGCCCCAAAACTCCCATGGTAGCATCGGGTCTGTTAGACCGGCCAACCCGCCGATCCGCAAAAAGGGCAGTCAATTAAACCTTGGTTTTCTGGTCACTTTTCTGGCCTGGAAAATTGGAAAGGTGATGCAAAAGGTCCTACATCCGTGGCTGTATTGCCAAGTGGAACAAAAGCGACCTCGGCTTGTGGGACCCAAGGAGGTTCTCGGCATTAACCAGCTGCTGGTGGAAATTGTCTGCTTCTCCAGGCAGGCATTACGCTGGCTCCTTCCCCGTCTGCCTGCCTGCAGCACCAGCCCTGGTGCTCTCTGCGGCTATTAAAGGGCAATTCAGATGAGCATAAGGTCTGACGTGACAGAGGAGAAAAAAGGAAGAAATAGTCAATTGTAAGGGATTTAAATAAATCTCCATTTGGAAGTCTTTCCTGGGAACATCCCTGGCTGACAGGGCAGCTTGTGCTGCAGCCGCATCCCTGTGGAGCAGATCTCTCTCCTCCAGGAAAGGCTGGCTGCCTTCTCCCGACCGGCCCTTCCAGGCGTTTCTGTGCTCCACGCAGAGGAGGGGAAGAGCAACCGTCTTCCCTTCCCCGGCAGCTCATGTTCCTTTTTTATTCTAGATGATTAAAATAAAACAGCATTTCTACCAGCTGTGGTAATCTGCTTGAGAAACAGGTGTTTCTTAAAGGAGATGGAAGCAGCTTAAACATCTATGATCGGCTGATTCCTAATTCCCTGACCGAGAGCCGAAATTATTTTCATGTAACTTTGAAGAGGACATGGTATTTGTCTCCCTGGGCAGGCAGCACTCTGCAGTAAGCCCCTGAGCAGGGCTGAGTCTTTGAAAGAATTTCTGTCCCCTGAAAGACGATGCCTCTGGTTCATCTACTTTTTTTTAAAAAAAAAAAAGTCATTTCACAGAATTAATCGATTATGGAAATTTTTTAAAGTATTGAAGATACTGTTTTGGTGACCGATGGGAGCTTACTGCGAATATTACAAGTCAACTTTCTCAACCTGCTTTTCTCCATTTTACAGCTGGCTTCTGAGAACGTCTGACCACTGCAAATGAAAGTGATATGTTGCAATCACATTACAATAAAAATACATGTCAAGGCAACGCTTTAAAAAAAAAAATAATCCTATCTGTATATGGAAGCTATAGCTATCTCAGGAAAATGTCTTTGGTATTTATATGTTATGAATTTATTGTCCTTTTGCAGAAGTTGTGTGCACTACCTCCATCAAACACTGCCAGGCTTGTTCTCAGCGTCGCTTTCTGGCAGCATAAATCCCTGTCTGTGCGGGCTGAATCCCGTTTGATCCGCCTCCGTCAGGCACATGAAGCGGAATGATCTCTGGTTATGAAGCAGAACTTAAATAAAATGAAAGAACATTTGTTGGTTTGTAACCAACTTAAATACGCACGTGCATAACATGGGAAAAAAGGATCCTGTGAAGGAGGACGTATAACAGGCAGATACAGCTGGATAATATCTCCTCTTTCCATCTGGATTTATCCCAGTAATATCTGGGATATAATCCTAGTGAAGGTGATGGGGTTGCCCACCCTGTGCCTTACTGGGGGGGGGGTCTGGCTTTCAGCAGTTCGGGACCAGCACAACCGTTATTCATCCCCTTAAAGTAACGAGGAGAGCCCTCTTCCCCCAGGGAGCTCCGGCGGGGTGGTTGGCTGCGCTGCAGACCAAGCCACTGCTATTCCACCACAGCTGAAAGCGTCTCAGGTGTGCACTGTGTGATTAATAGCACCTAGAGGTGGCTGACAAATTTATAATTTGAAATGGGAAAAAAAAAAATAATCCACCTTTACTGCCACTTTTCCTTTTGTTTTATTGGTGGGAATGCTGCTTTTTGACTGGCTAGCTGCTCCAGCTCTGGGCTCACTCGATGGTACAGGGAGATGGGACCCATCTCTCTGCCCAGCACACCCACCACATCCTCCTGGGAGCACCCTGCCGCGCTGCTGGCGCGTGCTCGGCCTCCGCGCGGGGAGCCGCTGGGTCGCACCGGCGTGCACTGTCCTACAGCAACCCCCAGTGTCTGCCTCCAGCCTCCGGAAGAGGTGATGGAAAGTCATTTTATTTCACACTGGTTTACACTGGGTTGGGGGTTTTTTATTCTTTTTTCTCTCCGAGGGCCCGGCTTCCAGCTGGACGTGGCGAGGCGATGCAGGAAGATCTCCAGACAGAGGGGGCTGCAGCTCAGCGTCGCCTCAGAGACCAGCCTGCTGCAAGCCCATCGGAGTCTCTCCTCTGCCCCCTGTCCCGGCGTCCCGGGGACAAAACACTCAGCCTCAAGGTCTCCATGCTAATCTCTCGTGCCTTGGCCCAGCGTACCCAAAACATGACTGCGGCTGTGTGGGAATTGCACGCAGCGATGTCGGTCCCCTGGTGTGCCCGAGCAGATGAGCCACTGCAGCACGGTGCAGACACCAGGGCTCGGCCACCCGCCTCTGCGCCCCGAGTGCCACACCGGCCGTGCTGCTGGGGGACACTCCTGTCACCCGTCGTTTCAACCCACCCATAAAGCACCGAGATAAGGACAGCTGTCAAACACGATGCACTCCGCAGAGCCGAGCGAGCTGTCTCTTCTGAACTCATCTGGGCAAGAGAGAGACTTGCCTCCTTCCTTTTGTGTCTGAGGCTGCAGTACCAAATCCCACAGGGGACTAAGAAATCTTTTTTTTCTCATGCGCACAGTGTATTTCCTTGGCCTGAACTTTCCTCATTTGAACACAGCCTGGCATGTACATTAAAAGGGGAAAAAAAAAAAAAAGCTCAATACAAAATACTCTCCTGCACACGTAGTTCTTCCCCGGAGAGCAGATGAGAGAAAGAGCAAACCACATGTGACAGATGTTAGTCACGTCACCGAATGCACTGCTGGCAGGAGCCGTGGTGAAAGGGCAGTCAGAGAACCCTACAATATTGCTGCCTTAATAGTTTCAGATTCCAGGCAAAGATGCTATTCCATACTCTTGGTATATACACAACTTGCGATTGTTTTTTCTTCTGCTGTTAGTGTCAAGGGAAATTGATTTTACAGATTATTAAGATACTCTTTATTTGCAGAAAACCTATCTTTAAATAGCAGTTAGTCATTTTATTGAGCAATCCATGGCCATTTATATTTTGGTTGTTTACGTGGTGTGCCATATAGGACTAGCAATTTCCTAACTTGCACGATATTCTGTGCAAGGGTGTATTTTGGTTTCTGCTGCTGTGTCAGGCTAATGCCACTGTTGCTATGGTAATGGCGATGTTTGAGTCTGCTTTGTCACCTTTGTCCTGCTATTTTTTTTTTAAACACAAATTCATGCTGCAGAGGCCTGAAAAGCAGGCAGAGGGTTTGCTACAGGAGCTCAGACCCGTCTCTTGTTTGTTTATTTCTAACAGTTTATAAAGCAGTGTGGCAATTTCATCGATGAATAAAGTTTAAAGCCAGCAGCGCTCATCAGATCTGCTGAAGCCAGCCTCCCATACAAATATCACTGAGTTATCCCTGTACAGCAGTCCGGACATCCCGGTTGGGAAATACCGCAAGGCATCCCGTCTTAGTTAGAAGATACCCGTAACTATCTGTCCATCGTCGTCCTGCACAGTTTCATCCAAGGTTTTAGAAATTCTCCATGGTTTAGAAAGAGAAAAAGTCTACGAGATTTTTATCAGCTCCACCACAACCTCCAGTACTGTTTCAAGGTCACCACGTCTCCTGCTGCCCTCCCTTGTCCCCAGGTATTGCCCTCCAGAACGTGCTTTTCCTTCCCCACAGTAAAGCACGTTTTGCTTGTCTGTGTGCAGCTGGCCGTGTGATTCATTCAGCCTTTCAGCTTTATTTACCCTCCCGCCTTTCTTTGGGTATTTTATCAGCAGTGATTTCATATTTATTTCCACATCACTAACGAAGATGCTGGGGAGGGTCTGTGCGTGGATCTCTAAGATGCTCCAGCAGCAACTCCTGCACCTGAGGATACGTCTTGTTTTTTCCACCTTGTATGCACCAGTATGGCAAAGACTATCAAACATGAAACAAGGCACAGGCTCCTCAGCCAGCTCTTTTAGGGTTGCTGAATTTAAGCTATTTTAAAATGTGAATCTCTAGTGGAGTTTCTGCACACTGTCCTTGACCGCTGGTGGATGGACAATACTTAATCCATCATTCCTAGCTTGGACTTGGACTTACCATACGTGTGAAGTAAATCAGGCCTGACCTCTTGTTTGATTTCTAGAGGAAAACAAGGGGAAATGGTGAATGTCAGCTGAACTGCTCAGCCGTGCCGAGTGCCTGGCACACACGCACCTCCCTCCTCAGGGGCCGGGGCACCACGTGCGATGAGGGGAGCAAACCAGAGCTTGACCTTTAGTGAAGGAATATGGCGTACCCACCCCAGGCCTTCCAAAAACCGCGTGAGCCTGCGCTCTGAAAAATGGTAAACCAGTCCCGTTTCGAGGGAAGGATGGACCCCGGTTCCCCTTACAGGCAGGAGGAAAGGGGCTTTCGGCAGCGCGTTTTGGGCTGGGCAGCTGAGCCAGGCTGCAGCCACGCGTCTCGGGGGTGGCTGCCGGCCGCAGTTTGCCTCCAGCAGCAGGAGGGTGAAGCCCAATGGGAGCAATCGGTGTCGCCCATGGTCTCCTCGAGCTGGGCTTAGAAGTCATGAAATCCTAATTCACTTCAAGCTTTGTTTTGTGCTAGGAATTGCCAAGGTTTTCTTCTGAACCGCGTAGACTTCCCAACCGTGAGACCTTCCCGTCAGCATCTTTCCTTGCTGTGGCTCTCCGTGTCGCACCGTCGGAGCAGGTAACGGCGAGGGCACGGCGCTAACACAAGGTGCCCTCGGGGCTGCAGCCTGCAGATGCGTATGTGCCTGCCTCTAATAGACCTCCTTCCCCCGCCGCGATTCCCCACCCCTGTGGATGGCTTTTTGGCAGAGGGTCACGATCCGGGGTATGCCACCCATCCGTACCACCTACCAGCGGTACCCAGCTGATTATGAAAGAGCGTTTATCATTCCCGAGCCTTTCGTTTGAGGCAAATTGAACAACATGGCAATTACCTGCGAGGCGTCCAGGGACCGTCCGCTGTCTCTCATGTGCACATGACATATGTAACTGTTTTGGAAAGAAAAAAAAAAAAAAGAGAGTATTTACATCCCTTGCTATCTCTAGGCCTCCTCGTTATATCCAGGCAGCGTGGCTACGGAGATCTTTGATGTTTGCCACGCATGCAACAGCAGCATTGGCAGTGCTTGCTTTTATAGCACCAATACAATATTAACTGCAGTAATTTAAGATAGCCTGTAAAGAAATCTTGTGCAACTGTTTAAGTCTAGAGATACGGTTACTGTTGTTGTCTGACATTTCGTCCTAATGGGATCAAGGCCATGGTCCGCAATCCTCCCTGCCTCTTCCTAAAATGTAGTTGGCAGTTTTTAAGCAGTGTTTTCTCCTCAAGGACCCATAAAATCACCTTTTAAGAAGGGGAAAGACACAAATCATCATTTACTTCTATTTTCCAGTAGTTTCTGTATTTTTAAAGCCTTCCAAAAATACTAAAAGTCACAGGAAAACTAGTTTTTTTCCTAAAAAATTTCATTTTTTAGGAAACGAAGGTTCCAGCAGAAGTGGCCCCTTCTTTGTCAAGAATGTAGAAACCAGACAATGCTGAAAAATAAAAAACATCACTCTAAACCATTACTTATATCACTGCACAATGCCAAAT
This sequence comes from Grus americana, assembly GCF_028858705.1. Taxonomy (NCBI): domain Eukaryota; kingdom Metazoa; phylum Chordata; class Aves; order Gruiformes; family Gruidae; genus Grus; species Grus americana. The sequence continues at coordinate 134,182,348 of NC_072852.1, read as the reverse complement.
ATATCAACTATGTTTTGTCTTCTCTGTCATTTCTGGATAAATGCCAGGATCATGAATATCAGAGCTATTAACGTCGCTACAGCTTTGTTAGACGCAGGCCTGCCTGCATCTGAAAATGAACGTCACCTTTAGGGGAAAAGGAAAAAAAAAAAATCTCTTAAAATCTGCCGGTGAGGTTTTTCTCTATCTTGGTTGCAGCTGCGCCCTAGTACCGGAGAATTAGCGGAGAACTTGATTTCTGTACACGCTTTGCTGAGCACCATCAGCGAGCAGAGAATTGCATCCCGCCCGGCTGCCCCGGGGCCGGGTGCGTGGGCACGGCATGGGCTGGGACAGGAGAAGGTGGCGGGGATGGCCGCGCTGGGGAACATTTCCAGCGCTCCAGCTGCAGCTGGTCACCTACCCCTGGCACCAGGTCACCCACCTCCGGCACAGTCCTCCCGGGCCACCCCTTTCCCCAGCAGGGTTGCTGTGGCCGGAGGAGCCAGCCGTGCTGCCTGCAAGCCCCGCGGCCGCGAACAAGCATCCTTTTCTCCAAGCTGCCGTCGTGCTTGTTTTTCCCATCCAGGAAGGAGTAAGTGGTGTCTATTATTAATTTCAGTTATTCCGCCTTTACAAATGAAACAAAAAAGGTTAACAATGTTATTCTACCCTATTTGCTTCGTTAACGTTGAAGTCGTGCTCGCCGCCGCATCCCTGGCCCGCAATGACTGGCAGCGTGCAGAACGGCTACCTGACAGGTAGCCAAGATCTTTCTCCTGGAGGTTAGATGTGGTGTTGTCTGCTTCCCTCTGCTTTTTGTTTATGTTGGGTTTGGAGTTTTTTTTTGGGGGGGGGGGGTGGTCTGGGGTTTTCGGGGTTTTTTTTTCCTTTTCAGAAGGGTGGGGAACTGTTTTGTTCCTTTCTCCTCTTCTCCTCCTCCAAAGATGGGCTGAAACTTGACCTCCTGATTGTTCATCCCAGACGCTCTCAGGAAAGCTCTGAGTGGTAAATGAGGTTCCAAATGCAGGAAGAGATTACTGTATTTTTCTTTTCCTTTTTAAAACCTTGAATAGATGAAAATAGATGGTAATCAACAAACCTGTGGCTAGAGGAAAAATCCCTTTAACTCACATTTTACTTCAATTACATTCAGGACAAAGAAACACATTGCACCATGTGCATGAATAGATGCTTTATTATTCAAAACAAGCTTCAAAGAGCATTACGTCCCCTATAGAAAATATGCAATCAGTGTTTAATTCAATGGTAGGATGCAAATTTAAATTCCCATAAGGGGAAGACTGTTAATGCCATTTAAATTGGTTGTAAATTACAGATAATACGCTTGAGACCCGAATACAGATTAGCAGAATGTTGCTTTATGAATCCAGCCCTACTTTGAACTTAATGTGTATTTATTTATGGACAATAAGACAATGCAGGCTTGTTTACACCTATATTTTATTATCATCTGACACAATATATATGCAGAAAAAAACCCCAGTTTGTTTTTAAAATACAGAAGCTGTTAGCTCCAGTTTGATGGGGACTGGTTGCGTGGAGATGCTCTTTGGTTGCAACCATATCTGTTCTCCTCTTTGTCCACTCCAGTGTTACGTGTTTCTACAGCTTTCAAATCACAGAATTCAACCCCAAGGAATCACCATTTCCCTATTTTATTAGCAGTGGAGGGAAAATCCTGGCTGCTTAGCGTAACCCATCAGTTCACGTGTGCTTGGGACAGCAGCCCCTGGCAGGGCTGCCGCTGTCTTTGCTGGGGTCGGTACCTTGGTTGTTTCACTACAGCGAGCCCAGTGTGTCCCTCCCCACGGCCACGGCTGCTCAGCAAGGGGCCCGGGCTCGCGGCAAGAGTTTTCAGAGGATTTTTTTCTTTCCAGAGAAAACAAAGTTTTGTGACTTCATCCTTTGCGCACCAAAATAATTGTTAAAAATAAGTGATACACTTTAAGACTAGGATGTTTAAAATGAGCTGCGTGTCTCACATGGGACCACGTCTGTTTGCTGTTACTTTCTGCAGCATATTTCTTGCCCATTCTTCTATTGCATTGTGTAAGACAATAACTTGTAGAACCAAGAATTTTTATTTTGTAAAAAGCAACTAACTAGTCATTCGAGAAGCAGCTCTGCAAACCACTGATGGTATGAATGAGCCGTTCTGGTATGGATCCGATTAAGGCCACACTAGCAATGTTTTGCTGGGCTGTGCCATGAGAAATTTTGGAGCACGTTTCTTCAGGTCCAGAGCAGGTTTTGTACATCCCCAGGTGTACTGGTATTACATCAGCATATTAGAAATCGAATAAAAATATTTTGTGTAGCACAAGTACACTTTATGGTGAATTTCTTCCAAGGCAGCATGGCTTATCTAGCGAGAGTCATGGAGATGTGGCCATCAGTCTCAAACACTGTTTAACTTCTTTGAATGTATATGTGTGGGTGGGAGGATGGAGGGGCAGAACTCACCTCTTTTTACTGTTTCCAAGTCTTTCGGCTCCATCATGGGAAATGCCCATTTCAGAGTTACCTGGAGTTTACACAACCGCTTGCATATTCATCCTAAGATGGCTGCGGAGAAAAAAACATTTATCCACCTTACTTTCTTCCCGCTGTTTTCAGGTCTATCCAATTCTCTAATACAGATGAAGCACTGGAGCTCCTTGTGCTTGTCTATCATCTTAAGGAGCTCAGTGCCATCAGAAAGCTCTTCTTAAACAGGACATAAAGGCTGTCACCCAGCCTTATCTTAAACTTCTCATGTGTACACTAACCAGCTCACGCTACTGTAGCCTGCACTGGGAAAGCTCACGGCTCGTTCCTGGACCTTTCCAACTCCTCCTGATCCTCGCTGAGGGGCACCAGACGTGGACAGTGTTACGGCAACACTCTCACAGAAAGACAATTTCATTGTATGCAGGGATGATACCATTTCTCTATTTCTACTTGCTCAGATGCTCTTGAAAGCTGCTTGTTCTTCTGGCTAAATCATTATACTGGAAGCAATATGTTCAGTAATTTATCTCAAATGACTCCCAGGCCCGGTTTAGGGTCACCGATTTCCAGAATACAACTCCCTATCTTACACTTCTGATCTGCTCAATTTATTTCCAAATTCGTAACTGCCCCTACACCTACATGAAAATGCATGTGGTTTACATCAGCCATCGTCACCAGAGGTGCAGGTCTTTCTGTCCAGGTTGTAAAACCTATATTAAATAGCATTAGATCAAGAATAGGCTCCCATCGGACTCCACTACAACCACTTTGTATGGGATTACTCTTCCCTACTTCCAATTTTTTATCAGTCTCTCAGTTCAGTAGTTTATCATCCTTTGAATGGGAGCTGCATTGGTTTTATTTAGTGTTCTTTTCTCCCAAAACATGAAAATGTAGGTACTTTATGGCAATGCTGTCTTTTGTATCCTATGTAGTTGTGATTTCATGAAAAACATGCTATCAAGTATGTTTGACAACACCTGTTTTCCATAAAGAGATGTTGATTGGCATTACTTATGCTCTCTTCTTTCCATTTTTTATGGACTGCATCCCCTATCAGCCTTTCCCTCGACTATGCCTGGGATCAATGCCAAGATAACTGGTTTAGTGTCTCCTGCATCATTCCCTTGGCTTTCTAAAACATTGGCCCAGCGCTTGCTTTTAGGGCCCTCCTGGTCTTCTTCTCATTTGCTTTTTATTCCCCTCTCCCACTCCCATCTTTGGGGGATTTTCCCAGGGCTTAAAGGTTTAGTTCAGGGGACTTCTCCGCTGGTTCTTATGTTACTCTTGGGTACAAGCTACTTAGGCCTATAGATTTTAAATAGTTACAGATTACGAGTAACCACAAGCTAGGATTTCAGACCCATATATGCTATGTTGAGGGAAAGCATGGTCTCCCTGCCGAAGATCAGACACGGATCTAGGTTTCATTCTGGGCTCTTCCAACACTTTTTTGGCGTGAAGGAGCACAAAACATTTACAACCCAGTGGGCCAGCTCAGCCTTTGCTTCATACTTTTCCTGGTGATTTGCACCAGTTCAACGTGGGCATAAACACATTACCCAATCATCAGCCTGACATTTATCACTGCACTTTCAGTGCTGCCGTCTCGAACCTGACTGTGCTCTGATTGAAGTAATTTAGTTTTGAAATGGGCATCATTAGCATTGCAAGTGGGCTCTGGATTTTAGGATGCAAGTTCTGAAGTTTACTGCTGCCGCTAAGTGCCGAATTTCCTAGGCTCCTCCGTAGCATGAATAAATGAAAATGTTCCATTAATGAGAAACGGCTGTGTGTATTTTCACTTCCATCTCCACATCGTAGTCAAAGGTGAATGTCACTGCAAGGAGGAAGAAGCAGAGTCACGTCCAACATACGTCCGACTTCTGCGCCCAACGGACTTGAGTGTCATTGATTTTTGTTGCGGGAGATACTCGGCACTTTATAGCCTCAAGGTCCCAGAATCACCTTCCCCAAAATTTGAAAACTTAAATACTGTAATTACTTAACTGTCTCATTTAATTAAAGCCACACAGAAGCCAAGCTGTTCTACAGGCATGCCACTGCCATGTCACAGTAGGATTGCTCTCAGATGTGACAGAAATGAGTCTCCCTCTGTCCCTCACCCGGCACCCCTACCCCTCTCACCTCCTTTAATCGTGCTTTTCTCAGCGTAACTAAAGGAATTTCCTCCTTGGCCTTGGCGGCTGCAGGTCCCAATTTGCAACCTGGGTTTGACCGATGACATAACACGTCTTCAGAGCGAAACTGGGGGTGTGCCTCCAGCCCCCTGCGAACGCTGCCACCTCCATCCATCTCACATCATGCAGAATGCTCTGCCCAGCCCGTCCCCGTCCCCTCGCTCGCTTACGTGCAGCCATTGCTGCAGGATGGAGCGGAGCATCCCTCGGGAAGGGCAGGTGCCAACGCGTGTCCCACAGATGCAGCAGACCGGAGCAGCGTGGGTCGGAGAAGGGTTAAAGAAGAGCTTAAAGCCTCCCTGGATGCACTGCCTGGTAGCCCGTTTCACCGTGCACAGGGCTGTCTAGTGTTTATGACTTTGAACAGAAAGCCAAGCCTGCTCTTCGAGTTTCTGTATGAAATAGTGTGATAACATATCAAGCGGCTAATGTCAAGAGACTTTGGGCTATATTCATAAATGCTTCAGTGAATCGGTAAAGACACAATAAATTATTGCTTCAGAAGTTTCTTCATTCACCTGCTCCAGGCAAATGGGAAAAGGACAATCAATATTTCTTTTTGAAATGCCAGAAATCCTAAACATATGAAATTTCCTGACAGTCCCTACATTTGCACTGGGATTTTATGAGGTTGCATCAGTTGACCTTCCCCCTTCCAGAGTTCAAGCAAGCTGAAAAAAAAAGAATTGTATTAAATATTGCCACAGATGGATTTAAGCACAATACCACAAACCAAAGGACATTCAGTAATCCAGAAAATGGGCTATATTCTAAAGGCAGTTCATTCTGAATTTTCAGTGAAGGAATTGATAATGTTTCCCATTGAAATGAAAATGAAATGGAGTTCAGCGGGACAAAGTTTTGCTCCATAAAAGCCTCTGATTCTGAGCCAGCATCTTAACAAAGCTTTACAGATGAGAGAAGGGCAGGCTTTTGTTTGTTTGTTTGTTTGTTTTCTATTAAAAGCAGGGATTTAAGGAAGAAGGAGGGAAGAAGGTGGTGGTACTGCCCCAATGACCACCTGCGAGCCAGCCATCGCTCCTCCTCGATGCTGCAGCCAGGTGCGGCCCGTAGCAGACTGTGGCCATTCCCCATATGAAAGCATGGACCTTTGTCTTCAGTGTCTTCTAGCTTTTGAAGCTTCTTCTTTCTCTCTTTGGTCTGCCTTTTTCTCCTGGCATGCCTGTTTCCCCCTCAGCCATTTCCACACATCCCCCCATGCATGGGAAAATCCTTCAGTTTTCACAAAGCACCCGTCTTTCCCTTTTCTTTAAATTTCTCTTGAAAATTTTCCTCAGCCACAATACCTACAAATCTCTCCCATCTGGGGTTAGTTAGGCAAATACGAGCTGCGACTTCTGGTTTTCTGCAAACCCTCTTCCTTTTATTGCTCCTCCACTTTCCCAGCCCGGCTCTAAGCTGATTTTGCCCACCCCTTGCACCCTGCTAGCGTGCAGATCTCATGGCAAGGGGGCTCTCCTTTCCGCAACCCACCTGCAAGATGCTCAGCAGAGAGCCTTAGCTATCAGCTCCTCTGGCTGGAGTTACCAAGAGGGATCCGGCTGGGAATTTGCACAGCATATTCCTCTGTCGCTCCGGTTATGGAACTGGACCTTGCCAGTGCAAGTCCTTGCCAGTGCAAGCATGTTGAGCGATAACACCCTTGCCTTCTGCAGGCAAGCTCTCAGCAACCAAACAGTTAAATTGCCAGCTTTTTGCAAAGTCCAGTTGCTCTGATGCTGCTCACAAACACCGCTTTGTGCTTTGATTGCTGTTTGGACAACACTAGGTGCTTCATGGACAAGCCAAAAAATTTGAGCACTAAAGCAAGCCCAAGCGGTTTCTCAGGCTGGCCCTTTCAGATCTCGTCCTGAGGTAGGCACAGCTCCTGCTGCCTACCCCTATTTCAGTGAGGTTCTACAGGTCAAAACACTTTTAGGTGTCTCTTACAGAAATACCGTGTACTAGTTTATAAAACTGGCTCATTTGGTATGAGGAAGAGTGAAGGCATTTTCCCACTGTGTCTCATCGCTGTCCCTAAATACGCAGCACACACCACATATGTGGAGGTGAGACCTACATGATAAATTGCAGAGCAATGTGCTAAATGAATTTGTATTGCACCCCCAACAGCTTCCCCTGCCCTCTGACTTTTATCCCATCTCTCAGGATTTACTCCAACATTCCTCTGAACAGCCACCATTTAAAAACAGAAAACTAATCCAGAAAACCCACCATCACCAAAAAAAAAAACCCCAAAACCAAAAAACACAACCCAGCCACCTGCTACAGGGCTTTTTTCCTTCTACCACACAAGAATTTCCACAGAACACAACCTGGCCAGGGGATGAGATGAGCAAGATGTAGTCCTGGACCGGTTAGCAGCTTCTTTATACATAACATCGCCGTGACCCTAAGGCTTTTATCCTGCAGCCATACAGAGAAATGCAAATGGGGAGCGAAGTCCTGCCGTTTGGACGTGGCAGCCTTTCACCACAAGCGTGGCACAAGATGGGAAAGTGGAGAATCAGACCGTGCAATGTTCAAATTTAATCTTTCAGGGAAAGAAATGAAAGGGCCGTGGCACTGAGAAAGAGAGCTTTCCTGTTTCCTAGTGACACTCCATTTAGATCTGGAAGGGCTCCCAGAAAGGACTTTAAGTATGAGAGACCTTTGTTTTTGAAAACACAATTTTGGCTCATTTCAGAGGGGTTTTATGGTTTTCTGTGGCCATGGATAACTGGATTCGTGACAAGTCCTTTTGTATCCCTTACCAGCAAAGGGATACAGAAGCTGTCACAGTATTTTTAAGTTTCAAAGCCCACATTGCTCATTTTTCCTTAATATGTTTGATCTATGCAACATCACCGTCATCTGGTGTATACACATTTTATTTACGTTAACGTAGCACAACTTGGATGAAGTCAAATTGATTCAATTTTGTACTTCTGATTCTCTTGCTAAGAGCTAATTCTCCTTTACCTCCCGCGTTAGACCCCACTGCTCTCAGGATCGGAAAGTCTCAGAGGCCATAATGTACCATTTAGCAATGACCATGAAGAATTAAGTAGCAGTGAATTTGTAGCTATATATATAAACATAATAGAATTTAAGTGTGCACCGCTTAAATAAATATCCCAAGCACCAGCAGTGAGCTATAATGCAAATCATGTGTTGCACGAACCTGTTGCAGCTGACATCATCCCTTACGAGTGACTGTGCACATAAGCTGATGTCAATTAGTTCTATCCACATTGCACACAAACATAGTCCGAAAAGGCGTTTGACCGTCACAGCCAAGGGATACAGCGTAATTCGGCAGAGAGGTCGACGAGCTGCTCAGAGTCCGCCGAGCAGGAGCCTGGGACGCTGGGAGGCCTGTGGCAGCGTGACAATGGCCACAACCTGAAGTCACAGAGGTTGGGCTGGCACCAGGATGGGTATTTGGAGTTGTCCTCCCTGGTACAGACCGACGAGAACTGGAGCCATGTGATTTCCTTAGCGCCGGGGACTTCTGTGTCCTTGGAGAAGGGGTGAGATTTGCTTCAAACATCTTTAATAAAAGAAAATGATGATAAGCCATTCTCCAGGCAAGAGTTGTAAATACCGCTGTGTATATTGGCTTTTAAAATAGAGACGTTAGCCAGAGTATCTCAGACTGTGTAATTTAGGGTCTTTTATCATTTCATCTTCCAGCTACGGTACCAAAAGAAGGGATGTCTGGAAGATAAATTTCACATGTGGAAGACAATCCCTCACTTAAAATATATTTAATACTTGAATGGTGTAATAGAAAGACTAGTTTTATTATTTCCAAAAATGGACTTAAAAACTCAGTACCTCCTGCAAAATGACTGAGGTTTTGAAAACCACCTAAGCTTTTATGAGATTCAGATCTTTCTGTCTTCAACATCATAGGGACAAAAGTTATTGTAGTCTGAGAATCCCAGTATATTTTTCATGACACATCGGAGTGCAGCAATGGGTTAAGCAGCGGGTTATTAAACATAAACTACAATAATGCCTATTTCCCAGTAGAATGGAAGATGCAGACTTTACAAGTTTCTGAGGTTAAATTATAACAATGATTTTGACTGGTCTTCAAGCTCTTGTACTGAAGCAGATGTTCATACTTTACCTCCATGTGTGATATAGCTATTGAACAAAATTAAATGGCAGAGCAGATGCAGTCGATATGCAATGTATGCAATTTGGTGACCTTATGGAAGCAGGGAGGAAATCAGACTTCACAACTGTTCATGGTCTGTTCGTTGTTTGTGGAAGGTTAAGACCAACAGGTGAAAAAGATTGGGAGGCTATATTGAAAATGAAGTAGTCTGAATGAAAGAAACATGTAGTCCCTGCCATGCAATATATAGGTAATATGTAATTATCGAAACAGAAACCTGCTTTTCACACGGTGTGTAGGCAACGGACCATCACAGAAAACAAGGAGCATGGCAGCTCTGCATTTGTGTTTCATCTAAAGAAAACCCAGAATTAAGCCAGCCTTAGCAGAAAAGTGCATGGCAAATTAGTCCTCTCTTAGAGACAAGAAAAATTGTCCCAGGGACTGATGATCTCAGTCACATCTGTGTGTCCTGGAGGATGACCAGGGGATGAAGATAAGGCCAGCCAGCAGGAGCCAGGAGGTTCCCTGGGCATCCTGTGTTTGGGAAGACTCACAAGGAAAACTGCTGAGGCACCAAAAAATCCTTTACCTTATGAAATACACTTCATAATGTGTGAGCGCATAAATCATCCTGGGAGAAATTTGTCCCTCCGATCTGCCATGCAAACCACGGTGACGCGGCAGAAGTACAGTGTTTGCTTGGCTGCAGAGCGTGAAGGGGACTCAGTCCTGCACGCCTCCCGACACAGCGGGCCAGACCCCGTTTCCTTCCCACCATCCCATCTGGTTAGGTGCCAGCGCTGCAGGCAGCACTTGTCTTTGCTACCAGAAGCCAACCTCCCTGCTTGCAGTAGGGCTATGTATGTCCTGACCGGACCCGTGCTGGCATCTGCTCTGCTCTTGACTCATCCTGGTCAGCCCTGCCTGCCCCAGCAGACTGACCTGGCCATCGCCTTATCGGTGTCAGGTACCTGAACCACGGGGGACACATCTGAAATTCCACGTGAAGATGCCCCTCGTCCATACAGCGCAAGCAGCCTGGGGTGTTTCGGTCCCTAGTTCCTAGACATGCCTTGAAGAGCGTGTGTGTGCGCACTCGCGTGTATGCACAGCGTGTAAGTGAAGAGAATAGATTTTTGTGCTGCAAGCTCTTATCTAAAGCGTGTGGATTTCATAGGAGAAATCATGCAGAAGTTATCCAAGAGATAAAAGAACTTTCCTCTTGAGTAGGTGTAACCAGAACTATGTGTAATTTCTGACACAGGAGCCTCCAGCTTATGTCATCAGTGCTTGTTCAGTCCCTGAGAGCAAGACCTGGCATTCAGTACTATTGAATTTCATTTGCTTTCTATTACTCTGGCTTTCAACATCACCCAGTTTTTTCCTGCGTGGTCAAGCAACTGCCATCGGCATTCCTGCCAATGGGAATACACTTTTTGGAGACGACTGTGAATGTTTGATTAACAGCTTGCATCAGGAAACGACACCAGTTCCCAATGTGCCTCCCCAACCCCACAGCGTCACTTCTAGCCCATAGAGCAACCAACTCAGATTGCACTTCTGGAGCCCGGGTGTACCCAGAAGGCAGTTTTCTGCCCCAAAAGGGCTCTCCTGCAGCAGTGCCAATGTGGAGCTGGCGAGCAGGCGGCGAGGACAGCTGACAAAAACGCCAGCCTATGTCCAGTCAAGGTGCAATGGATGTTATAAGCTTCAGGAGGGTTGTTTTTTCACCAAGTCTTTTCCAAAATATTGTCGATGGACGGCTGACAGAGCATCTCCCCCCTCCATCTGTACCCGCATGTGCTGTGCACGGAGGTTGGGGTCCTTGCCTATGGCGCCATTTTGGGGTGCACGTGTGGGAATGCCGGTGTTTCGGTCAGCTGCCCTCAGCACAGGTGTAAAAATCCTGATTTAAGACTAATTATGGCAAAGTAATTATTTCTGAGCCACGATGGCAGGCAGTCCCAATTAGCTCTAAATTGGATATAAGTAGTGGGGGGAGAAAACCTTCTGTCAGGAGAATCTGAGCTAGAAGAGGCCAAGGAGAGCCCAGATGCAAGCAAAATAAATAAGAGTCTTTTCAAGCAGAGGATTAGGTCATGTTATTGCTTCTCAGTTTCCAATAACCCTGCGTCCTGGAAAGAAGGCAGGCAGAAGGTTGGGCTTTCCCTGCTCTGCCACAGACGGGGAATGGCCTCACAGTAGCCCCTGCCAAAAAACAACAACAACAAAAAAAAAATTTTAAAAATTACCTTTATAAGGGTAACTTTCAAAAAAGCAGCTCTACTGTTGTTGCCAGCACCCATATCCTCGTAGCTGTGTCCACAGCTTTTCAAGTTCGGCACGTTTCATGTGCTCGACAGAAGCCCATCAGACAGCAGCATTTCCTTCGGCCGGCCAAAGGAAATCCTGCTTGATGCCTCCCCGGTTTATTCTGGGTGCAGCCTTATGGTGAGCATCTCATGCCTTTGGGTTTCCTCCTGATCAACAAACCTGGGCTGCCGGGCAGCTGCATTTTCAAGAGCTACATGTAAAGATGTACAAGAGGATTTCGGACTCATTAATAATGTTTTACAGTGTTATCTCAAAAAAATATTTACAGCTTTCCTTAAATGTTACAACTAACTTTCTGATTTTAATATTTATTTGTCCCATGGGTTTTTCACCCATTAAGATAGATTAAGTGACTATTCTAATGTACAATAGCAGATTTTGCCCTGTGGTTTAGTGGCTGGCTGTGGTTGACTGATACCCAGTCCTCTGAATCCCTGCTGAGTATCTAAGCTCTATGAGCTGCAGTGAATGCATTTAATCTACATAAAAAGAACACAAATTGCATGTTAGCCTTTTTGAGCCCTGTAATCAGTTTTACAGTTTACTTGGTACGCTTCTCCGCAGTCCTACTGGCTCCAAGGAGGTTCCAAGGATTCTTCCTCTTTTTTTTCCCCCTACCCATCTCACGTAGAAGAAAAGTGTTTGCATTTTGATTGTGCTCATTCCCTGACCCCTGTAATTTAACCATTGTTCATATTTAGTGCCGACCGGAGTCCTGCGGGGCAGCTGATAACAATAATTTGTAATAAAGCATACGCAGGCTCCATTTTTTTTCTATCCTTGTTTTCCCTAATAATGCAAAATTAAATTTGTTAATTAAAACAGATGAAATCAAATAGGATTCTGGGGCTGCAAAAATACATGGATTAGCCTGGCCTCACATTTAGGATGATTATATCTGGCATGTATATAGTGCTTCAAAGCGGCATGGCAGTTAATCCTTACCCTACCGCCCCTCTGAAGTGTGTTGTTATTCCTCAATTTGCAGATGAGGATGCCCGAGCAAAGAGGTTAACTCCAGAATTAGCCAAAGCCCACGCAGGCACAAGTGGCTTGCTGCAAGCACCCCCCCACCCCCCCTCCCCACAGTGTGATTTTGAACGATTGGGAGATTACCAGGGAAGCCCGTAGGTCCCCCGAGCTTTTGTGGCGTGGGGGATTTGGAGGTGGCAGAGGCACGTGGAGCATCCCGCTGGTCCTGTCACAGCGGCATCACGTGTAGACCACGAGGTGCAAACTGCGTCGCTCATCTGCCAGCTGTTGCCCAGTGTGGCGTGCAGGTGAGAAGCTCGTCCCAAAATTATTATAATCCCAAACACATACATGGTCTTTGGGACTTGGAGAAAAAAACAATACTAAGCTAAGGACTGGGGGGAAAAAACATACCCTTTAGATCAAATGATTCTCTGGCAAAATGCAATTTCAGCTAAATATTTTGTGGAGCAATGTTGATATCAGTGTTGGCAGATGCAAAAATATTTTAGCCTTCCATCTCAACTCAATTCCAGCTCAGGTCATTTTGATGTTTTTAGTGTTGCCGGTTTCATACGCAAATACACTTTGGTGTGCAAGTGAAAACAAAAAGGAAGTTAAACCCACCAAAACATGACGTCTTGGCAGCTCTGCAATTTATTTTGGAGGAGAGCTGGATTTTCTGGGGCACTGCAGGACGCGGCGCTCCCTGCGAGGGCTCAGTCCTGCTCCCTCCCGCTGCGCTGCAAATTCCCGAACGACAAAATCCTGTTTCCTGAGCAGCTCTGGTGGAGATAACGTGCGAGATGATGGGAGCGTGCACGAGCTGGGGGTTGAGGTTGGTCGTGGCTAGTTTTCTCGTTACGACTCAAGGGCTGTAAAAGTCCTCTGCTGCGCCGTGGGAGCGGAGCCGCAGCCTTCAGCTTCTTCTGCAGCGAGCAGGCTGGGGTGGGAGCGTCAGACCCCGCGCTGCGTTGAGCAACCGATTCTGCCTAAAAGTCTCGGTTTCACCCTGTCGTGGGGGAGTAAAAGGTAACCCTGAAACCGTGGCCTTCCGCCGAGTCTGCTGAGAAGGCCGGGGGCGGGCGGCCAGCGACGCCCCACCGCTCGAAAGGGCGGGAAGGAGGCACGGCGACGTCTCTGAGGGAGAGGCGATGAGTTGATGGCAGGTGACAGGGCTCTCCCAGAGGGATCAGCCTGGGTATTCCTCACGCGCTGCGGGCTGCCCAACGGGGCGGAGAGACGCGGGGTATCCTTGCTGAAGTGGACGGTCATAAATCAAGCCCGTGACATGAGCTAATGAGGAACATGATGAGGGGTGAGAAGCTGAGGGTGGCTGATAGCGGACAAAGCTGATGCTGCTGGGAACGTCTCGTACGGCCGGGAAAGCGGCTTGTAGCCTCTGTCGGCCGTAACAAGCAAGGTTAAAAGGATCATCTCCATATTCTCCCCCAAAAAATGTACCTTCAGCAGACAGTAAATTCTGGCAGCTCGAAAGACTGAACTTTGCAGAAAGCCATGAGGACATCGGAAACAGATTACATCTTTTTTCCTTTGAGGAAATCTTCAGGACATCTGGAGAACAGCTATAAAATTTTCCTTTCTTATGTTTTAATTACATTTTGAGATTGTTAGGCTAAGCATCCTGTGCTTTAAAAAGAGCAAACTTCATGCTCAAAGTATACAGAAAATTAAAAGGTCTACCGAGAACCGTAGCTATGTTTTGGTTAGTTGTCACTTGTAACTCAGTATATTATAAATAATGGAAGAGGGAACATTAAAACATGAGCTCCAACAATTTTCACCAAGAGTCCAACAAAGAAACAGACTATAGGTGTTGACAAGAATTGTTTGGTGGAGAATGATATTGCATATTGCAGAGCCTGTGAACATCAGCTTTACATAAACTTCTTCCATATGAGACGTTAATCAGGACGGAGAACTGAAGGATCTGAAAACAATCAACATTTCCCCTTTCAAACCCCTAATGTTCAGCGTGAGGAGTTCGTGGGACCGCCGTGCGGTGGGAAAGCAGGAGGATCCAGGGTAGCCCTGGGCTGATCGGAGGTGGGCACCTCTTCCGAGCTGAGCGCCCCGCGCCACCCCGGCTGAGCCCGCTGAAGGAAGGGCCTTGCTTGGGGCAGCGCTGTGGGAGCCAGAGAAATGAACTTCTGAGCTAGGGCGAACCAGACCTGCATGAGCCTGGGACAGGTGTTTCAGTGGTAAAAATGAATAAAAGGAGGGGTGGAAAGTAGCTGGGGGGGTTAAAAGAATAAGTGCAAAGGGGAAGGCAGCAGCAAAGGAGACAGAGCTGCGGGTGTACACACACAGCTTAAATAAATAGAGGGATTACTATAGTTCCTACAAATCAACTCTGGTGATAAAAGAAAGTATTCGCAAAGTTAATGTAATAGCTACATGCAAAATATGAGTATATCTTCAAATAGACTGATACGAATATACTTCAGATGTATATGACTATATATGAAAATATATAAGTATATTTTGCATATCTTTTGAACCAGGATTTGGAAGAAAGGAGTAATTTTCAGAAAAGTAGACAACTGTATTTGACAGTGTCTAAGCAAGATTTCAATTTTCCATTTTCAAATGACTTTTTCATTTTCATAAATGCAAAATGCATTTGGAAACCAAAAGGGGCTGGGTGCCCTCTTTACCTTTGTATAAAGATCTAGTGGTGGAATACGGTTTGATTGCAAAATATATGCCGTTCCCAAGGGAACAGCTGCTTGAAAGGACTCACTAGCCGTGATTAGACTGATCAGATGATCATTTGCTCACAGCTTAAGCTAGTATAAAGCCAGAGAAAGTCAATTGGCTTGAAGGACCTGTGTTACGGTTACCTGGCAAGCTTCTGTTCCTTGGGTAAAAAGGACCAGACCAAAGTTGTTATGATCAGGGTATTGCTCTTAGCTCAGAGCAGCTGAATTCAAGGGATGGATCCGCAAATGTGGTTGATAGCGCCTTGTGATGTGCTCATGCCATGCCCATTTAAACCAGCAGCGGTTTCATCAGGCAAAACTTGCCTTAAACCATGTGGGACAGCAAGTTCCTAACGATAATGACTCTTTTTTTGGGGTGCTAAACTGATCAAGGCAGCACTGCCCTGGGAAGGCTGAGGGGGCCATGCCCAGATCCCCTGCACCCGCCGTCAGTCTGTGTCCATCACCTCGAGCCCCCGCGCCGGGGAAGGCGACCGGGCCGTGCATGGCCCTGCTGCTCCCAGCGCCTGGCGCAGGGATGCTCCGGAGGCTGGCGGGACCTCTCTCCCTTGCTTCCCCCCAGCCCTTCTCCCACTGGGACTGGATCCCCACTCTGCTTACGGACATCAGTGGGTCAGATCTTCAGCAGGCACACTTGGGAATGCACTGTTAAGAGCAATACTGCAAATTATCTATACATTTTTCATGTTCTCTTTTTTTTGTCCCTCTAAATGCCCTTGGGGGATATATGTGGAGTTTTTTAATTAATTTTTTTTTTCTGCAAAATTAATCTGAAAGATTAATGCAAAGTCAAGCAATCTTCTTTTACTTAAACAAAGTCACTCGCACATATACTTTTACTCCCCACCTCTTGGGGAGCGAATATTTACACATTGACTTCTGCAATAATAATTTAACTCCAGTGTGCCCACTGCCCGCCAGAAATGCCAGCACTACGCTTACTCTTTCAAGTATCATGGTCTATTTGGGACTTTAAGCGAGCGAAGCTAGAACAATCCCAAAATTGGAGTGTTTAATCCCACAAGTAACTACACAGAGCCAGGCGGGAGCACCTTCGGAGAGTTGCAAGTGTCTGTGCTCTGCAGGATGAGGCTCGGGATCAGAAAGAGAAGAGAAAAATCTCTTGGTAGCGTGCCCAGCTTCCCCCTCCCACTCGCAGGGCTGTCACCATGCAACCCCAACCCAGGGTCTTTCTCGTCTTGCATGGCCGCAGAGATGTGCCTCAGGCTCTGGTCTTGGCAGCTGTGCTACGTACCAGGTACTCTCTGCCCCCCAAAAGTATAAACGGAGTTTTCCTTTCCTTGACCTTTGGCCAACACTCGCTGTCCTACCATAAATAATTCCCCACCTTTGTTTAAACTGTTAAACTGAAGGTATTTATTGCTTGTCATCATATTCCCCAGGATTTTCCTCTCTCTGCCAAAGATACTGGTGATCTGTAGTCGCTCTTCGTAAGTCTTACCTTCCCGTCTGTCCGTCCTTCCATCCGTCCCTCCTGACCTGCCCCCACCGACACGTAACGCATTTTCAGCCGACCTGCAGGGAAGACAAGCTTGTCTCTGGAGGGATGGAGAAGGAAGGGCACGGCGGCGGCACAGAGGGCAGGTCTGTCGTGCACAGCTTACAGAGCCCGCCAGATCGTCACCATTTTCACTTGACGAGTAGCGACTGATCCCATGTAACCCTGCTCCCAAACAAGGCTATTATACCCAAGCTGCAGGACAGTCAAATTTCATTATCCCTTCTGCAAAACATATGGAGGAAACAAAATATTGGAGGATACTCCAGTGACAGCTAATGACATTACCGAAATTACTATAAATATCATCTTTAATCTAATCAAAACCAGTATATCAAAGGCATTAAAGCTGCAGATGCTTACTGTGCCAGGGGGGAACCAAATGAAGCCTTACAGATGTGTCATACTGTGAAGTTATATTTGCATAATAGAAAATGAATGCTGGTTGTATCTCGGATTTCTGCTGCTTTTTAAACTGGGGGGATCTGGACGTTACATTTAGTGAAGATCTTTTTAGGTAGCCCAAGGTTCAGGCAGGCAAACAAAAATACAAATCAGCTGCAGGCCTGACAAAAAAAAATTCCTAATGAATGGTCACTTTATCCCTTGCTAATTATTAACTGGGCTGCTCTGTCGTGTATTTAATTAGCATCATTTCTCTTGAAAGCACATTTTGCTGAACTGATGCTGACTATGGGGTGAGAACCAACAAAGTAACATCAATCAGTTAATTAACTGGTTAACACATTTTCTTCCTTCTTAATTTCTGCTTCTGATTTTCATTTAGCTGCTTTTAGGATCTGAATTTTCAGGAGGTTTGTTTCTGGGCAACCAGAGCTAGAGATGGGTGAGAGGGGCCCTACCAACATGACCTTTGTGATATTATTTTTCTGTTGCAGAGAGAGGATGCTTTTGTGCCCTCGTGGGGTCTCTAGCACTGCGGCGAACACTTCTGGGAAATAAAATAACAGGTGTACATTTATTAAACACAGACACAATCCTGCTTACTGCTGGAGAAATGAACAGAGACAGCACACCTCCCACCGCTGGGCTCAGGTTTCCCCTCAGGTGCACACAAGAGCAGGAGATGCTCCCGGACTTCAGCACAGCGCTGCTTCCTGAGCCGGAATATGTCCAAAATGGCAGAGATACAACAACTTTCGGCTTCTACAAGCATGAACCAAGAGACACCGACGGACCTGGGTGATGCACAGTGTGCTCCTACGTCGACCAGCAGCACTACATTGCTGGGACAATTGAAATCTCATTAAAACAGAAGGAGTCTAATAAAATTTTCATTTGACCTCATTTGTACCAGCAGAAGGTACAGAGCTAAGAAAAGAAGAATTTGGTGGGGTTTTTTTGGTTTGCTCTAGGTTGTTTTGTGTTCCTCTATTTGGTCACTCCACTCAGCAATGCCTCCTTCCAAAGACTACTTAAACCTCAGCTGTGTCCTTGCCTGAGCTGTTCTGGTCTCCCAGCAGCCCTACCTCCATCTGCCCTGGCCTGGGTCATGCTCCAGCTTCCCTCTTTGGTGGGATGAGAATAGCGCTTGTTTCTGATAAAGCAATCCCGTTCTGTGTTACCTACGGGTGATCCCGATGTAAGGGATCAGCCAAGTGTCTCCCAGCCACCCCATACAGTTGGGCTACATGGAAGGAGGTGTGGGACCAACAGCAACATGTTTTGTCTTCCCCCACTCAGCTCTTTGGAAGGAGATTTTGGTGTTGTCCTAAATGGACTGTGGTGGGAATACATGTTATCAGGGCAGAAAAGTGTGATATGGTCCTGGTAACTCGGCACGAGCATTGAGGAGGTCCGTGGTCGGTCACCCCTGTGTTCATAAACACTGGTGGGAGCATTGCACTGAGCAGGACAGCAGAGCTCTGTCTTCATGGGGTGGCCGAGGACGGATTTCACTAGACTGCACACTAGATTTTACCTGGCACGGGGCCCACATGTGGTCTCTACTGGAAAAAATGGATTTTGCCCTAAAAGATTATGTGCCTGGATTTATTTATGCTGCAATTTGCATGAAGATATTCATTTTAAAATTAGTCCCCCAAAAGCACCAGGAAAAGAAAGAGGCTGACTGGAAAAAGGATTTCTGCTCAGCCTTAATTTAAAGTGGAAAACAATGTTTATATTGCTGCATGCCAAATATATTAGAAGGATTTGAGATTATAGCATAGAGTAGGTTAATGGCAGTTTCGTAATCTAATCTGCTGTTGAATTCAGATTTTAGCAACCATCTTTCCTCCTCGGGCTTAGAAGGTCTTTGTGTTTCCATAAACTCCAGCAGATTCAGAGTTCAGAGTTGAAAGCTCAGTGATTTAAATTTGCCATGCTGCTAAGTGCTAAGGCTTAAGAGCAGTGAATAACTGCAGTGCGGACTCTGTTATACACCAGGACTTCTCCAGCTCCCTGAGCCAGCGACCAAATCCATCCCAGCGATTTACTCCCCAGCCCCCGCAGGAGTACCCCCATGGGGTACCAATACGTTCCTGCCTCTTTTGCAGAGGTGCTCACCAGGAGCGCCTGCACGCCCGCGCTCAGATAACTCCCCAGAGGCAGGACACACCAGCAATTTTGCTTTTAAACGTAGCTCATTTTCTCCACCTTCGGTGGACAAAGACATCAAAAAGCAAGCCCTAGAAATGTGGGCTACATTGCACGGCGCTTCTGGTCATCCCCTTCTCCAGGAGGGCACGGGCTGCAGTCAGGCAAATTCCTCTCGCTGCCTGTTTTCTCAGCGAGGACAGCAAGCAGAAAAGGAGATCTGCTGGTGTGGACCTCAAAGGGACCCTCGGTATGTGAATCCCACCACGGGCTGGTTCTCCTCTGTGCTTTAAAGGGATGCTGAGCGCATTGTGCTCCATTAGGAGCAGATCTGAGGTGCAGAAGAACCCACATCGCGTTGGGTTTTTCCAGCTGCCGGAAAGGACCTGAGCTGACTGCGCCTCTTAAACGATGCTTTTAGCTCAACTCGACTGAAAATGTTGACAGACACAACATGGATTTACTACTTTGATACTTATAGGGAAAAACTGGGGAAGGAGGAGGGGGATGTCCGACTGTTTAGAAGGGGAATATTTAAGGAAGATGAAGAAGAAGAAGCAGTCAGCAACTGGTACGCCTAACCTACAAATGTCAGCTTTACAGAGTAAGTCAGTCTAAAAATAACCTCCAATTGTCTCCCAGCTACTCCAGCAGCACAGCGAAAGCGTAAGTGGTTGAGAAAAATCACCAGAGGGGGGAAGAAGGATTCTCTGTCTGGCTTTTTTTTTTAAAAAAGCCTATGCTTTTAGAAATTTCTGATTAAAAAATGAAGCAAATACCAGGCTCTCAGAAGTCTAGACACAAGTTAACCTTGTTTAATTGTTTTCACTCTATTTATTTTGCCTCTATTTATTTTACCTCTGAAAGGCAGCATAGGCTGAATTCCAGATATTCCCCGTAACACTGTAAATGTAAAACATGGGTATCCTTGCAGAATTGCAGGAGAATATACCCCCCCATCCAGACTAGACTCCCTTTCTAGACTCAATATTTTAAATGAGAGTATTGAATATCTCACCCTATAATTTGCATGCTCTCTTTTTTAGCAGTCTCCCTGTTCGTTTACACCCTATGAACTATTCCTTTCTTTTTTAAAGTGATCATTGAAACACAGTCTGTCTATGGCAGCATTAAATTAATCCATGATAATATTTCAGAATAATTTTAATGCACGATCCCAAAATCTGTAGAAGCTTTCTTTTTTTTTTTTTTTCCCCTGCCTTGTTTGAATCCCTTGCTCTACAACAGGTACATACTGGCTTCAGATGTAGTAAGAGCTAGAATAATGCCAGCACCGTTCCATCTCTATGCACTACCATTTGGTATAGCAAACCAACCATCCCAAAAGGAGAGGCCTGAGACATGTGACATTGTAAACAAACAAGAAAAAAATGCTTTTCAAAGGCATGAAAACTAAATACCTCTCCAAGGATATATACGACTGCTGATTACCTGCAAATGTTCCTAAGATGGAACATGCTGCTGGAGATTAGAGGACCTATTTCTACTCTTAATGCTACATAATTCTCTGATTTAAGGTCTCCCTCCCAGCTGGGAATGAAGATGTCATGGGGTCTCTCCACTCTGGAATGGGAGATTTTCCAGAAGCTGAGGTTTTAAACAGTTAAGCCTGGAAAGTACCATTTTTGGACTTAAAACATTCCTCATCTACTCTGTTATATTCCCCTTTTCTACTTTGTGAGTGGAAAAAAAAAAAACCAGCGGGATTCCTGACATATACTCTCAATGTCTTGTGGGCCCCAGTGGTAGATGCATTGCCACGGCAAGAGCAGACCAAAAAGGGTCAAGCTTGCTACTGGTGATGCTGCTGTTCAGGAAAGATCAGTCGCGAGGATGTGGAGGAGCATGCGATGAGGGAGGCGAGGCACCAGGAGGAGGGGGGGATACTGCACTGAAAATACGCTGTGCCCAGGGCGGGACCACGGCAGGAGCTGAGGTCCTTCTAGGATCAGTTCCTCAGCTGGTGTGGAGTCATGAGTGCTGCTCCATGATGAGTTTGCACCAGTGGTAAGACCGGTCCCTCTCCTCCTAACACCGCGCGGGCAGGTCAGGTAAGCAGGACATGAATGACAGTGTCTCACGAGTGAGTCTTCCTCATGAGGAAGCAGCGTGAGGCACCTTTAAACATTTACCCTTACCTGGGCTGTGCCAGGCTTTAACCCCCACGGTAGCGTGCTGAATACATCAGAGCCTGGGAATGCAAGGACAATGCAGAACTGGTGGCAGTAAATCACACATATGGGCACACTGGAAAGAAGTGGCACAAAGCACTATTAAGCTGTTAATCGATTGTTTGAATTTTCCCCGGATTCACTGGAATCAGCCCCAGAGATGGACTCACACCATGGAAATACAGCTAGACTTGGGCTAACCACCAGGTTTGGGCTTCAATCGTTCAACATTTCAATGTTGCAGGAGCTCCATCTGTGGCTCAAACATGCCAGATGGCCTAAAACACACACTGTCCTAAATACTCCAACACCTCTCCCGCCCTGCAAAGCCACCAAGCACCAGGCACATAGTAAAGACGGATCTGAATCCCCTCGGATGTGATCTAGCGACGGCAAAATCGAGTACTCAGTTCAAGAGATCAGTTCTCCAGTTTGTGTGGCAAATTGATTTGTTTTACTCACTGATGCCCACTTCCCTAGTTCATTTAAATAAACCTCTCTGGGAGGGCTGATGGCAGGAGGCTTTGGTGACCGAGAGCCAGAGCTGTTTATATTTACATCATTGGTCTGAATCCAACAGAGACTGATAGTGAAAGAAAATATTAGCCATCTGCCCCATGCTTGATAGCCTTACTAGCAATCAAACCAAGAGTGGATTAGATACGGAGGTTGTCTGAGTCTCCCTTGGCCTTCCCGTATGGAGAGGGGCTTCCTCGTCGAAGCGGAGCCACCCTTACCACCTGCTGTCGGACCTGCAGGCAACTCCGGCAGTCTCCACCAGAGACTCAGCTTTTATGAACACCAACTCGTTACAAATATTGAAGGAAAAATATTGAAGAGGGGGGAAAAAATGGCTCTGTGTAAGCCATTGCTCTTTCTGGTGATGCACTGCATTGTTTATGAACTAACAGATGCCACGCACTGTCCAATATTTATGGCAGCACTTACAAAGGCGCAGTTGGAAGGTAGACCTTGCCCGTTACTACATTATTGCAATGTGCTTCTGTGCCAAAACAGAGTCCCGTATTTTAATATTTCCTACTTGCAATTGCATTTTACCACATACTAAAATGGCTCAGCTGTAAAGATAATACTTTATAGCCTCAGACCCGAGGTGTAGGTAGCTCCCATACTCGACCTGTCAGCACCACCAGCGGCTGCAGAGGAGGTGGAAGGCAGCTGCCTGTGGCGTTGCTTTCCCCTTTGCCGGTGCAGCTACAGCAGGCAGGGGGGCTGCCTTACCGTGTGGGTCACTTCTCTGCCCAACAGACTGCCTTTGGAACAGTTGTCAGTAACGAGAGACTAGTGGGGCCACATTTCACCAGTTCAAACCTCTAAGTAGACAAAATATGTTAAACCTGATTCAGAGGGTGGGCACACCTGAGAATAGGTGGTGCTCTGGAAGCTGTTGGGGTTGTAGTAGAATCCAGCAGCAGGGAGGTGTAAGGAGAAGACGGTGTTCCCATGCCCAGATGGACGACATGGCCCATGTCCCCTGGCTTGGCTAGATACCACGCTGCTCACCTGGGAAGCAAGGGGAAGGGCAGTATGCCACGCTACGGCCTGGGGGTTTGCTCCCCTTTGTCCTCTGCTGTCCAGGCAGAGACCCCCAGCCCACGTCTGCACCGTGCTTACAAGCAAAGCGTTTCAACTGCGAGCGGTTTTTGGGTGGCAACGTATTTGTCTCTGCTCGATTGGGCCAGTGCGTTTCAATAAATAATATCCCTTGCTTCTCACGCAGCGTTCCTGGGGCAAAATGTTTGCACAGCCTTGCTTTTATTGTGTCTCTCGGCCAGAAAGGTCCCTACCACAACTGACAGACTTACATCGTACCGGCTACACTTTATCACGTAAGGCAGTAATAAATGCATGGAGAAGTACCATGCCTCAGGACGATTTGGGCACTGTGCAAAGGTCACTCTCTTCATACCCTAATTGCTCAGCAAAAGTGACATTTAAAATGCATATCATTAAAATCATAACAAATTTATTTACCTCCTCCTTTATCGGGATCAGTTTTGCATACATTACACATTTGATATATTGCATGCTATGGAGGTCAGAGTGCGTTTGCATTATAAAATAACGTCTTGTGGAATCACAATGACATGAGGTGCCAGGCTCTGAGTATTACTCATGCTCTGGCTGCTCTTGTAGGAGCTGTCACAAAATCCCAACAGCTGGAGAGGGCCAACGCGCTCTGAGCTTTGTAGGAAGACAGTATGGCAGCTGTTTTAAGAAGAGCAGGTAATATTGCAAATGTAGTGGGCAAATAATATGGTGAACTCTTCTGGACAGTGAAAAGAAAGTTGCAGCAAGAAGCACATATAAAAACACGTGCATGCGCATCTCTGACTCAGTTCTGAACCATTTCGTCAGTGCCAGCATTGACATACATATATACATATGTGTATATCTCTATATCTTTCTTTCTGTCTCAGAAGACAACATTCAAGCTAATATTTTTTAGGAACTGGATGCACTGCTCATCTAACATGTCTAAAAGGTGTCTTCTCTCTTGCTCGCCATTAGACTTCAAACACTGCATTTTAGTTTCATCAGCCTGAAAACCACATTCGCCATGAGAGCTGTTATCATAGTACCTCTATGCTCCTATTTGCTGTAATATGATTAGTTGAAGGCAGACAAGCTAAAAGCAAGTTCAAATAAGACAGAATTATTTCGGGTAGCCTCGGTATTCTCTATTTCACTTATGTGCATTCATTTCTTTTGTTCATGGAGTTATTTAGTTACCTTTTAATGTACTTTGGCACAGTTGGAGTTGTGTGCCATATAAGAGAAAAAAGGTTTTGTGACTATAATCGTGGCAGCCTGACGTCAGTGCCAGAGGCTGAAGGAGATCTAGCTTGCCTTCTTAATTGAAGATGAAATAAATCTAACTAGGTATTTCTCCATGTGTTTAGCTCCCTTCTTCTATGCAGAGACTGTGGAGGACTGAGGAGTCATATGCTCTCCTAAAGCATGCAGAAAATGTTTATTTGCTCCTTTATAAGGCCTGAACCAAAGCCTACTGGACTCTTTCCAGTCCATTGAATTTTGGTTTGGGGTTTTTTTTTCTTTTTTCTTTTTTTTAATTAAAGCTGGGAGAATGTTTCTGGCAAATAATGATTTTGTCAAAAAATGCAGTTTTGAAGAAGCAACTTGCAGAATCAAGTCCAACTTGGTAAACAGATTTAGCTGGGAAAGAAATAGAAAACATTCATAAGAACATCACTGATACTTTCCATGTTTTTCTGTGGAAATGATGTATTTGTTCCACGTGTGACATTGTTTAAAAGCTACAGAAGGGGGGTCTAGGCTGGTTAGACCCTGCAGAAAAATCTCTTCTTTTTCTTTGGTTTTCCGGACTGGCCACCAAACAGATTTGTCCTATGTGAATTTTTTACTGTTTGCCATCCCATCTTCTCTGTTTGTATCACTTTTGCCTGCTTCTTGCTGCCTGTCTTCATAATTTCCAACGCTCCTCCCCAGCATGAATTCAGCTGAACAGATTCTAAGTTACTAATCTCTAAATTTATTGCAAGCAAAAGATGCCGCCATTGCCTGGCAGCAACATCTTACATTATAGCTTATGCAAA
Organism: Grus americana; assembly: GCF_028858705.1. Taxonomy (NCBI): domain Eukaryota; kingdom Metazoa; phylum Chordata; class Aves; order Gruiformes; family Gruidae; genus Grus; species Grus americana. The sequence continues at coordinate 134,157,600 of NC_072852.1, read as the reverse complement.
ATATAGCAAACACTGGTGGCTTGCCGTGCTTTCCCATATTGATCTCTAAACACACTGTAAAGCAGACCAGAGGTAATATCTGTAACCTGTGTGAGATTTGCCAATGGGCCAAGGTGTTATTTCTTCTTCACTATGTACAGGGAACAGCGAAGAGCCAAAATGGACTAGCCTCTCACCCATAACAGAGCCTTCAAAGTGTAACCCTTCAACCCTTCAATGTTGCTGCCGGCCAAGCCTACAGGATGGTATCCCATGCCTCTGTCAGGCAGAATTCCCTCTGAACAAAGCCAGTCAAGTCAGCGAGGGTTGCATTTGTCATTGCTGTGTCAGCCTGTCACTGATCCTGGCAGATGTGGGAAGAATATTCCAGCCTGAGACCAGGTTCAGACCCCAAGTTCTTGGTTTTCCTGGACAGCCCCTTTCTGAGGTGCCCAGTCCAGCACCCAGATGAGCCTTGCAGGGGGCTCTCTGTGTGTGCGTGTGTGTGTGTGTGTGTGTGTAGCTTTTGCAGGAGGGAAGGCTTGGCGTGCAGACCAGCATCCTTCTCCCAATCCAGCTGTCACACTCCTGGCAAGATCTGCGGGCAATGCCAGCTTGCTGCTCCGGTGCCGCATGGAAGATGGGAGCACGAGAGCGGCTCCCCATGGGGAGGTTTGGCTTGCGCCGCAAACCGGGAGCAAGCTCTGGAGCTGGCTGCACTGCTGGTTTTGATTGACTGCAGCTGGCTTCTCTTCTGCTTGTTTGCTCTCTAGTAGGTTGCTTCTGGAAAGCCTGTCTGTTTGACCTGTCTGCCTCCTTCCTGACACCGAGCTTCTCCTCAGCTGCCTCATTTCCTCCCTGAGAGCGTAACAGAGGCAGCTTGAAATCTCTCTGCTCGTTGGGCTTCCACGTGATTTTCCATCTATTTAATCTAACATTAAAACTTAATGCAAGGACTTCCTTTCAGAAAAAAAACCAATACAACCTAGGAACAGAGCATTCCGGTCCTTTTATGATGTTGCCTGATTTTTAGCAACTACGCCCAGATACTTGACAGCTATAAATCGGGAACTCAATCAAATGCCCATACCAACCACGTACGGGAGTTTCCCTGGGACATTGCTCTCTCTTTCTTTCCTTTTTTTCCTTCTGCACAGCAGGAGTGAATGGCATAATAGTGTATATTGGAAATAAACTCTTGAGCAGTGGAAGGGCCATCATTAGTGCTGACAAAAGCAGCTTTTGAGGCTGAGCCAAGATCAAATAAATGAGAACTGGTAGGAGAAGCTGTCGTGTTTATGAACAGCTTATGAATGTAAGGTTCAAGTTATCACTGGTTTTGAATCAATTAACTTTTGTGATACTCCGGATAGACGGGTCTAAGCTGAAGGTTTTTCCCTTTGATTTAAGCAGAGATACCTTTGTCCCAAATTGTTAATTATTTCTCCTTGGTTGGAGCAAGAGGCTTCCCCTAATTTACTTCCAAGCTGTTTAACTCTAGTCGTCACTGCCCTTTCCCTCCCCTCTTTCACAGCTCCCCTACACCCAGACTTCCCCACTGAAAGAACCTGACAGGCCAACCTCACCTCAGAAGGACAAGGACACACTTATCATTTGAAAACACGAGAGGAAAGAGCCGGGCTGCCCTTTTCAAAAGGGGATTTATCAACTTACCCCTGCCTCCACATCCAAAATGTGCACTGACCACAAGGACCCTACTTTCACCTTCATCTATGGAAGAATTTAATTAATCTTTCCATATTGGCAGGCGAACAACATTTCCTGAAGAGAAAAATAAATGTTAATTTTCAGAGGTAATTAACAGTCACTGAATGAGACTAAAGGGCTTTCATCAAAATTACCAATCAGCTCAAATTTGAAGAGATTCTCCCCTCCTCATTGCTTCTTCATCTCATTCAGCCAGTCCGTCTGAATTAGTGCCTAATAGAGTCTCAGACATATTCATATCCTGTCAAATTCCCATCCTCCCAAGGAACTGTCCCTTTCAAATGGTAATACAGAGGGCGTATGATGTGCACTCGTTGCTATTTTGGATTTAACAGCTGGCTGCGTTGCACCAAGGGTAGCTGTGGAAACTTAAACAAGGGATGTGTGCGTGCGCGTGTGTGTACACGTGTGTGTGTAAACGCCTACTCTTTTGCAAATGATACCTTTTATCTTAAATAATACTCTCCTAATAACTCCTTGCAAGCTAATTCTCTTTTTAGGCCAGCACAGCTGCCAAAGGAGAGAGCTGTACAGCTTTACAGCCACCGAGAGCATGGTCACACTCCGGGACTCAGCTGTGCAGCTCTCTTCTCAAACCAGTGACCGCCCAGCAGATGACTGGGTCATCATCAATACTGGGGCCCTGGTGGCCCTCGTCAAGACCTAAGGGTTTAAGAAAGGCTCTCTTCAGGCTGTCCTCACCTTGGCCGACTGCAGGACAGCCCCAGGGAGTTACTTGCTATTACACGGTCTCAGATGTTCTCAACGCAGCTCAACACACATGTGTCGGGGTGCCTGGGCAAAGGAACGGATGGTCTTAGGGCTGGTCTCCACCAAGCAGTACGAGGAAAAAAAGTAGGAGTCCTCCCAGATCAGTGTATTGCAAAAGGTTCCCTCCTCCTGCTTTGTTAAATATTTTGGGCTGAGCCAAAGACCCACGGTGTTTGCAGGGACAGTTCCACCGACTCCAGCTGGATCTGGCCCTGTAATATGGAAATCTCGGGGGACCCCATGATGAGAACAAACAAGGAGAATTTCTAGTGAAACCTTTCTGCGTGCTGTACCAGGGCACTTCTGGAGACAGCACTAGATGGGCACAGAGCATGACCTCCGTTAACAATATACACTAAATGAAAGCTAATAATTTTGGCTAAAGTATATTCAAAATAGGATGCTTGAAGCAAAACTAATGCATTATTCACTGCTTGTTGGGAATACAAGAACATAGAAATAGACATCTGAGCCTTGGGCCCTTTCTGAGATGTACTGACACAGGCTCAGTGGGCTTCTGGCAGTACAGTGACTCTCACTGCCATAGATTTTTTATTACTAATAGTATTTAAAATCTTGCCCTGTGATCAAATAAAAACAAAAATGTGTGTGCATTCAACTTTGCTTTCTAGTCATATACAGTGATGGAGAGATGTTTCTAATGCTACATTCATTTCCTTGGTGTAAAATACATCCTTCCTCCACCTTTAAATTAAATCAAACAAGTATTTGGCGAAAGTCACAGAGTGCAAAAGTGCAGAAATTGCCAATTTCTCCGTCGGTAGCTGAAAACAATTCTAAACAGAGCACCAACATGATCAACTCCGACACAACATGCAGACCTTGCTAACGTAATGTTTCTCAAAACTAAAGACTGTTAAAGAAGGAGAAAAATATGTTATTTTATATACTCACAATAAAATAAAAAAATCTTTGTAATGCACTTCAACAGCCATTATGAGAGCAGCATTGTAGAAAACCAAACTGGGATTGTCCTAATTGCATGTAGACAGCCAGCAATATAGATACCTGCCTCTGAACTAATCACCCTCTGGTCCTTTTGTGGTCAACAGAGAAACATAGGTGCTTGGGGGAGTGATTTATCTCTTCCTAAAGTAGATGTCTATGAAAGGTCAAATGAATTGCATCCTAAAAGTGCCTGTTTCTCTCTGCTGACCATAAAGGTTGAAGAGTGAGTAGCTGAGATGTAAATTAATACACCGTAGATGTGCAAGCCTGTGGGTTGGTGGGGAGGTGGGGGATGCTGAAGTACACCCCTATACCTCAGTGGAAAGGTCTGCAGAATAACAACAGATAACTCCTCCTCCTCTTCCCCAGAGACAGATTTCCAGGTTTTCATCAGATTAAATATTTTTGGTTCAAGGTGTTTTGCTGTACATCAGCTGAAATGGTATTGTATGCTCAGACCTGCCCCACAACATCATATCATAGAATCCTAGAACCCTAGAATCATAGAATACCAGGATGGAAGTGACCATGTAGTCCAACCTTACTTGGCAAAAGCACAGTCTAGACAAGATGGCCCAGCACCCCGTCCAGCTGAATCTTAAACGTGTCCAATGTTGGGGAATCCACCACTTCCCTGGGGAGATTATTCCAATGGCTGATTGTTCTCATTGTGAAAAATTTTTCCCTTGTGTCCAGTCGGAATCTCCCCAGGAGTGACTTGCACCCGTTACACCTCGTCTTTTCCATCTGACGCCTTATAAAAAGGGAGTCTCCTTCTTCTTTGTAGCCACCCTTTAAATACTGGAACATGGTGATAAGGTCTCCTCTAAGCCTTCTTTTCTCAAGGCTGAACAAAGCCAGTTCTCTCAGCCTTGCCTCATATGGCAGGCTTCCCTGTCCTTTGGTCATCTTTGTGGCCCTTCTCTGGACCCTCTCCACCCTGTCCACATCTTTTTGCATAGTGGGGACCAAAACTGAACACACTGTTCCAGGTGTGGCCTGACAAGCGGTGAGTAGAGGGGGATAATGACTTCATCAGCTCTGCTGGTGATGCCCTTGTTGATGCAACCCAGCATCCTGTTGGCTTGCTTTGCTGCAGCAGCACACGGCTCGCTCACACTGAGCTGCTTGTGCACCAGGACCCCCAGGCCCCTTTCCACAGGGCTGCTCCCCAGCTGGGTAGATCTCTGCCTGTGCTGCACTCCTGGATTATGTTTTATGTCAGACAGATAAAATTATTTTGCAGGTGCTGCTACAAAGAAGATCTCACGTAGTTTTGGATCACAGCAGTTTCAGCAAGCAAGGCTGATTTACGGCACTGGTGAAGCCTTCTTGGAGCCAGAAGCAGCTTGACTGGATCCCAGTTACTGTTGTACAGGGTGTGTCTTGTCAAATGGTTTTGAGGCCAACTTCTGATCCTAGCCCATCTTTAAGTGTGACTGCAAATTGGCTTCAGCAGCACATCTTTTATGTGGCAAATTCTCTTTAAGATCCCTTGGGGGACTGAGATGGGACCCACTTTTTCCCTGCTGGAAAACAGATTGAAATGTAAACAGCAACAGAATTATACATATTACTTTTATCCAAAATTCTCACTTCTCATTAGCTTACCTATGGCTTATCCCTTTAAAAACCCACATAGTAATGTACCTGGCTTACCTGTGATACCTTTGCTCTTCTCAATAACTGCTTTCGGGATAATCAGATTACGATATGATTTCTAATGAACGTTCATACATTTAATTGAAAAGAGAAGCAGTTGTGAGAATGGCATCACCTGAAGTCACTGTGCTTGATTTCAACATCCTTGCGTTTATATTTTTCATGTTTGATCCCAGAAACACTGCCTGAAAAGCCAACACTTCAAGTTCAGATGACCTCAGAAAAAGGTAATTCTAAATGTAAAAGAAAAGCCAAAATATGTTCATATCCGTTAGCATATGTTTTTATTATAAAGTAATTTAAAAAATATGACTAGATAGAATAATAGAATCATAGAATTGTTTATGTTGGAAAAGACCTTTAAGATCATCAAGTCCAACGGTTAACCTAGCACTGCCAACTCCACCACTAAACCATGTCCCTAAGCACCACCACATCTACACGTCTTTTAAATACCTCCAGGGATGGGGACTCAACCACTTCCCTGGGCAGCCTGGTCCAATGCTTGACAACCCTTTCGGTGAAGAATTTTTTCCTAATATCCAATCTAAACCTCCCCTGGTGCAACTTGAGGCCATTTCCTCTTGTCCTATCGCTTGTTACTTGGGAGAAGAGATCAGGCTGACAATCACCACATCAAAAATCAGTAGCTACTATGGTCACACTACAAGCAACAAAGCTGAGCTTGGTGATTTATGATAATGTCACTAAAACCTCTTGATATATTTAGCAAGTGGTAATGGTAAAGGTTATAATTCCTCTGAGGGACAATAGTGATGAAATAAACCACGAGGGTCAAGTGGATTATGACCTCATGAAAACTGAAATAATGGAGATGGAGCTTTATAAACTTCCTTATAACAGATAATGCCTTAAACAATTTTAAAGCTGCTTAGTACTCAATTCAGACTTGCCACGGGCTTCCTACTGCCTATGTATTATTAGAGGAAAAATGGAAAATTACTTCTGTCACTATGAATCTTGCATCTGCTCAGAACCCCCATTTTACGTGCCATGCTACGAAAGTGCGCAACAGATAGTGTGTATGCAGCCGTCTGTCAGTTCTCCCCACTCAGCATTCGTAGTGTGGGTGCTTATATAGAATTTGTGATTCAGATTCAAAGCTTGCAATGCATCATAGATTGTTATACTAATATTCACACCTGGCAGCATTAATTTTGCTACTGTATAGTGTTGTCAGAGGATCAAAGTGTTTCTACGAGATCAAGTAATAGGGCAAGAGGAATGATACTGCCAACTGTTTCGCATGCTTCGCAAAAGGGAAGAGTAATAGCCCATTGGTATGCTTATCAGCACAGGCAATACACGAAGATAATGCAATTCCTTTCTATATATCTATATTTCTATCCTTTCCTTAGCCCCCCAACTTTAGAACAAAGCTTATACGGGAGTTCAGAAGTGCCACATGCCTGAATTTGCATTGAGATTCATGTGGAGGTGGACAGGAAAATAGTGACTATCCTGATCTACCTGAATACGTTTTCCTGCACGAACACTGTGAAAACAATAAATGGGATCAGTCCCATGAAGAATTATGTCCACGAGTCACTGAGGTCACTTACGTACATAGCTTGGACTCCTTTGTTTGCGTTCTTGCTGTAGTTTGCCTCCTGCGTATCAGCCCACTTCACCAGAGCAAGTTTTTCTCCTGGCATTGTATCAAGATAAAAACTACTGAGCATGCAAATTCAGGAGAAACCGCACGGATAAAGCGGCCGTGCTGAGGCACACCTGCATGGCTTTATAAACTAATGCATAGAAACCATTCCTCTGTCAAAAACACAGAGAATTGTTTAAGGCTGTGCTTTCTCAACTTCAAAGACACGGAGGAAGAGGGGGAGACAAGATGACCACATAGTGCTTACCCACTTGTGTAACAGCACTGACGATGGCAGGCCTGGGAGAGCATCGGTCTGAGATGTGAACGGGGCGATCAGCTGCCATTGACAGAGGGATTTTTGATTGATTTTAAATTAAGGTCACTGTCCCCAGGCCACAGCTAGATTTGATTATTTCTGTCACATTTTAGAAGGGTGAGAGAAACTTGTTTGCAACCAGTGACTCTCTCTCTTCAGTGACTCAATGCAAAATGATGGTTTTTACAGTGGGCTTTGACGCTTCCAACCTCCACGATGTGCCAAGCATTGGTACAGCATCGCCACTCTCCCACTGAAATGAGCAGACATCTTCTTCAAGAACTGAATTTTGAATAACAGGTTTAGACTCTTAAGAGCTTATGTCATCCGCTCCACTCCTTCCCAAGAGCATAAAACGACAGGCTCATGATTTCATACCTGTGCATATTCCATTCCACACGTGATGTCACATAGTCCGCACAGGCCTCAGTGAATACGTTTGACAACATCCTCTCCAGTTCTTGACTGAAAGGTGGTAATGTAATCCAAGCACTTGTGTGACAGCTGACAGTCCTGAAACACTAGCTGCTCCATTCTTCCGAACCTTTTCCCACTCTTAAATAATACAACTCTTTAAAGACAGTTTTGCCATTGCACGTTTGAGCGACCACATCCTCCTCACGGTCCTGACCACTTGGTTGCCAGTGTTCCCAGCTGCCTCTCTGTCTGCTCACAAGACTCCTCCACCCTACTGTCCTGATACCTTCCAGAAAGCCACTCATCCCTTTTAGTACTCAATTCTACGCAATATGGGCATTAGGAAAGCTGTGGGCAGCACAAAATTAACCCAGATGTGACATTAAACCTGAGAGGTGTGTTCACTGCTGGCAGGTAAATGGTGGCTATCAATGGACACCGAGGGGAGAGGGTAAGCACAGAGCAAGCCCACTCGGGAACCATTTGTGGTGAAGGGGCTTTTCTGCACCAGCTGTGAGTTGACTGCCCTACACGGATTTCTCTTCTGTAAGTTTATCCATTCTCTCCTCAAAAAAACATCAACTGCCCGCTGTCAGATATTGAAATGGCAAGGGGCTCCGCAGTTGCGTTTGTGCGAAGAATCACCTCCTTATGGTCAGGCAAACCAAACGCCTGCTACCTTCATTTAATGACCTCTGCTGCTTCTGCTGGACATGACAGCCGGCAGTCCCTGCTCCCTCTGTCCGTGCCACTCAGGAGCTGAGGAACCTCTGTCACATCTCCTCTCAGGTGCCTCTTGCCAGCCTGCATGTACCTAATTGGAAAGCCATTTCAAACCATGGATCATCACTGCTCGCCTCCTCCGAACCTTTTCCAGCTCTACCATGCCCTTTTTGAGATGGTGAGACCAGAGCTCCAGCAGTATTCAGGATGCAGGTGCACCACGGATTTACAGACCGGTGTAAAATCTGTTTTCCTCTCCATTGCTCTCCTAACAAGTCCTGAATTCAACTCACTCTTTTGGCCACACCGAGCACAGAGCTGACATTTTCCCAGCTGTGCCTGTCTCTGGGCTTTCAACCTGGGGAAAGTCACGGCCAAAATCTTTCCATGCTGATGGGCAAGAAAGAAATGACCAACTGCAACTGCACAGTTGTGCTGTTTGGGGGAAAAAAAACCCCCAACCACATTGGAATAATAGTAGTGGATGTTAAATCCCGAGATGCTACAAAATTCACTCGCAGGCAGCTTGACCTAAATTCCTATGGGGGATGAGGAAGCCACATATTTGGAGCATTTGAAAGAAAACTAGACAAATGCCTATAAATTATGCTATGGGGGACATTCCTACTCTCTTTCGGAAGACGGATTAGGCAGATGACCTACTAAGTATTTTTTTTTTCTTCTTTCACTAATTCCTACGATGTCATGAGTGCGTGTGCTTTACCCTTTCTTAAATCATAATCTGTTTGATCCGGCACCAGTCAAAGGTTTTGAAACGCCCATTAAACCGCAAGAGGAAATCTCGAGCGGTTTGCTAATATCAACAGAAATCCAGATGGAATTACAATCATCTTTTATGTACATTCGAGGGCATATTATGTAATACTAGCCATGGATTTAGTTTAATGCACCGCACCTTCCAATAAGCTGCTGGCGACACTAATAGCAATTCGAAACCTACGAAAAACTCTTTTGCCCTCCACAAAACCATTTTAAAGCCCAGAGTCCACGGTCAAGGGGCTTGGGATATCCAGAGCCTTACGGGAAAATGGGGACAAGGGAGAAAAATGGGTGGAAAAGGGGAAAAAAAAAAAAATTAAAAAGAGATGAAAGGGGGAGGGATAAAGAAAAAAAAGGAAATTAGAAACGCGGTCAACTTGAGATAGCGGCAGAGGAGACAAGGTCAAAACTTCAAGCGAGCAGGGAGCAAAACATCCGTGAGATTTATTAAAAAGGATGACGCTGACTGCTGCAGCATCCTCCCGGGTTGTTCCCCATAAGACCGGGGTGGCTATTTGAGACCCTCAGTGGTCCCTACCCCACGCATCTCTTCCCCCCCACGCCTTTCCTCCGCGCCCCCACGGAGCCTCCGGCTCCGTGGGGGCGCGGAGGAAAGGCGTGGGGGGGGCGGGGGGGGGCCGTGCCGGCGGGAGGGCGGGGCCAGCGGTGATGGGCGTGGCCCATGCTGGGACAGCCCCGCCCCCGCCTCTCGCCCCGCCCCGCCCCGCCCGGCGCGGGGGGGAGCGGGACGCGGTACCGGGCAGGGCAGGGCGGCGCGTCCCCGGCGGCGGCGGCCGGGGTTGACAGAGTCGGGCGGCGGCTTTTGCTGCTGCGGCCCCCCCCGCCTCCTCCATGGAGCCCAGTTAGGGGCTGCCGCACCCTCCACCGGAGGTAGGTGCCGCGGGGCGGCTGCGCGCCGACAACCCCGACCGGGCGGAGCGGTGACAGGTTGGCCGGGGCGGCGGCGTTTTGCGGGAATCCTTCCCTCACCACCACCCCCCTTCCCACCCGCGGCCGGGCTCTGCGGTACCGTAGGGAGGGCGGCGGCGGTTCCGCGGTCCCCGCTTCGGCCCGTGACTATTGTTTCTGGTGGCGCCGAGCGGGCGCAGCGAGACCCCGGCGGTGGCGGCGGCTTTGTGCGGGTTGTCCCGGCAGTGGGGCTGCGGCGGGGGGGGGGGGGGGGTGGCGCGAAGGACCGAGGCGGGGAGAGGGACGGGGAGAGACCGTGACCGCACGGGCAGAGCCACCCCCCCACCACCCTCCTTCCTTCTCCTCCTCCTCCTGCCTGCGCAACTTCTCCAAAATCACGCCCGTGGGTGCGCGGGGAGGAGCGGCGCGTGCGGCGGCGAGGCATCGCCCCCCACCCCCACCCCACCCCGCGCCCCACGGCTCGTGGGTCCTGCCCCACGGGAAACAAAACGCGGCGGGTGACAGCGGTTTTAAGCGCCCGGGTCCGCTCTCTGGAAGAAGGAGATTAAAAATGTAGGGTGTGTTTCAAGATGGGCGGTAATGGGATGATTTGGGGTCCCTCTCGTAGCCGGGCACAAGCGAGGAGGAGGAGGAGGAGGAGGAAGATTTACCCTCCCGAAGTTGGGGCAGAAATTCCTCCCGCCGTCGCTCGGCTTCTCGGTAAAGGCTGTCAGGAGGGTGAACTGTCACCTGCATCCCCCTTTAATGGCTTTTTCTGGATGAGGCTGTCGCCGGGCGTGGGTCATCTGCGCCGGCGTCGCCGCGCTTCGGGCGTGCGTGGCGGTGGGTGCCTCCGTGAAGTGTCGCGTCGTGCTCCAGAAGTTCTGCATCCCTCAGGGGAGATGCTGCAGGGTGCAAGCGCCCTGTGCAGCACTTGCAGTGCAGTTATTCGCCTTGCCTCTTTTCTCCCCCCCCCCCCCCCCTCTTTTTTAAGAGATTGGTTTGGCTGTGATTTAGTCCGCGTTGTTGTTGTTAGTTTGCTCGCATGCCGTTCTCCAGCAGAAGTCTTTTTTCAAAATAATGCTTAACATGCAGGTTTCAAAATACATATATTTTCTAATGGGGATGTATTGTTAAAGAGGAAAGAGTGTCCGATTGCCCAGTAATTCTTCAGGTATTTTCCGTTTAAACTTGATGGGGAAATATTCTATTTTTTCCAAGTAATCTCTCATGTCGTTTATCACTAGCAAATTGGCTTAACATTTAAAGTAAAAATTTCCTCACAAATATGCTACTGATAGGAATATTTCAGGCATAGTAGTAATATAGGATGAAAAATTGGCACACTTCCTTTTTTTTTTTTTAAATATGTAAATTTGAAAAAGCCTTTCCCTCCTTTTCATGACTCTGAGAGTGGCCCTGATTAATGAGATGTACCTACAGCGAGGACTTACTCCAGAGCTGTTTTCCTGCCCAGCTCTGCTAGTGCAGCCTGTTCAATTAATGCACCCTCAGTATTTTGTCCTTGGCGTCTCTGATGAATTTTGTAGCGTTTCTGTGAGAAGCTCCAGTGGGACTCTCGTGGGAACGCTGAAATCTCTTTTACCTTGAGAGATGACTGAAGCCAAATTTGAAGAGGGGATAACCACTCAAATTAACTGGAGAGTGATGCTGAGTTTCCATGCGTACGTTAAATTCTGGAGGCGCTCCAGTAGCCAGAGCTATCCGGGTCAGACCGGGAATCACCCCAGTGATGGGTTTTGCAGGGTCCTCATTGCTTCCTACCAAAAATGCAAGTGATAAGCTTTTGCGACGCATGTGGATCGCATTGCAAGCGCGGGCTCGAGGACGGAGCCAGTCATGTAGCGGGCATGACGTGTGCGATGAGCAGGTCTCGCCGAACACGCTACAACTTCGGGAAGCTGGCGTTTGCTGTGCAGAGCCTGCAGCGGTGTGAATTACAGGGAAAAAATGCATTTGCATGTAACAAAGGCGGCTGGCTCATCTCCGGCGTGAGGAACTCATTTTTTAGAAAATCTGGCTCCCGTTTCTGCCTCTGCCACAAATTGCCAGTGTAGCTTTGGACAAATCAGTTAACGTTTCCCTGCCTCCCCTCTCCTCATCTTTGCCCATGACCCGCCAAGGGCTTGCCTATAGCGGGCTGTCGGTTCAGACCCTGACTCAAACCCTTTACCTTCCCCAGCTGCCTTGCACACAGCAGTCTGAAGCCCGCGATAGGTGGTACCTAGCTGCTCCGAGGGGATACAGCTTGACATTCAAATGCTGCTGCTGGAGCCAGTAATACAGACGTAGCAGCCTCACAACGATTCATCAATCTCTAATCCTATGCCTCTTCTAATCCAGTCATTCTCTGCTGCTAATCAAATCGCCCGGCATCGCTCGAGCGGTGTTTGGCTGCGTGCTTGCCGTCGTGTCGGCCAGCCTACGTCAAGGCAGGGAAGCGGTGGCAGCGAAGACGGGCTGAGTATCACCAGCTCTTCAGGACAGAGACCGTCTGTCACTTGAGGTTTGTAAAATCCGTGGCACGAGAGAGGCCCGGTGTGATTCAGAAATCCAAATCATAGCTAGAGGGTAAATTGCAACAACATCACAGAAAAATGGCCAGAAAATGGCACCTCGGGCGTTCCTGCGCAGCCAGCTGTGTGCATGTCAGGAGGGAACGGAGGTGGAAGGGTGCAGCTCCCTCGGCATAACAACAGCATTCTTATTTTAGCATGGAAGACAGCCAAAGATAAGGAGTGGTTGTCATCCGGCTGGTTGGAGAATAAAAAAAAAAAAAGAAGAGCTGTGTGGAAATAGAAATATTTTTATGTAGATACTAAAGGGGTAAAAAAAAAAAAAAAAGCAGATAACCTTGCAAGTGATGGACTAGCCACATAAAGCTGGCAGTACAAGATTTCTCCCATAAAACCCAGAATGATCCTAATTAAGCCCAGACCCTGTTAAATGACACATGGCTTTATTTATTTCAGATGTTTCTAGGTCCTAGAGATGGGGCCAAATGTGAAGAGTTTGATGTGGCAGATAGTTTAACCCCAATTACTTCTACATAAATCACGTGATTGTTACAGGAGCTGAGTACATCTGATGGGTGTCCCAGAGCTACTGATAAAATATATATATATATTTAAAAAAAAAAAAATCCCCTGAAAAATCTCTGGCAGTACAGGTGAGGGTCTGGGGGGAGAGGGGTGGCCATCCTCTCCGCAGGCAGGAGGATGGGGATGCGGGAGCTGTTGCGGTGCAGTGTGCCCGACGGTCTGTGTGCGCAGGCAGCTGAAATGGTGGCTTTGTAGAGCAGGCAGCCGGAGAAAGGGAAGCAAAATGGGAGCTGACAAATATTCTCGTTATGAAACTGGGATGGATGGATGAATGATTTATGGGGGTACTTGCCTTTTTTTCTTTTTTATTTTATTTTGAGCGGAAGGAGTTGGTTGGCGATGTGTGGTGCTAGCCATGAATGGCTTTGTTTTGAGATCAGGCTCTGCTGGGTCACGCCTCCAGAAATGGCATCTACAGAATAACAATACAGTAAAACACTTTTCAGCATTGCTTGGGTTTCATAAACTGTCTTCGGGAAGAAAAAGTTTTCCTTATTTTTTGTTCAAAGCCCTAGGCCTAAATTCTCCCAGCGGACGGTAGATTTCAAAAAGGTGGTGGCTGTATGAGAGGTCCTAGGCTGCAGAGAATCCCCATTAACCTGTCTCGGTTCTCCTTGGGAATTTCCATTCCTGGGTTTGCAATATTGCCTGTCCTTCCCAGGGCACTGAGCAGCTCTGCAAATAGGCCACTCTGTGGAGGAGCTGCTCTGCCAGGCAACTTAATATTGCTTGTTAGTTCTGGCTTTCCCCTTTTTTCCCCCCCCCGAACAGGTCTATCCATGCTATCCTTTAACGTGCAGAGCAGCGCTGTAACGGGGGACGACAATGGTGTGACGACGGTTACAGGGTTGCGTCTGTGGGATTTTGGCAGTCCCATGGGTGGCTGGGTGTCCTGGGGGACCCCTGCAGCAGCTGCTGCTCCACGCCAAGTGCTGGGTGCGAGTGACTGGAGCCCTCTGAGCTGGACCTGTTTGCAGTACCCTTTTAGTTTTGCAAGCTAATAGGGTATGTACTTGTTTGGAAATGCTTCTTTGAGGCATCGGATGTGAGGCTAAATGTTCTCAAGAATTAACCAAAGAGCCTGGGACAGATCTCCTGTTCCCTTCACCCTCCTCAGAAAAAAGTGTCCTTCAGCTTAGTGGTTTCCAGGTCCCTGTATTGCTGGCACCACCCTTAGAGTGGCTAGAGAGCAGCCACTATAGCAGAAGGAAGGCGGCTGCTGTTGGCTTGAAGGGCAAGCTGGGCTTGGGTTTTGGTTCCCCCCACCTCCTCCATGGCAGGCACAAAGATCTCAGAACAAGCCCCAGGCCTGACCACATCCATAAATGTCTTATTACCTTGTTGTCTTTGAGCCAGTGATTGGGGGTGAGCTCTGACGGGCAAGAGAGGTGAAGGAAGTTTGTCATGATACCTCACTGAGCTTTGGTGGGGCCACTGACGGCAGGTGCCCCCCTGAACATCCTAGGCTGTAGCTCCAAATTCAGTTGGTCAGGCTAGTCCTGAAGACCAGTCTCTCCTCCAACATCTATATGTGCTTCTACCATGTAATTATTTCTCTGCTATTGTGGCATGGAAACAAAGAGGTGGGAGAAGTGAGATGGCCACCAGGAGGGCCAAGAGGACAATGGGTCTCGCCTGCCCCAGCAGACAGCATGCTCCTCATGGCAAAGCCAGGTTATTTGGAGGAGTGCAGGTCTTGCATTCCAGCAAAAAATAATTCATTAATGGCCAGAGAATAATCACTTTACTCCGAAAAGCCTCTCCAGCTGCATTGCACCAACTGTTCTTTTTCAGCTTCTGAATCCTTAATGACAGTAGCAACTAATTTCTCTTTCTGTGTTTTTCTAGCTGCGATGTCCTATTTTCTCTGAGTTTATTGAGAAAATAATAGAAGTCATTACATAGCGACTTGTCACCTTTCAGAGAAGAAAACTTCTCCCTGGTTGAATGGCCAAGTTAGTTACTTGGTGGCTGAGTCAGACAATAGCAACTTTTTGTAGCTCATCAGTTATTCATCTGTGCTTAGTGAATCAACTAATTAGCTAGAGGAGTGTTACTTAACTTATAGTCCATGAATATCAGAAGACGGTGAATAAACCAGTCGCAAGCAGTATAACAATGGCACATATGCGTTCTGTTGCATGCAAGCAAAAACCCCAAAATATAGGGTCAGGCAAAGTGAGAAATGTGTATTCATTGTGGTTTTTTGGGTTTTTTAATTTGGCTGTCTTTAAAAGCTTTTGTGACAATACTGCACAAAATGCTCCTTGGTTTAAAAAAATAGTAAGATGGTCTTTTGGGTAAAGAAAAGATACTGAGGAGCATTGAACAAGATGATGCAGAAGGGCAGTAAGAATGAAAGGCATGGAAAACTAAGTAAAATGTGACATATTTTTGTGTGTGTATGATACGCATCTTTCTGGCTGTTGGTGATGGATCGCTTGCCGTAGAGCTGGATCTACACAAGGCCACTGCAAAGCAAACAGGAAGGGCAACGCATTGTTTTTTAATGAGGATTTTCCTAACCGAGCAGTCAGATATCACTGTTTGAATTATAGGTGCCTCCATCTCTGGCCTTCGTGACGGGGCTGGAGATCAGGAGGCAGCTCTTGGCCAGGAGGTCCGCCCCACGGCAAGGTGGGGGAAGAGGACTGCTCACCTGGCTGAGCCTTGCTCTCCAGGCTATGGGATGCTGAGAGGATGCCAGAAGGAAGTGGGAATGTATGTACAGATATATGTTACTGTACTTTTTTTCCCCCCCAAAGCATTGTGTACTTCCCAGAGAAGTAAATGAGAAGGATCATTCCTTGTTTGGAAGAATTTTGACTGTGTTACTGTCTTGGGCAGCTGTCTTTGGGGTCCTTAGAGACAGTTATTGCAGGTGCCAAGCCCATTGGACCTGCTGTATAAGATGTTTGGCCTTGGGGGAGAGTTTTTAACAAACACCATGGGAGAGCAGTTGGGTCAGAGGGCTTCGCCCAGAAGATCGGTGGAAGCCTGGGTCTGCAGCCCTGGAGGGTCTCCTGGTGTGACCACAAAGAGTCCCTTTGGCACAGGATACCCTCTGCCAGAGACAGCATGTAGTGTGTAGATATAAATAGATATATACGCGCGCAGGCAAACGCACACGTACTTGCACAAGCACATCCCAGAAGAAGGAACACACAGAAGAGCCTTGCTGTTGTAGCCGTGATGTGCTGTTCGTTCAGCTGGGGGCTGGATGGTGTTACCTCTTGCCGTTTTGCTACAGGAGGACCTGTGTATGGTTAGGGTGGATTCACAAGGCTTCCGTGATGGAAGAAACTGGGCTCTGCGTTACAGCTCTCCTGTGTCTTGTGTGTGCAGGATACGTGAAAGGACGTTGTTGTTGTTCTCTCATGGGACTGGCGGTGCTGAACTTGGTATCTCATGTCTCCCCCCACCCTTTTGCCTTGTACAGTGTGCAGAAGGCTGCTTGGCCAAGCTCCAGTTGTGCTGGAACTGAAGTAATGTTGGTAGGTGGAAGAAAGCAGTTGTAAGGAGTTATCTTTTCCCGCTCATCAGGGGAATGCATCTGCCTTTGGTTTGGGTTTGCCATTTAGGTCCTTGGGTGATTTTTGGGGGTTTTTTTTGGGGGGGATGCTCAGGTACCTGCCGTAGGTCCTCCCCGTAAGTGTTCAGCCATGAAACCCTCGCTTGTCTTTTAGGATACATTCTGGCTGTCACCATAGCTTTCTGTCTTCTAAAGGGGGTTATTAAATCGATGGTGCTAGCCCTGAATGCTATCAGGTGCCACAGAGAAGAAAGTGGAAGCAGCGTATAGCTGTGTGCCATGGATTCCCACCTTCACAGCATGCAACCACAGAGCTGTGCAGTGACCGTCCTGGAGGGACCTAGTACAGCCTCCCACCTGAAACGGTTAAGTCAAAGGAAGAGATGGATGCCATTGATCACAAACAGGCTCCAGACATCTTAGGTTTGCTATGGTTACTGGAGAGGCTGGTCAATACTCTCGCTTCATATTTGCTTTCTAGTGGAACTGAAGAGCTCTTTCCTTTGAAGCATAAAGGCCCAAATATTTTGGAACCTGGTGCTTCTGAAACTGCTTTTCTTGAGAAGGGGTGCCACTGCATTTCCAAGGAGCTGAGGTTCTCAAGCTAGCAGCTTTTTATTTTTGAAAAGGAAGGAGGTGTTTTTATTAGAGTTTCCTGTTTTGAACTCTGGTTAAAGGGTATGAAGTGGTCAGAGGTGGGAGAGTTATCATTTAGGTCAGGGTTGTCTCTTTGTGTTTTCATGTTTGTATACATAGCGCACATCTATATCTGAATTATTTTCATATTTATATTATATATTTTGCTTTGTGCAATTTTTTCCAGTTTTATCTAAGGCTGCTACTTTAAGGAAGACTAAATAAGGTTTCCTGTCAGGAATGGTTTAGATATAGCTGGTTCTGCCTGGGGCAGAGGGATGGGTTAGGCAACTTCTCAAGGTCCTTTTCAGGACCTTTTCTGTGGTTCTAGGCAGCTACCCAGCAAAAGAAATTCATAGTAGGTCGTGCTGGCTATGCTGATTGATAGGGTTTTGCTATAGAATTTAACGTGGATATTTGTTTGAAAAGGAAATAATAGCCTAATGTAGAGCATAGTTACTGCTGCTGCATTGGACAAACATTTCTTAAAGAGGAAAACAACTGATGTTACATTTTTAGACTAGCATCGTGATATGGCTATGATTAATTTTTCCAGGAGCTTTGTGGTTTTTATATGTGCTTAAGTGTATTAACATTTTTAAAGGTCAAAGGTAAGCTTTAGAATGGATGCCAAATTAAGATGGATGGGAGGAAAATGACATTTACTTCTTGTTACTGCACATTGTTTGAATTTGACCAAAGGCAAAAACAAAACAAAGAACAACCCTCCCCCCCCCCAGACAGACACGCACGCATATGTGCATGCGTGGCCAGACAGACACGCTCCCACCACCTGCCTTCCCTGCACACCTGGTCCAGGAAAACCTTATTCATCTAGGTAAATCATCATCCTAAGAAAATCAGTAGTCCAATGCCTTCATTTTCAGACAGCTCAAGTATCCCTTGCAAAGTATCTCATTTAACTGATGTGAGTGGACTCCATAAATAAAAGTCGCTAAAATGTTTATATTAGGAAAACATGGCTAATGGGAACCATAACCACGTTATCATTTCCTGCCCTTGCTGGGCTTGAGATGATGATTTCATCAGGGAAGGCACTGTACCCTCATCCCTATTCATGTGGTTCCTGGCACACCGAGTCCTTCTGAAAACAGAAAATAAAATACAGTGGGAACGATGCCTTTGCTTCCAGTGAGAAGGGTGGCCGGTCCCAGCTGAAAGCAAGGCTTTAGACGACCCACTCGGCGTACAACGACTTTGGTTTTGGAGAAAGCAGCATAGCTCGAGGGAAGGACTGAATCTGATTTATGTCCATCATTTCCACTCTTGCCCTGAAATGATGATGACGAGCTGGGCCAGCGAAGCGCCCCGTGCCTCGGGAATCGCAGTCTCTCTCTCCTTCAGGGGGCCCAGCCTGGTTTTGTGGATGTTGTTTCATCAGGCAGATTCGCTCCCATTGCTTCATGACACTTACTAATCCAAGGTTTAATAAAAAAGAAAAAAAAACCCTAAAATGTCTTCAAATTTTTCTTCCCACTGGTGGCTGGGGGTTCATCAGTGAGGATTCGGGCTGCCTCCTGCATCAGCCTCCAGCTGCCTCAGCGCCGTGCTGTACCATGAGGGACATCCCGACCTCGTGCGGACCGCAGGGGCTGTGCCGTCCTGGGAGGAGTCGCACCGTGCCAGGGTCACTTGTGACTCTAGGTTGTTGGTGGTTTTTTGGTAAATAACTGTAAATTGTTACAGCTGTGGAAGATTCAAGGCGGTCGCTTCATCCAGACCTGGGTGCTTGGTGTGGGGGTACCTGGTTCCCCAGGCCCGCGGGCAGTTTCAGCCTCCTCCTTGAGGTGTCCGTGCACCTGCCTCCATCCCACGTGAAACTCCGCTGAAGTGTCCCCTGAAGCACTGGGAAAGGAAGACGTTTGGGTGCAGACAGCTGAACCCTGGCACAGAGGCAGCGCTGCCTCGGAGAGAGGAGCGTGCATCTTGTGGTGCCCGGGGTCCCGTTTCCCCTGAGGCTTCGCTAGCCTAATTGCTGTGGATTTAGTCCTTTTATCCTTGTTGGCTTTTTAATTTTTTCAGTAACTTTCCTGAGATCAGAACTGTCTCTTCCCAAAACCAGGGGCCAAATACCAACCCTCATTAGCTGCCGGTTCAAAACGGCGTGGGTGTAAGTGGGGTGCAACTTTGGCTCAGCGTCAGTGAGGTTATTTAGATGTCTAAGCTGTGGCTGGGCCGTCGGTGTCCAAGAAAAAGCAATGCTGCTGTTCCCGTAGCCATCCCTACCTGGCAGGGAGAGCGGGGAGATCCCCCTTGGGCTCCCCGAGCCGGGGGGCTGCCCAGAGTGGAGCATGACGGCGAGGAAGCCAAGGGCCGGCAGTGGCTTCCTCGAGGGAGAAAGCTGCAGTGCTCAACCCCTGCCCACCCAAAGGCCCGCCATGTGTCCGAGGTTGGGGTAGGGGAGGGTCAAATCCTTTCTTCCCTCCCCCCAGCAAGCAGTAAGCTCTCCTGAGCATCTCTTTCTCAGTGCTGAAAATCTAAGACAAAAAAAAAAAAAAGAGAAAAATGAAAAATGCTCAAATGCTTTGTTCCAGTGTGAAAATGTATTTTTTTCTTTCAAACTGAATAGATTCTTTCAAGGCTTTGCTGCCCTCTGAGTGGAACAAACAAAACAGTTTCATTTTTTCATTTTACCAAAAAAGAAAAAATAGTTCTTAAATTGCTCAATCCAAACATTTCTTTTTAATTTTTTTTTTTCCCCAGCTTGGCCACCATAGCAAACAATTTCATTATTTGCATAGCTCTAATTGCAGTGATTAAACAAACACAGCAAACGCCGACCCTTCACAGAGCCTCATCGCCACCCCACAGCCAACTTGGTCTGTATTTTGTCAGCAGAGAGGGAGATCGGAGCAGCTTTGTGCTAGACTGAATAGAAATTATCTACTTTTTTTTTTTTTTTCCCTCCTCCAAACTGATACACTGTCAGTTTAGAGCAAGAATAATTTTACCCGTTCTCTTGCTAGCAGGCTGAGAAATATCACCAAATTGTGAACTTGGTACAGTTTAAAAAGCATTTGCATTTTCAATGTCTTATTCATGTGATAGTCTTAAGTTGCAACCTCTGATGCTGTTATTGGAATCATGCGTAGGGTTGATATTCTGTTAGAGATACCAATAGTAACATAAAGGACTGAAAAATAAACATCTACATTTTTTTTTTTTTGTTGTGAAGATGGCAGGTACCCGAAGACAGGGTTAAGGAAAATTTTTTTCTGGCTGCAGTTCCATCAAATGGGAACAAACAATTTTTTTGGACATTTTTTAATGACATTTATTTATAGCAGGTAGCACACAGGCGGCTGCTATTTCTCAGCGTGCTGGAAGAATGTTCTCCAGATGGTGCTTACTGTTTATGCTTTTATTCACTTCGCTTGAACACAGCAGCACTCTACACAAAACACGGAAAATTGGAAAATAAAAACAATTATGTTTTTACAAAGTGCCATGTGATTTGCTGAAATGTCTTAGCTGACTGATGAGCGATGCTCGGGGGCAGCGTGGGGAATCATGCCTGTCACACGGACCCCGTGCCCCCGCCCCCAAAATGGGTAACAGGCATCGCCCCGGCTTGAGAGGGACTTGCCCTTCTATCCCAAAAAGGTGGGTTTGAGCAGGGCTGCTAGTCCTGCCTTCCTGTCTGTGCCTCTTCTGCCTCCCTTCTCACTCGCAGGGACTGGAGTGAATGTAGGAAAGGGGTTATAATGGCAATATTTTTCTTGGGTTTTCTGTGGCTGGGCGGCCCCAAGGTGGGAGAGACGCGAGATAAAGCATTTCATAAGCCTCGCCTGCGCCATCGTGTTCCTTCGGCTTCTAATCTCAGTGAAAAATAAAGTATTAAGGCCTTTGGCTGGTCCAGCTGAAAGGAACAGCAAAAGTCAAGACTGGTATCCGAAAGGACCAGTGTGATCCGTGATTTCTGATCAATACAGAGGTGAAAATATATGGTGGGCATGCTCTTGCAGGCTTTTGTTAGGCAGCTTCTGTAGGACTACTCACATAAAGTATTTTCAGACTGGAAGCTTTAAATAAAAGACTCTGGAATCTAAAGAAATTTTTTTTCATTAAAAATCCTTGGGAAAATTTTGAATATAATTTAATTCTTTCAATTTCATTTAAAAAAAAAAGGGAAAACAAAAAAAAGGCAATCATCAAAATGGATATCAACAAGCAGGACAAAAAAACCTTTTTCTTTCGGTATTTTTAATATTTTATGTATATATAAAAATATATATAAAAGAAATAAATATTTCTGGCTTCTATTAAAAAAACAAAACAAGAAAGCAACAAACCCACAGCACTTGAGGACAATTTTTCAAACAGCAAAAATCATCTCAAGTTTAAACTTTCCAACGGGACATGATCATTATTTCTTTGTAAACACAAGCCTTCAGATTCCTTTGAAACCTAGTTTAAAGCCAGCAATACTTTTAGTGAAATGAAATTTCAAGAAATTAATGTATAAACAGTTGTTCAACCGGTTTTGGAGATTTCTTTGCTAAATGGGCAGCGCTGCACGGCACTTCGATTTCTCTTCCTTGCCCGTTACCCAAGAGACAGCCCTTTTCCAAGCAGAATTCTTGCTTCCTCAGCTCCATGCTGTTTATCTTTCGTTGCTCCCTTGGCAGTTATTATTTCTTAATGTGTTAATTGTAGTTCCTGGACCCTCGCGTGTGAGCGTGTGTAATGTTCACGGTAATGATGCCGACACGTTCTCTAGTTCCTGGAATCACAGAGAGAAAACCTTACATATGATCTGGGCACAGGGCATCGAGTAAGAGAAACCAATTACAAGAATTCAAATAGCATAAGAAGAATAAAGTGGGTAATTGAGGAGAGTAGGCACTGGATTGGGATGGGGTTTTTTTTTGCTTATTCGGTTATGATTCCTTCTATGGCTCTTGCTTTGTGTGATATATTTTTTTTTTAATTAAAACTTGAATTATGTCACTTGCTTTCCACCTTTTAGCAGTATTTCACAGTAAATTCATTCCTAATAACAAGTAGTCAGGGGTAAGGAATGGCTTTGCTGAGCGATGGGGACTGTTAATTATTAAAAAGAAACCTATGGATTTAAAACAAATTAGACCTCATTAAGCCCGAGTCTGTTTCCACACAGACCAGCTGACATGAAAAAGCTCATCTATGAGCATGGAAAATCGCACTTTTTCACTGACACAACCCTAGTAGAGAAGCGCCTGGGCTGGCACGGGGTGCATTCGCTCTTTTGGTTTCTGTCAGAGATCACTGGTCTCTGGACTCAATTCAAAACCTGTGGCTTTCCTGCATCTTTCCCATTCTTTTTCCATCTCTCCTGTCGCGCTCGGCCAGCCCCGGTGATGCCACACCAGCCCACGTGCAGGCAGGAGTCCCACCTCGCTCCTGGAGGTGGCTGCTGGCCATCAGCAGCTGGAGCCCACCTGGCTGGGGGGGTGACCCAGGTCCTGGATCATCTGGGTGCTGAGCCTAGGTGAAAGGATTGGCTGTTCCAGGTTCAGCGAAAGGGGAAACACACGAAACCTCCTTTTCTCTTCCTTTCTTTTGGAGGGGAGGGAGATCTTTGACTTCTACCGTAGGGCTCTTGCCATGGCCAGGCTGACGAACTCTCTAGGATAGATCTACTTGTTCTTGTTTACAGAACCAGAGGGGGGGTTTTTTGTTTGTTTTTTGGGTTTATTTTGTTATCCAAGCTTGGCTGTGACTCTTAAGTTGTTTGCACTTAGAGGTTTTCTGTGGGACTTTACAGAAAATCCAAAGGGCTGAAGTGATTGTTGGAGACCATACACTCAAACCTATGTAACTGCGGCATGTTTTAACCTGCTTTTCTGAAGTTTTTTGGAGGAAATGGGTGAGTGCACCCACAGGAGAATCCTAATAAGGAGAGCGAAAGGTGGGCTATAACGAGCATTTTAATTGTACATTCTCAGGCATGCCATGTATGGGCTTTGCTGTCTTGCTGAGACATCCCCCAGATCTTCTCTGGTGTTACAGGCAGTGACACACTCGTATCGGGAGAAGAAATGCCCATTCTGCTGGCTAGAAATCAGCAATAACATTTTGACATCTGTGCAACAGTTTAAAATGAATTATTCAGCACATAGATCGTGCTATTCGAGCAGCCAGCACATCTCTGCCCATTTACTACTGTCAGTCCGTGGTGGAGATATCATTGATGCCAGTGGGAGCTGAGCACATGGACTGGGGGTAGGTTTTGGCCCATAGCCTGGAACAGCATTTGACAGCACCCCTGCAGAATATGATAGAAATAATCTGCTTTGCCACCAGCAAAAGACCGAAAGGCAGTGCCAGTCTGTTTCTTCTCTTAAGAGTATTTTAAACACAGGGGGAAAAAAGACCTTAAGAATTAAAGAAATCATTAATCATTGGACTGTTTAAGTCCGGCTTTAAAGAGTGAAACTTGCGTGTACTTTTGATGAAATCAATGCATTGCACATGACTCTCCAGAAGCCCTGAGCATCATTTGCCTACTGGGAGTAGACTGAGAGCACAAACTGGCAGCGGGTCTGAGCCAGTCTGCAGCTTCTGCCAAGTCAGAGGGTTAAAGTGAAGCAGTCGCTAATTCCTGTCAGCAAGGAAAATTCATGAGATCCGTGATATAAGCAGCATCTGATTTGGAAAAACAAGCCAAACTGCTGTAAGAACACACTTTGGGAAACTGCAGACGGGGAACTGGGAGGAAATAAAGATCAGCCAAACAACCGCAAAACCCAGGTCTGCCTAAGGCGGGCGTTCAGGAGAGGAGGTGGACATTTATCTTGTATTTAGCTTCCTAATTCAGCACGGTCATCTGAATAAAAGCAGTGTATGTGCGGTGAGAGTCTAACATCTGGTATTTCACAGGATGTCTGTTCTATGTAGCTGCATTTTAAATTTAAACGCAGAACACAGCATGGAAATGTTGTGTGCTATGGGTTATTGTCCTTTCCTCACCTTCCTTTAAGGACTGTGTTATAGCCATCCACTGACGCTTATCTAGTGGGCAAAAATTTGGGAGCACTCAGATGACATTGTGGTGTGCAGCAATATCATCTGCCCATCGTTGTCCATGTTTTTCAGGTGGCTAGCTAAAAATCCATCCTGCCCCAATTTCTACCTGCTCTTCCATTTGTACCCTACAGTGGAAGCAGCCCAGTGCTGGACTTGGAAAGGCAAGACATATTATCCAAGTAACTATAAAACAAATGGCTAGTATACATTAAAGTTCTTGTGCAGGAAAGCATATCTATTGAGAAAAGGCATAAGCACGTAATGAAAGTTAAGCAAATCCTTATGTCCCACTGAAGTCGGTAGAATTTAAGCATATAATTAAATCTTACATGCAGTAAGGGCATATGCTCAGATAGTAACACTATAGCTGTAAGATTTTTGAACCCCCCTGTGTGTGTGCATATAGCTTTATTTTCAGAGTCCCTGAGAGCTTTGCAATTAGCCAAAAGAAGTGAAATCGTGATAAATACCATGCAGCTCTGGCTACTCAGGTGCGGTGCTTCAGCAGGAGGTGGGACCTGGATTCCTCAGCTGGTCCTTGACAAGAGGGGTTCTGCAGCTGATGCTGCTGCTGCAGCCGGGTGCGAGCTGGAGTTCGCATTCACAGCGCAGGCAGCACCACCCGGCCGTGGGTACACGTGTGTGGCGTTTTTGTAGTAACTAAAAGTCTGTTCTAGCTGTTGTAGGGCTGCCGTCACCGAGGTGTCTGAACCTTCCTGCCATCTTTGATCCGCTCACTGTTGCTGTGCTCCCCTGGGGTGGGAGGATATTGTCCCCCTTGGGCAGGGAGAGATGTCAGGTCTGATTTTAAAAGTTATTTTCATGTCTGCATATACGGAGGCATCTGGGGGGGGGGGGTTCAAAACCTCCTGTCTGCGTAGTTTGGACCCTGTCTGCTGTTACAAACCTGGCTCGGAGTGGCTCGCTCTGCCTTACGGGGAAGCTCGTGAGCGGGGACGTGAGAGTGTGGGGTGGGGAAGGGAGGGAGTGTGTGCAGAAGACCAAAGAAAAAAAAAGAGAGTAAATAGCTGAAGTAATGTATGTGTGAGGGTGAAGAAGGCTACCTGGTTTTATGGGCACTTGATTGGAAGGATGTGTGTAGCTTGTGAGCATCCATTAATTAGTGATGCAGTTGCTCCATGCTGGTATCAATAAAACCTTAACAGTACATGATACCAGCCTGTGATTGCTTCCTTTTTGCCACATCCCCTTGTGAGGATGTGTGTATATCGGTTCAGCCGTGCACTGTACACAGCGTGTATGTGCTGTGGCAGCTTACATAAGAAAGGGACGGTAAAATCGTTTAGCGGCTAGTTACCTCCCATGTGATTTTTCCAAGCGTTTATAAAGGGATCTTTGATACGCAGTGCACTCTCGCGTGCGCAAAATAACCGACGTTATTTTTCTCCCTTTTGCTGAGACATGTTAATTCTTAAAATGGCTCCTGAGCAGACATTCCTAGGTATGTGTAGTGACTGCAGCCCGATGGGTTAGCAACAAGAACAACAAAAAGGCTCTCCTTCATTTCCTTTATATGCACATCGTGCAGCTTTTCAAACAGTGCATCAAACACCGCCGGCTGGAAATTTCCAGGCCCATTTCCTGCCTGGTGCATGCTCATAAAGCGAGATAGTCTGAACGGTCCGTAGCTGCAGTACTGCAGAAAGTCAATAAAGAGCTGACCACCTCACCTCTATCAAAAGCAGTTGAGAAGCCCTGCCTCATCTGCCTTATTAAAACCACACTTGACTCCCGCAGAGAAACCTGGCTGGGAACCTTGAAGAGGAGGGATAAAAAAGGAGGCTGAAATTGCAGTGAGTATTCTACAGCTAGGTCTCGCAGTAAGGTTAAAGAGTGCTTATTGTAAAATAAACTAAAAAGGCAGCTTCATTAAGACAAGGAAAATGCCTGCATTTACTGCAATGAACTTCTGACTCTCCCACGTACAGTACGGCGCAGAGATAAGATGATTAGTTATTGCAGCAATGTGCAGATTTAAGTAGCTCCCTAATGGATTTGTATTTTGAATTTAAATATGGATATACATATATATGTGCATGTGTGCATGTACTTATTCTTTGCAAGAAAAGGCGTGATGCAGAAATAGGTGCAAGAGGTAGAATTTATACTGTGAAATGTATTTTAGAATGTGTTTGAAAGGATGCTTTTTTTTTCCTTTCCCTTATATAAGAGTAATTGATTGAATGTTTGCCAAGCTTTCAGTAGTATCCATTGGGAATCCCCACCCCCACCTTCCCCGGGCCCGCCAGCTTTTTCTCACCTTAGAATGAAAAAAGAAAGAACTTTAACAGAAAGATCATTGCTTTAGCTTAATATTGTAAGATTTCAGAGATTGAATTTTCTGATAGTAATGAAATGAACCCTGAGTTGTGCCATGAATTTGATTGCAGTTAATTTGATTTTTGAGATGCTCAACAAAGCTAGCCCATTAGCTTTAACCTCACATACTTTGGATTTGTACAAAGTGGTATTTTTATATAGATATGTGTATACATGATATGAAAATCTTGCTCTGGTAAAGCAGTTGTTTGTAACAATTACTGTCAATGACTAGTTACTATCTATAGCACCGTTGGAAGTGGTATCCGGCGTGTTGCCGACAAGTGTTCCCGCTACGTTTATTGCTTTGGTGGCACAGGGTTAGTTTTCCTTTTCGCTAGGAAAAATACAGCTGAACATCTCAGCCAGGAGGCACACGCAAACTCCGTCCTGCAGCTTTTTCCAGTTCTCCCTGATCTTAAGGAGACTAGCCATATGAATAGGAGCGGCTCTTGTCAGAAAGGATTTTTTGGCCGAACCTCACAATTTCTATTTATTTGATTTGCCTCTGCAGACTTCAGAGTGGAAGTGCTTCTCTTCGTAGTATTTGCCAAGAGGCAACAACCGTGGGGTGGGGCATCCCCCGAGGTGGTCCCAACGTCTGCCTTTTCTCTGTACACGGTTTATTCTTGGTCAACAGTTAATAAGATGGTGGAAGACTGCTTTTTTTTATATATATGTATATATAAATAATGGCAGCTTTAGATAAGAAAGTATTTGGTGATGTCAGAAAACTAATGGCACAAGGCTACAGATAACCGGGAATAGCGTTAAGGAGTTGGTCGTGTGGGGGAAAATCAGGAGGGAAATTCTGCAGCTGGGAGGAGGTCGGTCACTATGGGGAAAAAAATACGGAGGATGCGGTTTCCAGAACAGGGGAGAAACAAGACCAGAGAGGGAGGAGATGAATGGTGGGGGCACGCAAATTGGGAGCGATGCCGAAAGTCTTCCAGGCGATGGGCGAAGGTTGAACTGCAAAGGAGATAACTGCTGTGAGCTGCTCGTGGGAGGTCCTGTAAGCGGGGGAGTGCAAAATCTCAACAGAAGTCAGGGGATGTATGACTGAGCGATGTGTGGGAGGGAAGGCGCCCATAGATGGGAAGAGGGTTGGACACATGGCTGGAGACAAGGCATTTTGTCTGGATCCGTGCCACTGAAGTACACGTCAGGCACTTGCGGAGCCAGGAGCCAGGTTGCCTCCCTCCAGCTCCGTCATCCCCAGCAAACCTGCCAGAGGGTCAACTCCCGGCCCCAGCGCAGAGGGGCCTGGGGCAGCCCTGCTCCTCGCTTGGCTGCTTCTGCCCGTGTCCCGTGGAGGGCTGCTGGAGGGCACGGCCAGCTGCCTACAGGAGCAACACCAAGGCACGCGCCGGTCCCCTCCTGTTCACCTGAAGCCTTCACGCGTCTAGCCTGAGGTAGAGCTGGGCACTCGCACCAGGAGTGATCCAAGAGGTCCCCAGTTTGGGCAGGGTGAGGAGCCAGGTAGCAGGGTGTACCGTGGCAGGGAGCTGCTGTTCCTTCTGGGGGATGCTCGCGTGCCCACACCTCTGCAGCATCTTCTTGGGTCCTGCCAAGTCATGGTCCAGCTGTATTGCTTGCTTACTACAGGGCAAGGAGAGGTTTTGTTATTCCTAACGTACTATTTTATAGGGTTTGCGTTGATTTTTTAATTCTCCTCTTTCCTTCCACTTTTGGTGGCCCAGTCTGAAGGCAAGTTGCCCAGTTATTTTGGCAGGAACTGGGCAAACCCATTCAGCAGCAGAGAAAGGGGGAAAAAAGCATTAAAGAGAAAGCACTGACGACCTCACCAGAGGGTCCCATAGTGCCAAATTTAGCAATAAAAATTGAGGGAGGGAACAGAAACCCCATGTCTCTCTTCAGGGGCTGCTGAAACATGGTGCCCTGGAAACACTCAGGCAACAGAGACCATTAAAACACGCTCCTGGCATGGGGCTACCTATATCCATAGGCTCCTTGCTGCCAGCCTGCACCTGGCGCAGCGGAGACGTGGGTCAGTGCGCTCCTGAGAGGGATGCGCCTTTCCCCACGTCCGAGGCAGGGAACAGCGTGAATCCTCACCATAAAGGATGATACAGCTTCCATACTGCCACTAAGTTAGACTAATTCAGAGGCAGCGTGTCCGATGTTTCTCAGCCAGCGCTAGCTAGAAAGGAAACAATTTTACACATCAGCAGTTTTTTATGATTAATAATATTATCCTGCCTTAATTGAAAAATGGGCTGGTGCCCTTAAGAAAAAATTAAGCTGCAAGAATTAGTATCTAACCTCTTTATGATGAATGTGTATTTTTACACGCTGCATATTACTGTCAGTGCTTTTGGAAATAATTGTGCCGTGTATTGTAATAAAAAATTGTCCTGTGTTGTTTGTAGTTGCGTGGCACCATTCTGTCTGGCTGACTTGGTTTTAAGAGCCTGAATGCTTGGGAAGAAGCAGCGTGAGGATGCCGAAATCCTTTTAAAGGGAATTTATGTACAAACAGGAGGATGATGTGTAGGCTCCAAGCTCTGCTATCAGTTGTTATTGCTGAGAAATATTCGTGGGGAGTCGATGCCAGACGGAGCATTAGCGATTGCTGGCCTCGGTGCCTTTGTGGGAAGTCGGTCATAAAGTCGGCAAGGGCTCCTGTTTGTGGGATTTTTAAACACCAGTGAATCATTTTACGTAGTAAGGCGGTTGTCGTTGGGGTGAGTTTGTGCAAAGGTCTTTGTGAACCACTTTCTCTACCCAAACAAAGCTTGAGAAGGAGAGAGAGACGATGCCGAAGGACAGGGAGATTTGTTATGCCTGGCAGAGAGCTGGCAGCTGGGCTCTGCCCAGGTTTGCCAGGCAGCACGTGGCGGGGGGGGGGGTCGCCTGCCTCTGCCCCTCTGCCCGTGGCCGCGGGCAGTCCCGGAGATGGGGCAAGCCGTGACTTCAAGGCATCATGCCCCTTCCGCGTGTCTGGCCCTGGGACTTTGTGTCGTGCGAAGCAGCCCAAGGAAGTGAGGATTAAAGAAGGTGAGAAGGTCTGGGTCTCTCATACAGACAGTTGGGGACAAAATGAAGTCAATAACATCTCTTTTGGCCATACTGCTGTCCTGGCATCGTCTGTCTCCCGCAGGCTCCTCGGAGAACTGTGGCTTCAGCAGCAGGCAAAGTGAAACCACGTACATATGAGGGGTGTGAATGTGACATGTTACAAATGCCTTATTCCCCCGACCTAGATCTCTGAAATGCTCTCATCAGCTTAAATATTGCTCACCCAAACATTTGAATGTCGTGAGTCAAATCTCCCTGGAAACATGCAGTGAAAAATAGACACCTGTGATGGGATCACTGGTGCTTTCCCATGTCCCTGGCCGGCAGGGTGCGAGGAGCCTCCTCCTCTTCTCCTTCCCAGGAGAGCAGGGGAAGCAGAGGGGAAAGAAGTGCTCTGGCTGTGCCATCTTCCTCAAAGAGCAGCCTGCCCATGGTGTGAGGCTGGCGAGGGAGAGGAGGGTCTGGCGAAGGGGCCAGGAGTGTCCCCAGATGGGGGGACACGCTGGCTCTGCGGGGGAGCGTGGTGGGAGCAGTAGGGAGGGAGGCTGTCCTTCCCTGCACCTTGGCCGTGGCCCTTTGGTCTATGCCTGCCCAGAGAGGACCCGGGGATCCTCCCCGGCCCTGCCGAGGAGGCAGTGGTGGGTGGGCTGGGGGTGGTGGCAAGGGCTGCTGGTTTTTTCCTGCTGCCCTGCCGCATCCCAAATCTGTTGTCACTGCCTGCCTCGGCTGGCCCAAGTGCCTCCTCACACCCATTCTCTGGCATCTCTAAATTTGTAGCAAAGGTCTTCTTGGCTACCTCTTCCTTTGTATTTCAGCCAGGGTCCCTATTAAGGCAGACAATGAGGAAGTCTGCATTAAAATGCTTCCTTCCATCCCTCTGTCCTCCCCCCTCCCAGCCCCATCCTCCTCGTCCCTGGAGGAAACGCTCATCTCTGCCAAGATCCTGCCTCGCAAAAGTAAACAATATGAAATTACAATAAAATGTTTTGATTTGCTGGGCCTGACATTCAGGAGCTGCACAACAGAGACTTATAAAAAGGATCTTCTATAGATAGCCAGTGTGAGAAAAAAAAATAATCTCATTTCGAGTGTGTTTCAGATCCAAGCGTCAGGGCAGCATAGATGGAGAACAGGGGATTTCTTCACCAGACCTGAAGGTCCTTAGGAGGTTTATACTGCAGCATCTGTCAGCAGCTTTCTGCCCGTTATCTGCAGGTGACTGGCCTATTGCGCAGTAATGCCAACGTTTGGGACTCTGTCTCTCCGTGTGTGTATCTGTGCTGTCGTTGCTTGACGCTTTAAGACTGGGTGGTGTACTGAAAGCCCTGAGAAGGAAATAGATGAGCTGAAACTTGTTTCCTCCGGGGTTCTTCCAAATAATTTAGAGGAAGGCAAACCTAAGTGGGGCGTAATCCCTGGGAGATGAGCTTCCTTGGGCGCTTGCCAGTTTAGCAGGCTGGGTAATCTGCACTGTCATCAAGATTTGCGGATTAGCTGTAGTGAAGCTAGTTGGCTTTGACATTTCATTAGGGAAGTTTTCTGTTAATTTTTCGTCCACGGTCTTGGTGCTGTGAAATCTGGATGATGTAGCTTTGTTATCCTTACACCTTTTAACATTCGTGCAAGTCAATGCTGGGACTGCAAACATCTCTTATCTGCTGAGGATTTTTTAAATCATTGCTTGTTTATGGAAGACTAACTGGGTCAAAGGCTAATTTTGGAAAGGATCTGCTTTTCCCAATGCTAACTAATAAATTTTCATCTGGGTAATGTAAGTTACTGAACTGTTATCTCCCGAAGAAGGGATAAAAGCAAACACTATTTATCCTATAATCTGCAAATATTTTGAAAAAGCAAACTGGTATATCGATAAAAGGGCTTATCATCAAGGTCTCCAAAGAACTCTAAAGGACATTTATTTAGAAATCAAAATATTAAATTTAGAGGCAAGAACTGTGCAGATGAGGAGGGAGTATGTACGAGTGACAGCATTGTAAATTGTCTCGGGGGTTCAAGGGACCGGGGAAGGACACTGTGTCCTGAAGTCACTCCTTCCCAGAGACGTCTCTGCTGATAAGAGCCAGTTGTTGTTCCTGGTGACAGTGATCGAGGGGGACAAGGGAAAGGATCACCCTGTGGGCTCCTGCGGCGGCGAGCAGAAGTGGGGATGTGGCCCAGTTTATTTATCACGGCTAGACGTGCCCTCACTCTTCTGCCTGCCGCAGAGGATGGGTGCGTGTCCTTGGAGCTTCTGTTGCTGTCTCCATAATCCTCTCCCGACCCTTTTCAGACAACCCCCAGAGGCTTGCTGCCGCAAAGGCCAGGGGACTCAGGCTGTGTGAGCCGGCTGTGGAGGACGTGCAGAGGCATGGCTCGCAGGCCAGCCCGACGCCAAGCCTGCGCCGTGGAGGAGTGCTGTTGGCCACCCGGGCTGCAGCGCCCGCCGGCTCTGTGGGTCCCTATGCCAGAGGGCTGTCCCCATTGCTCGCCGCTGCCCTGGTGCTGCAGAGCCTGCGAAACACCTGCTGTGGGACCTTGGCTCTTTCGGCCCCCTAAGGTGGCCATCCTGAAGTCTAACCTCAGTGCTGTGGGGAAGAAGGGAAAAATGACAAGGGCAGGACTTGGGGGATGCATGGTGCAAGGTATGCAAGGGGCGGTCGACAGGGATGCCACGCTCCACCTTGCAGAGGGACATGCTCGCCCCTCTCTGGCCACGTTGCCTCCTCGCTTCTGCCTCTCTCTCCTTGGCTGGTGCCGGCTCGCATCCTTCACTTCCCTGCCAGCCTCCTGCCCCGTGGATGCCGTAGGTAGCGGCGCGTGGGCTCTGGTTCCTGAGGTCTGCCTGAATGCCCTGCGTTGTGCTTCTGTTGCAAAACTGTGAGTGAAAAGCAAGGTTTAGTTAAAAAAATGATTTACCATTCTCTACTCCAACTGAAAAGTGTAAACAGAGTGGACATAAGTGTTGGACTGCACGTTTTGGGGCATCAGTGATTTATCCATCAATTATGTCATTATTAAACTGAAGGTGAAGTTACACCTTCGTAGATCTGGAATAACAAGTGGTTGAACTGAGTTTCTGTTGGTACTTCTGCTTGGATTTATTTTAGCGAGAGAGGAGGGTACCATTAGCAGAAATGTCCTACGTGAGGGCTAGGCACTTTGCAACTGCGTAGGTCTTGGTTTGGGATAAAGCAGCAGCTCCTGTAGCATGTATTCCTGCGATCTGAACGATGGAGAAATATTAAGAATATAAGTTTGTGTGTGTGCACACACGTGGACATACACACACGTGCTGTTCCTGTAGAAGGTAAATATCAATTTTGATTATCTGAATATTGATGTAGCAATTTAGAAATAGCTTTCCAGGAGAAGGTGTCTGCGCTGTTATATTTACCAACATAATGAAATCAGACAACCTTTCAATCCATAAATCACAGTACAGTATTTGCCATTCCAATTTCTATGGTTGTACTGAGCAAGCAACACTATCCAAAGAATTTTATTAAATCAAAGTAATAAAATTGAAAATCTGTATTGACTCTTCTTTGGCTCTTTCAGGTTCTTTTATGTTTTGGCCTGAGAATATATTTTGTTTGTTTTTCCGACTCCATTTTATTTAGTTTAGTTACTTTATTTCTTGGATTGGAGGCCATCTATTAAATTGCAGTAACCTTTTGTTGTAAAGCTTGGGATGTTCTCCTTGTTGTTTACCGGCTGCAGCATAGCACACGTTTTCTAATCATCTTTGCTCTTGTGCTGATTTGAGAATTTGAAGCGCAAAGTGGGTCTAAGCAGGTCACAGGAATTTGTGGGTTCAAGGCAATGATAAGAAATTTCTTAATGGCTTAGTAAATGACAACGTGCATTTAAAGTTAGTTTTCAGTCATCTCAAGATATGTTATTGCTTAAGAATGGCTTCAGCGTGATATTCTTTCCTTACAGAAGACAAAGCGCAAGGGGATTTGTACATGGGAGTGACTGCAGACCGAAAGTAGAATATTTTTCTAGAACCTTAACATGGAACCTTTTCTAGAACCTCGAACCTTAAGGTTCAAGAACCTTAAACGTTGTCCTCAATATATTTTTCACTCAGCCCAAACTCAGCTCCTGCAATTTTAGCTGACAACAGTTTTGGAGCTCATATCGTGGAGGTGCCCTGGGACTCCACTGCTGGGCAGGCTGCTTCCTTTGGGCCTTAAATCCAAATCTTAAATCAGCCCTTCCCACCCAGACAGTGGGGAGCCCATGGAGGTCTGCAAAAGAGAGCATGGGTTTGCCAAAGGAAACCAGTTTGCATGACCTGGCTTTCTGTGGTGTGATCAAGACACCCCAATTCTTCTCCAGCTTTCAAAGTTACAGAAATCAATCACTTCCTCAGTTGTGGTCAGAGGAATTTTTCATCCATCTTTGGCAACTATTTTAGAAAGACAGTAGACATCCCTCAACGAGTCTTATTTTTGCAAGCTAAGGGCACTGCACAGCAGCTCTTTATTGTCACTGTTTTCTGCATCTCCCCTAACAAACTCAGTTTTCCACCACCACTACTTCAGGTGTTCTCTGCAGCTTTATTTATCTTATCCCTTGTGTCAGCAACTCTAGGTTTTTCTCCTTCATTCCCCTCTTTATCTTCCCTACAGTAGTTGTACATTTTTTTTCTGATTTTTTTTTTAAATGCCCAGAGCTCTCTATGTTGTACCCTGCACCATCTCCACTTTTTGCACCAGCACCATGTATGTCCCCAGAACTGAATCCCCCAATCTCTCTGCCAGCGTCCGGCCTCAATGTGCTACCACTTCCTTCCAAAAAGCAGCTACTCCTGGGAATAAATCATGAAGCGTGTCAACATAGTGGCCTCTCTTGGGAGGATGTGTGAAGGATGAGATGAATGGTGGTATTCTGCTAGAAGGCGTTTGGTGACTGCTATTAAGTGATCCTTTGATCTGGAGACAATCCAGAGGACCTTGCAAATCCTGCAATACAGATGTCAAGAGCTCTGCATCCTACCATTCTTCCCTCTCTTTTTGCCCCTTGCTTCAGTTGTTTTGGGCATGCTCCTGGTCTCCACAGGATTGGTGTCCGAGCTGCTTGCAAAGGTATCTGCAATGCTGGCATTGATCCAACGCAGCTCTCTGAAGCTGTTGCACCAAAATCCCAAGTTGAATGGAGGGCTTCACAACCTGCGGGACCTAATATTAGGGCTAAATGCATTTTTCCATAAGGACCAGCAGCAGACTTCCAAGGCGCTTGAGGAGAAAGCATTCATGCCTATGTGCACAAATCCCAAGCCAACATTTAATTACTTCTTATAGCCATATTTCTAAGGAAAGCGGTTCCAGTGATCTCAGAGCATCTGAAGAACGATGCGGCAACCTGATCTTGTAAATATGCTGAACAACACTTGTGTTCAGACACTTGTGCTCACTCATCAGCATGGTGATCGTCTCTGGCTTAAAAATAGCTCCTTTTTTCTTTATTTATCCCCAAAATTTACTCTTTGATGGAAACCATGCCTGTCACATGTTTAAAACAGATTTTCTTCACTGTGCGTATGGAGGAAGGTAAAGGAAGTGATAAATCTCTAAAACCAGTATGATAAAATAAGTCCTCTCTAACTAAGGGGCCAGACACTGAGCCTTTTCCTCCTTCAGTGTCATGATCTGTAGCTGACCCCTCTGTGAGACAACTTCTGCTGCAGCAGGGCTGGGAACGCCAGGAGCTGCCCTCTTGCAATCAAATGGGAACCCCAAGGACTGAAGCTGTAGAATCACCATACCCAGTGGATAGCTGTTGTGCTGTGCCAGCAAGGAATAGATTGAGGGAACTGAAAAAAAAACCAAAAAGCAAACCCCCCAAAAATAGAAAAAATCTGCCATATTTGAAAAAACTAAGTAAAAACTTTGGGGCTTTGAGAATTTATGACTTTGCTTTTCTTGCCCCCAATAATCTGAAGAAAATCCATCAACCTTCCTCCCTGTTTCTGACACAGGAAGTATTTTATAGTTATTTTTTCCCATCTGTTAGCATCCAATCAATAACAGGATCAAACTACTGACTACAGACTCATCCCTTTCCTCCCCTTGTTGCTCCAATTAGGTGTGGATCGTGGTGATGCAGCTTCTGTAACCTAATGTTTCTGTCACACTGATACCCTACAGATGGACGTACAATTGTTGAGCTTTCTGTTGTAGAGACCGTGGGGCTCATCAGGGCGGGTGCCAACCATGTCATCCCACTCCTCTGCGGCATCAGGCCTCCACGGGCGGCAGTTCAGCAGCGGCAATGACAGCTATTTGCCCGCCTGTCCTCCTCCATCATCGACCAGAAGAAAGGGAAGAGGAGGAAGGCTTTTGTGCCTGGGGGATGAACCACTCCAGCAGCGGCTGCAGGATGCAGAGCGGATGCTTTCTGCTTGCGATCCTCCCTGCTCTGCTGTGGACGGGCTTCAGCTAAAATAAACCAGTATTCCACGAACCTTTGAAGTGTGCTTATCTTCTGAGTCACTTCCCTGTCACCCGACGGGCAGCGTGATGCCGAGGGATGTCATTCTCACATCATACGGATGCACTCAGACTTTCATCTCGCGGTGGCTGTTCAGCCTCCTACATCATTTCCCACGTGAGTGGCAGCTTCGCCTTTCCTGAACATCTTCCTTTCTTCTAGCATTTTCCAAGACAGTGGAAAGGCAAACCAGGACCATTGGAAATGTACACAGACTAAGTCAGGTGCCTCTCCTGGCTTCTGAGTGTCCACTCTGCTTTCTTTGGTCTGCAGAGTATTTGTATCTTAATGGAAGGATCTGGAAGCGGTGCCATCAAAACAAGTTGCCTTCTCCCTCATCTTCTGTGATGGCCACTACATGGCAACAAGGTGTGGCCTCTCTGGGCAAGCTGGCACACAAACCAGCGCTGCTCCATGTGCGTCAGATGGACCGCCGGGATCATCGGGAAACACGTTCTTCTGTCATTTGTGATTAGCATCACATCACTTAAGAAAATACCATCCAAAAATCTTTTCCATACCTGAAATTACATGAAATTATTTGTGACAAGCAAAAAAAAAAACACCCCAAAACTCCAAGTGCCTTTTGAATAAAATTGCCCACAGGTCTAGTTTCTTCTTGAATCAGTCTGAAGACTTTAATTTGATAAGGTTGAGATTTTTACCCACCAAACAATGTAATTCTTTTGGTTTTAATTAAAGAATTTTTTCCTTTGCAGTAGACTGATGTTAAACTGGCTTCACTAAATCTTCTTATGCTGTAAGTAGCAGTGACCCAGATAAACACGTTTAAAAATGCAACTACTGAAACTACAGTATGTTGCCTTTGTAAGACGCAGCAAGAGAAAGACTAAAATAATTCTATACATTTACAAGGGTAGCACATAGCATTGCATCATTAAAAGCAGATTCATAGACCAATTTAATTTTTGTAGATTACATGTACAAATTTGTGTCAAAAAAGTGTTACTTATTTCAGAGTTAGATGCTTGAAAGTTACAGAGAAACCTATGAAAAAAATTACTTTTGCATATGTCCTTTTGCAGCATAACAAGGCCTTTTGAAGAACAGGGGATAATGGTGCATTTAAGAACACATGGTAACACAGCCACGCAGTCAGGAGCATATAGGCAACCAGGAGAAGGTTGCATTTCTGTTCACCTCAGTGCCTGAGTTTGCAACTTTTTAATGTAAAGGCTGTGGGTGTAAACCCACTTGGTGCCCACGGCCCACCTAAAGCCAAGGCCTGGAGCAGACACCCGTCCATCTCCACTGGCTGTATCAAGGATGAAGACCAAAGAGCCTTGTTTAACTGTATCTAGGTAAAGCCTTTCTAGGGCCTCAAAAATTGTGGTTAAGGGGATGCTGCCCATTACTCCAGGTGCACATTTTGTGTGTCTTTGTGTGTACAAGCAGTGCCCGGGATGCTCAGGTAACGACTTGACTCTGCCATCGGAAGGTGCTCACTCCGGCTGCCTCGTTAACCTCTGATTACACCTAACTATTGCTGCTCTGAGAGCGAATGCTTTGGCCAAAACTTCTCATCCTGGTGACTACTGCCCAAGTCACGACCAGCACGGAAGAAACAGCCGGAGTCATGGTTTGGCCTGGCACCGAGCAGCCAGGAGCGCCCGTGCCTGTGGCCACCGGCTAGGGAGGGGTGGACTGCGGGGCATCCCTCACACCCCATACCTCGCTCAAACGCAGACCTTTCCACTCCTTTTGGTTTTGCGGATTTTTTTTGGACATCAGCATCGGCTGTGTTTACACGAAGAAGACATATAGGCTGTTGGGAACAATCGGATAATAAACAACCCTTAATTAGCGCTGAGGACGCAAAGGGACCTAATCCCTCAGTGCCTGTTTAGACAGCTAAACCCAAACAGCCGGCCTCCAGCACCCTGTTGCCGGCGCCCCGCAGCACTGGGCCCGCTGCTGCTGCTGCTGGGCCGGTGGCTTTGGTGCCACCTGCCATGGGGGTGGTGGGCCCCGGGCTGCTCCCCTCCCCGCCCCTCGGCCTCTGCCAGCCCACACTGGAAGCTGGGTCCTGGCGAAAGCTTCGTCCAAGAGCGGGGGCCAAATTGTCCCTAATCACTGTAAGGACAGGGCAGGGTTTACCAGATGTTCATCATACTGGGTGACTTTGGGATCTTTGGTGATCCACACCCCGCCTTTAATTTTTGGTAGCAGTGCGCTCTCCTACTTACCCTGGTTAGCATTAAGCTATAAAATTGCTAATTTCAGACAAAAAGTCAATGGAGTCTATTGATTTTTTCATGCTTTTGTGGTGTGCTGCAGAAGTATATCCAGTGGACATGGAGGACACCTGGGGGCTAGCAAGATGGGTGCGCACCAGGGCCCCACTTCCCGCAGCCTCATGCCCTATGAAGCCAAGGGCACCAGCACTGACTTTGCCAGTGGGGTCCAGCCAAGGGCTTTTGCCCAAACAGAGCCATCCCTTGAGATTACTGGAGTTAACCTGCATGAAGTGTCTTCTGGGAAATGCACCATGTGGAGGTGGCCGTATAGTTCTGTGAGGCAGCCAAGGAAACACAGGTTGGTCGTTGCAACCTGGCCCATCCTCCTCATTGCAAAAATTGTGGATGTTGAGTTTTGGGTGGTTCCAGCACTCTCTTGGTGTGAAGCACATCTTGGCAGAGAGCTCAGCTCCTGGTTTGTGGTCACTCACGGCTGCCCTGGTGGCTGCCCTTCCTAGTGCAGCTGTGGCCAGCAGCTGTCTACTCAGTTTCTCAAACTGCGGGTCACAACACCTTTTTTGGGGAAGATTCAGTTGGGATTGCAAAGGGTTTGTGCTCCCCAGGGGACAGCTGTCTCCTCTGGTTTGATTTGTGCTGTTCAGATGTTTACCCTGCTCAGCCAACAGTTTGGCACATGAGTGTGTCCACCAACGTGTGGTAAAACCAGAGGTTTTCTTGGTTGCCAGCTTAGCTCTTCTGGGCTTGTTTTGCAACCCCTGTTGCAGTGCGGCTTGTTCCTGCTGTGCCTCTTGCATTACAGGCTCCACGGATTTCCCTCAGCCACCAGCCATCCCAGGCAAAGACTGACCAGCAGTGGCCCCCAGTAGCCCAGCGGCCCGGCACATCCTGCTTCGGCACCTTGCGGACTACCCGTCCCTGCACATGGGGTGCCTGGCCAGGACAGCCCAGCTGGCGCTGTGGGGTTTTTTGGGGTGGTGTGGGGCAGACACCCACCTTGCACACAGGAGGAGCCAAAAGGTACAGCAGCCCCTCCAGCCAGCAGCGGCTTAGCCCCCTGAGCAGGGGGCAAGCATGAAGCCCTGATGTTGATGGCCCCACCAGAAGGGTGGGTGGTGGAGAGCTTTTGCAGGAGGCAAGGGCTGGGGGCATCCACCCTCCCTCTTTGCCAACCGCAAGCTCTTAAATGAGCATGGTTGTTTTCTCTTACACCCTGCCAAGAAAATACTGAATATGTTGTACTTCTTGGGTGCTCTTGCTGTTTCTATCTGCAAGAAAGGGTATCATTTTTGTAGCTGAGTTTGTCTACCAACATATGGATTTGCCTAAGGCAAGACAAGCATGTGCTGTTTCTCACGACTTATACAGGCTATAGGCAGTTATTATTCCCTGAAGTTCTTACGTAGTTAAAACTACTTCCTCCTTGTTTTGCTAGCCTCCCAAGCTCTGTTGTGCTCCCTTCTGGTTACAGTCAGGTACTTGCTGCTACAGGGGCTGCAGTAGTTCAAGCTGTCAGTCTCCATCCCTGCTCCTCTGGCCAAACCCAGTGCACCCATATGGAGCCAGCGGGAGGGGGTTGGCTACCCCAGTGGTGAGGAGTTTAAGGAGCATGAGCATGGGGTGGGTTGGACAGGCATGGGTGGCACCCTGAGCCTGTCCTCATTTTGGAGAGCATGCCTGGTGGTGGCCCTATCCTGGTGGGAACAGGCATTGGTGGGAACAGAGCCCTTGCATTGGGTACCTGGGGGTGAGAAGGAAGAACCTCGTGCATCGCCCGTGGCATTGGGGCAGGGGTGGGTGGTGAAAGCTGGTGCCTAAGAGAAGAGAGGACTTGAAACGGTTAAGCCTGGGAGCAGCAATGCCATGGCAGATCCCCACCCCCCCGAGAAGCGTGTCAGGAAAATATATCGTTGCCTGAAACAGAATATACACAAAGTGGGAGAGACAAAAATGCCCTCGGACCCCCCCCCTCACTTGGAGCTGCCTCCCAAAAGGGCTTCGATGGGGCTGACCTTCCCCTCAGCCTGCTCTTACACTGCTCCTGTATTTGCATTAGCACGGGAGACGAGGGGAGACAGCCTCAGGTCCTGTTCTCCTGTTATTACAAGGATAAGCCAGGACATGGTAGAGCCATGGAGGTTTTATTTGTGGGTTATTTGTTTGGCTTTCCCAAAGGAAGAGCCTGTGAGAAGCATGTTCTTCCCTAATAGAGCATCACCTTACATTTTCACGGCAGACAGTCTGCTCCACCTGCTGAGGTAGCCTGAAGAATCAAGAAGATTGACAGCAAAAAAATTTACTTCAGAGCTGCACCAGCCTGCTGGCAGTTTTGTGGGGGTTTTTTTTGTCTGTTAGTTCTGTTGTTCTTTCTTTATTTTTTATTTCCTTTTCTTTGCTCTTGTTGGTAAAGGAATGAAGCTGTGCAGTCAGCTTTCTTCCTTCACAGTCTACAATCTGCATACCAAAATTCAGTTTTTTTGAAGAACTGACCATGGGAGGAATTAATGCCCGGCTGCAGCCCTATGTGCCCTTCCACACCGGCGTGCAGGACCTCCTGCATCCAGAGCTTCACGGCCGTACAGCAACGTCACCTCACCGGGAGAGCTGAGCCGTATTCACGCTGCGGAACATGTTGCTAAACTGCTTCCTAGGGCTGAGCTGAACATCCAAATATGAAATCTCCTGGTCGGATTTATTGGAGTGGCTTGGTGACATTCCCCAGAGGACTTACAATCTATGGTGATGGATGACGCCGATCCATTAATGTAGTAGTCTCATCTGGGAAAGATGTAATTGTCGTTCTGCATCCTGCAGTTTCCCTAAGTTTTTCTGAACACGTAATAGCACACATCGCAGCGGAAATTGCTGGTGAAAAATGCTGCAGTAAATATGTCAGGGGCTCTATATCCTATGGCAGTGCACTCCTCTTCTGGAACCATGCAGCCATCATTAAGGTAGGGGAGGTGATAATGACAAAATTTGGTATACTGCATTCATCATGATGTATGTGCTCTCCAACGGTTTGATGGAAAAGTATGGGCCGGACCAACCTTGTTTCCTCTCGCAATATGTGTCTGTGAAATATCTTCATGTTGACTGGTTCATAGTATTGGGAAAATAATATTTACTTTTACCTGCAATAGCAGTGCTATTTTTACAGCGCTGGTTGCCCTGCCTGCGTTTCCTGAAATACAGCCCTTTTTTTCTGAGTGGTCGGAGTCTGGATCCCTGATGACAAAGAGCATTATTACTTTTTTGTGTAGTCTGGGCACAGTTTGGAGTAGTCTCTCCTCCATGCAGTACAAGCAGTGTGTTAGTTGGAGCTGGAATACCCAGTTGGAGAAGACTCCTTTGAACTGGCTGGAAAGTCTCTGTTTATATAGCATCAACTTAGTAAAATTTGGACATTAGCATTCACACTTAGGCAGACTGTAAGTGCTCTGGCAGCAGAGAAACATGGTGGACCATTATGAAATGGGAGGAAAAGGCATGTTGGAGCAACACAACCGCAAGTAGTGGCCAGCAGCTACACTGAGAGGGAAGGCAGCCCCGTGCCACCTCAGTGAGTGTGTGTGTGTGTGTCTGTCTGTCTGTCTGTGTTTGTGTGTGTGTTTGTGCCCACCCATCCCCATGGGTGATGGATAATCTGAATTGCAGTGGTGACTGGAATCCAAGCTGAGGTCTGTGTGTTATAGAATCATAGAATCATAGACTCTTTAAGGTTGGAAAAGACCTCGAAGATCATCAAGTCCAACCATCAACCCAACACCACCATGCCTACTAAATCATGTCCCGAAGTGCCACGTCTATACATTTTTTGAACACCTCCAGGGATGGTGACTTCACCGCCTCTCTGGGCAGCCTGTTCCAGTGCCTGACCACTCTTTTGGTGAAGAAATTTTTCCTAATATCCAATCTAAA
This sequence comes from Grus americana, assembly GCF_028858705.1. Lineage (NCBI taxonomy): Eukaryota > Metazoa > Chordata > Aves > Gruiformes > Gruidae > Grus > Grus americana. The sequence continues at coordinate 134,115,389 of NC_072852.1, read as the reverse complement.
CCTCCCCTGATGCAACTTGAGACCATTTCCTCTTGTCCTTTCGCTAGTTACTTGGGAGAAGAGACCAACATCCACCTCACTGCAACCTCCTTTGAGGTAGTTGTAGAGAATGATAATTTGTGCTAAAAACGATCTCTGCCCAGAAGATGTGACTCCTCGAGATCAAATGGATGAGGGAAAAGAAGAAGTATTTGCATGGATGCATGTGCATGCAGGGCATTTGTAGGTGTTACAGGTAACCTGGACCGTTAATAGCAGTAACCTCAGTGGCGCTGAGACGCAGCAAGACAGATCTTTTTAGTATTTTCTTGTTATTTACGTATTATTTGTGGTCAGAGGCATCTATATTTTATAGTTCAGCACAGAGGCTTCTAGGAGTGCTAAATTGGTCTTTGCGGGTGAAAACACGTTGAAAAGTTGTGAGGTCTTTTTGTTATATTCATCAGCACTGTAATGCTGCATCTCACACTGGTGTTATCTTGAATTCAGTCAGAAGGCTGACATCTTGTGCATCATGGGATGATGGAGAGAAGAGGTGATTTCTCTGCCTTTCAAAGTCAGGTCAGGAAATGGCACAGACACTGGGGTGAAAGCAAGTGTGTAAAAGGGTGTGAAATTCAAAGAAAAAAATGCCGCAGTTTTCCTCACATCACAGGAGTGATTAAGAGACATTCTTCTGTCTCTTAAAATCCTTGCAGCTGCTTACAAATTTTGCAGGGATGAAAATAAGGGGCTATTTTTGCTTGAAAGTTTTTCCATCCACACATTTTTAGATAGGGTGGTGCAAGAATAGGGCAGGTTTGAAATCTGAGGATTAGCACTGTCATGTAGCTGATGAAATGTTGGGCTTGGTTTATCAAAGTGATGGGGTGGAGGAGAGGGAGAGTCAGTCTAATAAATCTGAAGCTATGAATATAAAACTTGATCTTGAAGTGACAAGCTGAAGGAGCATTTGGTTACTCATGCCGGTGGGGAAGGATGAAGTATTAAATATCCTCATTCTGCACTGGGAAGACTCCTCTACCCTTTTGCTCCTCAAGCAGCACCCCAATACTCCTGCGCCTTCATATCTGCTCGTGCTTTCACGTGAGTCCCACAAGAGAAGAGAAGCTGATGACTCCATTTTAGGTCTCCAGGTCTTTGCCCATCCCTAAATCTTGTCATTTGGGACAATATTGGTGCCACTGAGAGCCATCAGAGTTACAGGCGAGAGATGAGGTTTGCCCTTTTGGCCCACTGTGGCAAACTGGGTGGTACAAGTCTGTGTAGTTGATCACCTACATGCCCTTACCTATGGTCTTAGATAGGAGCATGTGTACCTCACCAAAAAGGATCTGCAAGATAGAAGGTTCATTTTTTTACTTGGTTTTGCTTTTCTTCCGATTATTTATTTAATTAAGCCATACTGTGTATTAGGATGTTGAGAGGTTATGTGAAAGTTTGGCTTTCAGTTGATGAGTTACAGCAGTGTCGGGATTTGCTGTTCTGACCTCCATGGCTTTAAAAGACATTCAGATTGATTTCTGCTTCTTCTTCCTTTCTGTCTCAAGAAGGTCTAGAAGCAAGACACGCTTAAGGGGAGTCCCCTCTACAGTGCTGTGGTTAGCCCTATTCTGGCCTTGTCTGCACCAAGAAAAAGCAGTTTTTATCTGGAGCTGGCATGCCGTAAGGAGCAGATGGGAAAGTGCAGCACGGCTGAGGGGCTGAGGCTTTCACGGCATGTGTAGTGCTGGTGGCACCTCACTTTGTTCATGGGTTTTCAGCTGGTGAAGCTAGTTTACCCCTTGAGGAGTACTTCGGCACACTTCGCTTGTGTGGCTAGTTGGGAGACAACCAAAGTGGTCAAAACCGTGTTGGTGTAATTGGGCAAAGTCAGATGTTTCACCTGCAAAAGTGCCATAGCAGCTTAAAAACAGATTTGAACTTTACTTCGCTAACCTGTTGGCAGAGACTTGATAACTGGTCCATGAGGAGACCCCATCCTTTGTAGCCAGGAGTGAGACAGATTCACTTAAGCAAGAAGAGACGGGCAACGGATGGCGGCCTTTGCCACACCAATACCAGTTCTCATCTGGATATCAGAAAAGATCAAATGAATGTACTAAAAATATCCGAGCCTGGGATCGGTGGAGAGGGTCAGGACAAAATAGCGAGCCGAGTGTCTCTGAGCAGAGAACAAACCTCTGCTGGGGAACTAATGAGGCTTTGAAGTCGTTTCACTGACATCAAACTTGGAAATCCTTTGTAAGAACTGAGATGCTTTAAGAACTGTTTAATAAAGCACTTGACTGGGAAAGGAGCAAATATTTTATCAGGCTGACACTGAGTGCTTTTTGTTTCGGGCTTTTGGGGGAAGCTGGCAATTATGTTTAATTGGTATCCTTTTCCTCTTGTTATCATTGGTGTATCACTTGCTGGGAAAACAAAATGCATGGGTTTTAAAATTTACTGTAAAGTAAAGGCTCTCTTGTTTGTTTTGTTTAGCTCTGTTCTCAAAACAGCTCATTTTTCTTTGCTTTGCTGGCGAATATAATGTTTTGATTGAAAATGATACTAAATAATCAGTTAAATGGGATATTTAATGACAAGAAAAATTGTTTAAAATATTTTTTCCCATAGGAAAATCATGCACTTTACTTTTCAAGCCTAAGATGTCTTTTATTGCTAGCGTGAGTCTGCATTCTTCCTACGATCTCACTCCAAAAGTAAACATGTGGGTGCACCGCGTGTGTGAGGAGGTCAAGATACAGTAAATCTCAGGAGTTCCGATGCAAGAGAGAACCCTAGACTAAGTCCAGTTTTTCCCTGGACTTACCATTTTAATTTAGACCTTCTTAGACTCTCACTCTGCTGCTGGTTTACCTTCCCTGTGGTAAGCTGACCTACTGTATGAGGAGCAAGCCTGGTAGATGAGGAGAGCAGTGGATATTGTCTACCTGGACTTGAGGAAGGCTTTTAACACTGTCTTCCATAAGATCCTCACAGACAAGCTGTTGATGTACGGGCTGGATGAGCAGATGGCGAGGTGGATTGGAAACTGGCTGAACAGCCAGTCCCAGAAGATGGTGATCAGTGGCACAAAGTCTAGTTGGAAGCCAGTGACTAATGGTGTACCGCAGGGGTCACTACTGGGTCTGATCCTGTTTAACATCTTCATTAATGATCTGGATGAAGGTGCAGAACATACCATCAGCAAGCTTGCAGATGATGTCAGGCCAGCAGGAGTGGCTGATACACCAGAGGGTCATGCTGCCATCCAGAGGAACCTCCACAGGCTGGAGAAATGGGTGGACAGAAACTTCCTGAAGTTCAACAAGGGGAAGTGCAAAGTCCTGCAGAGGAACAACCCCAGGCACCAGTACGTGCTGTGGACCACTTAGCTGGAAAGCAGCTTGGCAGGAAAGGACCTGGGATCTCCTGGTGGACACCAAGTTGACCATGAGCCAGCAACATGCCTTCGCTGCAAAGGTGGCTAATGGTGCCCTGGGCTGCATGAGGAGGAATGTTGCCACAGGTGGAGGGAGGTGATCCTTCCCTTCTCCTTGGCACTGGTGAGGCCACACCTGGAGTGCTGGGTCCATCTCTGGGCTCCCCAGTACAAGAGAGACATGGACATACTGAAGAGAGTCCAATGAAGGGCCACAAAGATAATGAAGGGATTGGAGCATCTCTTCTATGAGGAAAGGCTGAGAGAGCTGGGACTGTTCAGCCTGGAGAAGAGGGGCAATCTCATTGATGTATATAAGTACCTGGAGGATGGAGCCAAACTCTTTTCAGTGGTGCCCGGTGCCAGGACCACAGGCAATGGGCACAAACTGAGACACAGGACGTTCCCTCTGAACATCAAGAAATGCTCTTCCACTCTGAGAGTGACTGAGCACTGGCACAATCTGCCCAGAGTTTGTGCAGATCTTCAAAAGCCATCTGGCCATGGTCCTGGACAACCTGCTCTAGGTGGCCCTGCTTGAGCAGTGGGCTTGGACCAGATGACCTCCAGAGATCTCTTCTAACTTCAACCTGTCTGTGATTCAGTGATTCAGAGCCACCAGAGGTGCATGGTGGGGCTGATAGACGGGGATGGTAGTGCAGCAGGACTTTCCCAGAAGTGAGCATCCCTTGAGTTTTGCTGTTGGAGAGCTGCCAGTGAGAGGATGCTTCCCCAGGGCCACGCGGGCAGCACCTCTCCACCACAGGCACTCAGGGCAGGGGTGCGATTAATGAGTCTGCAACACGCCCATCCCAACACACCTTTGCAGCTGCCAACATCCCCATCCCAAGGGATTGCATCATGCTCCAGGAGGAGACACCTGCACGCTGCCGGCAGCATTGAGGGAAAGCTGATTTAAACAGCTGCTTCTGCAGTCACAAAAGCAGTACTTTGTTTTCCCTGTTTGAACAGAAATTTGGAGCACAAAAGCTGCAACAAGTCAGAAGAGCCTGCTGGGTCGAAGGGGTGGCACCAAACTGGGTGGCACGTGACTCAGCAGTAATTATGGACGGCAAATTTATATTTGTCCTTCACATGTCAGGTTTAATACATCACATTTCCATGCACTGTCTCTGCCTCAGAGTGCGCGTTCAGCTTACTGCCGGCTAAGCAAGCTGCCACCGTTTAGGCGTTTCTGTACTGTGCCAAGGGAAAAAAAAAAATAAACCACTGTTTGAAAGGTTTTATTTTTGGAAACTTGCTGCAAGATTCCTCCAAGTGTGACTGTTAGAGACCCCAGGAATTGGGATGTGCTGTGGAGATGAGAAACATGAGCATTTGGGAATAGCAAGATCAATCTCAAATAATTTCAAAGTAGTCCTGTTTTTATAGTGCCTGCTTATATGTAATACTATATACTGCACGAGCAGCGGTCCTTTTGAAAGTAGGAGACCTTCAGTTAAGTGGTATATCCAGTTAGCAGAATAGTTTGTGAGTGGAGCAGAGGAAGGGAAAAGGCATCTGGCAGTACAGCGGCGTGTGCTGTCTCCCTTACGCGTGGGGTATGCCACAGTTTCTGCTGCAAATGTAGGGGTTGTTTTGCGAAGCTTTCAAATTGGGTATAAAAATTCACTACGCGTTGAAATTTGTCAGGCAAATGCTCTATTCCTTCCACAGCATTTATTGTCTGTCTTGTATATATTGCCCTTGGGACTAAAGACACTGGTTTCAGGTCTGTGACAGAATTTTTTTTTCAATTGGCCTGATTTGTTTTTAAATGAGAAGAAAGTGAGTTCTCTCCTCCCCAGAATGGATTGCTAACTACAGGCCGTTGACAACAGCAATATAGTTAGCAAATATATGACCCTAACGTGGCTCTTTGCAGGCGATTAGCCTGTGCAGTAGGCAGACCGCGGTGGTATTTCTCAGATGAACTATTTAAAAGACCAAAGTCTGATCAGCCAGTCAAGCCGCTGCATTTGAGAACGATCGTGCTGTGTGTGCTGAAGCAGTGTATACATATTGTCAATGTCCCATCTATAACGTGCCATTTTGCGCTGCCGTAATGATTTCCTTTCCCTCTCGTTCCCCCCAGGGCTTAGCAGCCTGGATGGGAGCCTTGACACAAATAGCTTCGCCTCCCGGAAGGATCCATAATGCAGCGGTAGAAAATAAGAGTACCTGTTGCACGAGCTGCGTCGGAGCCTTATTATTCCTCCGGCGTCTTCTGAAGTTGTCTGACAAGATGTTCTTATTTTAACTGCTCCTCAGCCGCGTCCAGCTTACGACTTAGCTCCCGTAGAGTGAGAAGTGGCACGGGGCAGCGGGTAGGTGCGTGGTGAGCAGGGGATGTTGTACAGAGGGATGGGGAGCAAAGGCTGCGGGTGTAGCTTTCATACCGACGGGGGTACTCCGGGGTAGCCCTCCCTCCTCTCTCTGGCTGGTACCAGAGTGAATCCTGCCCGTCTTTCCAATGTCTTTCTCGCCTTGCCCTCAGTCACTTTTGAATGGTGCCTCCTAAATCTTAACAGGGATTTGCTGGGTATTTGAGTCAAGAGACTGAGCGGGGAGAGGGCAGGGCTAAACTGGGATGTTTCCTCAGTGCCCTCGGAGGGGACAGAGACGTGCATCCCCAGCAGTTCCCCTTTGGTGATCACCAAGGGGACATCAAGCCCCCTTTCAGGAGGTGATGGGACTGCGTTTGGAATCTGTCTGTGAGCCGGCAGGAGAGTGAAGGGCTGGTTGCCTGAACAGATGTCCTGTGGGTCTCCTCTGCTCCGACTGCCCCATACCTCGGAGGTGGTCACCGTCAGCCCTCCTGCAAGCAGAGAGGGGACAGGTCCCACCAGCCCTCCTGGTGCACCCAGCTGAGGTGTGTGATGGGTATCAAACGCAGCACCACGAATGGTGAAACACAGGGGAGAAGGCTAGTGCACCATTAGCTGTGAGTCGGTTACTCCTCTGCCCTTTGGTGCTTGAGGGTTACACTACTGAAAGGGTATGCGGGATGGCCAGAATTGTCAATCCCATATGCCTGAATACGTGAATCAGTGGGAAATGTGGGAGGCAAACACTGCTGAAATCATCTGTAGTTCTTATGTATGGGAGAGCCAGCCTGGACATTATTTGTGTATTCGTAGAATCATAGAATTAATAGCGCCATATTCAAATATATTTTTTCTATTCTAGCAACAAGACACCACTAACAATACAGTAGAGCCTTTGTCTGTGTATGGCTGGAACTATCCAAAACAAAAACTGCAGGATGGAAGATGTTTGTTTAGATGTATAGTTTGTTGGTCTATGTCAGTATGTGTCCTTGTTGCCCACCTGCGTATTTCCTGCAGAAGGATGCAGACAGAAGGTTGGGCTTCAGCTGCCGAGACTGCTGAGGACAGGCTTGCCCATCCCTGAGCTCCTTCAGAAACCCACGTCTCAGTAGGGCGCAGGTTGGGTGCGTAGTTTCGTGGTGCGTCGAGGGTGATGGGGCGTGCTGCCACATGGTGGCAGGACCAGCCCCACGGGGACCGGGGCGTGCAGGACCTGGTGTGGCGATCTGGTTGGGTGCGTGCCGCCGGGGGTGCTCGGCTCAGCAGGTCTGCTGCTCTCCCAAAGGGCGGTGGGGTGTCCCCGTCGGGGATGCTCTCACCACAGCCCTTGTTAATGGGCTTCTGCAGAGCAGAAATCAAACGTGTTGCTTCTGGCAGGAGGATCAGTGACAGCAAGCAGAGAGTTTTGGCAAAACACCGAAGTCCAAATCCGTCCATATTTTTGTCCTCAAGCTGTTCCATTAAGTTAAGATTTCTAATTTTATTTTGTGTTCAAAACTGTGTTTATACTGAAAGGAAGCCAGTTTTTTCCAGGAGTTACTAAGCAGGGCATCCCATGAAGGGAGCATCTGAAACCCTTCCGGGTGTAACTTGAGTTCTGTGTCGATAGCAAGGTACAAGCCGTGGTATGGACGAGCAAGCGGAGCGTGGGGATAGCTGTGCGCGGCGCAGTGCTTCCATCCCAGAGGAAGCCCTGAGAAAAGTCTGTTGCACGGCCATCAGCAGGAGATAAAGAAAATAAGCTGGAGTTATCACCAACCCCTTTCATGGCATTTCTGTATAGCTAACACACCATTTCCTGTACAGTTAACACACATCATTGCAGAGTGCCGTGAACTTAAGTCTTATCAGCACCCCGGTGGGAAAGCCTGGGTTATTTACAATAGGGCTCTTTTCAGTGTTGCAAGCTTCTTTTCAATTAAAACAAACAGCAAATTAAATATTAAATAGATAAGTAGGGAAAGTGAAATTAATTGATTTTCCAGCACTGAGGTGTGGTAGACAGAGGAAACTTAAGGCAATTTCACTGAATTATATTACCTTCATTTGTGTGTATTAGGTACATGAAACTTGTTTTAGAAACAGGGTAACTCTGAATAATTTATGTGCAGTGAAGCAGCAATCTTAAAGAAACAAAAAAACAACCCCCAAACCCAGCACATACATCAGGGTGATTTATATTAAAGGAGAAATATAGTATAGCTGCTAACACCAACATTGAAAAGTTACTTTAGTTTAAGTCATCTCCACGTTGACTTACAGTTTTGTACCATGTACTCGGTGTACATAGTATGAAAAAGGAGTCCAGGAACTATAAAACACCTCTTTGGACAACTTCAAACTATCTCTTGATCCCAGATCTTCAAATGTTTCCTCTTTTGAGACTTGGGCACTTGGATCCTTTTCACTGTGTCTGCCTACTGCCCTTGATAATAGGTGTTTAGCGTAATACGCGTTCAGCAGCCCTGGGATTCCCCCCCACCGGCCCCCGCGGTGAAACCGAAAATTGCTTTACAGGGTGCAGCAGGCAGGTGCGCTGGGACTCCGCTGTACCCAGCAGCCAGCTACTGCCAAGCTGCAGACTGCGGGCACGCCTGTGAAATATTTTTAAGTGTGTATATGTATTTTTTTTTAATTTCTTTGATTTTCTGTAGCGATCGCGTGCTCAAGAAGCAGGTGCACTGGAAGTACAGAAAGGCACGCGTCCACCTAGGAAAGGTGAGGCGGGGGAAAAACCTCACCCCAAACCCGTAAACCTGGGTTGAGAGCTGCACCTCACCTTTCTCTCCTTCTCCTTCCCCTCACGTGGTGGGGCCCTCCCAGAGGCAGCGTAGGACCGCGAGCTCAACAATATATATTTGTAGATCCCAGAAATATACAGGATTCAGTGTGGAAAACAATATTTGACTATGTTTTAAAAAAACCCAAACAACCCAGCCAGCCCCCCAGGCATTTCTTCAAGGTGTCTGACGGTGATAGATGAGCACTTCTTCCCCTCATCTAGATATTTCCTTTGCCTCCAGCCCTGCTTTTTAAAGCAGCAATGGGGGGATTTTATTATATTTATACTTTCATCTTCAGCGGTGATCTGTGTCTCTCTCTCTCTCTCTCTCCCCCCATGGGTCCGTACAGCATGCTAATCCCTCAAGTCTCTTACGCAGCATAATTTTCATCTTAATTTTTCTATTTCTCAATGTTAAATGGGTTTGCCAGGGGAACAGGGGGTCATTTCCTGTCCCCGCCAGATCATTAATTCCCTGTGAAAACACGGCGATCTCACGCTTCTCAAGCAAACTGAAACATCGGGAAGAGCCAGTGTCATGTGCAAAATACTCGGTTGTGCTGCAGCAACTGGAGGAGCAAAGATGCTGGTGTACGCTGCAGAGACCGCAGGGCTTTGAAATGCTCATTTTAAAAAGAGGGAGGGAGAGATTATATAAGAGCAGTAGAAAATCGGGTTTTAATTCCTTAACAGAAACAACGACGTCTGGTTTTTTTCAGCCTGAATCTGCCGAGCATTCTCCTCATTGTCTTTATTTTTAGAAATGATTGATCTTCTTCTTTTTTTTTTTTTTTCCAAAAACAAGACTGACCCAATTTTTTGGATGCCGATACTTGTCACTTTTTGAATAAGGGGTTTGATTTTTGCTCCTGTTTTTTGGTGCTTGGGCATCTCTGCCTGCCTGTAATCTGTCTCAGCCAAGGCTCGAAAAGGAAACAAACAAACAAAAAAAACCCCTTAACCCTGCATTTGTGAATGTTTTCTGCAGAGCATTTCATGAGATGAGAAAAATCCGGAATTATTACTCTCCTTAAGCCAGCAGCAGGAGGGGAAAAGAAATGACTCATCTGTTTACTTTTAAAAAATCCTTTTTAAGAACTCAAATGCGCCCGATAAATTATTAGCATTTTACCCAACCAGCCTCCGCTATTAACTCCTGGCATTTCTGTAGTCTTGCGCTCGCCGTGGCATCTCACTGCCAAATCCAAGGATTTACAAGTCTCAGGAGAGACTTGGGAGATTTTCCGCTTCCCTGCCTTGGCTATTTTTTACCCTTTGTTCATGGGGTTTGTTTGGGGGTTTTTTTTTTTCCCCTTTTCCCTGTCTCCTTTTAGTTTGCAGGTTATGGTGTCGGTCCTATAAACATCTATGCGAGCAAATCATTTCTGTAAGCGCCAGAGCCGGCGGAGCTCTCCAAGTGCTCTCAGCCGCAGACTCATCCCCACACTGGGAGTCCTCACCCATCCCATTTCGGAGAGGTGCTGCCCTCCCTATCATCCCAACCCCAGCCTGCCTGAGGATGCGGGGAAGCATCTCGCTCCCACCGGCCCGGCTGGCAGCGATGGCACACACTTTGCTCGTAGGGAGCAGGATTCAGCCGCGTGCAGGTGAAAAATGTAAATTTGGGGTGCGCTGGTGCTTTCCCATGGTAACGGAGTTGGAACCGGACAAGTTTCCATGGTGATTATTACTACGGCAGGATGCACTCACTTTGGGAGAGGCACGGGCGGTGCCAGGCAGAGCGGCCAGCCCCCAGCCAAAGTCTGCAGGCAGCAGCTCGCGGGGTGGAAATTATTCTTCCTTCTAAATAAATGCATGCGCAGCGCCATTAGTTTGCTGCTTTTTTTTTCTTTTTCAGGGGAAGGGGGTGTTAATCTTTTTAGGAAGTAGGCTGCAAATTTCACCGCGATCATGAATGGAAACCATCTCTGCCCTTTTCTAATTGCCATTTGCTTGGTTAATATAAAGGGTTGTACTGTCAAAATAAATTTGAAGTTGCTTTGATTTTTTTTTTTTTTTATTCTTCATGTCTTTTATGACTCAGGTGCCCGATTCACATAACTGTGTCTGTCTATCTCTGCAGCAGGGCAAATGGTGGGGTTTGGTTTGGGTTTGCTCCTTTCTCACCCCGCACACAGCAGTTTCGGAGGTGCTGTACACAGCGTGCAGTGCTCGCCTGCTTGCCTTTAGTAAATCCCACCGGGATGAAAAAGGGAAGAGTATTTTAGGGGAAGCGAGCACCCTTCACCCATGGCGGAACATTTCTTAGCCACGATATTTTTAGAAATGTTTGTTTTGGGGGCTTTTGTTGAGTTAAAGCAGCACGCTGTCGCTCGGCTCTGCCATGCACTGTCATTATGTGAAGCTTTGTTTAAAAATGTGAACAGGATGGCCCGAGTCCTTGTTTCAGGCTGCGGACTGGGGCGGGGGGGTTTGGCTGCAGGCAGCCCTGAAGGCCTTTTAAATTATCTGTGTTTACGGCTAAATATAAGTTCCTCAAAACTCTTCGTACAACACTCACGGATGTATGTATATCCAGCGTCTCTGTATATATACTACACTGTATTACGGAGCCGTTAGCCTGGAGCGTGGAAATGTTTAATGGCTTTTCTTTGGCGATGGGGTCTTTAAAGTCAATTGCAAATATTATTTTAAGGAGGAGATTTATGCGGTGCCTAAAATATGTTTCTGGTTTGCAGGCCAAATTATGTCGGTGCCGATGCTCCTGGCAGCCCGGAGCCGCTGCGGGTCCCGCTGACGGCAATGTAGAGGCGGCGCCGGCAGAGCCCGAGAAGCCCTGCAGCATGGAGGAGCTGTACAAGGACGCCCCAAACCTGCCCATGGACGTCACCAACTCGCCCTCGGCGATGGCCAACAACAAGCTAGAGAACGGGGTGGCCCAGCTGATCACAGCGGAGGCCTGGAACATCAACTCGGCCGACCTGATGAAGAAGGCCCTATCCCCGCTAGTGACCGTCCCCGCGCCCTCCATCCTGACACCGCCGGCCGAGTCGCAGAGCGGGGTGGCCCTGAAGGTGGCGGCCACCGTGCTGCAGCCCATCTGCCTGGGGGACAGCCCTGTTGTCCTGCCCATCCACCTGCAGGTCGCTGGCAGTGCTGCCCCACAGATGCCGGCCACCAACGCTGCCACCCCCTACGTCATGACCACCCAGGGCCCCATCCCGCTGCCCGTCCTCCTGGAGCAGCACGTCTTTCAGCACCTGAACTCGCCCCTGGTGCTGCCCCCAGGGGCCGCCTGCCCCGCCAGCCCCCTGCACGCTGGCCTCTTCCCCGGCACTGCCGCCCCCGTCGGGCAGCCCCAGCTCCTGGACCCCAAGCCCTCCGGCCAAGCCCAGGAGCCCGTCCTGCCCCCCGTCTTTCAGACGCCGGGGTTCGCCGCCGTCCTTCAGGACCTGTTCCCCTCGCAGGGCGGCCTGGGCTCTGCCCCCTGCCAGCCGCCCCCTGACTATGCCGCTCTCCCGCCCCAGGCCTTCAGCTCACCCCTCTCCCCGCTGGTGCCCCCTGCCACGCTGCTGGTGCCCTACCCCGTCATCGTGCCCCTGCCCGTCCCCGTCCCCATCCCCATCCCCGTCCCCATCCCCGTGCCCCACGGCGCCGAGGCCAAGGCGGCCCCCGACCCACCCAAGCCACCGCTCTTCACCCCCTACTCCTGCAAGGGCACCCAGACCCCCCTGGAGAAGGAGGAGACAAAGCCCTTTGACCTCCTCCACCCGCGGGAGTTTCCCCAGCTGAGCCGCCACACCGTCATCAAGATGGGCGGCGAGAATGAGGCACTGGACCTCTCCATGAAAGGGCCGCCCGCGCCCCGGGCCAGTGAGGCCGCCCTGCCGCCGCCGCCGCCGCCACCACCCGAGGACGGGGCCCTGGACCTGTCCCTCGCCTCCTGCCGCAAGCCGGGGGGGTCCCACGGGGAGGCGGCCAGCACCGGCCCCGTCGCCGCCACCGAGGCCGGCGTTCACCCCGCGCCGGACAAACTCCCCGGCCCGGCCGCCCCCTTCGCCCCCTGCAAGCCCCAGGAGGCGTCGGGCAAGGCAGAGGGCAGGGGGGCGAGCGGTGGGCCGGCTGAGCTGCTGCGGCAGCCGCAGAAGTGGCTGGTGGAGCCGGCGGGCAGGGCGGGCTGCGAGCCCAAGGCCGGCAACAACATCGAGATCGTCAGCACCTCGCAGACAGCCAAAGTCATCGTCTCCGTCAAGGATGCCGTGCCCACCATCTTCTGTGGCAAGATCAAGGGCCTGTCAGGGGTCTCCACCAAAAACTTTTCCTTCAAAAGGGACCTGCCCCAGGACTCGGTGCTGCAGTGCTATGATGTGAAGAGCCCGCCCGAGTCCCGGGACAGCGCCGAGGCCCTCAGGAAACCCGTCAAAAACAGGAGCGTAAAGCTAAAGAAAATGAACTCGCCGGAAATACATATTCTTCCAATCAAGAAGCAACGGCTCGCTGCCTTTTTTCCAAGAAAGTAAATTATGGGTTTTTAGAATTTTAAGATTATTATGAGAAGAAAAAGAAAAAAATAATAATTAAAAAGATGCACTTGGTTTTAAACTCATTTAAAACTTTAAACTATCTTTGTAAGTTATTTTTGGGGGAAGGGGGAGAGGATCGGATGTAGAGTCCCTATAAGCTGGGTTGGTTGGTTTTTTGTTTTTTTCCTTTTGGGTTTTTGTTATCGAATTTTGACTTTTCATGGAAAACTGAATAAAAAGCAACCTATTTTTCAAGCAGATTGCACATTTTGCAGCTTTAATGGAGTAATGGATGAGCCAGAGGGGTAAGAGCTATTTTCACTGCCATAAAGTGCTTTGATGATGTAATTCTTCATAACGGTCGGAATGGAAATTTCAAAATAAATGTTTGTACGTGCTAATTGGTTGCGGCATTTTTTTTGTCATTTCTGAATTGATTTCAGCGTACGGAGAAGGTTTGCCAAAAAGTCTGTAAACTGTAAAGCGCCACAACTGACTTGCGATGAGCCTAAAATGTTAAGGAAAAAATAACAGGCTAAGAAAAATTATATTGTGCCACAGTGCTGTCGCAGAGCACGTCGCAACAGCCGCTAACAAAGCACCCAAACGAGCTTCCGGAGAAGTGGGAGGTACAGCCCAGTGCACACCTAACATCAGCTTCACTGCGAGAGACCCATAGAAAACCATCTTAAATATTTTAAGTAATGTTAGCAGTCATTTAAAAGAGAAAAGCCTAAAAGTCAGGGGAATTTGGTTGCCGGGGCGGGAGGGGAAAGAAAAGTCACATAATTTTTCCCAGCCTGACTACAGATATATGGAAAAGTTGTTTACTGTTAGTTTTCTAAGTTTCTTTGCTGGCTGAAATCAATGCACACGAAAGAGCAGAACTGTGTAACTTTATCACTCGGCAGTGTACAAGCCGCCCACGTCAATGGAGAAATGTGAATGTACAATTTAAATAAAAGTTCTGGTAGGTTACGGTTTTGCACTTGTGTATGGAAATGAGCTGGAGATGCATTATTCCACATCGGCTTCTAAGTTCACATGACTCGCTTGTAAAAAACCTTCCAGACGGAAGAATGAAAATGAGAGCAAAAGAACAATTTTCGTGGGTGCTGCCTTTTTGTAGCTACACCAGTTAAGCAGAAAAACTATTTTTTATTATTTCAAATGACACATTCCCACAGTCTAAATAAATTTTTAAAAAAAGCTATTGTAAACCCAGCAGCTGGCTGCCGTCGCACGCTAACTGTGCCACCCTTTACCTAGCTGCAGCCAAGCTACTTCCAAGGCTCATCTTGGACAGTTTGGGGAAAGTTTTTGCAGTCATTCGTGCAATGAGAAGTTGCCCAAAGAAGTGGCTTCAAGGTTAGAAGCCTAATCCCATCCTTGGGCACCGGCATCATGCTGAAATCTGTTGGAACTTCTGCTGCCGACAGCCACCGATTCACTATTCAGAAAATGCATCCGCATTAGGAGGTTGGGAAGGGCACGCTGCTGCTCTTTTCCTGGGCTGAGGGGTCGCTGCCCTCTTGCTTAATAGGAAAATTGGGGACTTTCACATAAGCATAGCATCACATTCTGTCAAAGTCTTGCTTTTTAAGCCTTTTATTTTTCCCAAAGCTAGCAGAACTGACAATGTTCAGAAAAGCGTAAAGTGTTGATGGATTCATTAATGTTTAGTCATCTGATCATATTTTTTTTTTTTAAATATTTTTTTTTCTTAATTGAAAATACTGCGCTACTGTGTTTTGCTCCTTCCAAGAAACTGTGCTGATGAAATGCCTCATCTTCTGGTTGTTGCAGTGCAGAGGCTCAGGATTTCGACAGCCCTTGGGACGGTCGTCCCAGTTGCCACTGCCCCACTCTTTTTCAGCTAGGCCTGTTCCAGAGTGTCAAAATTTTTCTGAAAATGTAGTTTTCCCCAGGGCTACGCCAGATTATGTAAAAAGGAGGAGGTCACACCATTAGCTGCTGTCATTTTTATTTCGCAGTTGACAGAAGCAAGTTCAAAAGAAGTTTCTGGGATTTTTATTTTTTTTAAAATCTTTTTATAAAAGCATGTGCTTCTCACACTGGCAGTTACATCGGCTGCACCGACCGCCCCGATCCCCGCTGTCCTTGTGCGAGCGTCATCCCCAGCAGGCGGAGGGAGGGGGTCCAGGCGACGCGCACCCCTCCTGCCAGCCCCGGGGCACCTGCGACAGGCAGAGCAGCGCCCGTCGGCCGCGCTGGCTGCGGCTGCTGAGATTTTCCCTCCTCTCCTTTGCGGGCCTTTACGGGGAGCTGTTAGTGCCCCCAGCTCAACTTCAATGCCCAGGCTACCTCCTGGCCCGCCCTGCACACAGCGCTCTGGTTTAACTGAATTTAGACCATGAGCCCCAGAAACCCTGACAACAAATTAGGCTAAATCAGCTTTATACCATTATAAAGCCATACAAGCACTGTCAAAACACCCGATGCCTACAGGCGACTAATTCAGTTTAAAACCAACTAGTACCGGCTGTAAAGGCAGATCAGACCAGCAGCCATGCGGATGCATCTTCCCCCAGGCCGTTCCAAGAGCATCTGCAACCTCCCTGCTCTGAAACAGGGCTGAGGAAAACCAGAGCAGGCTCCAAACGCCCAAGCGTTCCCCTCTGCCCCCCCCAGGGCCAGCCCCCCTGGCTTACGGGACCCAAGGTCCCCGGTGCTGCCGGTCACCACCGATGTCCCCATTGCCACAAGGGGACACAGGCTGGAGCCACCCCCTTAGAAATGGATGGAGAGAGAAGACTGGGCTCACCCGCCCCAGCGCCTGGCTTTTCCATTCCTTAAATTGCAATGGCAGGAGGGACACTCGGAACGGCGTCTTTCCGGGAAGGCTCAGGGCAGTTCCCGCTCCCTCCCCTGCTACGCTTTCGTGCAACCCCAGCCTTCCAGGCTGTACACAGGAAGAGGAGCCCCGCACCGGCACCTCTCCTGACGTTTAACTCTGCTGGGTAAATGACACTAAGTGGGAATCATTTGCCTCCCCCACCCTCCCTCGTGTGTGAAGCGCGAGTCCTACATCCCATTGGTGCGGGGGAGAAGTGGCCACAGAACGAGGTACTTAATTACACCAAGATTGAGCACTTCTACCTCCTCCTCCTCACCGCTAGCAGCAATTACAGATTTTTGTATATTGGGCCATTAATTTTCTACAGGGCTACATTTTAACTGCTTCTGAAACTTCTGCATGAGGAGAAGGACGTGGAGCTGCACTTGTGATATACGGAGCTTCCATTTCTGGTGGCTGTTAATGGAGACATTAATACCTCTTGTGAAGTTGAAGGGAAAGTCATTAAGCCGTAATGGTAGGAGGAAGATGTTTTACAACGACGGGTATATGCAAGGTAGAGAGACATGAGCAGTGCAGACCCTCAAGGGCAACCCTTGTTGGCTCCAGGCTTCCTTTCACTTGGACTTTGGGTGTGAGCTTTTATTAGGGGGTGGGTGAGAGGGGAGAGGGTTTTGGGGGGTGGGTTACCTTCCCCTCTGCTCTCTTCCCCCCTCCCCGTCAGGCAGGGGCTTCACAGAAAGCCAGACACCAAATCCGAGGAGGAGGGCAGAGCTGCGTGTCTCATGAAGGCCAGGTGTGTGGCGGCTTTAGGGGTGGGAGAGCTCAGATGCACCAGCCTGGAGCTTTCCTCCATGGGGCAGCCGGTCCCCTTCCCCTGCGCTGCCCAAGGCACGGCCCCGGGACCAGGGGGGCACAGCTAAGGCTTCGGCACACACAGTTAGCTGTTAGCAAGAGAAATAAATCCAAAAGAAGAACGAACAGCTTCTCAGCCAGAGAACTTACCTGTACCGGGTGCTTTTTAGGCTGAGAGAACAGATGAGCAGCCTGTTGGTAAGATGCAGGCAATTATGAGTGCAAGAAAAAGGTGGAGAAGGGGGAGATGAAAGCTGGCAGTGGAAGCCGAGATAAGAGCCAGCTCCAGGCCTGCGAGCATCACACCTTTAATAAAGTCAGCAAGCGGCCAGCCAGAGAACGAAAAGGAGAAGCAAAGCTGCAGCCCCTTGGCCATAAGCAGGTGACAGACGGAGAAAAGGAAGGTGTCGGCTTCAAAGACGAGGCTCCGGGGCCACTCGGCTTAGCGAGAGCAGGAAGAAAGGCGAGCACTGAGCGCTGGGAGGGTAAGGCTTTCCTCGGCTGAAGGCAGCTGAGAAGCGAGAGTAAGGGGAGACCGTACATCATCAAATCACGCAGACGCGGAGCGCGCGAGGCAGCGTGGCCTTCCTGCTCCTGCCATGACACAGCAGGTGACAGAAAAGAACAGCAGCAAACCCAGCCCGGCAGGAGAACAGCAAAGGCATCTGTTTCTGCGTATCGCAGGCGTGAAGTCACGCACGTGACCTAGGCTCTCCTACCACCCACGCTCCTATCTGCTGTAAAATTGATACACCAATACATCTCCCCATCAGTGCTGACTTTTCTTTTTCAACCACTTCTACCCATGTTCTGCTCAGCTCCACCCCCCAGCACCGGGATGATCACACCACCTTGCGCGCCCCTGCAGAGGCTGGGCCCACAGGGGCTCACTGAGCAGCTTCAGCACTTCTTGCATGCAAAAGCTGTCAGGGGAAATCCGCTGGCACAGAAGCGGCCGCCGAGCGCCGAAGGGAGCGATTCGGAGAAGTCCGTGCCCCTTCACTTGCACAGAGGCACCTCGGGACGGCGATCCGACAACAATAAGCAACTTGTTAACAGTCCTCATGACGAATCTTAGACAATGAAAGCAGCAGAAAACAACATTGCATAATATCCTGGTGCCAGATGTTTTAGTTTCTTTTTATGCTCAAGTTTATAAAAACACGCGGAAGGGCTCAGTCAAGGACCTTGTCTTCCTCCGGCTGGGATCAGTTCCTGCCTTCCCGAACGCAGCCAGCCTGCCACCGTGACATTAACGATGTTAATTTGTGCAATTTGCTTTTTTCACTCACCTTTCACTTTTTTCCACCTCGATGCTTCCCCCTCCTCTTATTTAAAGTTGCATTTCTCTTAGACTATCCACATACTCTTAATGCTGCAGTTTGCAATTCAGAGTACTCTGGGGCAATCCTGCACACACAAGCAAATCCCCGAATTTTAGTGCGGAAAACACATTTTCCACACTCGTTAAAATCCTGGTATTGCAGCCCTGCTAGGAAAATCCAGTCTGCTGTTGAACCATCTGAAACATTTCTTCATGTTTGGGGAGAAAAATTACTAATGGCTAAAATATTTAGCACTGCTTTGTGCCCATATACCCCAAGCTCTCCTAGAATAATAGCATAATATCCTGGTACTGAATTTATTAAGATACTTTCAAACTTAGAGGGGAAAATTAAAAGAGCAAATGGCAGGGTGCATTCTTATCAAGTATCTGGAAGGGAGCACTATTTTTCAGGTAAAACATTATTTTTTGCTGCTAAGAAGTTCATTTCCAGTGAAGCACTGGTAACAGACACATCGCATCCCTGCATCAGCCTGTGCCCGGCCCCCCCTTGCTCCTGGGATTACGAATGTTCCTTAGCCCACAGCTGTCTCGAAACGCTCACATTTTCTGCATTGTTTCAATATCATCCTTCCCACCACATACTCATCAACAGAGTTCCCATCTTTCTTTGCTTAAGAACCAAAGATAGGCAATGTTTTGTCCTAGTCTGGCATCTCGCAGAGCAATGGTGCGTCACTGGGATACAAAACAAGGAGACTCTTCTTTCTGGAATTTACGTACCACAAGAAAACCCCCAAAAGTCCCACCAGTAAGCATGGGAAAGCTATTAATTTTGAGGCTTCCGATACACAAGAATTTCTTGTTTATTAAGGAAAAAACCCACCCTATACCTGCATTCATCGTTATAAAGGTATCGAGTGGATTTTTTACTCTTTAAACAAAGCTTTCAGAATAAATACCTTGAAAGCTTGGTCCATAGAGCATGGTCCAGCATAAAAGAGCGCACCCCTGCCCTTCAGAGACCCTCCACAGCTCAACCACGACGGCACAAAGTTGATCTTAAAGCCCGATGATGCATATGCCACACTTGCCTTGCACTGCCCATGTTCCTGTACAGGGGGTCAGAGTGGGGTTAGAAAAGACCAAGAGAATATCTAAATGCTGGTTGTCTACCTTTCACCAATTTAAACAAGAGATATGCAACAGCGCTCTAACTGTGCAACAACAAGGATCTACGAGAGCAGAAATATTCTCTATGGCTAGGCTTTTTGGGCTAGATATTCTGGGCATCTGGACTTATGAGCGAGACCCCTAGAGTGGTAAACCATGGGATGCGGCCACAGCGTTTCTTGGTTAGTACAATGTGCACCTCAACATTTCCTTCTGAACGCCAGCCAGGCCTTTCAGTGACGGACGCAAGGGGATTGTTCCATCTTACTTGCAACAAACAGCGCTTTAGGTGGGGAAGTAGCTCACATGCTGAAGTTAAGCGAGATGGGTATCGAGGCTCCCATGATAGATACTGGAAATCCAGTCAATCAAACCAATAGAGTCCAGAGAGGTATTTAGCTCTCCGTAAAGCAGATGTTGGTATCTGGTCAGATCACTTATATGCTGAACTGGGTCAACTAGATCTCCACGGTCTACAGTGACAGAGTCTAGACAACTATGGTAACAAGACCTGAAGTTATATCAAATAAAGCCCAATCCTGTATCCCTAGGTTTTAGCTCCTCAACTGCTCTGGCTTTAAAAGAAATCACATCACGAGGGAATCAGTAGCAGCAGCTCATTCAATTAGGAAGAAACAATATAAGGACAGAGAGAGGATGCCCAAAGAATTGGGTAGGGAATTACAAGAATTCAGCCCATGTTTTCAGATGAAATCATGTTAAAATAAAATACTTCATACCCCTGACATAGTTCAAAATGCTCATCTCTAACTTTCCTCTTTAAAATCCCAGCTCAACACGAACAGTCAAAGACACTAGTCATGACTCAACAGTCAGTGCATCCAAATCTGAAACAGTTTGAGTCAGTGTATCCACCTGGTTTTCTCCTTTCCAATTTTCCATTACTTCATTCTTCATATATTTTCCTTCCCATGTTTATTGCACGCAAACTCTATCACTCATCCCAGGCTTCCATTTCTGTTTTCTTTCAAAACATTTAAACTTTCCCCAACCTGTTCATTTCCTGTAGCCAAACAGGCAAAGACAGTTTACAATTAATACACTATGGTGAATGCAAAGATGTATGAAAGTAACATGGTCCCTTTGGCTGAGCTGGTCCCTTGAAAATAACAAACAGCTGACAGCATTCAGTTAAAAACAAAACAACCCCTCCCCCCCCAACCCCCTCCAAAAAAAAACCCCAAAAAACACAACAAACCAACAAAAAAACCCCCAAAACTAAAACCAACCAAAAAAATCCTCAACCCCCCCACCACTGCAAGTTGAGCCTAATAGGCAATGCGTCCCAAGTACATTACGATGACCTAGCTAGTACCTCACCCCTAAAGCACAAGCATAAACCCAGGGTAGACCGAAACTGAGCATTTATTTATTCATTCATTCATTTCGCCCTCCCCACTATTTTGTTCCTGCAAGCACAGGGACTTAAAAAAAGAGAGAGAGAGTCAGACTGACAAGAGAGAAAAGCACTTTGCAGACCACACCTTGAGCAGCATCGCCCAGGTGAGAGGCATCTGTTCACAACAGAGTACCACCAACGTCCCCAGGCAAGGAGAGAAATCAGTAGCAATGGTTAGTACATACGTCAGACGTCAAGCAAGCAAGCTGCAGAGTCCTTTTCTTATTTTTCAAAACACGCAGGAGTAAGAAGCACATGCAAAGATCCTTCCCTCAAAATAGAGGGTCTCTGATAAGAAGACCACCTGCTTGGCAGCACTGGTTTGGAGAGATGGAAGTTGAGGGAAGAAGAGTTCAGACCTGTTTGAAAAGGCCGCTCTTAGGGATCTGGACAGCATTAGCACAATACCTCGGGGGAACAAAGCGCCTCCGTAACTACTGAAAAAAAATCTGAGAAAGGGAAAAATCTAGTAAAATTGTGGCTCTTGCATCCGAACACCAGACTTTCTAAGGTGCGCCACCATTCATTACGATTTTTCCCAGGGCCCTGCCAATTGCCTCAGCTTCCACCTGGGAGGGTAGACGAGTCTTCGCCTTTCCAGTTCTTGACCTCAGCACCGAGTCTGCCAACGCAGGGTAACGGCAATTATCGTGGTGGTTTTGTGGTGTATTCATTTCCTTCCAGCTGTCGTAACTAGAAAGGAACCATTGGCAGAGAGGGTTTTCTGCCAGCTTCAAGCCGTACATCTGTTCGCATTTATCTGTTCGCACAACTTGGGATGCGATCTCCCTTTCCTCTTGTGCTGGCATCTGTTTGCTTGTACTATTTGTCCTGGAAGGGCTTTGATTTCGGAGGCTGAAAAGTGAATCTCAGTGGATGAAAATGTCTTCATGTATTTTAAAAAAGAAGTAGAGGTGTGCAGCCTTCACTATCAGCCCTAAAACAGTTCCCCTGCAGATAACGAAAGCTGAAATAAGACCAGCAGTGGTCCATAACGCTACGAGGAGAAGCGGCTCACGTAGGACTTCTCCTCCTCAGCTTGTACAGCAGAACTGGGAGATCCTGGAGCTGGTGGAAGCTAATTCTGATTCAAATGGGACAAATTACAGTTAATCAAAATGATCTGCTAGGACAGGGATGGATGATTCCTGTAAGTGAGGGATTTAAAGGCCTATTGGACCGCTGTAATGGCATATTTTCAGTACACGTAGGACTCCCATCATCTGCACAGCCGCAGTAATGAGAATGTATTTAGGACAAACCATCAGAGGCGAAAATAGCAAAATATGTTCTAACTTTTAAAAAATATCTCTGAGGCTCTGACTGTAAATTTTTTTTATAAGATATAAAATGTCTCGGAGTTGCAGACTCAACACACAGTGAGTTTACAACAGACTGTTCAGATTTTAAGAAGATAAAGTCTCAAAATGGCTCTGCGTGACCTTTGAAACAAGAGGAGCACTGACAGTTGGGGAGCACGATCCCAGGATTACGGGCTAGTTAGTCAGCTTTACAGAGGGAAAGATTATAATCAAGGCTTGAGGAAAAAAAAAAACCCAGCAATCATTTCACCGCAGAAATGGACAAGAAATCAGCTTCTGCCTCCCTGCATCACTCTTCGGCAGTTCCAAATGAGCACTTTTTACTCACTCCGATAGTTTTACATGTAATAAAAAAAGAGAGGAGGAATATATGACCTTTGAAATTGATCTCGAGGGGGTCTCTTTTTTTTTTTTCTTCTTCTTCTCTTTAAACCAAGCCAGCCTAACTCTACATAGCTTCAACATAGCAGAAAGAGCAGCAAAAAGATGAAGATGCTTGTAACTTTTAGAAAAGGCTCACACATCTAATGCTGGATTTAAATGTTCATTTTACTCTATTATGTAACTAGGTATCAAAGAAAAAAACTACTGCTATTCACTTTTAAAATGTGTTTTGTCATATGGTGCTGCATTAAAATAGACTACACTCTATAGGTGACAAAAGGAAGACTGGGGAAAATGTGGGCCCACTGCTGAATGAGCTGGGGGTCCTCGTTACACAGGACACAATCAATGCCACCTTTGCCTCAGCCTCTACTAGCAAGAGCGGC
Organism: Grus americana; assembly: GCF_028858705.1. Taxonomy (NCBI): domain Eukaryota; kingdom Metazoa; phylum Chordata; class Aves; order Gruiformes; family Gruidae; genus Grus; species Grus americana. Next base: position 134,092,723 of record NC_072852.1, on the reverse strand, counting down.
CTTCAGGAATCCCAGAAACCGGGGGGAAAGGCTGGAGCAAGAATGATGGACCCCTGGTGGAAGAGATTCAGGTCAGGGAATACTTAAGCAAACAGGACATACCTAAGTCCAAGGGGCCTGATGGGATGCACCCACGAGTGCTGAGGGAGCTGGCTGATGTTATTGTGAGGCCACTCTCCATAGTTTTTGGTCGATCAAGGCGAACGGGAGAAGCGCCCGAAGACTAGACAAAAGCAGATGTCACTCCTACCTTGAAGGAGGGCAAGGAGGAGGACCCAGGGAACTACAGGCCACTCAGCCCCACATCTGTCCCTGAGGAGGTGGTGGAAGAGCTAATGCTGGAAACCGTTTTCAGGCACATAAACAAGATGACGATCATCAGTAGTCAGCATGGCTTCACCAAGAGGAAGTTAATGCTTGACCAACTTGATAAAATTCCATGATGAAACTACTGGCCTGGGGATGAGGGGAGAACAGTGGATATTGTCTACCTGGACTTGAGGAAGGCCTTTGACACTGTCTTCCGTAAGATCCTCACAGACAAGCTGTTGATGTACGGGCTGGATGAGCAGACGGCGAGGTGCATAGAGCACTGCCTGAATGGCCGGGCCCAGGGAATGATGATCAGTGGCACAAAGTCTAGTTGGAGGCTGGTGACTAGTGGAGTACCTCAGGGGTCACTACTGGGTCTGATCCTGTTTAACATCTTCATTAATGATCTGGATGAAGGTGCAGAACATACCATCAGCAAGCTTGCAGATGATGTCAGGCCAGCAGGAGTGGCTGATACACCAGAGGGTCATGCTGCCATCCAGAGGAACCTCCACAGGCTGGAGAAATGGGTGGACAGAAACTTCCTGAAGTTCAACAAGGGGAAGTGCAAAGTCCTGCAGAGGAACAACCCCAGGCACCAGTACGTGCTGTGGACCACTTAGCTGGAAAGCAGCTTGGCAGGAAAGGACCTGGGATCTCCTGGTGGACACCAAGTTGACCATGAGCCAGCAACATGCCTTCGCTGCAAAGGTGGCTAATGGTGCCCTGGGCTGCATGAGGAGGAATGTTGCCACAGGTGGAGGGAGGTGATCCTTCCCTTCTCCTTGGCACTGGTGAGGCCACACCTGGAGTGCTGGGTCCATCTCTGGGCTCCCCAGTACAAGAGAGACATGGACATACTGAAGAGAGTCCAATGAAGGGCCACAAAGATAATGAAGGGATTGGAGCATCTCTTCTGTGAGGAAAGGCTGAGAGAGCTGGGACTGTTCAGCCTGGGGAAGAGAAGGCTCAAGGGGGATCACATCAATGTATAGAAAGACCTGAGGGGAGGGTGCAAAGATGACAGAGCCAGGCTCTGTGCAGTGCCAGGACCACAGGCAATGGGCACAAACTGAAACACAGCAGGTTCCCTCTGAACATCAGGAAACATTTTTTCACTGCAAGGGTGATCGAGCCCTGGCACAGGCTGCCCATGGAGGTTGTGGAGTCTCCATCCTTGGAGATATTCAAAAGCCATCTGGCCATGGGCCAGGGCAACTGGGTCTAGGTGGCCCTGCTTGAGCTGGGGTGGGATGTATCAGATTACCTCCAGAGGTCCCTTACCAACCTCAACTAGTCCTCGATTCTGTGACACACTCCTCAACTCTTACTTAGAATGGGGCAGATACAAGACAAACCCAGAAACACAAAAAGCCGGAGATACAAAACCTGCTATATTTAATTTGAAAACCCTCACATCTATGCTGAGCAGTATTTTTGGTTTTCCCTGTAGCATTGCTTTCTATACAGCTTTCTATGCATTCATTACTTCCAGTTACTATTGTAAGTCTATTATAGAAAAAGCTTTTAAAAATTATATATTTTCAGAGTAATTGGTATAGGGAACCATGCATAAAAGTTTCATACGTGGTCTAGACCAAAAAACCAAGCAGACTTAAGATAATCTTTGACAATGCAGAACAGAAAAAACCCCAGTCAGCTCAAACTGGAAACAGAATAAATAGTATAACACAAATTATCTTAAAACAGTGACTACCAGCCTCTGCTTCAAGTTGGCTGGACACAGGCTGCTCTAACTCCTTGATTCTGGACAACAGGCCATTTAATTTAAAAACTATTTACATTACAGATTCACATATACATACATATGAATAGACTTTCATGAGTTACTCATCTTTAAAGGAAAACATGATCCTAAGTTGGCCCACTGGAATAATACATGAATAGGAAAAGGCGACTGGAGCCCTCTGAGTTAAGCGGGAAGCTAAACTATTAATTCAACAGCATACCCATGTTTCAATCCTCTGAATTTCTTCTCCAATTAAAGGAAAGACAAGCACAAAGAACCATGTCGTTTCACGTGACCAGGTTCAAACTTCAAGATTTCAGTCATCCTTACCCAGGGCTTCATTTTCCCCCTACAGGAATACTCGAGATACTCCAATGTAGAATTTTTGTATCATATTCATGGCATACATAATCACATAAACAGACTGACATAAAACTGTCACCGGCATCACAGAGAAGGTTAACATTGCTTTTGAGCAAATTATATCCCTGAGTGACTGGAAAGGAAGAAGAGTTTCTACAAATACCATGAATACTCAGACGAACATCTTTGCCCATGTCTACTGCCTGAAGTAAAAAATGGCGTGCCTTTGTTAAAAGCAACAGAAAAAGGAAGATGCTCCATCCTTTGAGCATACATTTATAACATGATGTCACTGTCTTTCACTGTCATTCCTGAAGAAGTCCTACAATATGTATACAGCCACAACAAACTTGTTAGAAGTGCAGTCATGTCAACCGCAACATGCAATCGCCCTGCCATACAGCACTCTTCAATTTCAATATTGCATAGGTCTTCTGCGACAAGAATTGAGAGAGCTGCTAGTCCTCCCAGGCAGCAGTATTTTAATTTCAAACAGAAAAGGTCTTATGATGTACTGAAGAGTTATGGCACTGTCTTGCAAGACAACTGAAAGATACAGAACCAGATAAGTGGATGAATCCCTGTTGATAGAAAAGCAACTCAGCGAAACAAAGAGAATATATCATGCCGTCATCTATATCAAATACGCACCAAAAAGATATTCAGTATCTTTTGAGAGATGTCAGATGCAAAATACCTCTGGACTATTGTCACTACCAACTTGCAGGTTCCACAATTTGCCTGTGAAGGATTTGAGGTTACCGTTAATCCAATGTAAAGTTACTTCTCAAGCACAGGCTGATTGCTGCCAACAGCCACCGAAACAACAGGCTTCTCTATCATAGAAATAAGAAAGCATCAAGCTACTGCCGTTAGCTGCTGTGATTTAAAATACTTCAAGTCTTCATCTCAACACAGGACAAACAGGTTTTATCAGTCTCTTAACCTCAGTGGTTATATGAGAATTCCGTGAGCTGTAAGCGGCAAAATGGTATATGCAAAACGAAATAGTTGAACATACTCCTAAGTTGTTATTTTGAAAGCATAGATCAACCCAAGTTCAAACATTAATTGCTTCAGATAGACAACGTTGGAATGATTTTACCCTTTTGATTACAACTTCCTTACATCAGGTGTTTACATGAACTGTCAAGAACTGCCAAATGCCAGATAAGATAGCTACCCTCGCCTACGCAAAGAGTGCCCAGACATACACACAACGTCAAACAAAACGGACAGTTACAACAATGAACAAACTATTTTATTTTTGCTGATAGATAAGAACATCCCATTGAAAATAAAGAATAAAAAATATATTCTGCTACAACGCTTTGAACGTTTGAATCTCAACGCTATAGCACACGGTGAAATTCTAGTACATCACAGTAATCCCTGTGCACACGGGTGCACAGAAAGCCTTGAACAAATATTTATACCCATAACAGTGCCATGCACAAACATGGCATTCCATAAAGGCCAAACAGAAAATTGAAATATCTTTTCTTTTTTTTTTTTTTAATGCCAATGGCAATGTAAAAAATGAAAACTGTTTTCAGTCAATTACTTCCACTTAAATCGTATGAGAGCTTTTTATGCTAAAGAACTCTGAGATTCAGCATAATAAAGCATGGAAGAAGTAAGGTATAAACAATATACTGAACACGTGGGGCATGATGTTTTCCTCAAGATATAACTAACTTTCATGTGGTTACACCAACAATCAAGTCAGTATTTTCCTAATACAAAGAGAAAATATTCTGTTTCTCCAATCAACGCTCTGACCTTTTCTTACTATAAAGAGCATGCTCATATTATTCATCTAAATATACACGCAGCACAAAGATATGCAAAACAAATCAATATAGATAACTTTTAGTGTCAAATGTTTAATGATGTAATAATAATAACAATTCTCAAAGTCCAAATGACTTGCTAAATTAAAATTGCATTGCAGTCAAACTAACAAAATACTTGGACACTTGTGAGCCACAAAATTTATTATTTTGCAGCAGTATCTCTGCTGAAACCTGAGGAGTCAGACTATTGGTAAAGCAAGGCATTTTCAGAAAAGGAATTTGTAAAAAATACATTTATACTATATGCTTTCATATAAAAAGGCAATAAGAAATATAATAAAACCTACCATTTTAGGACTACACCTTCCCTAGCAAATAGTTTTTATCACTTGCACTATTACATACAGTACATTCAGTTTCCTACACAGAAAGTATATTTTTTTGTCCCTGATGTATATTACAATTGGCAGTGACAACAAACTGCTTTATTATCACCACTCATTCTTACAGCTTATACAAACAGCACCAATTTTACCCAAAAAAAGGCTTATCGGTTACATAGTAGCACTTCCTTATAGGAAATACAAGCCCAAAACATCGGAACCAAATGTGTCTTTCCAGAAATACACCAGAATATATGGCTCAGAGTTAAGGGATGAATAACCAAGAGTATTGCATAGTACAGGGATCTCACCTGTATGAATAAAGTCACCCTTTGATTGTTTGTCACCTTCTGACTCCAAGAATGGACAACAAATTAAACAGGTGCTAATGAATATGAAAGTAGTACACAAGTAAATTTACTGGTAAAAAAAAACCAACAAGAAATTGTACAGTTCTCTCTGGCACAGTGCAAAGTACACATTTAAAAAACTGAATACATATGTACAGTGTGTATGTATATTTTTATATATATATATAGTATGTATTTCCCTGACACGTACACGTGTATATATAAAAAGCATGAACACACATATCCATGCCAAGCTTGGCAAAAAGATGGAATGTTTAAAATGTGGGTGCGTTGTTCCAGTTAAATCAGTCTGTCCCAGAAATGGCTGTTTATACAGTCAATATGCCCTTCCATGAAACAGAAATATTTATAGCCTGCATAAATTGACAATATACCGTACATTTGTCCTCATAACTTACCAAAGGACTGATAATCATACTTTATAAAAGCTTATATTTGTATTAAGCCCTGTCCTCCATAAACCTTTCCTCCCCACACCTCCCTCCCCCACGACCAATTCATATGGCTATTCCCTTTATGGAAATCTAGGAAGAATAATCTAGAATATACTAGAGTATTACTCTGCTGGAGGACCAGACACAGCGTTCACTAGAAATGAGATCTTCTGTTTTATATTTTGCTTGCAATATACAAGATTACAGCCACCCCAGAAAATTATTAACACCTGATGCTGGTTTGTTTTATTATTTTCCTTTGGGATTCAGCTGTTTTGGTTCTGAATATGAACAGGTTGGCTGAAGTCTGTAATAGGGAACGCACTTTGCAGGATTCGGAGAGTGCTGTTACCCAACCTGCCTGCCCCCAGTACGATCAGCTGTCCTTCCCTACAAACTTTCGTAAATAGTTTGCAAAATACTAGAATGTAATACAGATTTCCCCCTCCACCCTTATCCTGAATGTCTTTTTTTTTTTTACATTTTGAGAGCACTTTCAAAAAATAAAGATGATTTATATCAGCAAATAGTTTCAAATAAAGGCGATGGCTGTGAACCTGAGAGCTTAGTGTGATACGAGCACACATATGGTGGTATCCCCCTTGGCTAGTACTTCCCTTGCTTAAGTCTTTCAATGTGGTAGCACAACTTCAGGGCAGGCCCCAGCTTCAGTCCCATATATTTCATTATCATATCACTCCTCAGTAACAGTAGTGCCTTCCCATCAATTTCCTGCAGAAGGAAGAGAATAAACATGACATACAACTACTTTAACAAGCTGCATGATAAAACTGGAAAGTATATTAAATTTTTACTGCAGTATAAACAAATATATCTACTATATATAAAACAGTAACTTAGTACAATTTGATATTTACAGACGGCCACTGAAATTCAATTTATTTTAGTATTTTTTAAATGTATGATTAAGGTATTTGAGATGCTAAAGAAAGCTATACTAAGTAAAAGAAACTGACCAAACGGCCCTCAATATTAGGTACTAGCTGGGAAAAAAAGTGAATGGGTCAAGGGTGGGGGGGGAGGCGGGGAAAGCTGCAAAGGAAGGTCCGTGCAGTTAGAGATTAAATGATCCAAGCACTGAGGCCTTGCACTGAACCTTGAACACAGCTGTGGGAGGATTCTGGCATGCGCATGCCAACAGTCACACGGAGGAAGGGGTTACAGACCATCTAAATCTGTGAAATAAGACAGATCTATGTCCAGGTTAAACCAGACAGATTGTTAGGATCAAGACCAAGGACGACTTAGATTTCAACTGCCTGGTTGAGAAGCTGCTGAAATGTGACAGTCCTAAGCTCTTAGTAGCATTACATACTCTAGACAGGCAATTAGTTCCTTAAAACACCATAAAGAAAACCACTCTGTCTTATTTTGTTTTAAACATAAACCTGACAAAACAAGTGACATTTAGTCTTGTTACACAGCTAAAAATAAAATGTAAGACAGGAAGCTCTCTTAAAAGTTATTTTGAGTTTTCCTTCCAATCCAGCTTACTGTGAGATTTAACTGTCAGTAGAGGCTGGTGCAAAACAAGGGTGAAACACTACTAAAGAGAAAGCCAACCTCGTTTTGGAAGGCCACGTATACAACAAAATAAGAAAGTGGCTCTTTGCTGAGCAACCCACCATAGAAAAGGACAGTGAGAAGGAAGAGGGGAGACCGAAAACAGTACAGAGAAACTGACACTTTATCTCTCTAAATGCAACATCTAGCTAGATCTTATGAAACCCTACACATTGTTTTTCAAAACAGATGAATTCAACATTTCAATTGATTCTCTGAATTTTAGTATGAATGAAAACGTGTAAAGCTAGCGAGGCATAACAGCATCTCTGCTTCGGGATAATCAGTCTCCAAAGCAGACTATCAGAGAGGTGTCACCTGTGTTGGCCAAATACCCCACACTGTACATGAGAATGCCATCTTCTCTAGCGGTACCAGGGATGACAGGGGTGCCATTGATGCTGGCCATTAGAACTCGGATACTTCCAGTATTGGCATTATGCCATGCAAGCTGGAAAGCAGCGGGCATTCACTTTAGTCTAACAAGACTGGAACACAGAGAAAATATACTGCAGGAGTTGTTTCAGGTGGAAAACTAATTTTCAGCCTCCAATATATGAGTAGAGTCTATTCTACCTTCAATTGCAAATAGAGCAATAAACAGGAAAGCTGTATTTTAAGAGATTAACATGACACACAATCTAGTAGAACAGAATGGATATGCATCATACGTGTCTCCTAAAGAGTTCTGCATGTGGAGCTAGTGCTTGTGGATCAGCTTCTTTCACAAAACGCATTACTTCTTCTATTGACCAGGAGGAAGGATCCTTATTCGATATTCTTGAAGGTTCTCTTTTTAGTGAATTCAGATCCGGTCCAGTTGTGGAACTTGCAGCTTTTAGTATAAAAAAATTGTGAAAGGAAGAAGTATCACTAGTCTATACAGGGATAATACATTTCGTTTTATGTAAGACATTGTTTAATATTAATGTGTGGCTTTTATTACACATTCTTTGCAATAAATTAGAATGAAAGATGTTTTATTTTCCTCCAAATATTATTGAACTGTTCCATTTGTCTTTAAATGCCTTATATAACTGCAAATACTTACAGCAGCATAAACATCAGCACTATGCCATACCTAGAGGGATTAAGTTCAACTTATACTTGGCTCCTGGGTCCCAAGATGCCATTAATTGGGAACGTGGCAAAGGCAAGTTAAGCCGAACAGAGGAAGGGACAGGACCCTATCCCTGTATTTCAGCACCATGGTAATAGTTGATAAGATGCTCAGGAACTGAGCTGCATATAGCTAGCCCTCTCCGGTCTGGCTTGCTGCAGGGTCCATAACAGCAGTGAGAGGAAAGTGCAGCAGGCAAGACCCCCCTGGCTTGCACCGCAGTATCTGTTCTAACAGGCTTAAGTTCTGCATTTACAGTTACGTTAGCAAGCCCGACAAGCTCGGCAACAGCACCACATTTCACTCCACATGCAAGCTTTTCTATGGCAAAGACCTTCTTTATTCATCACTCACGGACTTTGTCTGTTAATAAAAGCAGTTACATATTTTGGAAAGTTTAGTTATATAGCATACCTTCAATCCGCCTCTGTATTCGATTCCTACTAACTTCATAGCAACCGCTGCTCCCAGCAGAGCTCAAGGACAGCCTGCACAGGATTGGGGCTGAATTTGAGGTAGCAGTCACTGGCTGAAGGGAATTTCTGTAATATGCTGCACCCCCTGAAGCACGATATTCCATGGAATTTCGACGAGTCGGGCTTGAGGCATTTACAGAATTAAGTGCAGAATCCATAGAGTCCTCAGAAAATCGGTGTTCTTTGGAAGTACTGTTTTCTTCTATAGGTAATGTTTCTGCTACACAAAAAGCAAGTATCAGTATGTTCAAAGTGATGCACATTATACTTTTGTTATTCAACTCCTTGCTATGTTCTCTTGAAGATAGTGACAGATTGTAAGCCTGTTAACAAATCTCCTGTGAAGCAATCACTGCTGCTGAATGTTTGTCCCTTTTCCTCAAGTAATCATTGGGCTCTTAGTGTATTTTTAAAACATTTTTTGTAGCAAAAGATTTAATATGTCAAGTTTGAGACAGTCTTCCGTAAATCATTTCAGCTGTATTTGTAAAATATTATGAACAGGGAAGTGACAGAGGAAGTTTTTTTGGGTAAAATTGTCTGATGTTAATATTGATACATCAAGCAACCTTAGTAAAGCATTTTCATTACCTTTTTTAAAACATATTCTCAAAAAGCTAACCATTAAGAGTATGTTACGTTTATCTTGCAAGAAATTTTTAAGTAAAAATTCTCATGTTAACTAACAATTGTTTAATTTGTTCTAAACAGCAGAGGGAGTCACTAACTTCATAAACAAAAGAAGTGGACAATTATCATCTATATATCCCAGTATGTTCAGACACAGAGGCCATGATTAAAAATTGAACAGGTTACAGGCAAAGCCACAGAAGGCTGCAAGTGCCAGCTACGGCACACTAACGTAACATGTTGTGACCACAACGCTGTGTCTACATACAGTTAGTTCTTCGCACAGGGCAGGGTCTAGGAGCACAGGCTCTGAAAAGCTAAAGACACATGTAAATAATTGAACATACTGAGCAAGTAGAAAAAAAAACTCAAAAAATCAGGTCTCAGGAAGGGAGTATAACAGCATTCCCTTTTTTAGTTCTTATCACTTATCAGCTAATTTCTACTCTGCAAAACACAAACAACACGCGCTTAGAAGGCTTGTGAATTTTTAGACCCCCGTCAATACTGTTTCTAAGCCAAATCAGCAGAGTTCAGCGGGTCCCTCTCCCTGTGCCATGAGACAGGAGTTTGCTTCATTACTGAAAATTCTACTCTTGGTCAACCAAATTCAGGTCTGATTGGGAGAAACATGCTATGTGAGGGAAAAAAACCCCACCAAATCAATGAGTACATCACTCCACTCTCTAGTAATCATACATATTCTTCTTTGTTTGCAAAGGCCAGTATCTAGCCCAGGAAAGAAGTTGGAAGCATGATCTACAAATCTGTATGAAACAAATGCTGCTTTGGCAGGAGAGTTAAGAGCTGGAAAATATAGCTAACAGGTTCACAGAAGTGTAAACCCCACACTACCATCTTGAAAATTACTCTAGTGAAGTTATAAAACATATGCTAGTGAAGCAGCATATTCTTTGGGATAAGAACTGGTATGTTCTGTGAAACAAGTTCCTGAAATAAGCTTTTTACTACCCTTCTTATATGACAACTTTCAAGAATTTCTTGGGCTAATACCCAATTAAAACTAAAGGAAGAATGTTTTCCTAAAAAACCCAGCGAGCTTCTCAAGCATGTTTTCAACTTGTTTCATGAAGTCTTTGGTTCTCTGCTGAAACCTGTTTAAAAGTGGAGTGCAGTGAAGAACTATTAAGTGTATTTTGGTCTTTGGACAGCATAACCCTGAAAGGGAACAAAGGCACTTCGAGAGCCAGCTCCCTACTTAGTGAATTCGATAAGGCAAGATCTGCAAGATGATGTATCATCTTTTACTAAATTTGATAGTTGTGGAATAAAGCAGCTTTTATGGACACCAGCCCTTCTCTTTCACGTAGACAATCCTCAAAACAATCACTGCAAAATTTTCCAACTTGTTAGACTTGAATCACAAAAGCAAAGAAGTGGCTACTGAGGTTTTCAAAGAAAACAAACAAGAAAACTAACTTCTTCGCATTTGTCACCTCTAAGTAGTTGCAGCAACTTACCAAAAAGAAAAACAAAAGCCATCATTCTATAGAATTTCAGAGAGACTTTAAGAGATGTAGTCAGTGATACGTACTATAAAATTAAAGGGTAGCCAACCAAGGGAAAATTAGAACCGTAGAGAATGAAACCACTAACAGAAATCTCAGTCCAAGACCAAAAGGCAGAGGTGACACTTTAAATAGTTACAGCAAAGCCGTAGGAAGGGGCCTGAGGTTTAACTGACTGAACCTGTAGATTCAGATTTCAGAAGTCTTGAAAGGTAGGATGAAACAATGGAGACAATACTCCCCATCAGAAAGTTTCAACTACAGTGTTTTAGCATATATCAGCCAACTCCATGTAATGTCTTACGAAGAAACTTTTTTGTATTTATAGTAAACAAGCAGAAGTCCCAAATATAGTTTTTTAAAAATAATTGTTTTACATAATCCTCATTAAGATTTCTGAAGACACAACAATTTTTAAAATTGACTGTATTACAAAAGAATTTAATTGTATTTATTCCAATTATATCCCAGCTTTCTCTCTGATGTTATATACCCTAAAGCAAGCAACAGTAAATAGGGCTGGGAAAGATCAACTCTGCTTTTTTTTCCCAAGATACCAGCATTTGAATTTATCTTACTGTAAATTCTCAATTCGCATACACAAGGCAGAAAAGCTGGCATATTTCCCAGGGCCATCATCTTTTAGAGAAGGCATTTCTGTTCAGCAACTATAATGTCCAATCCACTTCCCTTTCCATCCATCTAGCTTCTCTACAAAGAAAACGCAGCTGCAATCTTGTCAAAAATGTGGTCAACTGGTGCGACAGCTGATTCAAAAATCGGTGTCTAGCAAATGGAGCTTTGCAATCCATGAAGCAACGAATGACACACTTCTCCTGCCTCGACGTTTTGAGCAGTTGTGAATAACAGTGGTATAGAAAGAGACGGGAGTTTCCACGGCAGAATGCCTGATTTCTGGGTAGATTAATAAAAGGCCAATAAAAGGCCTTATGTTTCAAATGTAAGGATGACAGACTGTTTAAACACTGAAGGCCTTAGCAGGAATCAGATGTTTTGTTTTCTTGAAGCTCCTCTGGGAATTGGAAGCCAGTTGTTCTCCCTCATACAGAACAGGAATGATGTAATTGGCCACAGTAGTAAGAACACTCTGTTTGCAGGGGGAGGGAGACTGAGTTATTCCCCACCCCCCCTCCTTTATCTTTCATAACTTTAAGAAGAAACTGTTAGTGAGCAAGAAAGACAGCAAAATCTGCAAAACATAGCCCTGAGCAGATCAGAAGGAAAATGAGCTGTTTGAAAGACCCTTTCCCACAATTATTCTATTTTGCCTTCAAATGATATTTCAAAACAACTATTTCAAGACAACTATGTCTCAATGGAACCAGAACTTTTTGGGGGCAGATCTTTCTTGCTAACCAACCCATGACTGACCGCTATAAAATTACCTCCAGATTTTCAGCAGAGGACATTGCCCTAATGGGAAACACACAACACCAGAGAACACTTTGCCTCTTGCAATGCACAGAGTACAAATTCAAACCTCTGAAACCATGGCAAAACACTTTAATTATTTTTTATCCAAGTAACTGCATCTTATAATGAACTACTAATCTTAAAATGTATTTTAAGGAGCACACTGACTTCATCTGTAAAAGGGATCCATTAGTAAACAAAGATTAAAAACTAGTATGTGCATGCATGTTTACTTTGAGGAAGATTTCTTAGAAGATAATGCAGATCTACTCCAACATTTGTTTTGCTCCAACTGAAACAACTTCATTTGAGTACATTAAGTGCTCTACACTTATTAAGTTACCTACCAGAAATATCTAACTTAGGTGTACAATATACCTGTGGAATTAAGCCATTACTTCTTTTGGAAAGACACAGAAATCAATAATCAATGCAGAACTGTATTTTCTGCTGATGTAATATAAAAAGAACTGAATATGCTACATATATATAAAATATTAAGATGTGCCATTTTAAATAAGCTATCATTTTGAACATTTTAATTTTGTATCCTTTTCTACTTTAATTGTAGTCCTATGACTTTTTAATCTGCAAAGAAAAACAGATCATTCTGTCCCCACTGATGCTAACAGACACAAATGACCCCAGAATCTTCAAAAAGAAGAAAAAAAATATGAAGGAAGAAATAACTAATCCCTGTCATATTTCAAAAAAGCTTTTGGAAATGCTATGCAAATATCTCGCAAGAAGAGAAAGTATGTATCAGATGGGATGAGTCAACATCAACAAGCTACCATGGCTTAACCAGTTAAGCAGCAGAGTAAAAAAACCCCGTATTTTCCTAAGTCTCTCTCTCACCAAGGTTTAAACCTCGATGCTTTACTTCACATCTGAGGCAAACTAAGACTAGACACAGCTCAGCTGCGGTGCAGGAAAAGGTGCTATTTATCAGTGAGCTAAATCTATCTAACAGCCAGCTGCCACAGGGAGGCTTCACTACATCCCTGGCCACAGCTGCATTTTATTCAACCCTTCCCTGTGCTCATCCAAGTCCACAATGAGTCAGTCCAGAGAAGTAAACTGCAAACCACTCTTCGCTTCAGCAAAAGTGTTTTCTGTGCTTTTGCTCACTGGTTCAGCTCAGCACCCAGCCGGGGGGGTTGGGACCTGCTGCAGGGACAAGGAAAGCAGGAGCAGCACAACTTTCAGTGGCAGCTAGCCTTAAACTCAGCTGAATTGAATCATCAAACTGCACTCTTACTCACTTAATGGCCCCAGCCTAGAGTTATTAAGAGTTGCTTCCATTTTATCTCCTAATTCATTTTGAGGCAATTGGTTTTCTGCTAAATAGCCATATATGAAGCAGGAGGCTTCATCCATCACCTATTTGCCTGAGCTCCTTCACAAAAAAGGCTAGCAGGTTTAGGAGAAGGACTGCTGGAACTTGCAGTAGATCTTCCCTAAGTGCAAAATCTGTGCCAGTGATCAATAATTAACATACTTTCACCCTGACCTGTCAAAGGCTAGAGACAAACCAGACACATACATTGAACTCAGTCCTTTTTAACTGGAAATACTGAAACCATAAATAATCCTCATATATAATCCCGATGTAATATAATTACCTTCAGATGGATGAGCATCATTTCTGGGAAGCTTAGGGGAAAGAGGAGCAGTATACGGTGGAGAGTCCTGAGAGTATCGTTTAGCACTCCTGTTTTCAGGTATTTCTTCTTTAGCTGTGAAGAGGAAAGTCACCACCTATTACTCTAGCATAAAGCTGCTCATGGGGAAAGTCCAGGGACAAAAGCAAAGACATATGTCAGCCATTCACCAGGTTACAGTTCAGTTTCTTGTGTCACACACTTGGTCAAAACTACAGCTTAGTTTATACTGTCATCGCCCAAGTTACCTTCACCGTGGCTACTTTTCTGAAAAGAGTTAAAACTCATTACTTTCATATGATAAACAGAATTATAAACATAATTTCTCCATTGAAAAAGGGGAAGAAAAAAAATTATTTTCTAAAGCAGCACCTGGAAGACAGACTCAGCTATCAGACAGCTGTGAGGAAGCTTCACACTCAGTATGAATCTTCTGAAATTACCCTGATGTCCAGGTTTCCTCAGCTATGGCTCCTGGTAACCCCTGGGCTGGGACTTGTAATACCAGGCCCCGTAAATAACTTGATGGGAGATCTTGTGCAAGTCACTTCATTTCCCCCTCACTCTACGCTCCCAGTGTGGCAGACAGAGATATTGGCCTCATATGAAACATCACAAGCAGCCACCTGCAAAAGCCACCTTTTCTACTAGAAGACTGGACTGTACATAGTAGAATGTAAAAATTTTTGGAGCCACTGAGTAAGGTGAATAAAAAGGGAAGAAAGGATCTTTTACTAGTGTGGAAAGGGCTAGACTGAATTCCCTTTCAGGACAAGCCCCTTCTCATAAGGCAGTAAGTATCTTTTTGTAAGTTTATTTTATGATCGGAACATAAATTTAACAAATGAAATGTGAAGTTTTGAGCTTGTCCTTGTAGCAGTATCACAGGGGTACAATACATATGTTTCCTGGCTTAGCTACAAGGAGGAGTTTACTGAACAAAATGATTTCTGCACATGTGGTATGAGCTCTCCCATCCTGTCAAAGCACTACCACACTGGAACCAATTCACTAAGAACTAAAGCATATTCATTTCAATCAATTCACGTCATAGAAAGACAGATTAAAAAGTTACATTTCATAAAAGTCTCCACACGTATTTCTCAAACATATCAGCACCTGAAAATAACAGTTGTTTAACAGTACCTGGTTTGTTTCTATCATTCTCCGTAGGACTATGCGCACATCCCATGTAAGGGCTGAAAGGCTGGCTACTAAAGAGATTATCACACTGCAGGCTGTGGCAGAGTTTCTCCAAGAAGCGTAGCACAAACGATGCGCTGTTTACAGAAGGAAGATTGATGGCGTGCTTCTCCCCATCAAAGGAAGCTGTGAATAAGAACATGATGTCAAACACACCCCAAGCATTATGAAGTATAGTAAAACACCATCATTAACTTAGAGGAGAAAGCATCCAGATTTGATTTAAACCACACAAGACAAGAGAGGAGTAAACAATCATTCTGGTAGTTTAACAAATTTACATCCAAAGGACTGATTTTACCTTCCATTGGACCCATACCAGTTTATATTTGCTCTGTGGAAACTTATTTTAATAAAATAATTTTGGATTCACACCAGCATAGTGAAACTTGCAAATATTCCCTCATCACCAAAGCCTTACGTGTAATTTCTGTTGTTTGCCTATAAAATGGCGACCCCTCTACCACCTACTTGCAGGAGAGAACACAGAAAAGACCCTTACAGCACTTGCTAAAAAAACAAAATAGAAAAAAAAGTAAAAAGAAAGCAAACAAGTTTCAGAATTTTTTTTTTCAGTTTCTAACTGATCTGAGCATACTTGTAGTAATGTGCTGGCATCCATTACCATTGAAATTCTGACTACAGAAACTGTTTTGCCATTTTCTATTTTACCACTAGAGGAATCTATCCCACTGTCAACACTACAGTGGTCAAGCTCCCATTGAATTCAACAGGAGCTAGGAGGCAGAGATACCACAACAGCCACAAATGGATCTGGTGCCTTTTAAACTGAGTGATTACAAAGAGACTGGACATGTGCTGAGTCTTTCATTTGCTGACCTCCTACCTTGCCCCTTGCCTCCAAAACAGGGTGTTGCAACTGATGATATTTTCCTTTTTTGTAAAATTTATTAAGATTTTGAAAAGATTCAATACTACCAATATACAGATAAATAATTACCATTACATTAGCTGAAACTTTTAGTTACTTGTGATTAGAAAGACATTATGGCAAAGCAGAAACAAACTTGTAAATTAAGCTTAGGGCTAGAAAGAAACGGCATAAACACCAGGTTTATGCATCGATTTGTCGTCTTGGTTTTCAGCCTGTCACACAGCTTTCTGTTGTTAACATAAGTTTCCAAATGATAAGTAGAGCTTTAAAGGATCACATTTTGTTGGTAGCAGATGCACTAAACCCCCCCCCCCCAAAAAAAAGCAGAAATTACAAGAAAGTCTTTATTCACAGATCTGAATTAAGGAACGTTTCCATATTGTGTTACAAAAAAGACAGATAACATACACAAACTCACAGAAAATGCCCAAGTTTAGCATATTTTAGGCTTCCTTAGGAAATCAGAAGTGTCAATTACTTACGCTGTTGATGTAAGGAAGCTTCTGATTAGAGTTAATGCAAGTTAGCTAGCTAGCATCAACACCAACGTGCTACCTCTCTCATCTGCTTTCACGACAGACTGACCCAATGCAACCGCTTAAAGTTTAAGAGTCAGTACTACAGGGACAAGTCACGGCCCCACGTGTTTCCACGGCCCATTCGGTTTTTCCAGGCTCCAACATTCAAATGAAATGCTAATGATTCACAGTCCCACATGTGGCTCAGACACAAGCTCCTCTACCTCCTGTTTGGGGAAGGGGTCTCCAAAGGCAAATTTTTGCTTGGAACTCAACCAGTTCTGGAGAGTAAATGGGTTGTGAGACCTAGCACAGCCTGATCTCCTGACAAATTTACTGCAAAGCAGTAGCCAGCTACAGCAAAAATTTAAAATGCTTTATAATAGCGTTACCGATCTTCTTATATGACCTTGGGGAAATCACTTATTCTCCATGCCTTAATTTCTCATTTTGAAAAGAAGCATTGAAAAGAACAATATTATCTTAGAGTTGTCAGGAGGATAAAGCAAGAAGCAGCTGAGGCAATGTCACTGCACCAGCAAGACACACCATGGGAAAAATCCACAAATAAAGATTCAGTGCAAACACAGCTCCCTTGTACTCTGAACACCTGAGGGCAACCAGACTAACTCCAACTAGGGGTGTGGGATCCAGAAGCATAGGCTCAACTGTCTGCTCTGCTTGGGGACAACATAAGCCTCTTAACTTCCCAGATAAATGCTAGGGGAAAAAAATGAAAAGGAGTACTTCTGAAGTGCAATAACCTCAATCTTTAATGACAAATAAACAGGGACTGGAGCTTGTGTGTGCAATCCCAGCCCCCCGGGATGAAGAGTCATTCTCATTTCTTCACCTTCCATTGTGTAAGTATGTTTTAAATACCAGGTTCAAGCTAGGAGAAAGGCTGAGAACTAAACCATCAGAGAAATGTGTTTGTCTGACAGTGAAGAAACTCACCCAAGAGTCTGATTTTAATTCTCTGCTTGAGAAGATTTATCTGAGCCTCAGCCTATTTCATCCCACCAAACGCCATAGTCTCTGCGCTACAAGGAGAAAAAAGGGGCTGACACCACCACCACCATTAGTGGGCTTGCTAATCAAGCCTTTAATTTCCTTTCAGTAATATTTGCCTGAATTGAAACCTTATGCATCAAGCAAAAACAAAACAGTTTGTGCTTTTGTTTGAGTAAGAAAACATGGAAAAATCCTAAATTTAATTCCATTCAAAACAATTATTTTCTTTGGCAGCTGAACCAAAAGAACCCATTAATTATTCACATGTATTCTAGCAAGATTATTTTATCCACATCCTCATCAACATACAGTTTCCTCCTACAGCAAGTATAATACTCGTCATAAAACTTTATCAGTCCACAAGATTTCTTTGCTTATTCTCTGCTGCAACTTTTTTTTCTTGCCAATCTAAAAAAAACCCAACCCGAACAACAAACCAAACTCCAAAACCACTTTCAAGCAAAACTCTACGAGAAACACTCTCACAATTTCAATCTGTAATTTCTCATTTTATTCTACTGTAGCTTTCCTCTTCTCCCTTACTGTTCACATGCGCAGCTTGTTGTAATGTGCTACACTACCCTAAGTCACATTTTGTGCTTCTCAAAATACATCACACACAAATTTTTGATAAAATGACAGGGAGTGTTTGCTCACCCACTTCTCAGCAACCTGTTTGACAAGCTGATGAGAAGGCAGGAGCTCAAGAATACCAGAAACCCACTGGGATCTTGTGGCTCTCTATCACCTGGGCCAGGACTCTGCTTCAGGAGCAGTCCACATCACCAAGTTACCAAGTTCCTCAAATCCCGGGACACAGAGCTGGCTTCTCCGAATCCAGGCATTGGGGTGAAGCCAAGATGCAGAACAGTAATCCCTTTCTGAACAGAACTTTTGAATGTAAACAAACCAAAACTACATAAAGGTTTTGAAATTTCTCCTTCCTCCGTGACATTATTATTTTCAACTACTCAGCCACAGACCAGATACACCACTGGCCTATGATTTAGTCCTTCGTGATAAACACTCGAGCAGAACACTAGCAATGCACATCTCAGTCCATTTCATTCAAGCAAAAAATTGACTCATCTAAATTAGGTACAGCAAGTTATTAATAATGTAACAAACTGTCATATATCTTGCAAAAATAAAGCCATATGGGTTTCCAAACCACACGTATACAATGCCATTAAACCTTTACGACACAGCAGAGAAGCAGCATCCATTTTGTGAACAGACTCATGGGGACGCATAAGCAAGGCTTACTGTAGTTCTGCTGTACGCAGGTCAGGGTACTGCTTTTTAAATATTGTTAGACAGCAACATTTTTAAGAGGATTTAATTGAACCTGTATTCCACTAATCATCTTTCACATCTGGTGTTAATGTAAGGAGACTAAAGTAAGACAAAGTCTTTTTTATTGCCAGTGGTGGAATTATGAATTGATGTGCTAACTGCTATATAGAATATTTCCTAGCCTAGAAGGAAAAAAATGTCAAGCAGCAGCTATTCAGCTTGAGATATAGAGATAATTTATCTGTAAACCTGCCATTAATATGTAGCAGAAATAAACCTATTCCATAATAGGGGACATAGGTGGATGAACACTGACCTAAGATACTGCTACAATTATGGGGAACAGGGGAGAGGAAGCAGCAGCAACTTTAACATGTGGAATCACTTGCCTGGGAGCTAAACACATTAGTTTGAAACTTTTCACCCACTTGGTTAAGGCATTAAGAACACAAACACTATGTATGAATAAGATTATGGAAATGACTTAATTAATAAAGCTGATGTTTCACTTGGTACTGAGTTTACTTGACAAATGTTTGGCTACAGCTGCTAGATGAGGTGCATGAGCTCTACTTTGTGTAAGAATCTGACTGTACTGTGTATTAGTAATTTAGCACTGCTATTGCTAAATTCTAATTTAAAGAATTGTTCAAATCATTCTGGACCCAGAGTGAGATAAATCACACCACCAATACTCTCTTAGCAAAGGAGTTCACAAGTATATGTTCTTGACTGTGCTTAAATAGTTACAAAAGCTATATAAAATCACTGCAGCTACCGCAGTTGTTCTGCCCTACCTCAAGTTCGCAACCAAGAGAAGATACGGAAGAAACAAAGCATCTTCACATACCAGTTATCATTTCCCCTCCGTGATGGCCAGATTTCAGAAATCCAAAGACTGTTTTGGATTGATAGGCACAATCCACGCAAGCCTGTACAGCCTGTTGAAGTACCACATTGACAGGACCTGGTCCAAAGTGATCTGGAAGTTGCTGAACCTTCTTCTTATCCAGGTGAGGCCCAGAATTTCCATGCTTGTTCACATAAACACACACTGAAAAAGAACAAGCCATCGTTACTGCTGAGGAACTAAGACACGTTTCCAAGTTAGAACTGCAAACTGTCTTTTTAGTTTTAATCTTGAGGAAAAGACGTACTGGTCAACTCAAGAGGCTGAACACGCATACATACTTTCTGAGCTTGCAAAAAGTGTGCTCTCTGTTCTCTAGCAAGGTTCTCCTGCCTGAGTCCTAAACCCACTTCTTTCTGGTCTGGAAAGCCCTTCTCTACCCCACTAACATAAAAAAGCTGTCATAATCCGTGCTTATCTTTTATTTTGACTAATCTCTGTTCATACACTAGTTCCAATAAAGTAAGAATTACTGGTAGATACTTTAAACTACCAAGACACGATTCTAAAAATCTAGCCTTACCAAGTTACTACCCTAATTTTTCTCCTATTTGAGAAGGTGTAACAAAGACAACCCTATGGTATATACCTACCGCTGATGCTCATTCTGAAGCACCCATATAGCATTAACGTGTGCATGTATAATGGTCCTGTGTGCACATAAAACGGCTACTGAAAGTCTCTACCTTCAGAATCCCTGAGATACTCGTACAATTTCCACATTGCAGCTTGGCTTTCTCTGCTAAATAAACATACTTCTCTAGAAACACTGGAAAGTGGGTTAAAGCTTAGTAAAAAACAATCAAATAGGACTTGTGAAATTACTTTTTACAGAGACTATGCAAAACTGTCTTTCAAAAGGAACAGAAAGGCAGAAAAACAAGGGAAAAAGCTATTATTGAAGATTTTTTTTTCTCTCTTTTTGGCCTTGCCTGTCACATGACCAGGAAGGCACCCAAGACATTATTACAACTTAATGAAAAAATGTGCCTCTGTGGTGATTAAGCAGATAATCTAAAGCATTCTGTTATACAAAAGATTGCCATATTTTCTGAACTGTAGTATTATTTGGGCTTAGTTAAAAACCTGGATTTTTAAAAATGAAATATTTCTGTGTTTTAATGATCTTATGTCTTCATGCATATCTGCTCACTCTGATGTCTGCAAATTGGAGGAAACCTATTTGTACAAACAATCAAAGATACAAATCAGCAAAAATAGTTTCCACGGCATCTTCTGTCTGGGCTCAACAACAACTGCCTCCTGAAAAGTTTATTTTCCTAGGAAACACACACATATTTTCCCCTCATCCATGACTGAAGTTGGGAGTGAGAAAAGCCTGACAACTTCTACTGTAAAAACATTTTTTCAATGTAAAAACCCACCCCAATCAAAATTATCATAATTTATGGAGTTTTTAGAGAGTTCTGAGATTTCAGTTGACAACATACAAATTGTTTCACTACAGGGTTACAAGTTCCTCAATGAGTTAGTTCCTTAACTACCTTACATGTCTTTTGTCAACCCATTTCAAGATACATTTCATTACATTTCATAAACAAGCAAACACAAAAGGAAGGAGGAATGTACTTCCTCTGATTGCCTTTACTTGGTCTAAACACTCTGAGTTGTTTCTTTTAATGTAAGGCAATACAGAGATAAAAACTCCATTTTGTTATATTCCAGTGCAGCCTGCATGGTATCAGAATATCACATGGGTTTTTAGCTACATCTATTCCCATTTCATACATTAAGTAGTGGGACAGACATGAAAGAACTGTAGTTTCCTTCTTCAGACAGAAACAAACTGCCAGGTCTAGCAGATCTATCAAAAGCCCCTGTGCTCCAGTACTTCTTGCTATAATGCAGGCATCAAAATACTAGCCCTGTAAAGTAACACTGGCACCTGTAAATATCTTTTAAAAACAAGGTAGCTGGATAATGATTTATAGTAATAAGTTTGCAGCACATTTTCCATAAAATGACACTACTAGCTTGCTTGAAATGGAAGCCAGTTCACACTAAAAATGTCATTAATTTTTTTTTTTTAGGTCTTTTACCTGTGGATATAACCGCTGCAGTTGCACCAGACAAACTAATTCCATCTTTAAGTATCTGCGTAGTGCCAGTGTCCCCCTCAGAAGAAGAATGAGGAGAAGGTGATGCAGGAGTCAGCTGTTCTGGCAAGATTTTTTTCTGTTTAGAGAAAAAACCCAAAGTCAAAATGTTTAAAGCTTTTTAAAGAGTCTGCAAAACCTTTCTGCTACCAGTTACCATCTTACTGAATGTGTGTGGTTCCTTATTACAAAAGTACTACACACAGCAGAGAAGATAAAGTCCAAGAAAGAAGATAAAGACCAGAAACCACCAGTTTGCATTTACAGCTACTTAAGTAAGGCAGTAGAAAACAAATGACTTAAAAAGGAATCCACCTTTATCTAGAAGTGGGAAAAAGAATGAGCTTTATATACTGATTCATGACCCTTCTAAATATTAGTAAGCACAGATTAGGTGTTTTGGATTATTTTCCTGTCCATACCCCTCCAATCATCTGGGTTTATCACAACTCAAATCAGTTAGCTGAGTCACCTTTAGGTGTCAACTTTACAGTGCACCTAGATTTTCATAGAATCATAGAATGGTTTGGGTTGGAAGGGACCTCAAAGATCATCTAGTTCCAACCCCCCTGCCATGGGCAGGGACACCCTCCACTAGACCAGGTTGCCCAAAGCCCCATCCAACCTGGTCTTAAACACTTCCAGGGATGGGGCTGCCACAACCTCTCCAGGCAACCTGTTCCAGTGCCTCGCCACCCTCACAGTAAAGAATTTCTTTCTAACATCTAATGTAAATCTACCCTCTTTTAGCTTAAACCCATTACACCTTGTCCTATCACTGCAGTCCCTGATGAACAGTCCCTCTCCAGCTTTCCTGTAGGCCCCTTCAGGTACTGGCAGGCTGCTATAAGGTCTCCCCGGAGCTGCCTTTTCTTCAGGCTGAACAACCCCAACTCTCTCAGCCTGTCCTCATAAGAGAGGTGCTGCAGCCCTCTGATCATCCTCGTGGCCCTCCTCTGGACTCGCTCCAACAGATCCCTCAGCTTGTTTCAAAGGGGCTGAAATTCTCAAGTAATCACTTTCAGGAATTGGTGCTTTATGCAAGATATCAAATAAACCAGTAGTTACAATCCAGTCACGTGGCCGAAACCTTTTCCTTTCCCAAACCAAACTTATTTGCAGCTTATCATATGACAGACAACCAGATTTCACAGCAAAAAGATTTAGAAATTGGTCAGTGTGCATTACCTTCCACCTGAGGAAAGAATTTTGTTGCAATTTGGTTTGGATTGGGGTTTAGAAAAGAGACGTGCACAAGGAAGGCACTTCTAATGTGCTTTGATATGCTATAAAAATACATAGAAATAAAAGAAATAATGAACTGGAGAAAAGTTCATCACCTCTCCCTTCACCATTTATTCTTACATAAGAACAGATTATGTTCTCATTCTCTTACCTAACAAAAAAGTTAGGAATATAAGAGATTACCCAAGGTCTTGACACTGCTGAAGGTAGCAGAGACCTGGCTACTCACGTGGTAAGGATTTACTGCTAAAACAGATCTATAGTGAACTGAAAATTCAGTCAAGTTGCTAAGAGAGGCTACACTGTCTTGCATTTAGCAGTATTCATCCTTGACACTCTTAGAAGCAGCATATTATCCAAATAACACATTAAAAATCATGTAGAAAGCAATCAAAATATACACCCTCTTAAGAACAGCAGTGCTTAATTTATTCTTCATAGGTGTTGTGAAGAAGTTAACTTTCTTCTGAAATCCAGTGCATGTTCAAGAAAATTTCTGTGCCCCTTAGAGTTCAGAGAAGATAGGCTTGGCTGGAGAAACTACTTGACAATATGGGACCAGGTGGAATTGCCATAAACATAAGGAATAGACTGCCAAGGCTTGGCATTGCATTGTCAATGAGATGAGGTGGCTCAGGTCAGACACTGAACCAAGCAGTAATGTATTACTTGTCAGGAATTGCCTACACATCTTAACACTGGGTGACAGAAAGGTCTCTCTCCATCCCTACTACAGAGAACAAAAATGCACTTGGGAAGTAGGAGCTTTTGATCTTAAGTCTGACAGTCCTGAAGGCTGCTCTGGAGCGGGGACTCTTTGGGGGCCCAGTTGCCTATCACCACGCTGCAAAATATGGGTGGTTGAGTTGAGGGGAACGAGGAGGAAATGGGAGAAACATAGGCATGAAAACAAAATACAAACACTAAACTGTAAGACGGAGGAACAACCTGCCCTCCACACTAACACATAAGCGTGGTGAGGCTAGCTGGCCATTTCCTACCTTCTCCTTCAGAAGGAAGAAAGAGCACACATTTTGGAAATACAGCACATTACGCTTGCTCAGCTGAGGTTCTCATTTTGCAACCCCAAACTGTGATCCCAAACTTCCCATGGTGTTTACGAGGCCATGTTCCCAGCAGGGCTCAGCACGTTTGCTTGGTCAGGGTGTTGCTGGCTGGCTGGGCACGCCAGCTCGGTTTGCCTGTAGAGAGCTCTGCTCACACTCTGGCCCCATGTGGCCACTCCACAGGATTTACCCTGACACTTAAAAACCTCTCTTTTTGTGGGGTCGAATTTAGTGCCATGATCCACACTCAGACCAAGGCACTTCCTCAAGAAATTCTGGAAGGAATTCTTTACCTTGTTACGAAAAGTGTACTTTTAAAAATAATGAAAGAGATGTAAAGAGATTTCGTCTTCATTACGGCAGAGTAAAACCATACAGTGCAAACTGAGGGAGACAAATGGAAAACCAAACCCGACATGCATCTCATACTTATGGAGAAGCTTAGAAAACTTTTATATAAAGGAGAAAAACGACAGAACAGTTCAACATTCTTAGCTGTATAATAAAAGGTAATACCTGCACAATGATAAACACTGCAGCATGACAAAGTCAAACATCCCTACAGCATATCAGGCATAGGCCAATCTCCCTAAATACACAGGTTTTGAACTACCACACAGCCAGCTGGCACATGAAGCACAATTACTTAGCCTGAAAATCTGGATCAGTCTTAAAAAAAAAAAAAAAAAGCACTTTCAAATCTCTAGGCACATACCACTTGCATTATATTTGCATATGTATTGTGAGGTATACAGGCTGTATGGTACTCTGTGTCAGAATGTCAGATATGCCCTGTCTGACACCCTGTCTGTGCAGAACTCCCTCAAAGCCATTTCCTTTCTTCACCCTTATGCTAACAGGTGTAACAGTCCAAAGATGAGCCTGCACATATGTGTAATATCTTGACAATTTAACCACGTACCAAAGCAATAGCAACCTTCTGTGGATTCTCAAAAGGAGCTCATTTTTAAAAGTTTTCAATGCAAAAGTTAACGTAGTAAAACTCCCAAGTTAGATATATCAAACTTTGATTCTGCAACACCTAACTCTTAGTTGCCTGGTCCCACAGAGGACATCAGGACTATGTGGAGGTACCTCAGATTCACTGCCTCAAGGCACAGAGTGCCCTCAGTAACCCCCCTTCCCCAGCAAATCCCCCCAAGTACCTCACATAGACCATGGGCCAAATGTAGTGCTCCATACAGGCACTTTCTGACACCCAGCGTTTAGAGCCCAGAAGCCTCCTCTAAGAGTGAGTTTCCTCCAAATATTCTTTCAAAGGATACACAAAGCCTCTCACTTTCTTCTTCATGAGACATAGAGCATAAAACTCTTACACAAAAGTGCACATCCTGCCATACCCAAGTACGTCCTTAAGAAAGTCCTGTGTTCAATGCTCTCCTTTAAAGCCCCCTAGACTTGTGGAGAACACCCCATCCACCAGCTGAGTCTGGACGGAAGCACCTTTGTCCTCTTTATTGTCTGTTCCTGTGCACATTCATACACCAAGCAAGAGATAAAGCTGGAGACCACTTGCATCAACAGCATACCAGTTTGGATGCCTGACTTGAAGGGACAGGCAGCAGGAGATAGCACTGGGCTTTCAATTTCCAGTCTCCAGAATAATTTCTTACCTTGTGGTTATAATTTAAAAATCCCTGCTTCCAGTTTTGTGCTAGAGCTTTCTAGCTATGCTGTAATAATGTCCCTTCACTAGCACTTTACACTCATCAGCACTATCACTGAAGGGAGGAGTCTCACCTGTGCCATTACTCCACCCCTTCCCACATATCACTAGCAATAGATCCCATAGCACACAATGATCCAGACTGGTGGAGAAAAAACCCCAAACTTCAACTTCTTGAAACCTGGGGGCAGGGGAGTGGAGAGAAAAAAAAACACAGAAAAAACAATGGTCCTCACTCCCCCATTGCTGCTAAGGCAAAGGAGGGAGGAGCACAGGGACAGACACAAGCTGTCTGGGGAAAGAGACTGCAGGATTGCTACTCCTCTTTTACAGCCTGCCATGGGTGAACAAGCCTCAGAAAACAGATTGTACTTCCATATCAATTCAAGACTTGCCTACATCTGCCTTTCTGTGATCCCGTCCTTCCTTGCAGCAGCAGTAGCATTTGTGCCTTTCAGCAGGGGGAGCAGAAAAAGGCGGCAGTAAGAGGGAGGGATGCTGGGTTAGTTGTCTACCAGTTTATCTCCCTGAACTAGCTTATTCTGGGATTGTCTACCCACCAGTGTTGGTGTTACATGGCTTAGGGAAGGGGATTTCAGCAGTGTGAGTCTGTACCTGATCAAATAGCTCCAGAGAAGCTGAAGCTGCCAGCCATCCAGGTCTGACTCAGCTTGGCAGGGAGAAAAGCAGAAAGACACCACGTCTTTCAGATCAGGGCAGAATTAGACCTACACCTGGAGAAACGTCTTGCCTGGTAAGAAGCTTCCTGCTTCATGCTAGTATCTCCAGGGGTAGGGGATATCCAGCAAATTCAGCTGCATGCTTAAGATGCCTAAATTCTGTAACAAACCCCTCACTGTTCCCAATCCTTTGTTTCTAAACATGAAACAAAAAAAAAAATACAAAAAAAATATTAATCAAACTATATATATGGTTCAGTAACAAAACAACCCAACTAAAAAGCCTAAAGGCTTCCCTGACTCTTGTAATTTTCCTGGAAACAGCTATTCCAGAATAATATTCTTCAACACCAACAACTCACCCATAAATAAATTAGTAATCTTGTTCTGGAATGAAATAATCCACAGAAGTTTATACTGAAATATTCCAGAATAGCTATTCTAGACTTTTTTTCTTGTAATCAATTGCTGAGAACAGTAAAGCCCTGAAGGCTGAAGAGAAGAAAGAAAATTAAATAATAATTAAAAAAATCTCACTACAAATTTTGCAATGTAAAGTAAAGTAGTAGATAAAGACTAACCTTTTTTCCAGGTTTTAAACTTTTTTTCCTTGTTTTAAGATTTTCAGTATGAGAGGTGCTTTTTGTCAGGGGAATATTTTTAGGAGACCTGCCCTTCTTGGGAACTGCAGACTGTCCAGGGGGTTTGCCCCGACCTGGTTTCCTGCCCCGTTGCGCTGGTACTGGAGCAGATTTCTGTGGAGACTGCATTGAACGCCGGGTCACTTTGGAAGGGGAAGATTGGATTTTTGCACTGCTCTTTGTAATGGAAACTGAGGAAAAACAAAAACAAAAGGGGAGGGGAGGAAAACCTCAAAATGAACGATGGAAAGCAACTTTTCTAACAAAGGCTTAAAAAAAAAAAATGTAGTGCACAATTTATATTGTAAAATAAATATACTTGGATATTTTGAACTTAAGTGGTTGGCATGAAACTATATAACCTCATTAAAGCCCAAGAGACAACTCTCTATACCCATTATTTTAGAGGGACTTTCCTAAGAAAAAAGCATTCAAATAAAAATAAAACAATTAATCCACTCACCTTATAAATGCTTCCCATAATTTTCGTTATGATATTTGTGAAGTGCCATTCATCAAGAAGGCCTTCAAAATACTTCACAAATTATACAGCCCATAATACATCCGTTCTCTTCTAAGAACAGTTTCCACAATTACAAGACATACCAACTACTTCTAGGGAGCTACAAACCAATTTTGAGCAGTGAAGAAAATAATCCCACTGAAGAGAAACTGATTACAGGCAAAGTATCATTAATTAGCATTTGTCTGAGATTCCAGCTGCGAAAGTTAAGTTCACGTAACTATACCCAGACCTTTTCTACCTGGAGCCATCCAGACTTAAAATTTTATTTGGAAGAAGGACTTCCAAAAAATATCGAACAGTGTATCATTTTTATTCACACTGAACTGGTTCTCTGCTGAATCTCCCAACCCAATACAAAACTGATCCAATATGTATATGATGCAACTACACTATAATATGATGTGAAGCTGCAAGATGTAATCAGATTTCATTGAACTTGCTAGTTACCAACCTTTTCCACCCAACTCACTCTCCTCTGAAGTAGTAATGATGATTTTATTTTAACAATTCCCTTTCACAACAGACTGATTAAAACACCAGAAGGATGCCAAACAGAACCTAGGGATAAGGACATATCCTCAATGAAAAGATGTACCGCACCATGCTACAGCGGCACCTGTGGCCAACAGAAAACAATTACTAAGTCCAAAAGACCAACAAATATTCTACTTTGTTGGCCTGATCACTGACAGAAAGACACGGAAGCTGTGAAAGAGGTAAGTAGAAGATAAAAACGGAAAATTTTTGTGACATCAAACCACCTTTGTTGTGAGAGGTGTGGGAAAGGAACACACAACATATTTGAAATGATTTGAAGCCTTTACACTAAAATTAGATGGCTTTCTAGTATCACACTGCCTCTCCCATAGCCTTTTGCATCTTGCTGATGATGAAACTTCGTGATTCACCCTAACCTTAAACACTATGGCCTTCATGTGACATGACTTAAAAGTATTGCAAGTTCAAGTAGGCTTTGACTGTGCTAGTCATCATTGCCTGATCCAGACTGAAAGTGGAGCATAGTGGCTGCTAATAGTTAATTTCCTGGATTTTTGTGAATTTGGGATATTTCTCCTCCTAAAAATATTAGTAGTTGAGGCTTTCTGGTAAGCAAATAAAACACAAAATAAAACTCAAAGATACATTTGAAATGAGATCTGGAGAAAAGAACATACTTAAAGACTGAGTAACAGTTTTAATGTTTAGCTCTATGAGTGATATTCACCTTAACAGCCCAGCACCTAGCTTTATAACTTACTTAAACTCTGAATTTTTATTCAGCACTTAAATGTTAATAAGTATTTGCAATAGAAAATGTCACAGTAAGATGAAATACACACTGCAAACAGACTTTTTATAAAATACAAGTACTACTGACACACATTTTTAAAGCTGTAGGAGCATTTACATACATTGCTATTTGTATGATTCAGTTACCAATCTAATACTCGTAAATGGCAGTTCAGAAGAAATCTCTTCATTATGGCTGGTTGCAATCCTAATACATCAAATACAGACATGATATCCCCAGGTATCTGAGAAGGATCACCTTCTGGATGGGCAAAGTGATCACCTTTCTTTTATTTATGTATGCCAAAACTTATTTTCGTATGCGGTGACAGCTTAAAATTAGATGAACAGAATTTTAACCAAATACTGGCACAGCATTACTCTTATGTCTCTGAATTGCTGAATGACAACTCACCTTAAGCTGTATGTCTGGAAAGCAGAACAATATCAACTGTATGCTGTACAATACAGCACTACATATTGCATCCTGTATTATGCTTATGCCAACGTAAAATGCAGCTATTTTTATTTATTTGTGCCACACAGCTATGCGTTTAACAAAACAATCATGAACTTGTAACAACATGTTGGTTCACAAATTCTTTGTGCCTCTGCCTACGCTGAAATCTAGCAAATGCATTTCTATTCTCGCACAGTAAAGACACAGCTAAGGTTAAATACACAGCTACTTCCAATGCCAACAGGTTCTAGGAACACAGGTATGAGTTTCAGGACACTGGGCAATCCCTACTCCCTTCCAGAAGGACATTTACCAGACAAAGAGTAACAATGCAAACAGCTCCAGCCACTTCAGGCTGCCCTCTTGAAACACACACATCAAGTACCCTTATCTCAGCATGTTCCTACCTGTACGCTCCAGAGGCCCAAATATTAGCAGCATTAACCATTAAGGGGGAGGGTCAGGTCCCATTTGGTATTTTTCCTTCTGCCTAGGGCTGAAGCTACTTTTTTTTCCAATAGGCAGGACTGCAACAAAGCCCATGCTGCCTGGGCAGCCTCCCCAAGATAGCAGCAAATGAGGAGGCTGCTATTTGCATTTGTTGATTTAAGAGAGGATGGGGGGGGAGCACAAGGGAGTAGGAGACTGCTAAAGTAATTCCCATATTGTCTGCAGGCTGTATTGACAGTGATCATCAGTCACCTGCTCATACTTCCTTCACCCCAGCCTTCAGAGGGAGACCAAAGGTTACGCTGGGTCACAGGATCTGGAGGGAAATGAAAAGACATGCAAAATCAAGCTGCCAACCCACTGCATCTGTAGACAGAGTTATCCCCACTAGGCCACATGTTCCAAAAACTAAGACGTTTTAATAGTCTCATGAGAACTTGTTAAAATATAACGATGAAGAGAATAGACAGGAAAAATGCCAAGCTCTGCTCGCAATTACTGCAGTATTTAGCTAGGATATTTACAACCAAAAAAGCACATTTGCCTTTTCAGGATGCTGCTTTGCATCACAAAGGCCTTCTCATTTGCACAAACAAAATCAAGCATTTGTGTCATGTTGCTCTTCTACACGAATATCTACTGCTCCAGTTTCAGGAGTGGGATGCACTGCACAGCATTCTTTCCCAAGTCTCTTATTGACACCCAAAAACTGTACCGGTGTCCTCAATAACTGAAGAGCAGAGATCACACTACACAAATGTACTTTACCATAGTATTGTTAGCAATTAAATGGCATTTTCAAAGTTCACAGAACTCTAGTTATACTCTCGAGTTAGTAAGGGCGAGAGGTGACTACCTTCATGCAACACACAAACAGCTTTCATACCTTCAATTACTGCTCATTCTAAACCTTCTCATTTTTTCCCCAAAATCATTCTGTGAGAATCCAACACCTATAAACTTTGTATCCAATGTGTGTAAGAGAAATGCCAAATCCAGCATCTTGGAACTCACAGCCTAAAGCTGCATTGCCACAACTCGGTCCTCGTTTGCACAAGCGGATCCCACTGGAGTCAACTGCACTTATTTGCATGAGAAGGATATGAAAGATGAGACTTCAGATGAGGGCCAAATTCTGCTTGTAGAAGCAGAAAAACTGACCAGACATATGCAAGACTGCAAAATTTGACCTCATTATGTTATCCCCAAGATCTCTTGCCAGAATAAGTCAGATATTTATGACAACTATGAAATCTGAAGCTACTGAAACCTCCAGTGCTTGGGAAGGGGATGGGACAGATGACAGCTCAGAAGCCTGAATTCTCATGCAATTCTAATTAGTAAAATTCCCTCAGATAATCCACAGCAATGGTTTTACTCTATGTTTTTATGGAAAGCGGGGGGGGAGGATCAGATTTATAGTATTTAAACATTAGAAATCTACCATTCAGTTAGTGTCACAAAGCAGCAATTATAAGACAAGACTTTAAAAAACTGAAATAAAATTACAGGAAGCAAGGTAGGAGCCCATTTTACTGTGCATTCTGTGAACACAGCACTGCTACCTTAGGTGGAGGTGCCAATTAGGACAGTAAAAACAGTAATTCAGTGTTTAAACTAGCATTTCTTTTAAGAAGAAATTATTCTATTTGTACTGCAGTATTGTTCCTGTGCCCCCACTGAGACGCAAGCCAAATGCTCTTCTGAGAATATAAAAACCTAGCCCTTCTCTCATCTACAGATAAAAAAAAAAAAAAAAAAGAGGCCAAGAGATTTAGCAACTTAGCCTAAATCCATGTGAGCATTCTACAGCAGAAGTAATGGAAACATACCTCCCGAGTTCTAACCCAGGATTTTAACTATAAAATTAACCTTCTTTAATACAGTAAGTTATTATCATCACAGTTTTGACAACTGGGAAAGGAGGTGGAAAAGATTAGTAATTTTTCAATACCAGCTTACTGCCAAGGATTATAAAATTTTATGTCCTTATGTCTCAATTGAACAAGAAAGCCATACAAAAGTATAAGTATCTGTACTGCATGCCACCTCTTTCTATCTGTGTTTGGATTACCTTTGGTTAAGAGGTAGCAGTGAGATACTAATTGATATGTTGCTATGATACAAAATCAGTTATAAGTCATCATCTTGCTATCTAAAAAGCAACACTGCACTCAGAAAATTCAACATCCACCTTGGCAAGACATGGACATTATGGCTTGCAATTTTCTTCTTTCTAGGTTTTAGTTTCTACTACCAGTAGAATAAAAGAGGGGAAAAAAGAAAGAAGAAAAAAGAAGAAAGAAGAAAAAAAAGAGAGAAGTCTCTTGCTATCTTCTGTGAAAAATCCCAGCCTTCCTTCCACAGCCCTAAAAGGTGAAACAGAGGGCTCCAAGCAATGTAAGACAAAAGTGGAGGAAAGGAAAGCATTTCTCTCCCAGTGACTTCCCCAGGCAGCATTGTAGCACCTTCAGTACCTCACCCCCACTCCCAGTCTCCCACATTTTCAAGAGCTAGGCAAGCCAGCACCTATGGAACTGTGAAAGTATTAAGCTCCATCAAAACCCACTGCTAACAGGCATCACTTCCAAAAAAACCCAACTTTTAATAGCCCAGTTGGGGCAGGGGGCATGCGGGAATGGGGGGTACAAGCAAAACAAAAGACAGACTCCTGGAAAGATCTCTTCAGTTAATGTCCAGAAACTAAGAACTGTGAGAAGTCACCTTCTAGTCTCACCCTTCAACAAAGCACTGACATTGCAACCAGTCTAGAAAAAAAAAAAAAAAACCAAAATAAAAAAATCACAGAACCACCCTCCATATTTTGTTGATAAGCTGAGAAGGAAGAGAACAAGTAAATACCCAATAAACCATCAAAGCAGCACAAATTTGAGTTACCTGAAGACAGTTTAGGTGTGCTGATGATGAATCTGTCAATAAGCCTGGCAAAGCCTCACTCTGCACATCGGGGAAGATTTTTAACATCCTGATTCTTCACCCCATCATTACCGATTCTGCCCAGTTTTTGCCATTATTTTTCCCCAAATAGCATCAGCAAGGTGAAAGGTGGGCCCAAAATGAAACAATAAAAGGCAACAAACTTCAAGGGAAGAAAAAAGAAACAGAGCATGGTTAGTGCAACACCCCAATTTGTTTTATCTCAACATCTGAATGACAGAACTGATATTCTAACATAGCTTATACGTACTAACACAGATCTGGAAAAAATCCATTCAATCCCATCCACTAGCTGGGCAACACACCCACTGTTGACATTATTTTCTCTTGTTCAGGTCTTGCAGACACTAGAGTCATAGAATGGTTTGGGTTGGAAGGGACCTCAAAGATCATCTAGTTCCAACACCCTCCACTAGGCCAGGTTGCCCAAAGCCTCAGCCACCCTGGTCTTAAACACTTCCAGGGAGGGGGCATCCACAACCTCTTTGGGCAACCTGTTCCAGTGCCTCACCACTCTCACAGTGAAGAATTTCTTTCTAACATCTAATCTAAATCGACCCTCCTTCAGCTTGAACCCATTACCCCTTGTCCTGTCACTACACTCCCTGATAAAACAGTCCCTCTCCAGCTTTCCCGTAGGCCCCTTCAGGTACCCGAAGGCCGCAATTAGGTCTCCCCGGAGCCTTCTCTTCTCCAGGCTGAACAACCCCAACTCTCTCAGCCTGTCCTCATAGGAGAGGTGCTCCAGCCCTCTGATCAGCTTCGTGGCCCTCCTCTGGACTCGCTCCAACAGCTCCATGTCTCTCCTGTACTGGGGCCCCCAGAGCTGGACGCAGTACTCCAGGTGGGGTCTCACAAGAGCGGAGTAGAGGGGCAGGATCACCTCCCTCGACCTGCTGGTCACACCTCTTTTGATGCAGCCCAGGACACGGTTGGCTTTCTGGGCTGCAAGCGCACACTGCCGGCTCATGTTGAGCTTCTCATCAATCAACACCCCCAAGTCCTTCTCCTCGGGGCTGCTTTCAATCCATTCCCTGCCCAGCCTGTAGTCGTGCTTGGGATTGCACCAACTCACGTGCAGGACCTTGCATTTGGCCTTGTTGAACTTCATGCGGTTCACACGGGCCCACCTCTCCAGCCTGTCAAGGTCCCTCTGGATGGCATCCCTTCCCTCCAGCGTGTCAACCACACCACACAGCTTGGTGTCATCGGCAAACTTGCTGAGGGTGCACTCGATCCCATTGTCCATGTCGTCAACAAAGATGTTGAACAGTGCTGGTCCCAGTACCGACCCCTGAGGAACACCACTCGTCACTGTTCTCCACTTGGACATTGAGCCATTGACCACAACTCTTTAAGTGTGACCATCCAGCCAATTCCTTATCCACTGAGTGGTCCATCCATCGAACCCATGTCTCTCCAATTCAGAGACAAGGATGTTGTGGGGGACAGTGTCAAATGCCTTGCACAAGTCCAGGTAGATGATGTCAGTTGCCCTTCCCTTATCCACCAACGCTCTAACCCCATTGTAGAAGGCCACCAAAGTTGTCAGGCACGATTTGCCCTTAGTGAAGCCGTGTGGGCTGTCACCAATCACCTCCTTATCCTCCATGTGCCTGAGCATAGTCTCCAGGAGGGTCTGCTCCATAATCTTGCCAGGCATGGAGTTCCCTGCGTCTTCCTTTTTACCCTACTTAAAAACGGAGGTTATGCACCCCTCTTCCAGTCGGCGGGAACTTCGCTGGACTGCCAGGACTTCTCAAACATGATGGCAAGTGGCCCGGCCACTTCATCCGCCAGTTCCCTCAGGACACACAGATGCAACTCATCAGGTCCCATGGACTTGTGCACCTTCAGGTTCCTTAGATATTCTCGAACCTGATCTTCTCCTACAGTGGGCGGTTCTGCATTCTCCCAGTCCCTGCCTTCTGCGACCTGGGCAGTGTGGCTCAAGCATTTGCCAGTGAAGACTGATGAAAAGAAGTCATTGAGTACCTCAGCCTTCTCCATATCCTGGGTGACCAGGTCACCCGTTTCATTCCAGAGGGGACCCATATTTTCCCTCGTCCTCCTCTTATCATTAACATACCTATAGAAGCTTTTCTTGTTGTCCTTGACATCCCTAGCCAGATTTAATTCTATCAAGGGCTTCGGCTTTCCTAACCTGATCCCTGGCTGCTCAGACAGTTTCTCTGCATTCCTCCCAGGCTACCTGCCCTTGCTTCCACTCTCTGTAGGCTTCCTTTTGTCGTTTGACTTTGCCCAGCAGCTCTTTGTTCATCCATGGGGATCTCTTGGTGGTTTTGCTCGACTTCCTCTTTGTTGGGATGCATTGCTTCTGAGCTTGGAGGAGGTGACCCTTGAATATTAGCCAGCTGTCTTGGGCCCCTCTTCCTTCCAGGGCTTTGTCCCATGGTATGCTACCAAGCAGATCCCTGAAGAGGCCAAAGTCTGCTCTCCTCAAGTCTGGGATAGCGAGCTGAGTCTTTTATACGTAACAGTCACAAATACATGTGTTGGAGTACTTCCAATTTAAAATAAAATTACAGCTATCTAACTGATAAATAAACATGGTAAAATGGTGAGGAAACCAGACTTATAGTAAGGTCACAGCTTTGGGAAAGGCAAAACCCTTTATTTTTTTCTGGAGTGATTACTGTCCTGTAGCAGCACCATCCAGGACTTGCTGCAAGATGCCAGGAAACATTAATACCAAATAAAAAAGCTTAACATGTGAGAGAATGTGGCAAATCAGATTTTAGCCTGAAGCACTGAGGAGTTTACATGTACAATTCTGAAGACAGCATAAATCTGCTTACTGTATGTGCCCGATTTAAATACTGTGACCTGCACGTGAAAAGAAGCTGGCTGCACTCAGAGAAAAATGAAACCTCCAGCAGTATGAAATTGTACCATTTCAGCATTTGTTTCTTCCTCTAATGAACCTTAAGAATTACCATGCTTATCTGATTTTTTTTGCTACTTTAAACAATGCAGAGTCTTTTCATAGATCTAACTGTACCCCTGTCTAAAGTTTCAACACTTCTTTAGTTTCACCTGCAAACATTATAGAGTAGTACTTAAGTTTATATGAATGTTGCACATTTGTGTACAACTCGGCTGAAAATACAGCACAGCTATTTTGACGTAATTTCATTATCAATAACAAAGAAGTGCATCTCCAGTAGCGAGCTAGGAAAAAAATCTGTAGAAAATAAGCCTTGAGAACACATCTGAAAATTAAACAAAGCTAAACTAAAAAATCATAAAACAGACAAAGAAGATATTTTTTAATCTCTGCTTGAGTCTGTACTACTCTTATTGCTGCAGACAGCTTTTGAAGGAGACCTTTAACATCACAGGCTGATTAGTGTAATGAAAGAAGATTGCTCTCGCTGACAATAAATGCCCTGAATGGGGAGAAAAGCAATGGGGTGACACACGATGTGGAAGGGGGGGGAGGCAGAGAAGGAAGGAGAGAAGGGGACTAAGGATAAAAGCTACAGTGTATCATTGTTTATATTTAGATTACTACTACATCTTCCTTTGGTCACCCAAATTCTCTCCTGTAGAGCGCAGAGAGCAGTTCCTCCTTCATGAGTTCTTGCATCACCTTTATCCAAGATCTGGCTTCATAAGAGTGTGGGGATCAGGGCTATATAGAAACTGATTCCTCTCCAGGTGCTGTTCACATCTAAATGAAGGATACTGCTTTATACTGAAATCAATCTGCGCAGGTCAAACTACTTATCATTTCCCACATGGCTTGTCCCCAGTTGTTCTTTTGTTGTCTCTCTTTTATGAAAAAGGTTTTACTTTTATTATAAATGAAAAGGTGGGTTGCCCAAGTAACTGCTAGTTACACGTAATGACTAAACAGTAAAATGAATTTATATAGAAACAGTAAACCAAAACCGCTCTGGCAATCTCCAGTCATCTGCCATCTACTTCAATAATAAGCCTCAGATACAACTAGCTACAGTGCAATACAAGAATATTCTTAGGCATAGTAACAGCTTTTTATTATCCAATTGAGTAAAATAAAAATTACAGTCTATGGTGGTTAAAGAGAATAGCATAATATGTTTGGCCTAGAAAAAAAATAGTTAATAGAAGAACATTAAACAGATACCCAACTTAAAAAGCCTTTTTAAAGCATATCAAAAGCAGAAGTTATATGGACCCAACAGATGATCAAATTTCAAAATGAGCAAATGCAGAAGATAATACTAAAGCAACAAGATTGAATGTTTTGGGGTTTTTTTGTGTTTTTACTCACTCCAAGGAAGCTCATCACATCAGTTCCCGTATCAGAACCCCTCTTCACAGGGATTTGAAACAAGTTCCCTGAGATGCAATACCAGTAGTAGAGGCCAGGAAATGGAGACAAAACAAACAATAGAGAGTTGGCAGGACATACAGCACTTAAGAGTTTTAAGGAAACAAAAAGATGAAATGTCCAACCTACTGATAGTGCTATGCAAGTTTGTCCTTAAAACTGTCTCAAGTTCAGAGACTTAAAGGTGGTTAATGCGATGCCATACCTTGCCAGCAAGGTACGGACGGGGCAACTGATGTTTGTACTGGCCAAGCTACTAAAAACTCTTGTACAGAACAGAGGTGGTGAACCCAAAGATAAACACAATGTGTTGGGGGAGAACTGATCATAGCTTTCGTAGAGAAAAGACACATCTCACAAATCTATTACTATTTTTTTTTAAAGGAGTCCGTAAGCAAGCAGACAATGGAAAGTCAATTGATGTCCCCTGTGGATTTGCACTTGACAAGATCTCACACCACAGTCTCTTAAAAAAAATGTTTAGCTGCCAATGCATACGAGGGAAGATCCTCATGATCCTTTTAAAAGAATTTCTTGGGAAATATCAAACAGTGGCCAGGAATAAACAGACATGTTTCCACAGTCAAGAGAGGACTCTCGAAACATCCTATGAGATCTCTGCTTAGCCTTGTGCCATTCAATTCATATATGATCTATGACAACTGTAAAGCATGAAATGGCAACAACTGCTGAACAATTATTTGAGTCAGCAAAGATGTACAAAAAGATCTTGTAAAGATGAGCAGTTCCTCAGCAGAGGAAGTAACAGATGAAATTCAATGTCAGGCAATTCAAAATAATCCAGCTTCTGTGACCAATGATGGGCTATTAGCTGATGTATACAAAAATGACACCTTAGAATTAAAATAGAATTAAAATAAATATTTCTAGGACAGTATTAGTTCATTGCTCAGTAGTAGTTCAAAAATCCCAAATATCACTTCATGAATAATTATAGAAGGAACAGAAAAAACCCAGAGAGCACCATAATGCCGCTAAGTCTTAAATATCTTGTGCACTTCTAGTTCCAGTGGCTCAAAAATGACATAGCTGAAATTTAAACAGTACAGAAGAGCAAAGGTGATCAGAGAAATTAAACTGATCCCAGAACAAGGAAAAATGAAACAAAACAGGATTTTACAAGTCTGGAATACAGACAGGTGAGGGAAGCTAGAATATAGGTCTACAAAATTGTGATGGATATGAAGGCGGCAATTAGGGAATAACTATTTACTGTCTCTTCCTGTACAAGTAGTGGAAGTACAAGAAGATATTTCAGTGCAAGAACACGAAGACAACAAATGAAACTACCAACAAGAAAAATGGTATCTCCTTTTCCACAGAACATACGCTCAAGTACAGAATTCCCTACTACAGAACGTCGTAGGTGCTAAAAGTTCAGATGGCTCCAAAATATATAACTGAACAAAATAGATCAAACTCCTCCAGGAGGTACTCAGCATGGAAGCATTATTCTGGGCTTGGGGGGTGCTTGGCTGTAGACCACCAGATATTAGGAATACTTTGGCAAACCTCCCTCCTATGTGCTTATGCTTTTCTTCAGACATCTGCTTTCAGCCACTGCTGGAGAAAGCCTGCTAGAGCAGATGGCCCTTCAGATTGATCCAGCATAGACACTATCATGCCAACTTCCTTCACCAG
The DNA here is from genome assembly GCF_028858705.1 of Grus americana. Taxonomy (NCBI): domain Eukaryota; kingdom Metazoa; phylum Chordata; class Aves; order Gruiformes; family Gruidae; genus Grus; species Grus americana. The sequence goes on along the minus strand of NC_072852.1, from coordinate 134,053,919 downwards.
CTATAGTTCACACTGACGTTCAAGTGACAAGACATCTCTAAAAGCACTTATGTGACTGAGACACACAGAGAAAACAATCTATTGTATCCTGAAAATATTAACCTTGGGCCAGCAGGCCAAGCCAACATCAAGCACCATTCTCAAACCATACATAACAAATTACTACTATCAGAGATATTTCTGAGGAAACAAACTATAATATTAGCTAAGCACAGCTTCTGCTGGTATAAATATTGAACACTACACTTCACAGCACTGCACGCAGACCCTGACACTGAGCCAGGTCCACCTAAGACACATTTTCTGATTGTCACGGTTTAACCTGGCCAGCAGCTAAAGCAACCACAGAGCTGTTCACTCACTCCCCTCCCCACAGTGGGATGGAGGAGAGAATTGAAAAGAGAAAGGTAAAACTCATGGGTTGAGAAAAAGACAGTTTAATAGCACAGAAAAGGAAGAGAACAGTAACAACGACGACGACAAAAGAATACATAAAACAAGTGATGCACAACACAAATGCTCATCGCTCTAAGCCAATGCTCAGCTACTGCCTGAGTCACGCTGCCTCCCAGCCAACCCCCAGTTATATACTGAACATGACATCATAAGGTATGGAATATCCTGTTGGCCAGTTTGGGTCAGCTGTCCTGGTTGTGTCCCCTCCCAGCTTCTCGGGTGCCCCTCACCTTCTCATTGGCAGGGCACTATGAGAAGCTGAAAAGTCCTTGACTGCTTAGCAACAACTAAAACATCAGTGTGTTATCAACATTATTCTCATCCTAAATCCAAAATGCAGCACTATACCCGTGCTGCCAGAAAGAAAATTAACTCTATCCCTACTGAAACCAGGACACTGATAACAACCAAAGACAAAACATCAACACAAAGATTAAAGCCTGAATGTTAAGAACAGTTGGTCTGAAACAACTTTTCATCTACCTTCTCTATTTTATCTTCTATTAATTGTGTCCTGAGCTTAACTTCCTAAAACCAATGACAGTTACAGAAGATAAGGCTATAGAAGACTAAACATACCATGTAATCTGTTCTGAATAAATTCACCCATATCTAAGAAGCCTGTGTTTAAACTGTTCTTAAAAACTTCCCATGACAGAGGTCCTACATTCTCTCTGGGCATCCAAAATGGCTAAGACAGCTGAAAAAAACCTTCCCTAATTTTCAAATTGTCTCGCTTACTGCATTTCATCTCTCAAAGCCCTAAATTAGACCCTAAGATCTAAGTTTCATGACAGGAAATTGTTGTCCTGGGTATGGATGAAATTTAAAGCATCTTTTATCATTTTCAATCTTAGATTGCAGGATATTGGTTTTGACTGGTCACTAAAATCTGGGTGGGTTTTTTTTCCTTTAACTAATGATCTAACACATTTATATGCTTTCAGAAAAAGTAGTTACAAAAACCAAGAATACTTCCCATTATATTCAGTCTGAAATCTAAGCCACACTCTGTCAATTATTTTCACTTTCTAATGTGGTAATTCAAGGCAGATATACTAAACGAACCTGCAGAAAAAAAGTCCAGGCCAGAATAATACCGTAATATTTCAAATTAATCTCTACAATATAGTATCTGTCATACTTTCTTCCTTAACAGGAATAGTCAATGTTAATGTGACTTAATGAAGAATCCTGACAACATTATCATATTTTCAGAAATGAAATGACTTGATTACACTCTCCTTGAAGCTATTATTTACATCTTAATAAAGGACTATCATTACAGTTCTTTAATGGCTCAAAGTGATCAAATAACAGTGAAAAACATAACCTGAGAGCAAAAAATATTTCATCTAGCTATGTAAATTTGACAAGTGCGTATAGCATGCACAAACAACAGATAAAAAATAAGCACATGAAGCAAAATTGAAAGAACAAATTATTTATGCTCAGAACAGGGGAGAAAAAGGAACACATGCAATTTTAATAAAACTGCAAATTTTGGGCTCACTTTTAGAATTAAAAATAATTAAATACCCAGCCTGTAACTCTCTGTCCCCAGTTTCTATCACATGTCCAAAATTCTCAGTTTTGACTACGAATCTGTAAGAACCTTGCTTCAGATTTTATTAATGCTTCAAGTGTTACTGTTTTTCCACAACAAAGCAATACAATCCATAAAAATACCTGAATAGGTGTCCTGGTTTTGGCAGGGATAGAGTTAATTTTCTTTCTGGCAGCACGGGTATAGTGCTGCATTTTGGATTTAGGATGAGAATAATGTTGATAACACACTGATGGTTTAGTTGTTGCTAAGCAGTTGAGGACTTTTCAGCTTCTCATAGTGCCCTGCCAATGAGAAGGTGAGGGGCACCCGAGAAGCTGGGAGGGGACACAACCAGGACAGCTGACCCAAACTGGCCAACAGGATATTCCATACCTTATGATGTCATGTTCAGTATATAACTGGGGGTTGGCTGGGAGGCAGCGTGACTCAGGCAGTAGCTGAGCATTAGCTTAGAGTGATGAGCATTTGTGTTGTGCATCACTTGTTTTATATATTCTGTTATTATTATCATCTTCCTTTTCTGTCCTATTAAACTGTCTCTATCTCCATTAGTTGTACTTTTTTTTTTTCTTTCTTTCTTTTTTCGATTCTCTCCACATCCCACTGTGGGGGGTAGGGGGGAGTAAGCAAACGGCAGTATGGTTGTTTTAGCTGCTGGCCAGGTTAAACCACAACCTGAACAAGTGGAATGCATAATCAACTTTACTGATTGTTAAACAACTCTTTGATCTCTCTCAAGAGAGAACATGCAAGAAAAAAATCTGTACATATTATCTCAAAATCGTGCTGGTTTTCCAGCTCTGAAAATGGAGTAGACTAAACATATTAGTAGTACTTCTTTCCAGAAAATGCAATTGGACTCAACAATCTAAACTATCACAAAAATATCTTCTAAAAATTTTAGATCACTTACTTACACAGCCCCTTTTATATAAAGCCATTTTATTTCACCACAATTAACTTAACTTACCATAATAATACATCTCATTGATGATTTCTCAAGACAAGGTGAACCTTCTGAAGACGCTGAGAAAGACACTTTACAAATTGGGAGCACAGAAACATTAAGGCTGCGGTCAGCTTGGTACCTATTAGATGACTTCTGATTGAATGTAGATTGTCCTCATCTGACTTCCCCCTGCCTTCTCACTGCATGTTTGTACTGTCAGATCACCCTGGATCTGCCAGTACACATGTAGTTGCTCCCTTGCTGAAATCTGCCAAAATGGACTAAACTAGATTACAGGTACTGTGACCACTGGCAGTAACTGCAGACAGGTAGGTGAGGGTACGGATGCAGAGGTACCCTTAACTAATTTCACTGAGATTTTCCATATGTTCTTGACCTGCTGGGCAAAAGATTGAGGAAAAACAATGGGGATGGAGAGGACAGGAAACATGACTGTTCTCTTGCCTTCTTGCTTCTGTTCCTTTGGTACTTCCAATGAGAGTTCTGTGATACCAGTCTACTCATTCCTACTCACCTAACACCAGCTGTGAAAATGCTTACCATAAGAACAAATTATTCTGGTCAACAATATTAAAGTAATTAATTAAAATATGGTTTTCCTCTTTAACAACGTCTCTTTCTGTCAAATTTGAAGGGAGTGAGAAGACCCCAAACAGTTTGACAGAAAAGCTTTACACTAGAGAAACATGACAAGAGGTCCCCAGAGTAGGAAAGGAATTACCTTCAGAGATATCCCTCTTTATTCCATTTCCCTTCTTTCAAAGGTAGATAGCTGTACATTATAAAGCACAGTGGCTATTAAAGGGACTCTATAGCCCTATGTACGAACTTCCTTAAAGATGTAAGGATGATAAAGCATTCAGAATAGGCAGCTTCAAGACAGAATTTTGCAAGTATGAAAGAAGAAACACTAAATATATAGTTTAAAGCTTCAGTCATCACAGAAGCAAAAACTACTTTACTTTCTTAGCATTAGATTAATATAAAGTGCTGCTGCAGCAAATATATTATTGTCATTAAACAGGAGCATTTAACTAGCTATAACACAAACAGCAAATCTAGTTTAAGTCCAAGAATTTTCACAAGCACAAAAAAATTAAAGATTATCAAAAGCCCTCCTAACACTATTAAATAAAACATGTTCCCAGCGTTACTATGAAGAGACAAAAATTGTTTCCCAGAAACTATCCTATTAGCTTTAAACTACATAAAGAAAATTTAACAACATTTCATCCTCATCAGCTACTCACAAATCAAATCTTCAGTCTTATCTGCATACAGCCAGCTGGTTTTTAAAATTCTGCTGTAATTGAGGGGAAAAATAATTGAGCAATATTATTAGTCATCTTACCATTGTTCCCTGGTGGTTGTAATGCATCTCCTGTCAAGCTACACCATCCGACTGGGAAAATATCTCGAGAATCACATCTGCACCAATAGTCAAATGCTCCTCTCCAGCCATCAAATGTAACAAAAACTTCGTCTCCTTTAACATCTCCAATGGTTGCTGGGCAAATCAAGTATGGGTTCTTTCTATCTATAGCTTCAAGTTTCATTCCAACTTTAAAGCAGTTTGGCACAGGTTTTGGTGGTTCCTACAAAAGTAAGAGTGGTAGAATTTTTGTATTTCTATGGCCTCTTAAAAATAATAAAAAAGAAAACCCTCTATTTTTCTTCAATATCCTTACTTCTTATACTCACTACTGTCAAAAAGCTATAGAAGACATTCAAGGTAATTTACTCATCTTTCAGATTTGCTTTTGCTTTTCTGTAGTACAAAAATCTAGATTCTGTTCCCACAAACACAGCTGGGAATTAGCAAAATTCTCCATGACAGAAAAGCCCTGCAAAAAGTATTTACATAAGCAATAGGTTGCACCCAATACATTATGTCTGAGCAGCAAGACAGGCAAGACACTAAAATGAAATTATTACATGCTAATAAAGAGGAGGAGGTTTGCAGGGAATGGATATTTCTGGGGACTGATAACTGTCTGGTAAAAGCTTCACCTCCCAATTAATCCATGAAAAATTCATTAGCATTGGACATTATTTATAGGCCTCTGTTAACTCAGTTGGCCTTAGACCAATTCCAAGTGGACAAAAGAAAAACAAAAATCAAGTCAACGTGACCAGCATAAGTGTACCCCCACAGCAGGAGTTGTGACCCGATGGAACCAGAATTACCACCTCAGCCTCAGGAACCTCATTATCCAAAAGCCATCCCAGATGTGCTGGTAGGCTAGCACAGGAAAGCAAGGTTCATCATGCCTCAGAAAATTTATGTAATGTTATATTAAAAATTTATATATAATTATATAAAGTTAACACCCAAGCTATGCGATTGCAGGTCTGAACCCAACTGTTTGATTTGCTGACAGACTTGTAAATGTCACTCTCAGCCTCAGAAATGAAGGCATTCAATGTGACAGCAGGGTTTTACCACCCCGACAAAAAATTGAACCAATAAGTCATTTTAATATTATTGTTGTTTTAATATTCTTTATCATATTTCACAAGTGTCATGGTTAAAAAACTGAACAGCTTTTTCTGTTATTTTCAACTGCTTTCTCACTACATTTTAAATTACGAGTATGTGCCTAATGAAAATGTTTAACAAAACCTTTCCAAGCACTACGGTATTCCAATGGCTTATATTCCCTCCAAATACTTTTTACTCCTGTGTGCAATCACATGAATATGGTGCTGTTAAGAAACGTGAAATACATTGTATCTTAAATCCATGAGACACAAAAAAGTGAGCTAACAGAACTTTTCTAAATAACACACCATAAAGTCTCCACTCAGGAAAAGAGATGCCCATCCAATGGACTAGAAGCAGGTCGCTTCCTGTCTAGCTTTGTAGCTTGCCAATCCAGTTCAAAGTCATTTTAAATAATGGTATTGCCTTCCCATGCTGTAGACAACAGGGTAATATCTTGGCATCCTCATTAAAAAAATGTAACCACAGAACAATTGGTAAAAGTTGTTTACTAGCAGTCTCTTTCTTCTTACCTTCTTGAAGAATGCTGCAGGTGCCATTTCAGCTCCATTGAGAGTTCTTAAAAGAAACATTGGCCAAGAAGACGCATTCATCTGGAACCCTAAGTAACAAATAGGCCTACTTTCAGTTTGTAAAATAAAACAGGAGGAGAAGGATATAAAGTCTGTTTTAGTAACCCCTCATTCCCTCCATTTTGGACTTGGCCAAAATAAAAGTAGCCACGAAGGAACAACAGGGCTGCTGTCAGTGCCGTGCAATGCATGTCCATCCTGACTGACTTTCCTGCAGAATCACTTGTCATAATTTGTGATATTACAGATAAACGTCTAAGACTTAACAACATGCCAGCTCTCGCACAGGAGAGCCTAAGGTTGTCCCACACAGCCCCTGGTCCAGTGGAACTTCCCCAGCACAAGCGCCTAGCTTACCTTTCAGGTCTCCTTTTTGCTCTCATTCTAAAACAACATCCTCTGCTCCAGCTTCTCTCATTTATCAAGGAGAAACCTTTTTGAGACTCCTGTAATTCTTTTACCAGACCACAGACAAAAAATCAGTTTCTTCTCCCTCCTCCATTAAATAAATAAATAAATAGCCTTAAAAACCAACACATAACGGGGAAGCACAAAAATACAGTAATTTTAAGAAATGCATGTATCATATTGGAAAATGTAAACTGGAAGACATTTCTACTTTAATATTTTTCATTAACAAGTGAATAAAAGGCACAAACACCAATTAAATGTGTTTAGATGAACTACCTTATTCAAGCAGAACAAATGTTTGGCTGAAAACATTCTCATTCAAGATAATCTTCCCTCAGAATCAACTACTCTCCAGTTAAAAAAATAAAAGAAAACAAAAATCCTTTTGCTTTCTGTCCCTTCCAAATGCATGTTTCAAAGTAAGGAGCAAGATAACAGACATAGTGGACATTTTTTCTGCTTCTTCAGCAGTTATACATCTGGCACAGTTTTACAGAAAAACAGACATAATAGAGCAAATTGGAAAATTTTCCACAAAGCAAATAGTAGCAGAATGTGCCAGGAACTGATGAGTTCCCTCGTAACTGAGCCTCAACAATTCTCTTAAAAAAATGTAACTAGAAAGGTGGAACATCTTGGCAATTCTTGATCGGTTAAGTCATTAAGTCATCTAAAATTAGATTATATGCTATAATGGTTCTTTAACTAGCACCTTTAAGCTATTTTCATTTGAATAAACAGTTTTCAAGTTGGAACTACCTATACAATACCTAAATTAATACAAAGCTCATATTTGATAAATGGTATCATAATCTGAGGACTGCTGAGCTGATTATCAGTCCTGGTTTGATACCAGAGTCTTTATACAATCTAAATAACCATGGTTACTGAAACACAATATTCCTAACCAGCTAGCCCAGAAAAGACAGATACGCAAGACAGAGAAATGACAACTAAGCAACAGTTTCAATTAGCTTCATTTGGCTTTTAAGTTGTCCTGGTAAAACAAGAGAAAATGTTATCCGCGACATAATTTGCTGAGAACATTAAGCTCTCGACAAAAAAGGCTCACCCATGAAAAACAGAGCGTAGAACAGGAACCCTTTGCTACATTAATCACTTTCTCAAAACCCTTATGTAACATGCATAATTAAACCTATGTAAAAATCAGGTAGGACGGACTATTTTAGCTAGTTATTATGAGAGAAGCAGAACATTAGTATCCAGAAGGTTCCCTACCACTCAGAAAAATAAAAAATTTAAAAAAAAAAAATCAGTTGCTTAAATGTCTAACAGGAGGTAATTATACACCCAATTACCTCCCACCTTTGCCCAGGAACAGGATGCTGTAAAACTGCCAAAAAGGCTTTTTCAAAAATTTATCTAGGTATGCCAGAATGTTTGATTGCTGGAATTTAGCCTATCTCTAGAAAAATCTAGGGCAGGAGGGACAAAATAATGGCACTCACATTCTTTTCTGAATAACCAGCAATTGTTCGGAGGGCAGGTAAAAACTTACATGCCTGGGTGCAGGGAAACAGCTGCTTGTTAGGTGCTGCACTACACGCAGCCTGACCGAATAGGAGCAAGAAACAGTATCCGAAGAGAAAGCATCAGCCTTTCTACTGACGGTCGTGGAAAGTTTCTCTTCTTAATGGATCGACTGCCCCCATTATACATAACCAGGGTTGGTTTATGCATCAGACTGGTTCAGAAACACATGTAAAGAGCACTGTGCTCCTGAACTGAAGCCGTATATTTAACACTGTACATACGTGTAGCTGAAGGAATAGGTATACTCTTCTCTGTCACAACCCTCTCTCACACTGCTATCACTGCATTCATTCTACAAGATTATACCAAGAACTTCAGAGAGGTTAAACTGAATAACTTCTCAATAAAAAAAAACCCAAAACAATTAGAATCTTTCCCGCCAGGTGGCAAAAAATTTCCAGTGCTTTCATTCAAAACCTCTATATATCCACAGGAAAGAAGGAAAGCATGCCATTCTGGGCTCAAGCTGTTTCTATCTATCCCAAATATTTTTCTAGACTGGCACCCTAGTCACATGGCTGCTCTTGTGTTCCCAAAGCAGCACAACAGCACAAAAATCTACCCTTATAGCCTATGTGAAGTGTCTTAATGGTTATGCTCCTGTCTCTGTTTGCCTCTCTACAACATAATCAAGTTTCATACTGTAGTGAAATGATACTTTTCACTTCATCCTTCAAACAGAAGAACTGAAAATTGTTAACAAATTGGGATGACAAGGTTTTTGAGAGGCTACTAAGAGAAAACATACCTATCTTCACTATACCTCTGATGAGAAATCTATAAGAGTTATTGATGACACCAAACCACAAGTAGGTTTGTAATCATAAGATGGGAAACCAGCACTAATCAATTTCTGCTTACAGTTAATTTCTTATGTTAAAAATGTTATTGCTTGTATCTTCTAAAAATTACAGAACATAACAGGATAACAGGGAGGGGGTGTTGCTGTTGTGACGGGTTGGGGGGGGAGTTAAGATAAATTTTGGTCATTATTTTTCCTCCTTTTTAAAAGCAGAACCATTTTCAGCCCAATGTGAAAAATGTGTTTCTTTAAAGATTTCCACACCTAGAAGTTTAACCTGTAACAAATATGGTACAAGAATACAGATCTAAATAGACAGGCTAGTCACAGCAAAGAAAGGTGATATCACACTTTTGTGCCCCTAGTAATTAGTCAAAGTTACCTCTGACTATTCATCATATAGCAAGGAATTCCTTTGTTCCCCATTTAATAAACTTCCTTGATAAGACTAACCCAAGCACTATTTCTCAGTTTGGGAAGACACAGAACATTGTCACCCATATTGCTCATGGAAGGCAAAAGAAATTCTGCATACTATTTCTAAGCACAGGAAAGCTATGCCTTGTTTCATGAGCATTCGTCCTGCTCACAAACGAGTCACAACCACCTGATGAAACACCCCCCCCCAATGTGTGTCGATGTGAGGAGATGAGAATCACCAGCAATACAAGCTTGCAGTTTACTATTTTTCCTACCTCAGAGCAGAATGCTGCAATACTGCCGTTAACCCGCCCTATGCTGCCTTTCCCACACCACAACCAATTTGCTCAGTGCCCAAGAAACCATTTGGCCTGCCCTGAAGTGAAGCACCTCCCGCAGCCCTGCTGAGCATTTCACAGGTTGGTTAAGAGCGAGCGCCTTCTAGTGAGTTGCTCTGACTTATTGCAGAGCAAAAAGGCAAGTTGGCTTTCCCCAGTTCTTAGGAAGGTCTACTAAAAAGGAGCACGCACAGCATCAAGCAAGAAAATGTTGTATCCAGACAGGTTCTGTATAATGGAACATTTATAGAATGGGCAGATGATGGCGTATATCATCATTACAAAAGCTGTCAGAAACTCCCATTTAATATTAAGGGACTATTGAAAAAAAAAAAAACAAAAAACAAAACACAAAACTGAACTCAAACTAATGATTCTGCTCATGTCAAAGAAATCCAAAAAGAAGAAAAAGCCACAATTCACTTAGCCTGAATTAGTTTGTTTACCTCTTTTTCAATTAAATAATGGTTGGGTGAAATGTTAGTACCGTTGAATTTGCCAAGACAAAAAGGTAAAATCAACTTCATGAAAGCAATACTCCACACACGTTAATTAGTTCAGAAACTTTGTTTCTTACCAAGCGGAGGCTGGAGCATGCCCCCTTTCTTTTCACAAGTCCCGATGGGCTGTATGTCCGAGGAATCCACAAGCCTCCAAAAATCATTTTTGTTGTCACTTCCATCCAGGCGCAACCTTAGCCTGGCACCGGTGATTCCAATTACTGTAGCTATACAAACGGAGGTAACATTGCGAGGATCATGGGCTTCCAGTTTCATACCAACTTTGAAATCGTTCGTAGGTGGAATTCTAGACTACAATAAAAGGTAAAAGACTTTCTTATTGCTGTTAGTATTGTTAAATTTACCAGCCAGTTCAATATACAGCCTTCAGACATCCAAACATATACAAAATGGTAAATATGAAGAAGCCTTTGAACTTGGAGTGTTTAGCAGCAAGTCAGAAAAAGCAGCTGGATAACCTACCAACAGCTACCATTTCAGATAATTGATGTTCCTACTGCATAAACATACTGATTTCTTAAACTATAAGCACACTAAGGGTAACAAGGGAATCCTGGCAAAGATATGAACATGACATATGAACACTGTAAAAGCTCAAAGCAAGAAAGAGTTTCTGCATCAAAAAAGTTTACAACACAAAGACGACAGAAAAAGGAGTTAGCGTTAACTGCATTTTACAGAAAGAGAAACTCCTAAAGTCACATAAAACTTCTGTGCCAAGACAAAAATTGCAGCTTGTGCCTGTTCATAAAGAACTGAATATATTCATACACATACAATGAAATGCCAATTTAATTAGCACAGGGAAAAGAAATGTGATGAGTGCAACTTGGTCTTTGAGCAGAACTTTTTGTCACAAGCTAAAAGATACACAAAAGAGAAGAAGAATATTTTTTACTCATATATCAACTGGCAGAGATTGTGTATCACAGTGTGATCAGTTGCCTACTGTAGTACCACAGGCAATAACATCATCTAATGATGTTCAAAACTTTTTATTAACACTAATTGGGACTGAATGCCTCTCATTATTCTCTTTAGATGTCTCCTCATTTCCAGCCTAAATTTATTAATGGAAATGTTTTCCAACATTATCATTTAACTTCTTTTTGCACCTTTGCAAATAACAACAAAATCTACAGAGTATTTACAGAGGGCAGACTGACCCTTTCTCAGTACTTTTCCAACAAGTTAAATAAGCCAAGCACTGAAGTTTCTCTTGCGAGAGGATGACTATTCTCTACCACCCTGGAAGCCCTTTTCTGCAACTGTTCCAGTACAAAGCTGCTCTTGAACACAGACGCCAAGAACTGTAGGCAGCCTTCCCCCCATGACATTTAAACCCAGTAGCTATCCCATCCTACCCAGACCATCACAATCTGAATCCTAATACGGGAGGCAGGTAGAAAAACCAAAGCTATGGGCATTCATGCTCACAAGATTCATATGTCCCTTCTCCTGACCTGGTCAGGCAGGGATCCCATAGTAAGCAGATAAAGGTGCATTTATCTGTCTGGGTATGCAGGAAAAGGCTGAAGAAATCTGCTACTGCGACAGGTGCTGGTGATATTTAGTATCTACCACATTTAATTTTTAAAACACATCTTGCTCTACTTGCTATGGTGTGCAGGTGCACTATTTACAATACACCCTAGATCAACAGTGGGAACCCTGGAGTAGCCCAAGCCCAAAAGACAAAGAGGCGAGTAATATTCAGTGAACGCTGAGTGTAGCATCTGCCAATGCTGCATTTAGACAGCAGGCTGGCTGAAAGTGGAGCCTGAGCATATTAAATTTAAAGGGCAATTCAATTTCAGGATATTGCTTGTCAAGCTGTTATTTTCTACAACCATGAAAGGCAATTGAAATTGGGGAGTTTGTTTGCTTGTTTGTAGAAAAGGTGAGCTGGTTTAAATAACAACAACTCAAGGCCTTCTACTAAAAAGGTAATTCCACCATGCCAGTCTGTCCTTACAGCAAAATAACAAAACCCGCTCGGTAACAGCCTTGCTTTAAGCTCTGTTCAAAACACAAGGGACTGAGTTTTTTTGGTTTTCAGCCACTTGAAAAAAAGTTTCAGGGTGAGAGAAAGGGACGTGGAATGCATCGAAATTTGAAGTAGTAATTAAAAACAACTTAGAGCAACAGATAAAATACCTTCTAGATTAAGATAAATACTTTAATCAATTTCCATTAGCTGTCTGTGCCTGTACCTTAATTTATGGTAGAGGCTTTAATTTATTGCTCCCCAGGTCACTTTTAATTACTACAAAATTTAAACTTTGTAGAATTCCCACAGGTCACAAATTCTGGATATAATTGTCAAATTAAGGTTCTCTCTGCTATTTGCTTTCTGGCTGGCCACAATAGTGTATTTCTTTGCATTACACAGAGTGATAATGACACGTACAATTCATGTGTAACCCATTAAAAGTCAGATTAGTCCCACACAAAGCTCAAGCACTTTAGTTTCTAAAACCTGCAAACATTATGTAGTGAGAGGAGCTAGCTCTGCACTAATTAACATTGCATATCACTTTCTACTTAAAGGTCAACTCCTACAAAAACTGAAAGTTTGCATATGTAAATTGTTTTGAAATTTGCTATGCACAGAAATTAAAGCTCTTCTTTCCAACTCCTTAAGCAATCCAGGTCACTTGGATTTATCTATCTCAGTCAATGCACGTCACTTGAAGATCTTTATTTAAGGTGTTATGCAGTTGTTCAGTTTGGACCTCTTGAGCATTAGTGGGGAAGAGAAAGATACAACAAAGGCATAAAGAAAGGCTTCTGAGCAGCCTTCTGCAGTAGCTACATCTCTCGGGAACATACACTCTGGTCATGGTGGTTTATGGTCCGTGGGTATGGCATTAACCTCAGAATGATCCAAGGATACGCTACTGCCTTCTGCCTCTCCCCAAGCAGAGTTTGAGGTCTCTGCCTTGAGCTGGTATCCGCTATGAAAAACACATACTGTAGAATTAATTTCTGAAGCTCCACTCAGAGCTATGGACTCAGAGCTATGCTATTCTTAGCCATCTCTCATTGAAAACAGCATGTGAGGGGCTCTTTGTCTTTTATCCTCATCTGCAAAGAGCAAGCTGAGATTCAAGATCTAGTACAAGGAAATGCTACTACCTGCATTTCTCTCTCCTGTTCTCCATTCCTGCAGCTACTTCAGACTCACTCAGTGACAGTTCCTCTCCTCCTCAGACTATTCTGTTTGTGTTGCTTTTTGTTTGGTCCCCACTGAAGGTCAGTATCATTTACAGTACCATCAGACTACCAACAAACCCTAGAAGATACCTTTCTGAACGTGCCCAATCCACTAAACTAGACATGCACCACTCATCACAATACAGTTCTATCGACCTGAACTATCCACTTCCTTCAGCACCTATCTTCCTAACGCAGTGAAGGCATACAGACCAAAACTAATCCTATTTAACTTCTCACAACTAAGATATTCCTCAAGTTGGGAAAATACCAGCCCCAGCTCCCTATACAGAGAGAAAGATGCCTGCAGAGGTCAGCTCAGTCTCCAGTGGGCTGAATACCTAGAGGTCATTAGCTCACACAAGATGGCAGATTTAAACGGCATCTGCAAATACACACCAAATGTTCAGGCAAGAGGTAAACTTGTAGGGCACAATATAAAATAATACATTTAAACACCCTTCATGATAAATCCAATATTTGCTTTGTAGTCCCATACATTCCCCTTGATTTTTTAACTTCAATATCTGTTACTCCTCGGTAAAAAGCATTCTGCTAAGAGACAAAATCAAACATATTTGAGAGATCCAGGAAAGAAGTGGTGTACAAACTCTGCTAGACAGACACGCGTATCTTGTAGCTAGCCAGAATTGAAAGGACTCTTTCAGAAACGGGGCAGGAGAAAGGCTCTTCTGAGGATCAGCCAGATTTTAATTCTCATTAAAACCATGGTACCTCTAAGATTACTGAAAAAAGTAGAAAATATTTTTGAACTCTGATAAGACTATCTGTTTTTATTAACTACCCCTTTTTTAAAGAAAACAGAGTCCAAAGCTACAATTTTAATGAAACCCCAAAGTCTGGCTTGAGGCAGAAACCAAGAATGAAAAACTTCAGCAGCTAGCAGCTGCCAAAACTGTAAGCTACTGATAACTAGAGATCAAAAGAAGTCAAATGGGAAGTTTGCAAGCATTCTAAATATAAAAGTTGCTCTAGGATCACCCTGTAACATGCATACATACACACACACTTGCAAAATAGTATCTGGCATACCTGTCTGAAACAATGTAGAGGGGCAGCTACTGAGTCAGTCTCTTTCAGATAATCATCCCAATTAAACTGTTCTGGAAGACATAAGATAAAAAAAGACCATACAGACAGTTTTTAAAGGGAACTTAAATTAAAAGGGGGGTGGGGAAAGAAAGGGACAGAAAACCCCAACTATCTTGCAGAATACATTTTTTTCAAGAACAGGAGTACTCTCAAATGGAAACTCCACCTTTGAAAAACATACAACCCTTGAAGGAGCTTTAAGAGTACCATTAATTCATAGGGGTGATCACACAATAGGCGAAATCAATATAAAAATCAATATAAACCTTCCCCAATTTTTTTTTCTTTTTTTTTGTGGCCCACATACAAAGATCTAAGTCAGGCTATTTAGATTCAATTCTGTGCATAAGGAACTCCCAAGCATCCTTGTACAAATGACATTCGCCTTTCTGTACCTTAGTTCCCCTAAGAGCAGGACTGATACAATAACCTCATAAGAGTACTGAGATGATACATGCTGAAAAACACAGACACATAGATTCTGTTGAAATATATGTTGAGAATACTATCCCCAGTCCACTAGAAAGCAAAAGGATTAGCACAGCCTTCCAACTGCATCTTTGTCTCCTTTATCAGACTTCAGATGAAAAGTTTCTCTTTGTAGGGTAAATATTCTAGCAATGTTCAGCAACAGAATCATGGTATTTTTTCCAGTGTTAACATTGGCATTGTTTATGTGCATGGGTGAACATATATTTTACGTTTGATTTAATCAGTGTTAGCGGTTTTGCATGAATGGTACAGTATGAAGTACTAACATCAAAGATATAAGCAAACATTACTTAATATAAAGCGCAAGAGAAAAACTGCAATGGCACAGCTAGAGTTTTTGTTCCTAAATTATCGAGGTGAGCCCTTGTACTTATTTTTCTTGTTTGGGCAGCTGGCATCTTTCTGATGCTGCTGAAGAGTAAAACACCCAGGAACCCCAAAATGATGCAGTGATGCCACCCAGCGGCTCAACAACGGCCATTCACACGGTCTATAGCAAAATCGTTGGTGACGATGGAGAGACCGCACCGGGTTTATCAGTAATCCTTCCAGAAACGCCACTGGGCACAGTTAAACACATCGCTGCAATTTTCAGGAGAGAGGAGAAGCAAAGAAACAATCAGAAAATAGCAGCACTTTCCAGCACTCACACATTGCTTCTCTGAAGGCTGCGTGGTGGCTCAAACCCAGAGTCTGCCTCCATTAGCACAGCATTTAGTTGAAAATATATAATGCCTCAAGCAGGAGAGAACTACCCCGTTGGCCTGCTGAGATCCTCTTTTTTTGGCCTAACAGACTCTAAAGTGAGTGCTTTGTCTTTGGCACTGCGGAGGCCATGTGGTTGTTAGCTATGTAACAAGTCAGTAAAATCTCAAAAGCTGTTAGTTTCGTGGTCTGGACTGCATGTAGGCTGGTAACAAAGACATTTCCATACAACATCTTGGAAGTCCGCCTATTTGGGAATGAAAATTTTATTGACACATTTATAGAGTTACATCGATTATGTATTACTCACAAAAGGCAGGGTACCTGAACTTAAGCATATGTTAGATATTTGTATTTCAGGAAGGTATGCTCAGGAAATGGCTCTTCAGAGCTTTCTCCAGAAAGTAGTCGCCAGATCTGTTGCTCTTTTCATTGACAGAGCAAGGAGGCTGCAAAAATTAAATACAATGAACTGCTAGCAAAGCTTCATCTTATGAAAATTATTCTGAGTCTAATAATTAAGTTGCCACTTCAGCTTGACTTCTGATTTCAAAAAGAGAAAAGAAAAAAAGTTGTTTGGGTTTTTTTATCAGAGTTTACCTTCGTAATCTTTAAAGTACCCAATTCAATAACATTAAATCTAGCAAAAAGAAAGTGTTAGCTACATCCTAGCTGTCTCAGATCTAACATGATGTAAAAGCTGTAATCGTGAATCAGAGGCTTACTATGTTAAGGACCATATAAATGTAGATACTTCAGAGGCAGCACCTTTCACCAGGAGAAAGCCCCGTTCACCTCCTCTGAAAAAAATATCTCTCTATACCAACATTTCCCAAATTATCTCAATTGTTATAACAGGACTGTAAATTTGGTGGAATGACCCAAAAGTCCAGAGGGAAACAAACAGTTGTTTGGGTTCTTTTCCAGGGACTATTTATTAGAAAGACACTTAACGTAACACAAACAGCCAGCTACAGATAAAGCCAAAAGGAAAACAATGTTGCCTGACTCTTGGCTTAAAATCCTGGATATCAAAGTCTCTTTCATCAAGCAGAAATGACCTTAAGTTTAAATTAGAATCTCTCCACCTGTGAAGATATGCTGTATTAAAGCCAAGCTCTCAGATGCTGCTAATTATCATTTAATTACTGCAGTCATAGAAATGAGATTAATGTATGTTTGCAACATGTAAGATGCATGTCTAGGAAGATAATCACATTGAAAAAAAATCTCTACACAAAAAGCTTCTCTGTATTCTCAGTGTGCACAGGTAAAGAAGCAGTTTTATATATATTTCTAATTCGAAAGCCCCTGAAAACTTGCAACCCCTGAGAAACAGAAATCCTTAAGAAAACTAGCTTGCACAAAATGATTTAACATTCTCTTTCCACTTAAACCTGCAGGCTGAATTAAAGAGCTTAAGAAAAACCCATTATGCAACAAGCACAACCTCATAACCCACTAGCAAAGGGAAAACTAGACAGGAAATTTTTACACTGAAGAACAAACCAGCATATACTGGAAATGGGAGGGGTGGGGGGGAACCCACACCAGAAAGAAACTAGGACCTTTTGTTTAAAAAAAAAAAAAAGAAAGAAAGAAAAAAGAAACAGTTTGTAACCAACACACGAGCAAGACTCTAAAACAGTTATCCAAGCCAAACAATACAGGCAAATAGCCTGACTAATTTAAAAATGGAGGAAATAAGTTTATACCATAGTTTCTTGCATTACTGGCAATGACCCATGGGGCAACGACCCTTGGTGTTCTCTGCACTGCTGTATCAATACCCTATCACTTCTTGTCAAACCTGCCAATCACAAAGTAACTCAAGCTAAAAAGGAGCCCAGGAGGTCTCCAGTCCAGCCTCCTGCTCCTCCAGGGTTCCATCACCCTCAGAAGATTTTTTTTTTCCTTCCGTCAAGTAGGAATTTCTCATGCTCCAGCCAGTATTTGTTGCTTCTCACCCACTGCGCCTCTGGAGGAGCCTGGCTCTGTCCCCTTTACAGTGCCTGTCAGGTAATTGAAGCCAGCGAGACAATCTCCCGTAAGCTTTCTCTTCTTTCAGCTGAAGAAACCATTTTTCTGGTTTCAGTATCAGCTTTCTGCTTACATCTTGCATTCAGGCTCCTTCACTTTTTTCGGTGGACTACCAGCCAGCTTGCCCCAGTATAGCAGTGTCTTCCTTGTACACTGGGGACCTCAAAACTGAACACAGTGTTCCACATACGGTCTAACAAATACCAAAAAAAAAAAAAAAAAAAAAAAAAGCAAATCCCTTCTCTCTGCCTGCTGCCTGCAGTTTTGCTGATAGGACTCGGTATGCAGTTGACATCTTTCACCACAAGAGCACACTGCTGGCTCACACTCAGCCTGCTGTCTGCCAGGACTCCGGGGCCTTTCCTGCAGAGCTGCTTTCCAGGCAGCCAGCCTCTCCCCCGGGCTGCTGCAGGGCTCCAGCCTGCCCAGGTGCAGCAGGGACTCTCCCTTTGCCTTTGAATCTTACGGGGTTCCGGTCAGTCCCTTTCTCTAGAACGGGGAGGTCTACCTGAAGAGCAGTCCTGCTCCTCCCAGTTAAATACTGCCCGCAAACTGGCTGTGTGTTTTGTCCCATTGTCCCCATCTGTCAGGCATAAAATAGCATTAGCCTTAGTGCTGACCTGTGAGAAAAGCCACTAGCTACCAGCTGCCAGGTGGCCTTTGCATGTCTGGCAGTCCAGTCAACTTTCCATCCACCTACCCAAATCACATCTCACCAGTTTGGCTGAAAGGACACTATAGAAACCGTACAGAAAAAGCCTTGCTGAAGTCCAGACGAACAACATCCACTGCTCTCCCCTTGTTTACAAAATCACTTATCACAAAAGGCAATCAGTCATACACGGTTCACACTTGGGAAATCCATCTCAGCTGTTCCTAACCTCATCTGTGTCCTTTATTTGCTTGGAAATGGCTTCTAGGAGGATTTTCTCCATAGTCTTGCTGAAGACTGAAGTCAGGTAGGCCAACCTGTAATTCTCCAGGTGCTCCCTTCTTGTCCTTCTTGACATTGGGCATGCTGTTCACCTTTTTCCAGTCATCATGAAACTTCCCCAATCACTATAATCTCTCCAAAAATCAGAGAGAAGCCTCACAGTGACATCAGTCAACTACCTCAACACTCTTGGAGGCACCCTATCTGCTCTCATGAATATGGGAATGCCCGGTTTGCTGAAGTGCTCCTGTCTTCTTCTACTGTACTTAATACTTCGGTTTAGTTTAAGTCAAAGTTTTACAAAATTTAAATTGAAGATTTAAACTATGAGTTAAGTGTCACTTGTAGATAGGTAGAATTTAAGGTTCTGGTTTATTTAGGTTAGTTAACTAAAGTATCACAATAGCCTAAACACTGTTCAAGCAGATGGAGCACTTTGTGTCTTCTTATCTCATGCCTAGGTTCCCTTGGCATGCATCTGACCTTTTTACACAGAGACGTATCTTTCCTAGTCTTCATCCCACAATCTCTCTTTGTCAAAGCTGAGGTTTCCTTTTAATGTTGGTTTATATACTCCTGCAAATGTAGTAGTTTAAGATATTTCATATCCTGCTTTATACCTTGTATCTCCTTCTATATGTTGTGATCATTCAATTAGAATTCTTCTCCTCCTGTCTTTACCTACTCTAGTCTATTTTTTCACCTGTTCTTCTCACGTCTCTATTTGTCCACTCCTCTTCAACTTTTCCTATAATACATCTCCCTGAAAACTCTGGACATTTCCTGGATGCTATCCCAAGCATTGTAAGATATCTTTCTTCATCCAGCATTAAGAGGCTCTTTCTTCTTCCTTGCCACCAACAAGCAGCAACAACACAGGATAAAAATTATTATCCCATCTATAGAAAATCAGAGATCTTGCATGATCTTGAGCAAGGCACTCCTCTCTAAATGTTTGAGAGAGCTGAGTCTAGATTTCATGAGTAAATTCAGAGCTCAGACACTAGATTAACAGTGTGGTCCTGAGTGGAAGAACACAGATGACAGAATAAGGCTTGCCTACTTAGCACTGCTTCTCCACAAAGCTTTTTCAACACATTGCTCTCTACCGCAGGAGGAGGCAGGGACATTTTCCAGCAACTCATGAAATATGGTTATCTTATCCACATATGAAAAGCACTTTGCTGGTGGGGGGCAGGTCTTATGGAGCTCCGTCTGTCATGTCAGACAACATTATTTTAAAACACAGACATGTTATCTGAGTCCAGTTTTACTGGACCTCCTCTTATACTGCAGAAGAGGGAAAACAAGATACAAATACACTTCCTTTCCTGTCTCAAAGTAACAGGCAAGAAAAACAAAGACGACTGCTAGGATCCCAAGAAATGGAAGAATTAATCCTTGCAAATGTAACAGCAGAAAGCTGTACTATGGCTAGTGGTAACAGGGTATCGTATCTTTTATGCAAAGTCATGACCTCAACTACCGTGTTAGCATCTCGGCATGTTTGTTCAGTGACACTGCTCGTAAGGAACTCCTCCACCAGTTTTACCCAAGAAAAACTCTGAACCAGACCATCAATCAGGAGTCAGAGGGCACAGAAATATAAGCAGAGTGAGAGTTTAAGTAACCCAGTGACATTTTATCGAGAATTAACTAACGACTCCTGAAGAGATTTTTCTACTTCAGTCAACAGTATTCATGACATTTCTTACTGCCCCAAATTCAAGCAACAAACATGAACATACAAGGGTATATAAGGATGCTGCTGCCCTCTCACTGCAGCCCACAAAAGTTAAACTGCCAGTAATCCCATGTATGTGCTGCCCTATGGCACCTGCTGAGGATAACAGAGATTGTCTAAGCTCAATAAGAAACTGGATAACTTCTGGCTAGTGTGTAGTTTCCTCAGTTTATTGTAAAAACATAGTTGATTTGAAAATAGAATCTGTTTAAGGTAAAATTAGAATCCCAGGCAATTTAATCCAGTTAGGAATCCTAAAAACTCTGATTATTAAACTGATAATCCTTTCTTCGGCACCAGCAAACACATTAAGGAAAGAGAAGATAACTGCAGCAGAAAAGGCATGAAACTGGGAAATACACGATGAGAAGAACAGACAATCAGTAAAGATCTAAAAAAAGTTAATGTTTACACAGCGTCTTTGTTTATATACACAAAGACTACTTCTCTTGGCTAGTAAAACTATCAGGCTCAAGTCAAGCAGTTTCAACCATCATTTTCTATACGAAAACATATTTTCCTAACAGACTTAAACAAAAACAATGGTATGTTTTTAGCTACCCACCAAGTAATAGCCAAATAGTTTGAAAGAATAAATAAATAAATAAGGCCTCAGGAGACAGTACAATCCAAATACATGCTTTTTCTTTTTGGATACCTTAACTAATAACCTGACAGCTGCAATACCTACCACTTTTTAAAGACGGGTTGTTTGCCTGCTGATTCTTTCCATCTTTCTCTTTTTTAATATTCTTTGAATCTAAAAGACAAGATTCCATTACATAATGAATGTAATACTCACATCATAACGATGTCCAGCATAACACAGAATGCTTTCCAACAATACAGAATGTCTTGTTCCAAATACTGACTTTCTTTTGTTCATTTCAGGGCATAATCAAAATGATATTTGTACTACAAATTTAATCACTACACTATTTTTCTTTCAAAACAAATTGAGAAGTACAATATGAAAAAGCAGAGCTTTTGACTACTTCACATTACATTATCAGAATAAATCTAGTTGCAGAAAATGTAGTATTAGCTCCACAAAGAGCAACGCTGTCCTAATTTTTAACAGCTTTACTCAACCTACATGCAATTTGAGATCAAGATCACTGGATATCTTTTTAAATCTTGTCTAGACCACTGTGAACTGAGAAACAAGAAAGAAAAAAAACCCCAAAAAACAAAACCCACCCTAAAAGCATATTTCCAAGTTAAAGATTCCATTCTATATTTAAATTCTTGAATACTCAAATACAAGCAGTTCAGTGCACATGTCAGTTACTTAAAAAAAAAATTCAGAAGAATCTACCTTCTCTATCATTCATCTCTACACACATACAGAAAGGAATCTGTCATATTTCATTTTTGCTGGATTTCAGCGTGTATGAGACACACAGGGGGACTGGGAGGCTAGAATAGAGAAGACTGAAGAAGCTAGCTCCACTTGTTCCTTTTAGTCTTTAAAATATATTGGTTTGGTGACTTGCTTTTAACACTCATGGACTCAAGTGCAATTCAAATATGACACTGAGTTGGCAACCAAAATGCAAGTACATTTCCAGATTTAAAAAGGTTATCTAGCTCTGCTTGACAGAATGACTCGGTTTGCCTCAGCACTGGGAACAGGGCTGCTCCTCTGTGAAGGCTCATGCCTTGGGTCATCCTAGTCAGCCTTAATTGTTACAGGTGAAGAATCCTCTGGGGGCCCCAGTACAAGACAGACATTGAGCTGTTGCAATGAGTCCAGAGAAGGACCACAAAGATGACCAGAAGGCTGGAGCACCTCTCCTGTGAGGACAGACTGAGAGAGTTGGGGTTGTTCAGCCTGGAGGAGAGAAGGCTCCAGGGAGACCTAATTGTGGCCTGCCAGTACCTGAAGGGGCCTACAGGAAATCTGGAGAGGGACTGTTTATCAGGGAGTGCAGTGACAGGACAAGGGGTAATGGGTTTAAGCTGAAGGAGGGTCGATTTAGATTAGATAAAGGAAGAAATTCTTTACTGTTCGAGTGGTGAGGCACTGGAACAGGTTGCCCAGAGAAGCTGTGGATGCCCCCTCCCTGGAAGTGTTCAAGGCCAGGTTGGATGGGGCTTTGGGCAACGTGGTCTAGTGGAGGGTGTCCCTGCCCATGGCAGGGGGGTCAGAACTAGATGATCTTTGAGGTCCCTTCCAACCCAAACCATTCTGTGATTCTACGAAGGGATGGCTCACTGGTACCGAGCGATTGTGTTGGTAGCTGATTCCTGTATTTGCTCACACTTAAGTCTTTAGCTATTAATTGGCTTGCACTTGAAATAAAAACACTCCTAACCTAGAATAACAAGAATCTGGTGATAAGAAATACTTGAGATACGAGTTGTTCTGCAGCAAAGATTGAGCCTTAGTAGTGTTTCTCTTCTGTGTTTTCTGCAAGTAAGGCTTTTCCTGAAACACATAGTACTGACAAGCAATGTGTCACGTTCATCATTTCCATCCCACTTCTTTCATTATTTATTGCGGAATTGCTATGTACAGCAAGAGCCGAATCATGACAATCTTCTGTCATCAAATCCAAAATCCAGCCCCATTGGTCAGTGAGGAGGGGATAAGCCACCCACCTGGCTCTGTGCCGGGTACTCCTTTGGCCAGGGCACAGCACTGGCCAGGGCCCCCTCGGGGGCAGCCAGGCAGAGCCTCACCAGCCAGGGCCACCCCACATATATGAAGGGAGTAAAAGTAACAGAATGCAGCCCAGCATTGGGCACCCTCCCTGGGGATAGGTCAAGGCTGGGATGGGACATGGGCTCATAGGTGGGACCAGCTCGGCAGGGCCCATGGCTGGGCAGGGCTGCGGGGAGCTTTGATCCTTTGAAAAGGAAAGAAAATGCTATGTTTACTCCTTGACTTAGTCTTTTTTCTTGACTTACACACTCTTTCTTTTGGAAAAAGTTTGCTCTGAAACATTTTATTCTTGACAGGTTCCCAAAGAAAAACCTTTATGGAGGTTAACTTCCAATGGACCTGCTGAAATGCTTCTGGATGGTGCCCACAGAGCTCTAACCCCAGTACCTCCACAGGAGTAGGGCTTTAACCCACACAAGTGGACACCCTACATCCTGACAACAACCAGTGGGAATCTGAGAAGGCATAGTGTTAAAACTAGTTCAGTAACAATGACAAGACACAAGGCTAACACTCACCTTCTCCCTCCTACAGATCAAAATATATTTCACCCAGCCTTTTTGGGATGGAACTGAATCCAGCTAGTTTTCTCCTGGCTGGTGGCAATCACCAGCAGAGCCTTTTGCCATGTTCTACAAGCTCAGTTAGTCAGTTTTTCCCAAAACCAGTCAAGAGTGTTGCAGACATCAGCCTGACAGCTTACAGTACAGGTAACTTCCCAATCCACTTATTTCTGAAGAGAAAAATCCAATGGAGTACCACATAAGAGACTTACTGAAGAACTAATAACTGCTTCCTGCGAACACCCAGAACTTGAAAGGACAGAGTCTTGAAAGAGGATCTACCCAACAGTACCAGATTTCAAACAAGATGACAGCCTTTCATGATGAGAGGCATCAAGAACAGGTGAAAGAATGTGAAAAAAGCCTGGACACCAGGTGAGTTCTCACTGACAACCACCACCCGAATTATTTATTTCCTGTATCAGTTAGGTTTAGTGCCTGTCTCACAAATATCACAGCAAATACGAACGGAGAAATAGCACACTCTCAGCAACACATTTTTCTTATCATCAGCCACTAGAAATCTAGGAGAACAAGAAGAGATGATGACATTAATTGGAAGAAATGGATTCCTCAATAGCAGTTTAACCATCTATTTCATTTGAGGTGGAGGCATCTCCATTGATAATAAACCCAAAGCAACATCACTATCACTTGTTTTTGATGGCCAGAAATTTACTCTTTAAAATGCTCAAGTAAAACTCACCCAGCACATGCAGAAGCATCCAAAAATATGTCTGAATAAAACTAAGATGGTTTTCAAAGGCTCCCCTTGCTTTTGTGCATTCCAACCTTCAATGTTGGGAAGACTTACAAAGCTGGAGTGATTTATCTAAGCAGATGAAAAGCTACTAGCAGCAAGAATTACTAATCTGTTTTCACAAGAGATACCCTGTATCTACTACCACCTCAGAAAACCTTCCCCCAGTCTATACTTCATGGTTGCTATGATGCCTTGGTCTGGTGTGCCTCTTCCAATGTCAGTAGTTAGAGTGGATAGGAATTTATGGTTTATTTTCAAAAGCAACATTAAAGAAAATAAGCTTTTATTAAAATCCAATTTTATAAATATGAAATACCTTTTTTTGCCTTTTTTTAAATGCATGCCAATCTACATTTGAAATTTTGATATCCTAAATTCTAGTAAATTTAGTTTCAAAATTAAGACATGGAAGACTATTTCATCAAATCACTGGACTGAGGAAGATGAATCCCTCAGCATATGACCTCAGCTTGGTCAAACTTTGAGGTCAAACCTCAAAAATGAGGTTATGAAAAGGGAAATACTTCTGCAGATACAAAGAGTATTTTCATCTCCTTCACCTAGCCACATACAATGACTTATTCCCTGAAACCTGAAAAGTGGACTTGAAAATGGGAACTTTATTCATATATTAGAGACAGAAGAGACTTACTAGTTCTAGGGTCTTAAAGCTCATGGTGATAACAAAAATAGGTCAGTTTAATTCATTATCTGTCTTCCTCTATTCATAAAGTCTATTTTTCAAGAGACAATTTTTGGTCTACTTTCCTATGTAAAACACAATACGTTTTAGATCATTTTGTCAAAACACGAATGAAAATGAAATGCTGCTACTGTGGACTTAATCACACGCTACTCAGCTCTCAAAAAAAAAAAAACCAGCAAAGAATGAGATACCATTTCCAAAGAAAGTTTTAAAAATATAGTAATACATATAAGTATATAGAGTTTGTATATTTGCTATGTAAATATATATATACATTTAGCTTATACAGGGTAAATACTTATTTTCAAAACCACATGAAACATTGTTTTCTTCTAGGTAGCAAGATTAGAATACAGCATATGCTGAAATTACAAAACCAGCATATTCTATTGTTCACCAACTAACTGTTTTTCTACAGTGCACTTCATAAACTAAAGCTGTAGATACAAAACAAGATTAGAGTAAGATTATTTAACATAGTGCTTTCTGCTTACCAATTCAAAACTCCATGTGTTTACATTACTCCTACCCTATCTGTAACCACAGAATTCTTCTGCTGATAAGATTACTCAACAGAAGACAGGCAAGAGCAACCACATCTATCATGCAAGAAATTAGAGACAAGGAAGAAAAAAAGACAAAGCCATCTTGACTGACTTGTGAATGCTAACCCCCTCCCCCCCCCCAAAAAAAACAACAACAATCAGAGAAGGCACCTGTAGAATGAAAGGTCTGGTAAAGATAATCCTGGTGACCAATGTATAGTTCTTCTTATAAACACCTGTGCTGAGCTCCAGCTTCTTGTCTGAGATGCTTTAAAAATCCACCACACTTCTTTCTGGGAAGAGTTAACCTTTCAACAAACAAGATGATTGCTTTGTCTGCGTGCTGGCAAGCATTATGTCTTTTGACAGTTTTTACCACAGAATGGTGTGCTACATGAGGAGGCATATGTGTGTTATCTTCTAAGAGCTGCTATTTGCTTGCTGTCCCATGTGGGGAAAAAGCAGTTCACACTCATGCTTTTGAGATTTCTGCAGCTATTTCTTAGCCACCTCAAAGTCTTCAACTCTGACAGGTATTCAAAACATGGCAGAAGACCATTTTTCTCAAAGAAACCCTTGTCTCTTCCTGATGGACATGAAATACCTTTGGGTGACAGAAACATTTGCTCTTCCCACACCACAGAGTTACTCACCTTCAGATGAGATTTATTAAGAGAAGCCCAAGACTTACCATTGCTCAGGAAGAAGCCTTCTTCACTCCCTACCACACAGAGTTGTGAGCACCTTTTAGCTACCCTTCAGCAAGCCTCAGTGCACACAGTTGAGGATATCAAGACAGAGTGAACATGCAAAGTCTCCTTTCCCTTCTTTTTTGTGCTTCCCTGGTAGGATTCTTATCTTATCTGCCCAGAGCACGGTGTTTCTTTTAGTATATTTAGACAACAACCATGCAGAAAACCTACAAGAAAAGGGGATAGACTCCCTCCATAAACTCTTGGTGCAACAATTAAACAGATGACTCCTGCCATTACAGAAAATCTATTACAGCAAAAGACAATTATTTACCAAGGGAGCGCACAAGCACATAAAGCAGCTTGGGCTGAAGGTGGAAAGCTGAAGAAAAGTACAAAAGTGTTAGCAGCTTTTATGGGGGAAGGATACCCATCTGAAAGCTTTGAAAAGCAACAGCAACCTGGTTCCAGACAGCGAGTCTTTCTTTCTTCACATTCTCTTTGTTTCACCCACCAACCCAAACACCCTTGTTTCTTCTTCAGTCTCACTCTCTATTTTAGCACTTAACTCACAATTAACTTCTGCAGACGTGACACAGCAGAAATCACACCTTTGTAGTACGTTGTGCATTTGTGGATGAATTTCTTTAAAAATGTTCATTTTATCTTCAAGACACAGCTGCTAATGCCATTCGTTGTGATAAAATTGGATTCCTTATACTACTCGGTTATCGTCCTGCTAAATTATATGCAGCTACAGAATAAAGCACGACATTTTATTTAATATCACAGCTGACACATTCTTCAATTTTAGAGTAGTATAATGGCTTCGAGGCTGTCACAGGACAAAATTGCTTTGGTTGAACTTGTAGAACTCCAGGATAAGCCAAATTTAGCACACTTACTTTAAAAAAATGCGAAGTTTGAACTTACCTGTATTCAGTACATATCATAAACTGTCTTCTTTAATCTAACAGTACGGTAATTGTCAAGTGATATCCCACCACCTTCAAAAAGGGAATTTAACAGGTTCCCTATTTTCTTTCCTCTTGGATAAAAGCTACCAGGCCTTACCTTTAGCTGCTGTTCTCCCCATGGTAACACTTCTGTGATCTCCCCTCTCACAATAAAAAGGCTGAAGTTGAAAGACCAGTTAATTCTTCCTTTCAGCACAACAGTTTCCTGTGGAGTAGTAATACAACAAGTTAGGGGGGAGGTTGTTGTTGGGGTTTGGGTTTTCTTTTTTTTGGAAAGGAGGATTTTTTTTTTTGTATTAGTGTATAATTATCTTGCTGGTTTTAAGCCGTAAACGTTTAACAAACTACATGTAGAAAAACAGCATGTAAACAATGGATATATCAAAGTAGCAAGGGTACAGAACCCAAACTTTTATTTCATTGTTTTAAACAGTTCATCGTATAATGATTTGCATTTTCTGTGGATTTCTAATACAAAGACAGATATAAAATGTGCTTTACTCCTTTGTCCCCCCAACAAACATTACTGAAAAATGGAAGACTTTTATATCTAACCCTCTCGTCCTGCTTCACATGCACAGAGTTAAACAATCACCCATTTAAACACCTTTGGGTAAAACACACTATCTTGCACAACTACAGTGGAAGGGGGAACAAAACACTGATGTAAGAAATCTACACAAAGGCCCAAGCGCTCACTGATACCCCTGCCCACTACGACTTGTAACAGAGCACAGAGAACCTGTTGGGGAAACGTTAACTGCAGATAAAAGCAGCGAGCCACATTCTCTTAGGGTTTAGAAACCAGGAATTTCTTGAATCTTATACCTACATGCTAAAAAAAAATAATTTACACATACATATCGCATATAACAAGACAGCATCATACAGCTGAGCATTTTCCTGAAACTGTGACATTTCAGTGAAACTTCAAGGAACTTGAACACTATGGTGATGGATTGCACGATGAAAACTTTACACAGTGCAAGTCCCATGGCTAAAGCAAATTAAATATGGTTTTTAAAATGCCAGTGACTGAAGAATTAATTTAGTGTGTGTGCGCCAACATGCTGGACAGTTATTACAAAAACTCTCAAGATTGAGACTTGAAAGCAGTTATAAATAAAACTGAATAATACCATAAAATAAGCAGGTTTTGCTGCACAATAACATTCATAGCATAAATGATCATCAGGATTAAGAACAGAAATCCTTTTAAGCCATCAAATAAATTTGAAATACCTGATACTTTTGTAGACTCCCTCAAAAATTCAAAGCTTTTCCGCTCCAAGTAATAAATCGTGAAAGGTGATGCAGAGTCAAAGTAACTGTTTTTACAGATTACTTTAAAACACTGCATGGTTTTTATCTTTTTGTTCCAAGTACCAGATTGCACTTGGTGCAGTAATAAAGATTCCAACCCCGCAGTGATAGTCATCAAGTTTAGCACAACCGGAGCGTCTGTCAGAACATAAAAAGGATTCCAGCTTTTCATTAGCTTGTGTTGTACCAGATAGGCTATTTTACAGCATGCCCACCAGCCTGTTAAAAATATAAGACAACTGAAAGTTCTGAAAGCACTGTTTGAAATGAGGCAAACCCAACTGCAGGAACACAATATATTACTGTTTCGAAGAGATGCTACTTAAAACTCAGTTACACCTAAGTATTCAATTTAGAACTGCTATTAAATTCACTTGTAGATAGTGCTGTTTGTCGCAGAAAACATTCAAGAATGGTATTTCTGAGCCTCTATCTAACAACCGCTACATGCTGCTGAATTATAGCAAAATAAAAACCAGTTACCTCCAAAACAGAGCGGGATCAGTCTGAAACAAAGTGTAACTTCTTTTGCAGGGGCAGACCTAGGAACAGTTTTCCATCGCTCCGTGTAATTAGGTGGCAAACCGTAAGCAAGGTAGTTATGTCCTTTGCCAACCAAGACAGACTCCTCTTATGTCGCACTCACCATCACCAGCCTGGTTCAACCCACAGCACGCCAGCCACAGAAGAGAAGAAAAGCATCAGCAAATACAGTGGAGAAACCTCCAGGGACATTTTAGCAAAATTACGCAGAAAGCAGAGAGCTCAAGGCATTCTTGAATGCACACCTCGGCAAGCAAGCCAAGTGAGTGATAGAGAAAGGTGGGGTTAAGAAATTAATCTAGCAGCTTCTAGCAATGAAGGGAAGAAGTGAAACAAAACAAGGTGAGGAATATATGAGCAAAGAAAGAAATGCAATGGCAAGGCTGAAGCATGACGACATTGGAGTGCACAAAGCAGCAGAATGAACACCGAAGTTACAAAGAGCAAGCTAAGCACAGTGACTGTCAGTCACGGACAGAAAATGGCCAAAACCCCCTGATTAAAGGAACGGCAGTAGAGAATCCATATCGCACACCAGTGAGAAACCATTCGCTGTAAATTAAAGAAACTGAAAAAGCTGAGAAAAAAATAATCCATGAACCTAGGATAACATCGGATTCATCATCAAAATATCTTCCAACTTAAAGAGTGGTGGAGGATCTCCACACTCATGAGGTGTATTATTTACATCATTTACATCTCAATTCATCCTGTAAACTGAGTTTTATTCTTTCTCTGCTTTGCATCCCTTACATCAGTTACTTTTTAAAGAATCAGATGGAAAGCATTCATCTGCCTTTAATTCCTCACTGAAGTTTTTATTGTTAATCCCCAAATCACTTCTCCTAGCCACCACCCACTGTGCCAGCCCTTTGTCAGAAAGCAGTATATTAGTAGACAAGCCTAAGCCTTCACCCTCTCTGCGTTGCTACTACATAATACTAGGTGTCAGAAAACAGGATGGAAAACATTTTTTCTGGCTAACTTCGCCTTTCTCATTTTGAAAGAATTACTCAAAGGACATGTATTGCTGCATTTCAAAGAAGCTAGTATTCTACAGAAAACGTCAAAATCATTCTCTGTTTTGCCTGCTACGTATCTCCATTATCCTCCTCACCGTAAGCCAGGCACTCAAGTAAGCCTAATGTCCTGACAAAAATCATGCATATTTAGGGCTTCCCAGTGCAAGTTTATCTTGACAGCATGCCCACTCATAAAAATACATAGCACAGAATTATGGAGATAAATATAACATTTAAAAGCAGCCTAAGCAACCAGTAGATTGTGGGTTTAGTCCCCATCAAAAAGATTAAGGTTTTTCTGTCAATGACTCTGCAGCTCAGAGGTAAGACACAGACACCAATTTTAGAGCCAGTTAGCTTTTTGACCCTACCACTAGTATACACGCAGTAACCCAGACCTCATCGCTGCCGTCCTCAGGGGAGGAAGGGACAGTCGTCAATGGGCAGTCTCTGCCGGGTAAGATCTGAGGTTATTCTTTTAAACAGATACACAGCATAGAAGAGGAATCTAACAAAACATCCTCTTTGAAGCATTGATTAAGTTTTCTTAGTTTTGGCTTAAGATACAGGCAGATATTTTTTAGGCTTAATCTGAATGAGGAGTTATACTTGCCCCTCTCTTTCTTCATTCTTTTTCTTCTACAAATGCTTCCAGATCAAATTTCCATATGTGAGGGGGGAAAAGAATCACCCGTAGTTTGAACAGCAAAACCAGTTATTGACAGAGAATAGGTGCAATGTAAGCAAAGAAATATTCCTCCCCAACTCTTTCCTATGTACAAGTCCTACATTTGCTTTCACAACCAGCATTCACGTGCTGTTAGCAGAGAGCCCTTCAAGAAAAGGACCTGCACAGCTTCCTCCATGGACCAACACACCATCCGGAGCCGCTGTTCCTGCTCCAGCTTCCACGCGTGGGTAACATGCACCTACAGGCACCAGTCATTTCCCAAACAAGTGTGACTTTAGTGCATTCCTTCAAAGCTATCCTTCATGAATCTGGAATACCTTATTTTTTTTAAACCTAATCATCTGTTCATCTGTTATCTCTTAAATAAAACCCCTACTTCATACCATTTTCACAAGCCTTTAAAGGGCTGAAAAGAGGCAAACAAAGAGACTAAGACTTAAAAGGAGTATTTCTATAAGATGCAATACTTCCAAATTTCCAATACTTGAAAATTTACTTTCCAGCAAGTTACCCAGGATGTAGACTCATTTAGTATACGTCACAACAAAACAGCATATACTTCCTTATTTCTGCAATAGATAATCAGTTAACATCTTTTAGAGCATACTGTTGCATCATTCCAGAAAAGTAAGATCTCAAAGGCTAAAAGAAAAAAAACAACTTACATAAATGTATCAGAAGTTTATAAAATGTAACACAAGCTTTGTAGTTGTAAAATCAGTATTATTTAGCATTACGCATATATGATTTCAAAACAAAATGTAAAGATCAGGTCTTCTTTCATTTATGTACACGAATATATAATCAGTCAGTGTTCTGACAAGAAATTTGATCCAAGTTGGAATCCTTTTTAGTTCACATTCGTTGCAAAAAAAAAAAAAGAGTAAAAAAAAGCGAGATTCTTTCAAGGAAAGGAAATTAAACTTCCATGTTTTCATACAGCAGAACCTCTAATGAGCAGATATTTCTGAACACCTTCTCTTCTAGTTGATAAAAACAGAGCTAGGAGAGATAGGCTTTTATCAAGTTTATGGGCTTTCAAAAGAGTAAATATTAGTTAGCCATATATATTATTACAACAACTAAATTTGAATATTTCTTAAGTTGTTAAAGGAAGAGAGTGGGTACTTACTGCTGTACAAATATCATTTTGTAATGTCATTTGCCTTAATATCAAGAAGTTTTCTGCACTTGCAAAATTCCTCAGAAAGTCACCAACAGTATACTGCTCACTATTTATGAAGTGATTAGCATAAACAAACTTTTAAGCTGTCAGCAGTAAAATACTGCCTGTAAATGTTCTGCCCTCTCTCCAGGTAAGTTTACGATCTGCTTTAGAATATGAGCAACTGTAATTACAGTAAGTCATACATTTCAAGACTACAAAAATCTCTCTAAACTCTCAAACCGTACTAAGTGTATTATTCAGTACAGAGCAAGTCATTGTGTATTTTAAAAAGCAACACTAACAAGGTATAGACCAAAGATTTGTCCTTAAAATTCCTGAAACGTGAAATAAATACTTATAAGAACAGCAGAAAAGTAAGGTCTCAGAATTAAACACCATCGCTTGTATCAACACAACAGAAACAATTTACATCATGTAGATTCAATATTTACTAATCTGAAAGAAATTTTAAAAATTAAAGTTTAGAGCTGCTCTATGGCTACCAGTGGAAAATAAAAATAGCTTTTCTCCTCTTTCCCTCCCCAACCATCCTGCTTTAAAAGTCAGAAGATGTGGGGTTGTAAAAACCTGAAAAAGGAAATGGTATGTGTGAAGTCAGCAGTTCAGCAAAGCGGCTGACTGGCCATTAACAGCTTTAAATATTCTTAAAATGCCAGTCTTCCCACATGAAAGGGTATTTTAATGTTATATTCAAATAAATCAGAAATACAGCATGCTGCACTTACATTTCTATCTTAAGTAAAACTGCCAGTTTTAGTAGTTTACTAGTACATATTTACAGTAGCACAAGAGTTCGACAAATTGTTTAAACATTTTGGTGAATTCGGCTCACTAAAACCTCTCTGCTGTTTTCCGCTTCCCCCTTCAAGCCTGGACTACTCTTCCTGAAAACATTCATCATCATTATTCAACCTGGCTTTGTTCAATTGCCTAACTCAAATTTATTTCATAAAGCAATCTAATTAAATTATGCATAAAAACAACTTCTACAATTTTGTATGATTAGCACTGGCTAAGACAGACATACCTGCATGAAATTCTCTCTACACCCAGACACATCTCCTCTGCCTTCAGCTCAGCCTCCCTTGACATAGGCGAGAGCTCTCAAACTATTTGTTCTGTGAGGCACCGAGCATACTTTCAGCACAGTGTAAATACAGCAGGTAAGGGAGAAAAGAAATTGCTGTTGCAAACATACTAAGAGATGCCCAGATGCTAGAGATCCCTATAGAGCTTTTCTGCACTTGCCTTTGGCAGACAATGAGCAATACCACCAGCTTTAAAAGCAGCAGTCAGGGAGAGTATGTGTACATAAGTGGACAGGGGGGAGAAAGACAAGCAGAGGAGGATGGTGGAAAAGGGATTTTACAACCTCTTAGGCAACTTCAGCTTCCTCCCATCTGCATTGCCTCCAAACTCGAAAAGGACTGTGGAAGCTCGGTTCAGATATAATCTAACAGAGCTGTATCCACGTACCGCACAGCTGGCAAATCCATCCCTGTGGTCCAGATTTTCTATTCATCCAACAAAGTATCGAGAGAAAGGCAAATACCTTTAGTCTGATGTAGAAATCTATGAAAGACAAATGGAGCGCACAATTTGTTTATTTTTTTCATTGAAGGCATTGAGAACAGTCTTGGGACATTTCTGCATAGGATCAATCTGCTGCCAGGACCCCAGGTGGAGTTAGCTTGTTTCAGAGCAATACACTTGCCTCCCCTTGCTTGTACTTGTATGCAGCAACATATTTCTGCTACCACCCTCTTCCAGTGCTTAAATATGTGTTTCACCCTCCCCACTTGAGAATCCAAACAACATAGTGCTGGCTGGGACTCCCTGCCACTGTATATTAACAGACAGAACTTGCCTCACCACGTCTATCCGCTGCTGCAACACACCGCGGTGTACCCTGGCTTATACAAGGGGACAATGACATTGGTCCCACGTACTGGTGGTGTCTAATCAGGGCGCAAAGCCAAACGAACCAGAACTAAAGAAACCCTTAAGCAATTTCCTGAGAACTCTCCCTTCCAGAGGATGTTTCTGAAGGGAGAAAACCCCAGAGAGCTGCTTGCAGTCTCCAGGCACACCCACCACGTCCCTGCACTGGGCTCACCCGTGCTGCTGGTACCGATGGCTGTGCTGTTTCCTCAACTTCTTGTTTCCCTAACTAAAAAGGAATATCCTTCTTTAAAGCCCTTCCACAAGGGAAGGGGATCGTCCTCCGCACAGATGCCACCAAAAATATTTGTTCATCTGTTTGGACAAGCATTCATAAGGACCATTCAGTGCTGCCAGACACTTCTGCAGCTAACAAAGTGCTCACAGGTGAGAAAAGACAAGACAACTCCTAAATGCTGGGAGGACTAGACAGCTGCAAATGCTCAACTCTAGCATTTGCCGCACTCTTCAAAAATGGAAGGTGCAGAGCCCAAAGCATCAGGAACATCCACAGCAGGTCCATATCTCTCTTTTCCACTTCCTAGGACAACTTTCTGATTATTAAAAAAAAAAAAATTACAGGTGAAGCAGGCTGTAACGGGGCAGCCTCCTCCACCTCTTCCTCAGCATGGCTGCACAGCTGTCACTGGTTGTGTGCAGCTCCAGGACAGAGGCAGATCTGCCACTTCTGGAGATCGCCGTTCTGGAGGTGGTCCACCCTCCCTCCTGCACCCAGTGCTTATGCCATTCAGCATTAGAGAATATTCAGACGAGAACCTAGGTAGCATTTTCCTACCACAAGCTGAAAAAAAAAAAATACATGCCACATACAAAGTTTTCCAGCTAATTATAACACTGTATATTTCATGATTGAAACCAGTACATATCTTCTGACCTTTCCAGAAACCACTGTCTGCCTCTTTATAGCACCCCAGTGCAGGGTACACATAGAAAAGATTTGGTATGAGAAGTGCCAAACATGCTACAGCCCTTTTAATCTCTGAGCCCCTGACAGACGATAGCGACAATAAGGAGTTCCACCAAATTTAGCAGCTCTGATACCCTTTCACATTCCTCCACGTACAAGACTCATTTTTACAAACTGTGCTTTTCAAATGGGCTTTTAAAAGTGCCCCAAGAACTGCACTCCTTCCACTGAACCTTCCTGTGTTAATCTCCGATAGATTCCATACAGTACATAAATAACGGTACATGCTTCATTTTAGGTATGCACCTCATTAAAATGGTACTAACCTCTCGTAGGTTTTATAAACTTCAGATCCTCCCTGAACTAACTCATGCTAGAGATGATGAAAGGCTCAACCTCATCTTTGCCCTACACTAAAAGGGATATCATATTACCACGAGAAGACAACAGACTTAGATTTCCATCAAAGAAGTTCATCCCTTTCATGAAAACACTGAATCCCCTTGGTATCTTAAATAGAATTTGACCTGATTTGTGAAACTAAAGGCCTAGAATCGAGTTATTTAACCAGGACATCTACCTTTAATACAATGTCTTGCTTGGGTTTAGATGACAACATACAAATAGGGAGTTGCACAGAAAATACATAATTTATGGGTCAAAAAAAATCAGTCCAAAACACTGTTCATAGTTAAGCTGCATATAGCATTATTATAACAAATCCAAAAAGGAAAAGGATTAGTTTGGACATAAGATATCTAGACAGCATCTTCCCTGTGGAGCAGAAAGGCTACACCCCTACTGAAACAAATGGAAGAGCACTAAAATTATGTTAAAGGTTTTAGTATTTCAGGAAGACTTTGATATTAGGCTCTGCAAGTAATTCAGGAAGGCAGGAAGAGAGCACATGGAAGAACCACAATAAGCACACACTTAATACTGCACCAATTTGGATCCAAAATGATCAACCACTACCCATAAGGCAGAAGCCTTTGTTAAAGTCCAGAACTATGAATCAGTCTTGAGTCTACACTGCTGAAATAAGAGACACATGTAACTTACCATCACAAAGAAGTGTACACTTCTTCAATTCATTTAGATCTAAGATTAAAAAATACTGGATTTTTGGTCCTATTCCAAGGACATAGAAACTAAAGCTGTTACTTTTTTGTGACGGGGATCTTGGGAGGAGAGTTGCTAAGGGTAGGAGACAGTATATCCTGTCTACCACAAATGGTCTGGTTATATATACTTGTGCCCAGTGTCCACCATATACAAGATAAAGTATCAGAGCAAGCCAAATAAAAGAGCTAAGGCAGCTTGTAAAGACAGTTGCTGCTTTCTGAATGGCTGTGATGCAGCTCCTGACTTTCCTCCAGATCTATGACCTTGTTGACCAAGCAGAAAGACTAACAAGGAAGAGATACAAGTACCTCTGAGGGTCATCATAACCATATATGCATGGGTTACTCTTTGTCTATACACCTGCTGCAGATAAAAAGGGACTGTGCTCACTGTTGGCTCAGGTACCTGAAGCCACCCTTCCACTCCTGCAAGCCCCCTTTGCCCATTCCAAAAGACAATGGATAGATATACTCAAAGAGATCACAAGATATGCGATACAAGTTTTAGGCAACATGAGGAGTTTACACCCACAAATGGACTGAGCTGGTCACTCACCAAATCATCTCTTGGTGCTCTCAGGAGCAAAAGGCAGCATTGCTGCTCCATGGGCAGCACTGCTGCAGGAGCGAGGGGTGGCAAGAGCTAGGTAGACATCCTCAGCCCTCATTGCCCACACAGGTTAAGTCAGCTGGCAGGTCCATGAACGTACAAAAATGGTATTCACACAAAAGTGTACCCTTAAAATAAACTACAACTCACTTAAGGATTTAACTATTTCACGTTTTAGATGCTTTATCTCAAGCAAATGAATTGTCTCTCTACTTAGACATCATAAGTAAAGCTGTTCACACACATGTACCTCACCACTATCAGTCATCGCTACAATGCAAAAATAAACTTAACTGCATGTAACTAATATGAAAGTTTCCTACCACTACATCCAGATATCACCAAATTATAGAACACTTGGACTTTAAAAGAAGTCTTCAAGCCATTCAAATTGTATTAGTAAAAACACTCTCATATACCATCACAGTATATCACAAATCACAGTAAAAAAAGAATCATTCATCAAATCGTATCAGAACATTAACAAATATTCTGGACTTCAAATTACATTGAGCCAAACTGCAAATCAGAAGTATTTGCAAAAATACCAACACTACTACATGTAATGAAAACACCTGTAACATTCAAGGACAAATAATTTTCCAGTTAACACTTCCATTGCTTCATATTTACAAACTGTTCTATTAAGCCTCAACAACTTTATACAGGATTTTCTGGCTCTTCCCACATGCTAGAAAAATCTCGGACTTCTGGGCCATTTACGGACCATTTACGTTGCATGTCATATACTTTAAGGAACACAAACGGTATAGTCCTTTACATTTAAGATTTTAATCTCTGGAAGAAGCAATCAGCACTAAGGCTGGGTGCCTAAGGCTGTTTCTTTCAAATGGGAATGAACAGAACTTTAAATGCCCTGCAGATGCAGATGTCAAGAAGTTGGTTAACAGCCTCCCTTGTGTAGACTCCCTGAAGCAGTGTCCAGGTCTCTACCTGTAATTTGTTCTATATTTACACTCAGAAAATATTACAGTAGACTGCCAAATGGTATTTTCAAAGATTATCTTAAAGCATGCAAGAATAACTGTGTATTCTGTCCATCCTTGTTCGAGGGAGGTGTATCCAGACAAATAAGAAAGCCAGCTGCAGTGTCCT
Source organism: Grus americana (assembly GCF_028858705.1). Taxonomy (NCBI): domain Eukaryota; kingdom Metazoa; phylum Chordata; class Aves; order Gruiformes; family Gruidae; genus Grus; species Grus americana. The sequence goes on along the minus strand of NC_072852.1, from coordinate 134,016,157 downwards.
GGACAGTTAATGACAAATGTCGTTTCCTGTTAGTGATGCTATTTAATAGCAAGGGATAATTACTGAGGACTTAATTTCTCCCTGTACATCCACTCCATTATGGATCGACTGCAAGAGTAAAGGGAGTAAACAGGGCTCGCTCACAGCTCACAATCCCATTGGCATAGTAAGAAAACAATGAGGCAATATCATGAGAAAGACACCCACATACAAAGGGCAGAAGGAGCAACCTACGTTTGCTTCAGGCTTTTCCACATCCTCTCTTCTTAAGTAAAGCCATGTTGTTGTTTTATACACACAACTTTTAGAGAGATATTGAAATTAATACTTTCTCAGTATTACAAATGTCACACTAGCGAAAACAAAATTACTCTTGGTTTTGTAAAGGAAACACTCACCAATGCCTCTTTTGAACTTGAGCAGCTACTCCAGAAAACAAGAGCACAGTAGCTGGATGCAGCAAGGACAGCTGCAGCAAAGGAAAAAAGAAAAATAAAAAAAAGGCATCTGCACATTCAAAGTAGAAGTATACAAAGTCTGAGGAAACATATTTTAGAGGACTGTCGTTGCTTCTTCCCTAACCTCCCTGCATCAAGATCAACACTTCACACATGACTGAATTTTAAGAACAATCTAATTAGTCATTCACGTTTGAAAATCTACTTGGCTTCTAACTGGTGTGAAAGTAGTCTATACTTGCAGCTGTAACGTGTAATTAAAAGCCAGCATTTGTTTTTGCCAAATCTGAACACTACGATAAAAATATATAATACCAAGCTACCTGAAAGATATTACACAAATATTACCACATATTTACACTAAATAGAAAACTCCATTCAGCTGAGTCTCAAACAAAATCAGTAAACATTTCTTTCGTATTCAAAACCAGACCATGTTGAAGTTAAAAGCCATGCAAGTACTTTCAGGTCTCAACTTCAGTTTTCCCACATACTCTTCCCCATTGCCTCCCACTTGCATTACTGCAAAGCTTCCCATAAATAAAGCAGCACCAGAAGTGTCTTCAGTGTATTTTTTCTTTACATCAATTCAAGTAATATCATCCTCAAATAGTACTTACATTTTACAATACCCTAAGGGAGAAAACCAGCTCCCCCTGCCCCCAAGCATGCAGCCTGGTGGTAGGAGGAATTTCCCAGGACATGCTGCCAGCGAGCCCACTCGATGCAGGCTGAGCAGCACTGGATGGTGGCCCATGGAGAACTGGTACGCCACGAAATGATCACTCCCCTGTTTATTACCTGATGTTAATATGACAGCTTCAAACAGAACTGTAACACAGCGAATGCCTTCCTGCCATTACTCTTCCCATCCGCACAAGTGCTGCGGTTGTTACTGAGCCTAAGTGACTGTCTCACCAACTACTTTTCTCTGCCACTTCCAAAGAGTAAGATGCAGTATCAAAGCTTTAGAAATCCAAAGGTTTAAGACTGCTGCTCTGAATAATAAAAAATTCATAACCAGTCAAACTTGAAGAGCTGTTCATAAGTCAGATGTGGGATGCTCCTGTCAAATCTACAAAGTCTATGCTTTTTAAGTTTTAATCACCAAGCCTACATTAGTTAGAATATGCATGAGTCACAAGTGAGATTTACATCATTAGAACTCACTAAGATGTCAGTAGTTCACCTCTTCAATAAACCTTTTAGTCTTTAGGATTATTTTTGGCTGTAGCCTAATTAATCAGTGAGAAACAGAAAACTGTAGGGAAAGGCATCGACTTCAAATTGCAATATGAAACTACTCAGAAATTTTTAAAAGCACTCAAAGTATCTATTGCTAAAGAACAACTGAGCATAAAAATTAACTTGACTATTAATTTAATCACTATAGCATTGCAATCTGCTCTGCAGTTTGTTCCAGTAGCTAAAGACAGCAACGAAGAGCACCACTGTAAGAACAGAACTTTTCGCACCACGCTTAACTACTTTCTTTGCACCATCACGCATCTACGGAGAAGACGATTCACCATGCAAGATATCTCCTTTAAGTCGGCAACGTATGTCATAAATGCAGCTTAACTGTAAAGAAACCGTGAACGGTGCCCCAGCGCACTGCAAGTGTCCCCCAACCTACCACCCTTTTACCGCCCCGTCTTCAACCCCCTTACCGAACACAGGGGCACGCTCCGAATTATTTCATGTTTAACGTGTATCCAGTTTTTCAGGTTAACAACCGTTTCGCAGGAACTCGCCAGCCAGAGCAGTCGCCAGGCGCCGCGGCAGCGAGGAGCGGGGCAGGGACGGGCGCAGCCCCGCGGGACCCCACCGCCCCGGCCAGGAGGGCGCGGGCGGTCAGGGCGCGGAGTCGCCGCCGGGGGAGGCAGCGGGGCCGCCCCGGCCGGGGGAGGCGTGTCCTCCCGCGCTCCTGTCAAACGCCGCCGGCCTCGCTGCTCCGGCGGGCGGCAAGGAGAGGGGTTCGTTCCGGGAGTAGCCCCAAAACGGAGGCACCGGCGGGGAGAGCAGCTGCGGCTCAGGGCAGTGCTCCTCCGGGCCCGCCCGTGCTGCTCTTGCTCACCGGGACTCCCGCTGCCCGGGAGCCGCGACCCTCCCTCCCCAGGAGAGCTTTGTTGGTGCCGGGAGGCAGAGCCGCCCCGCTCCTCTCGCCCGGGGAGCGGTTCCCGCCGCGCCGCCCTCGCAGCTGCGCCCCTGCCCCAGAGACCGGCGGTTCCCGCGGCCGGAGGGCGGCGGGACTCGCCGCGCTGCGAGCCCAGCCCGCCGAGAAGGGGAGCGGGCAGCTCCGAGAGGCCGGGACGCGGCGCCCGAGCCCGGGGCTGCCCCGACGAGACCCGCTGCCACCTCCAGCGCGACGGGGCTGGTGGGGGGCGGCAGCCGGAGGCACCCTAGAAAGGAGAGAAGGGGATAGGGACGAGGGGAGGAGGACGCCGCCGTTCTCCTTCTCCCGCGGCGCCCGGCGCGGCCACGGCGGGCGGAGGTCGCAGTAGGAGCCCGGGGAGGAAATGCGACCCCCGCCTCGCCTCCCTTTCTCTCCCCGCTTCTCCCTCCCCCTGACCTGCCGCTGCGGGGAGCGCCGCCGCCGCCACTCACCGGGCAGGCGGGAAGCGGGTCCCCAGCGTCCCGCGGCGGCTCCCGCGCCTGTCAAGCGGCTCCTACCGTCGCTCGCCTCACGCCGCCGCCATGTTCCGGGGGCACCGCGCATGCCCGGCAGCGGCACTGGGGGCGCGGGCCATCCCCCCCGCTGCCCCCCTTCCGCCCGCCGCGGGGGGAAGCGGCTGCGGAGGCGGCGCGGCTCGGGGTCCCGTGCCCGTCGCAAGGAGCAGCGCACACCGTGGGGGCCCAGGGCTGCCGGCATCCCCGCACGTCGCCCGTACCTGCGGGGGGTGGCCCCGCCCGAGCGGGCACGTTAGGGGCCGAGCCGCCCCGTCCGGGGGGTCGTGAGGCGGCCCCGAGCGCAGCGCGGGCGGTGTCGCCTCGGCCGCTCCCCTCCGCTGCCTCCCCGCGTTCAAACCTGGCGCCGTCCCCTCGCGGGGCGAGGGGCGCCCCGCTCCCCCGGAGCCATCTTGCGGCGGGGCGGGCGGTGGTCCGCGCCCAGCGCTCTCCCGTGGCCGCGGGAAGGGGCGAGGCGTGGGGGCACCGGCGGCCGGGAAGGGTTGGAGCCGGCGGGGGCTCCGCCGTCCTGCGCCCTGGGATGGGGGGAAAAAAAAAAAAATCCCCCCCCTAAAATGTAACGCAACCTTTGCAGTGCCCTGCAGCCACACCTGCGATTGCCGGCAGCGGTCCCTACGCGCTACGTGCGCCGTCAGTGCGAAGGTCCAGCTACACGCGCCGCGTTAGCTGCGTTAAATACCCTGCGTTATACCCGCGATCATAACTATATAACGCATATTATAATCGGTGCCCATCTACCTGAGAAATTCTATACGGTTTTTAGAGATCCATACTTATAAATACTGCATAATAGTTGAAAAGTACTTCCTGCGCTTTTGAGAAGGCTACGTTTCCGTTTTATAAGCTCTGGGTATTTTATGTCAGAGTTGTGTAGGCACCAGTATACGAAACTGGTGAGAAATCGTCCCTTAAATACTACCAACGTTCAGAGCTTTCCATGCTCGTTTCATCTTCGCTACTTACATCACTTGAAAGTGAAATTTTGAATTCAAAACTAAGCTAAGGTCACGAGAGTGAGATTCTAGGAGGTTTTTTTTAACGGAAAAAAAAAAAAAAGAAAAAGGAACCCCAAATTCATACAGAAGAGTTTGAGCTTCTTTTGGGTATGTAAGTGAAATTCATACAGCCCACTTCAGTATCCTGCATACATAGCAAGTTGCTACTAACAATTTATTTTAAGCACCCTCATAAGCAGTAAATGGTTCTTCAGAATCAAGGAAAACGAGTCCTTGCCATAAATTGTAAATATTTAATATTTAGACAACATGAGGGAAACAAGTAAAAATATGCTAATCCAAGTGATTAAAAATGTACGAGAGAGACAAAGAAATACTGAAATACACTTAGAGAAAGTCTTTATAGCCACATGCGGTATACTCATAACCAATGCAGATTGATGCTGCTTAATTTGGAATATTTTCCCCTTTCCGTGATATTGAACATTTGCAGGAAAATGAGACATCATGTGCATTATAGAGATGGATATAGAAATGTGCCAAGTGTCACAGAATAAGTCCTTGGGAGACGTGGAGGAAAAGAAAGCGTATTTTAAAGGTAGCTTTTAAACCCAAGCCAGTGCTAGATATAACATCTGAAGAATTCATTCCCCGAGAGCCAGTGGGACACCGTACCATTGGTTTCTAGGGCTATTGTTGCAGAGCCTGTCAGACGTGAACTGGTACAGTTCTCTACCTGCTCAAAATTTTCCCAGGAGACTGAAGTCAGGAAGCCCGGCCAGCATTACTCCTGATGTGGTGAAACTGAGAAGAAACAATAGACGTAAGAATACATGTCTGCAAGATCGCAGATACATCACCAGTAACAAAAGCAGACTAGAAGAAAACTTTCAACACTCTCTTCTAATCCAGGAGCCAAATGGGTCCACAATGCTTTCACATGTGTCCTTCACCTATGAGCTACAGCTGATGTAAAGCAAACAATTTATTTACAGGATTATTAGAAAAGGAATCAGGAGTCCTGCCTTCTTCTATTTTCCAGCAGAATTATGAGCTGGTTTTCTGGTGACTCACCCAGCATCTCTCATTTCCTTTTATAGATATCAAACTGAATTATTTGAGTCAGAAAAGCCATGCTATTTTTAAGTTCTCAGTGTTCTTCACAAAGAGAGAGATAAACGTGTGTATATATGTGTATATATATGTATGTATGTATACATATCTGAGTATATGTGTGTATCCATATATGTGACTTCACAGTTTTTTGCAGGGAGACTGTGATTTTGGAAAGAAACAACAACATCAAAATAAAACAAAGATGGAACAGGTGCCCAGGGAAGTGGTTGAGTCCCCATCCCTGGAGGTATTTAAAAGATGTGTAGATGTGGTGGTGCTTAGGGACATGGTTTAGTGGTGGACTTGGCAGTGCTAGGTTAACCGTTGGACTCGATGATCTTAAAGGTCTTTTCCAACCTAAATGATTCTATGATTCTGTGGAGGTAGACTCCAATAAATGCATACAATATGATGTTCTGAGGGGTTGATGCAGACAAAAAAGATGTTTAAGAGAGCTGGCAGCTCCTCAGAGAAATAACATTAAGAGTGTAAGTAAGTGAACTCTCCATGCAGAAGAGGTAAGGGGCACAGTAAAAGATCAGCCTGGCTGCCACAAGGTCTTTGTGAACCTCAGATGGGAATGGAGCATGCAGAAAAGAGAGGAGCTGGGTCAGGTTACTTGGGAGAGCTACAAAAGTGTAGCCCAGTTGCGCAGGGATGAAATCAGAAAAATAAGGCAGCAACTAGCAAGGGATATCGGGAGTAACATGAAATTAAGTACATTACCAGAAATGGAAAAGAATCAAGCAAAAGATTGCTCCAGTATCAAGCAGAACTGGAAAGTTTTTGACAGAAAACACTGAGAAAGCCAAGCTTTTGGGTTTTTTTGCACCTAATTTTGATTGGTTTTTAATATCAGGCATTATTGATACTTGGGAAAACAAATGGATTTCAGACTTGACTATCAAAGGACAAGTGAGAAATTATTCAGACAAGATTTGCTGCTTTTCCATCAGCTGCACTTAAAGGGCTGGGTGATGAAATCTTGGTTACTAGTGGTTATCTTTGAAAATTTACTGTAGAGTCGTATTATAGGACAGAAAGGGACAAACAGTATTGTTGAAAGGAAGGAAGGAAATAGGAAGGTATATACCAATCTATTTAATTTCAGTGCCCAGAAAAGATGCTGGAGCAAGTAAACAAGCTATTTTTAAGCACTTATAACACAACAAATAATGTTGTCAAGAACAAAAGATGTCAAACAAATCCAATCTCTTTTGCAACAAAGAGGAATTGTCAGTGTAGGAGAAACGTTGGATGTCATGTTGGATGTCACTTTAGTAAGATTTTTGACATGGTTTTGTATGATATTCTTTAAGCAAACAAGGGAAACAATGTAGATGAAGATATTTTGGGAGCTGGTACAAGCGGCTCGTTGTCAGACAGATGTTAATGAACTCAGCAATGGTTCAGAAAATATGTTTACATAACTGCAGATTATACCAAACGGGGAGGCTTTAGCATGCTGAAGGACAGATGTAGGATTTAGAAGGATTTTCACACACTGGAGTTCAGGTCTGAAAAAAGGAGGGTACTATTCAACAGGGATAAGTGCACACTACTGGGCAGAGGCAGATATGATCAGCTGTACAAATAGGAAAGGGGGAACCGCTGGGTGTTCTGCAGGAAAAAAGCCGCAATTATGTGGAAAAGAAAAAAGATCTGTGATTACGTGAATCACAATCTATACAAAGGGGACAATGTCAGAGAGCTGCAGTGAGAAAGTCAGGCCACATGAAACAATACAGAAAGAGAAGCACAGACTCTTTGTGAAACAGCCTGATTTACATGGCTCTAGAAAAGCTCAGTAGCTGTGGCCTGTCTGGCTTCAGTAAGTACGTAGCCCGTGAAGAGAGCAGAAAAGAATAATCTGAATGATCAGATATCTATAAAATATGCCCTATAAGGAAATTCTGAAAAAAATCAACAGGGATTTAGGTTGAAGAGGGGGAAGCAGAAGAAGAGAAAAATAACATACATAGATATACAATACAGATATGAATGTATATCGAATATATGAAAGACTGCTGTAAAGAGAGAGAAGAGGATGAATTTTCTCATCCGGTGGATTGGTCAAGAGAGAATGGGTTTAAAACACAGCAAGAAAGATTAGAAAATAAAAATTATAAGGATGGGGAGGAAGGTTGGCTGGGTGGTTGTGCAGCCTGCAACCTCAGACTCTTCGAGAAGAGCCGGGCACCATGGGGCAGGGCTGGCACCGGTAGACTGGCCCTCGGGCAGAGGGGGGACTCAGTCACCTTCCGTCATCCCTGCCAGCAACGCGATTCGACGAATGTAAGCTTTCTTTAAGGCCATTGGAAAGTATCAGCTTCCTCAGGGAAAGGATTTTATTGTTTCTGCAATGAGCGTGCAGCTAGCTTCTGAAAATAAGTCGTTTCAATAAGAACTTTAAACTGCCTTGCTATTTTCTGAGTCCTTCTTTCAAGCTGTCACAATATGATTGTCCTGTGTAACTGAGTATATTATAGATGGATGAAGAGGATGCACAGTTTCAGTACCCAAAGTGAGCTGTAATTTAGACATAAATAGGTCTGCCTTCTACTCTCAGTTATGTGAATTCAACAGAAATTTTAGATTTTTATCTGACAGCAAGTTAACATTTCATTCTTTCCCAAGAATGAAGTTTACCTTTTCCAGAACAGCCTCAGAAGTCCTTCCAGGCCTGAAGTGTGACAATGACATATTCTTTTAATAACATAAATTTTTTTATTATTTTTTTTTCCTTTTCTGCTTGCTTGTAGGAAATGCCATCACCTCCTTCACAATTTTTAAGCTGTGTAGATTAAGAACAGGAATAATTACAAATGACAAGTGTAAAGAACACTCACTGTGACTATATTAAGTAAAAATATTCAGACATTCTAAAGCAGTTTTGCTTCATGCTATAATGTTACAGCGTATATGTAAGGTATTTAGATATGCACGTAGGAACTGGTAACACTGAAAGAAAAGGAGTTGTGTTATTTTCATTTGCGTGGCTTCAAACCTGACAATAACTTCTCTGAGGAACAGGAAGCTCACAGAAATAAGTGGGAACAGAATATTGGTCACACAACTTGTCAAAATATTTTGCCGTATTAGTTAGAGATTGATTTGTAGGGGAAAAGCAGTAAGGAACCAATTTCAGGTAAGATAGACTTAAGCTATGAGTAATCTTTGCCATTGGATGGAGAGTGGTTAAAATTGCCCCAGCAAGGGAAAACAGATTTGGTTTATTTGCTTTTGTGTTACCTAAAGTGAGCGCTTCCTGCCCAGTGACAAGCAAAAAGAAGAAAAAAAATGCTTGCAACAAAAATGTTGGCAACAAAAACCTGCAATAGATTTGTAATACCTAAAAAGATAAAATTTGAAGTGATGAGGAGGCTCGTTTCCTGACATCTATCACGTCCTCTGGAGCTTCAGGCTGCCTCTTGGTTGGATGAGTAATATCCAGGGCTGGACAGAAAATTGTTTTTCCTTCCCTATGAATTTTCCATTTCTATGGTATTTTTTCCATAGCTGAAATATCAAAATCTTGAACACATTCATCAACTGACCAAGTAAAACTGTTTCAGTAAATGGAAATGGTTTGTTTCCGTGTTTCTAAATAGCCCATTTTGACCCTTGCTTTCTTTGTTTTCACGTAAAATGCATTGTATTTGAATTGAAATGTGAATCAAACGTTTTCAGAACTTTGAGCTCTAAAAATCCTGTTTTGAGACTTAAAATATCCAACCTTAGTTTGGGGTTTTTTTGGATCTAGGAATGGTAGAAAAATCATCCCTTTACTGGAGACAATTTCAGTGAAGCAGAACTACTTGCGAAAATGTAGTAGGAAGCTTTCTAACTAGTCTAAACCACATGAATAAAATGGGAGAAAACATTTTAAGGAATGGATATAAACATTGGATTTAAAATAAAGCAGCAGCACCAGGAAACAAAAGTTCTGCTTCTGGGTCATAATAATCCAGATCAGTGATTTGTATTAGGGGGGCAAATATAAAAGCTCTAATATACATCCTAAGTCACCAATCCTGATGCATCAACAAATATTTTAGCAATGCACTTGACCCAAAGGCCGATTAATTTTGCAACAGTTAAAATTCATGAGTAATTATTCTCATTCAGTTGAAGCGCTGCACAAAACAGTATGGAAGGTGGCATAACTTACCCTTTTTTCTCTTAACGCAGTTGGTTTCTCTGCATGTCTAGGTAAGAATGAATCTCTTCAAGGGGTACTGCAAGCGTCATCCAACAGGAAGGTAATGAATGGTTGAGCTCTTTCGTTACCACAGAGGAACTATTCTGGCTCTGGGTTTGCATTTTGGCAAACAAAAGCAAAGCCTCCTTTTCTTTGTTACACTAACATTTCTCCTTTGAATGCTCTTTAAAAGTGAAAAGGAAATTCAAGTAAAATAGAGCATCCTTTTCCCTAAGAGAGAGCGCAAACAAGATGAAGCGCTAATAATCCCTGCCTTTGAATTCAGCGGTGGGCGCTAGCACTGCCACGTCCCTGCCGCTGGGGCTTGTCCAGCTGTCCGGGAGTATCGCTGCCCAACTCGGTCCCAGGCATGCGTGGGGAGGTCCGTCTGGCAAGGTTTGACAGCTGTCTGGGCAGCTAACATAAAGTAAAACCCCAGCTCTTCTGGCTGTGGGAAAGCTTTGAGAAAATGGACAAATTTAAGCAAATGCACTGTTGTCTCTCAATATTTTTGGGCAATCTGGCACAGTTATACAGGTACGTGTGAGGGGTGAATTTCTCTCATACGCAGCCTTTGGATCTCGTGATCCCACACCTTCCAAATCCAGCAGTACGGTTGCTGTGATGGCACCGAACCGAGCACTTCTGCCGTGGGATTTGCCAGTTGCTATTGATATCTCCCCAACATTTTGTTTTGTCTCCTTGCCCCACCGGCGCCTGCCCGCAGCCTCCCATGGCTCCTCGGCTCTGCTGGCATGGGGGGGAGGCAGAAGGCAGCCAAGATGCCAGGCCAGGGAGCGCGGGGGAGCCCAGCTGGCAAGCGGGGAGGGGGAGCGAGCCAAAAGCGCAAGCTGGCCACCACCTGGGCTGCCTTCGGGGCAGGGCGGCAGCTGCGACCCCGGGGAACCAGGGACAGGAGCCGCTCCAGTTGGCGATGGAATCCTGAAATCGCCGTCGAATGAATCAGGCCTCTGAATTACCGCCGTGTAAGTCCTGCTCGCGCTATACCCCTTGGTGAACACACCCCGGATGAAATGCAGGTGATAGGGAGTGCCGTGGGTGGGTGAGGGGCTAGCTGCTAAATAAATGTGCTGCATAAGAACAAACCCAAAGTTGTGCTTTTCTTGAAGCCGGGCATATCAAGGTGTTTGAGCTGGGTTGCTATCTCTTTCAATTAGTACCTTAAGACCAAAAGAAGAATTAACTGATAATAACACGATTAAAGCACTCTTGAAAGTTTAGTTTCAAGTCATACATTGTTTGGCAAGATGTGACCAACCACATACACCCTGAGAGGCCACCGCAGGCATGAATAATATGACAAATGCCATTCTTCATGTGAACAGCACTTACTTCCATTTCAGTGAAATGAAACCTGAGATGTCAAAGTGGTTAATGCTGTTTAGTGGTACCCTCAAGTTAGAGATCTGTCAGCGTTGTGTTTTCAAATGATGACAGAAGCGGTTTGCTTGCAGCTCTCGGATCTCAAGCTCACAAACGCCAGTGACTTCTGCTTTCCTTAAAACACTGTTCTTTGTAAACAGAATAGCTTGGTTTAAATAGAATGCATAAAGCACTGTTTCATTTAGTCAGCTTCCAAATAATTTATATATTCATTTATTTCTATTTTCGTTTATTTGGCTTTATTAGAAATAGATGCTTCTGCCCACGAGGGTGCTCGACACCCACTTTCAGAGTGACACAGGTGCTGGTGGCGTGTGGGGGTCTCTGCCAGGCACAGCCTTCCCCAGCTTTCTGGGGATGGAGCCCCACCAAGCGCAGAAGGCCCCAGGGTGTACCCTTGCTGCTGGAGAGCATGGAGGGAGAGCAAAAGGGCAGGTGGCTGGGGAAAGGAGGTAGGACGAGGGCCAGGAGCACAAGCAGTGGCTGCTGGCACCTCTTTTTCCCTTTCTGCAAGGCGAGAGTGTGTTGGTCATCTCCAGCCACCCGTCCCTGTCTTCCTTTGGGGCTGCACATCATCTGCGCAGCGACGAGACCGAGCAAGGGAGGGACAGGGAACGTCTCAAGCTGTGGAGCAGAATAGTGCCAAATGGAGTGTTCTTATTAATATTCATAAGTAAGGATTATTTTTCCCAAGGCAACTGTTTGAATTAATAATAGACAACCTCAGATCAGCAGTACATAGAGGTACTGGGTTTTTCTTTTCTCTGTGTCAAAACATTACTACTGAATACTTTGAACAAATATGTAGTTGAGTTTGTTAGCATAAGGAATGAAGTTACAGCAGTTCAAGTATTTCTTACAAAGATACAAAAATAATGTGCTTTCCCATTCTCGTATATATACCACCTTACCTCAAGCTTTCAGCATTTGGGTGAAGAAAAAGAAGCGTTTCAACAATTTTAGCTAGCTTTCAGTTTTAACAAGATTTTCCCTTGTGTTACATATTTTAAAAAAATAAATGTAAATGTCGTTTGTTAAAAATATGAGAATATGAGTAAAGTTTAGGTGAGAAGGAGGGTAGAAACAGTAAGAAAATGTCAGAATAGCCCTACACCATTTCTGTTCTACCTCCAGGTAGTAAAGGTGAAGATTGAGGAATCAGAGGGAGAGGTGTTGAAACAGCAGGATAAACTGAAGGACGAGTCTTCAGGGTTAAATGGTACTTCAGAGAGTTTTGAAATAAATGGTGGAACTGCTAAAATAATACGCACTCACTCTTAGGCCAAAGAAAGAGATACTTCTCCGGAACTTGTTACCAAAAAGTATCTCTGCCTGAGGTATTTTTTTCAAACATTTCCCAACAAAGGGTCAAAGATGCCAACGCTCCCTAAGGCAAATCCTACTACACTTTGGAAGTGTCTGCATAAAAAGGATCATTATCAAGAAAGGCCTATAAGCAACATTGAAAATAACACTCTCAATATACAAGCATTATTTAAACTAGAGGTCTATTTTCTATTGTGTTTGGTTTTATTCTCTCATCTCAAAACAATGCAAATTATTTCAAAAACAGAATATGAAACAAATTAGAAATTCTCTCAATACTTTTATATAAGGCGAGACCATATACATGGGGATGTTTAATGTAGAGATGAATGAGGGGCAATAAAAATATTTTAAAAAAAGAAAAAAATACAAACAACGTAAACTCATGCAGTCTTTTATTCCAAATATAAGAACATACACTGCACTTGAATATCAGGAAATGTGAAGAGTTAAATTGGATCGTCTATAAAACCCCTTACTACCGTATAACATTGCGATCAAGAGTTAAGAAGATATCGCAAAGGAATAGACTTGTAGAGGTTAAAATAGGCCTGACCATCCTATGATGATAATAATAGAGGTAACTTTCAATAGAGAGCACCCCTTCAGGTTTTTCTTTTGCAGCCGACAGCTGCTAAGGGTGAGAAAGAAAATTCTTTTTTTGCCTGTAACAATCGCTTGTAGGTTTTTTGCAATCGGTTGGGTTATCATTGTCAGAGAAAAGTCACGGGGCTGCACAAACCTCTGATCTTATAAAGTACAAAAATTCCTTTGTTCCTAAAGAGGAAAAATTGTCGTGACCAAAATACCAGCTGAACAGGAGGCAGGGAAGGAGAATCATATTTCTAATGGAAACACCAGGGATGTAAAGAAAATGAGTTGCATAAGAAGTAAGATATCAAATATCTGAATTATCAGAACATAGCATTTTTCCTTCTAGCAGTTCTTTTTCAAGAGTGTAAGTTCTTACACATTTGGCATTAACAGCTTTTTCTTTATTCTTTCACCGTCATGCCTTTATTCTTGTGGTATGTCTTTATTCTTGTTCAGTTGTTTGGGAAGTTATTCCCAAAATAACTTCACAAAATAAGCTCTAATGGAAAAATTGTCATGCATTCAAAGTAAAGGAGGAAAGGAGCACAGAGACAGAGCCAAAGCCTTTTCAAATGAAGCCTTCTGTTCTTGCACCTGGTTGTTGGTGCAGAGGTTGGTATTCCCATCACAAGCGGAGTGTTTCTATACATGCAACAAGGATTTTCAGCTCTGCTACTGACTCATGCGGTTGGGTGGAGAACTCTTTACAACAGGATACCAGTGCTGCCTGGGACAGCAGCAGTGTGATATAGATATGTACATATGAGATATATCATAGAATCATAGAATGGTTTGGGTTGGAAGGGACCTCAAAGACCATCTAGTTCCAACCCCCTGCTGTGGGCAGGGACACCCTCCACTAGACCACGTTGCCCAAAGCCCCATCCAACCTGGCCTTGAACACTTCCAGGGAGGGGGCCTCCACAACCTCTCTGGGCAACCTGTTCCAGTGCCTCATCACTCTAACAGTAAAGAATTTCTTTCTAACATCTAATGTAAATCAACCCTCCTTTAGTTTAAAGCCATTACCCCTTGTCCTATTGCTCCACACCCTTGTAAACAGTCCCTCTCCAGATTTCCTGTAGGCCCCTTCAGGTACCCGAAGGCCACAGTTAGGTCTCCCTGGAGCCTTCTCTTCTCCAGGCTGAACAACCCCAACTCTCTCAGCCTGTCCTCATAGGAGAGGTGCTCCAGCCCTCTGGTCATCTTTGTGGCCCTCCTCTAGACTCTCTCCAACAGCTCCATGTCTCTCTTGTACTGAGGACCCCAGAGCTGGACACAGTACTCCAGGTGGGGTCTCACAAGAGCAGAGTAGAGGGGCAGGATCACCTCCCTCGACCTGCTGGCCATGCTGGTTTTGATGCAGCCCAGGACACGGTTGGCTTTCTGGGCTGCAAGCGCACACTGCCGGCTCATGTTGAGCTTTTCATCAATCAATACCCCCAAGTCCTTCTCCTCAGGGCTGCTTTCAATCCATTCCTCGCCCAGACTGTAATTGTGCTTGGGATTGCACCAACCCAGGTGCAGGACCTTGCACTTGGCCTTGTTGAACTTCATGAGTTTCACACGGGCCCAGCTCTCAAGCCTGTCAAGGTCCCTCTGGATGGCATCCCTTCCCTCCAGCGTGTCAACCACACCACACAGCTTGGTGTCATCGGCAAATTTGCACTCAATCCCACTGTCCATGTCACTGACAAAGATGTTGAACAGTGCTGGTCCCAGTACCGACCCTTGAGAAATGCCACTCATCACTGTTCTCCACTTGGACATCAAGCCGTTGACCACAACTCTTTGAGTGCAACCATCCAGCCAATTCCTTATCCACCGCGTGGTCCATCCATGGAATCCATGTCTCTCCAATTCAGAGACAAGGATGTCATGGGGGACAGTGTCAAATGCTTTGCGCAAGTCCAGGTAGAAGATGTCAGTCACTCTTCCCTTATCCACCAACACTGTAACCCCATCATAGAAGGCCACCAAATTTGTCAGGCACGATTTGCCCTTAGTGAAGCCATGTTGGCTGTCACCAATCACCTCCTTATTTTCCATGTGCCTGAGCATAGTTTCCAGGAGGATCTGCTCCATATGTGTATACTATCTATGTAAAATACATATGAAATTGGAGGGAGCTGGGACAGATTGGAATTGGTAATGGCTGGAAGGTGAAATGGAAACTGAGAAATGGAGAAAGTATGGCATGAGTACACCATATAACCATGTAAGCTGACCTGAAATAGGATGCAATATGGTTTTGCAATTCTAAATCCACTTCTGCTCCACTCCTGGTGGCATTACCTGGCGTGCAGCCTGTTGGAGGCCATTAGCCACTTTTGCCTATTAGGGCAATCTGTGTGAGCTGTATGAATAGTCAGAGTCCCTAAACTGTAACTACCTACTGGCCAGCGCTTTCCAGACAGGAGATCCAGCTGCTATTTAGGTCCACTGATCTGGCATTTCTTTGTGTATAGGAGAGGAATTTTGCCCCTTACCTGTTTAAAGGACCCCAACCTCTTAGAAGGAATGTGAAGTATTAGCCCCTTGGCCGCAAGCTGGCCAGAAATGCGTCGGTCTCATCAGTCTTGCCAGCCATCTGCGTGAAACTGTCTTAGCGGGAACTGAGCGTGTCTGAACACAGTTTGGACATTTTTGTGCTAGGAATTGTCTAATCCAGTCAAGAGGCAGCGTACTGAAGGGGTTCCTGCTAAGCGAAGTGGCAGGTGTGATCCTATACCTGATAAAGGTCTTTTCCTACCTCTGCGGAACACACAGAGTTAATTTCTGGAAGTCTTCTTTCTCAGATTAAAGATGCCAGTAGCTAAGGAAAGAAAAATTATTTACTTTCAAATAGTTCAGCTGACCTTACACATTTATCACTTTACAGGATTTCATTTTTCAATGGAGTCTATTGTTTCAACACCATTACCTCCACTTTTAGCAAAGACAATTACAGGGCATTTATTTATACACCAGAGACACATTGCTTAGATTTTTACATTCTTTTCACCTGAAATAGTTCTGTCACAAAACAGTTGTTTGTCTCAAGCAAATATTTTTTTTCTCTCAAAGTTGTACTTAGAAGTACTCAAATGTCTTTTTATTTGCACAAGACAAAGACCTTTTTTACTCACTGTGACAAGTGAAGAACAAGTTGGAGTAATACACTACTGACAAGGCATGGATTACTTAGATAATGTCATACCATTGCACGGACAGACTTGGTTTGAAGGAGGTTTTTTTCTCTCTTAGTTAGGCTAAAAATTGTCTTTCTACCAGACTGCTCTTGTAAACAATTAGCAAAATACTAATGTCCTACTTACAACTACTTTGTCACAATGAAAAAATTAGTTATTTTGGATTTCCAAAAGATTTCACAAAACTCTCCACTCCTCCCCAGTCCCCTGCCACCAGCCCTGTGACAACTAGTAAGTGAGAATGATCACCTAAATCATCTGAAGATAAAAAGAACCCACTTTTTTCTTTGTTTTTAATTTAGAAACTGGCATGTTTCCATGTGTGGAATAGGGCCTTCTATGCCCCAGACTTGTGTTCATGGTGAACCATTGCAGTTTGTGGCACCGTTGCTGTATTCATGCCATCTGCCACTCTTTTGGCTGTGGCCAGCCAGCTGTGGTGATGCTCTGGTCAGACACACCACAGCAGCAGTGGAGTTAGTTACAGTACCCTCTTAATTCGTAATGTTTGTCTGAAAGCTGTCCGTCAGGTACATGTATAAAATCCTACACATAATGGAAGTGTACCAGGAGATTAGCTCATGGAGATCATGGGGACTGTGATCAATTTTTCTTGCAGACCTAAGCCCACATTTTTAGGTGTTTCATGCTTCCAGCTGAAAAGAGTCCACCATAGAATAGCATATAGCTGTGATTTATCTGGTTGACTTTTCTCATCTGAGCCCATGTAGATACCTAAAGGAGGGATGCTGAAGGACAAAGAGAGCGCCATAATGCCCAAGTAGTGCTTTTGAGATCATGGGATGGGAAAAGAGTAATGCCACTGCACTGTCCCCATCCATGTATCACTACTTTATCCCATCCTGGTCACAGTAAACTCCTTTTGAAGATAGAAAGTTTTTCCTGCTGAAGAGACTGTAAACTCATTTATTTTAATATAAAAAGTCAGGAACCTTTACTTTCGATGTTTCTTGATGTTAACTCAGTAATAAAACATCCTTTGCAAAATGGTGCCCTAGAATTCTTTGATGAGCCAAGTTTAATAAATTGACGTTACGAAATGCCCGAGGCTTTTGGAGAAATCACTACTGCACAGAGATGACACAAAGAAATGATGGTTTCTCTTCTTTTAGTTATAATTAAACTCATGTACTGCCCTTTAAGGAAACCAAGGACACTTTTGTGCACGTTTTCAGTCCTTCAGTAGCTTTAGGAAACAATGATCTAAAGGAAATATAGCAGGAGGACATAAAATTGTCTTACTCCAAAAAGCCGAAGTAGTTATGCAGGAAAAGGGAAGGTAAACACTTGACCTGAAGATTGGGCTACAAGCTTTTGTGAGATGGTGTACATTGCAGCAGAAGGAAAAAGCCACAGACTGAACAGAATTGAGAGGAACTGCTGTTTTAATTTTGCAGCTTTAGAAAGCCACTGCTCTAGCTTAGCACATCTTAAAAAAAAAACAAAAAAGAGGTAAACTAGGATTGCATTGAAAATCAGATTCTGAATTTGATCAAAAAGAGGCACATATTTCAACAAAGATGCTTTCACAGGGAGAATAATAGGATCCAGCCCCAATTTATATTTCTCTCTCTTGTGAGTCAGGACTAGGGTAACATGGCCTCAAGTAACATTGAATCTGAATCACATTGCTCTGAACAACTCCCACGTACTATCAGCCCTGACATGCATGATGTTACAGGTCCTGATGACCCCACCTTCAGTCTACCTTCAGTCTGAGTATAAGCAAACCCATGAAAAAGATAGATTTGTACATGTGGGGTTTTGGGGGAGGGTTGTTGTTTTGAGGTTTTTTTTTTTCCTTTAGCTGCATTTGAAGTTTGTGTGCCACGCATGGTAGATTTCCATATATATCTCTCTCTCTCAACTTTTTTATATTTATCAAGACACTTCACGGCTTCCTTCTTAGATATTCTGTGTACGATGATGTGCTGCACTTATTCTTAGGGTTGAAAAATGATTTTACTGTTCCTTAAATCACATGGCTAGCCAGTATGAGGGGCTTTTGGGGTATTTCCACTGGGAAGAATGCTAATTACATCAGTCATTGATTACATGAGTATTTCTTTGATGCTATCTTTGATGTGGTTTGCAGAGACTCTTCGCACAGCCCTGTTGCCCTGAACAGAGGAGCAGTCAAACAGGAGGAAGCTGGTCTCCTCCACAGTTCCAAGCTTGCCTTTCCCAAAAGCAACCCAATAAAGCCTCCTGGCTCTATCACTGTCGTGGTTTAACCTCAGCCGGCAGCTGAGCACCACGCAGCCGCTCGCTCACTCCCCCCCATCGGGATGGGGGAGAGAATTGGAAAAGTTAAAGTGAGAAAACTCATGGGTTTGAGATAAAGACAGTTTAATAGGTAAAGCAAAAGCCACACACACAAGCAAAGCAAGACAAGGAATTCATTCAGCACTTCCCATGGGCAGGCAGGGGTTCAGCCATCCCCAGGACAGCAGGGCTCCATCACGCCTAACGGGGACTTGGGAAGACAAACGCCATCACACCGAATGCTGCTGCCCCCCCCCCACTTCCTCTTGCCCCAAGCTCCTTATAAACTGAGCATGACATCATATGGCATGGAATATCCCTTTAGTCACTTGGGGTCAGCTCTCCTGTCTGTGTCCCCTCCCAATTTCTTGTGCACCCCCAGCCGTCCCGCTGGCAGGGCAGCGCGAGCAGCAGCAAAGGCCTTGGCTCTGTGTGAGCGCTGCTCAACAATAGGTCCACAGAACAAAAACATCCCTGTACTATCAACATGGCTTCCAGCACAAATCCAAAACATAGCCCCATACTAGCTACTATGAAGAAAATTAACCCTCTCAGCTGAAACCAGGACAATCACATACCAGTGTTTCCTTTGCTGTCCTCTAATTCTACATGGGCGTTTCAGCTGCCATCACCAGAGTCTCAGCAGAAGACGGTACCTTACGTTTGGCTCTGTCCTTCAGTGGTGGCTCCATTTCTGAAGCTATTGTTAAGCAAATGGGCTTCTTTGAACTCAGAGCATCATACCCAGCATATTCAAATAAATCTGCAAACCCCAGACAAAGATATATCTGTTTAGAACTATTGATGTCGTATATAATCTGGAATTCTTAGCAATGACTTTAAATCCAGCATTTTGCAGATTAAATGGGACATTTATTACTACAGGCCAATGTGTTCAGCATCTCCTGCATACTTTCTTCCCTCTGTCACACAGCAATATATTACAGAATAAAAATGCTTAATATTTTATTTGGCTACTTTAGTTCTCACAGGGATCACAAATTAGAAAATGCTTCAAAAAATGAACTAAAAAAAATTTATTTTGGACAATCTTTCTTTAACATCTTTTAGACTATTTTTCTACATCACTGCAAAATCCCACCAGAGTACAAGAAGTTAATGTGAAATGAGTGTTTCATTGTTTGGACAATCTTTCTTTAACATCTTTTAGACTATTTTTCTACATCACTGCAAAATCCCACCAGAGTACAAGAAGTTAATGTGAAATGAGTGTTTCATTGAAGGTGCAGTTACAACTATTAGAAGTAAGGCATGGAAGAGAGCATCAAAAACATCAATCAGGGTAAGGTATTGAAGTAAAATAGAAATAGTTTGTCACATTTCAATGCCAAAAAAAATGGCAGACATAAAATGAAAATTTCTCTGCATTGGCTGTGCTGAACAAAAAAGAAAGCTCTAGAACTGTAATACTACTACTAATAACAAAAATAACAATATCAACAACAACAATGACAACAATGACAATAATAACAGTAGGGTCTTAAGGTGCTGAAAAGGGTTTAGCAAAGATGCATCATTATCTAGAAAGATTCCAACCTCATCAAAATTACCAGAAGCAAAGATTGCAATTCAAACAATCATAATGCAACTGTGGCAGTAATTTTTTAATCTTTTAGGTAAAGAAAAATAGCCGGGATAATCAAACAAGCCATATTTCAGATACGAGTTCTGCATAAAGGAATCACAATGGCAGAAATTTGAACAGCCACTGCCTTTAGGCACAGATGTAAAAGTCCAAAATAAAAGATAACATATAGTGCAGAATCCTGTTGAGCAAATGCTCGAGAAGGAGGTTTCAGATATGACTTTGGCCAAACCTTTCCCAGCTGTACACACTAAGGCAGACTGAAGCTGGATCTTCCATTATATGAGCATACAATATATGGAATGTGAATAAGGCTGATTGTGTTCCCAAGGATACTAAGCATTTTCAATGTGCTGAATGCAGTGAATCAGCAAAACAATGGAGACCCAGAAAACCCAGGAAGATGCATATGATACTGGTGTAAGGTAACCATGAAATAAATAAGGTGCAGTCTGTGCAAACTGCATAGCTAAAAGCTTAATCTGACACATAGTCTTCCATTAGAAGGGCACCATCAAAAGTGACTTTTAAGATTTTTGACCCAGTATTTAACATGACTCCATGTGAAGAAAAGCAAAACAAAAAGAGGGTGGCCTTATAAAAAATATCCTGATCCAACAACACTTCTGTTTTCCTGCAGTCAAGGACAAGATGGCTCAGAAACATTCATCTACCAGCAACCCTCTGGCATTCCTCCCAGAACTTTCAGGGTCTGCTTGGCAGAAAGTATGTAGCTGAATAGTTTTAGTGTACTCAACATCTCTTATCCCATGCATCACAGTCATCTTCCCAGAAGCTCTACTTAAGTTTAAGGTGTATAACCATCAGCAACCTTCATATTTCAGGTTCCTCAGTGATGAGAAGGAATCATTGACAGCTTCTGGGGCTATTGCTTTACACTGCAGGTCAAGCTAAGTGTCAGATAGCCTGAATCATGCATGTCTGGGTGCAAAGAGGAAGGGACACACTTATGTCAGACCCGAGGCGGCAACCCTGGTCACTTGGCATTGATAATAAATTCTAGAGAGGGCTGTGATCAATACAAGCACTACCAAGAATGCAGAAACCTCCAGCTCTTGAAATAACAGATCAGCAATATCAGTATCAATTGCTGTCAGTATCAATTGCTGTCATTATCAAGTCCATCACACCCAAATTAATTTACTGATCTTAGAGCAACACGCAACCAGTACTCAGGACCGGCGTGATCTTGGTTCTGGATCAATGCCAAAACTGGGCTGAGGTCAGCTCCCCTCCCCAGTCCTTCTGAAAATGAGCATATGGAGAGGGAAAGATAGTTGGTGAGGACCCTGCACTCAAGGTCATGACATTTTTTTCAGAAAAGGTGGCACTCTTCCTTGAGCAAGACATGACAGCTGGCGCCAGCATTGGCACTGCTGCCTTGTCTTACCGGCACAGTGGTAACAGGCCAGGGTTGGAATTAGGAAATCCAGAATATCCGAAACATCTTAATCAGAGACCAGATTAAACACAGGAAAAGGAAGAAGTCTCTTGTGACTTTTGGCTTCTCATAATAACTAGTCCATGCTTTATATTTCCTCAGTCGGTCCTCTCTGCTGTTTCACAGAATCACAGAATCACAGAATGGTTTGGGTTGGAAGGGACCTCAAAGACCATCTAGTTCCAACCCCCCTGCTGCAGGCAGGGACACCCTCCACTAGACCACGTTGCCCAAAGCCTCATCCAACCTGGTCTTAAACACTTCCAGGGATGGGGCCTCCACAACCTCTCTGGGCAAAGATTTAGACCCTTTTTGTGATGCTTGTTTGCATAATTTTATTTTCTCTCCATCACACAAAATCTCTTCCTTTACTGCTCTTTGCCCGAGAGGATATCCTCACCCTGTTCACGCTGAAGGGGAAGTGCCGCTCTGGCTCGGGTGGTGTGCATTCCCCACCATGTGATCAGGTCCTGCACATACAGAAACCTGCACTGGGATCCTCCTCAGGAACAAAACTGAGTGATAAGTTATTTAACTTGTTCAATTTAGAAAGTCTTCTTTCTCAAAATTAAGGATAGCTGTAGCACAGAAAGTTTTTGTGTGACTCCCGGGATGTGTGTCAGACAATCACGTCGTGGCCAGTACGTGGGGCACATCCAGACTATCTCCAGAACCAACCTACAAGAAAGTCAAGTGGCTGCTTTCTCAGAAGATGTCCATATGCTATCTGGAATAGATTTGAAACGGAGTTTACTACCATTCTGCTCTCCCCCATGATTAAATAATGCAATTTAAAAAATAAGATAATGGTCACAAAAAGAAAATACAGAGTTTGGGAAAAGAGGAAACAGGGCAAAGACGAACCTAAAGGAAATGTTCTAAGAAAGTCAATGGCTTCTATACGGACCATGCTTAAACACCAATTTTAAAGTTGAAAAAGAACTTTGCAATCCTCAACACTAGGTAAATAACATGGCAGTCCTCCTCTTTTTCATAATAGTTTGGGAAGTCTAATCATCAGTAGAAGGGTGACAGAATGTGTTATTTAACATACACGCATTACTTGAAGAGCTGATGGATCATTATATATTGGGTATAATCCACAACCACAGGCCAGTCATGGTTAATTCATATGACAAGGTTTATTTCCACATTTCACTGTTCAGACTGTTACAGAGGGTTTGCATGTTTTTATTTTTTTCCCACACCTTTCCACCTCCTCACTGCCAATTTAGGACCTGTTAGTCTCAGTTCATAGTAATTGTGAGAAAATAAAATTCCATCTGTTTCTGTCAGGAAAAGGAAAGATAGGAAGAGGAATGAGAGAATCAACAGAAAATTCCACTTGCTAGACATCCCTTGCTGCTAGCTATTACTTTTCTAAGGGATGCCTTGCTCAGTTGTATTGCACAAAGTACCTAGCACTTAGCATATGCACAATATTTTAATTTTATATATGTCCTTAAATTCAGCACTTCCAAGAATATCATGCCAAGCACTACTCTTCCACTGTTCATCTAAATCCGTAAATATGACTCCCATGTGCAGACAGTGCCATACAGAACTATTTCACTAATAAGCAGCCCGAAGCCCATTTTTCCCTCACTGGGTTTTCAGCTGCAGACATATTTTTAATAGGAGTGTGCAGGAACTCATGCCAGAGTTGTTGAGCATAGTAGCAAAATTCAGGCTTCTGTCTTTGCAATCTGTCTTTCCAATAGCTTTGGAATGGCTTAAAGGTGAACAAATAATGAGGAAGAAAGACAGAGAGAGGGGGCGGGAGACGCACATGCTCAGACAGAAGCAGAGATAGATTTAGGCTAAAAAGCCACTAAGAGTTAAATGATCTACAAAGAGGAAAGCCTTGAAATTAAATTTCACTTGATATCAAATAGGAGATTTAAGAGTGGTATGTTAGAAGAGGCTCCTTTCATGAAAATGCAAATAGCAGCAAGCTGTTTTAATTATAGGCTGTGAGTATTGCATGCTGGGAGACTAGAAAAAAAATGCAGAAGAGAGCAGACCCATAAAAACTTCCCATCAGTATTTTCAGGTCTTTTCAAACAACAGTAATCTCAATTGAGCAACATTTTGCAGTTCCATTATGCTTTTTTCATAGCTCATTGATAGTTTGGCACATAAATACACTGATGGGATTTCTTCTGCTTGGAGGTATCCCTTCAAGGAGGGTCTTGGAACTACAAGGACAAGACGCTATCTGCTACAGAAGGGTGGAGGTGCGGGCACAAATCCCACTTTCTTCCTGATCCAGAGACCTGCAATCACTGCTGCCAGTGGCAGGAAGATTAGATCCTATAATCCAGGCCCCTGGAAGAAAGAGATGGAAGTATCCCAGTGGGGCAGCTACAGACCACAAACCTTCACCAACAAACAAGGCAGATCTTCCCTACAAGCGGCTGTATATAACACAAGTCATCAGTCAATAAAAACAGGGGTTCAGTTTCACTTCCCGTATAAACAGTGCTTGCTGGCAAGAGGAGAGCGTAAAAAACCCCACATCATCAAATATGCTCTACCTAAATGCAATACAGATACAAGCAGTTCACCTTAATAGCAGAAGTGACAATTCTTCTTGTCTTTCCATCTCTTCCCACCCGGTGCATACCTGCCAGCCCCCTAAATTCTAATCTCTCCCCTCCTTCAGTGAGAAATAAAAATCTCTTCACTTCCATTTTCAAATGGAGAACGAACTAAACCACACTCTTTCAGGAATTAAATATTTGCATACAAAACAAGTCGCAGAATACATTAGTTAGCTATGTGTTTGTTTAAAGTCTGGAAACATTGTGATGATGGGTGCTGAGTAACAATGAGATCATAATAGCTCTGAAATATTCAAAGGGAAAAATATGAAACCCCTCAGTATTTAAAAATACATTCAGGCTTTGATGATTGCATTATGTTTAAGAGAGGCCAACGGTGCTTTCCTAAGGCTTTTTTTCACTTTCCTTCAGTAGATGTCACTGCAGTACAGGATAACTAGTTCCAACAGCGTTTTGGGGAAAAGGATAATAGTTTCACCAGGGAGTGGTCCGCAATGGAGAACTTTCCGTGCTTTCAGGTTTTCAGCAGAACTGAGTATCAGTCCTCACATCCAAATGTTTTTCTTGTTTTTGTTTCTTCGTGGGGACCAAACACAAGAAACTATTCACTGTCATGGTTGGATGCAGCTGAAATCACATCAGGGAAGCTAATCTGGGACAACTGTCATTCTGACCAAAACCAGCTTTCGTGCGCTTCATTCATTTTGCTTCTGAGGACTCAAATCACAACCTTCTTTCTGATGCAGCATCCGATCCAGTCTTTAATCCCACGCATGCATTATTCTGATCAAGATTTGAACTCTTCTCTCTGCATTTCTTGCTATAACTTGAAAGCGAAATGTCTACCAGATTAGTTTTTCATTTTTCTGATTTCATTTATTTCACTTTTAACATGGCCTGGCTGCTCATATGGTAGAACAAAATGTTGTTTTTAACCAGGGTCAAGGGGTTTTACTTAAAACAAGAAATCTTCAGACGTTAGCCAACAATGAAAATATTTGAAAGTAATGTGTTTACTAAGTTGAAAAAAATCCATTCAAAAATATTCCTGGAAATGCCTGTATGTCAAACACAGAAGGACTGAAGCTAAAAAGGGAAAATAACAGGATGTGTGTGAGAAGCACCATCAGAAATTGAGGAGGGTTTTACAAGATTAAAAACATACTTTCAGCAAGCTCATGTACAGTTAAATAAATGCGGTTGCTAACAAAGTCATCAGAATTTAGTCAGACCGTACAAACTCCTCCTCTCTTAGTCATTCCTAGAAAACAAACCAGAACCACAGCCTGCCGCAGCTCCCCAAGCCTAACAACCAAATCCCTTTTCAAAAACAGGAAGGAGGAAGCTTATCTTGGAAACAGGCTTTGTAGCTTCAGGCTCTTTTGTAGACATAATGACTAAAATAATAATGCTGGTGGAGAGCACCTTGTTGAGCACACAAAATGTGAGATCAACAGACCTTTCCCCGGTGTCGGAGAGAGCAGAACCCCTTCACCTGAAGAACCCCAGCTGCTGAGTTATTACATGGAGTAAGCGGTGCATTCGAGCCAGACGGATCAAGTCCCAAAGCTTTGCAGTGCATGTGAAAACACACGCTTTGAATTTCACAGGAGCCAAGGCTGCCCGCCGGGAACATTAGGAGAAACTTGCTCAGCCAGTGGGTGTTCTGCACTCACGTGGGGAAGCTCCCTTTTGATCTCTGGACATGGTTTTATGGAGCGCGCTCTGCAGAAACTCAAACTCCAGGTGAGAGAAGCACAGAGAAGCAGCAAGGCCCACATTCAGGAAAAAAAGGTATCCACCTCCACGCAAAGATCACACTGAAAGGAGTTTTCATGGCTGCTGCTAATTTGCAGAAGCAGCTGGAGATACAGGGAAGTCCTTAAGATAGAAACCAACACCATTATCAAGCAGCAGAGCCCTCCAGTGCAGACTGCTGAAATAAACCTGGTCTCAGCCATTTAGGTTGCTTTCAAGCTCAAGTCCATATTAAGCATTAGTACAGACATCATCCAACCAGACCTGCCAAACGTGATGAAACAGAAAGATCTAAATTTGCTTAGGAATGACACTGTTAACATCTATGCCTTCTCTCAGCTAAATCAATCCCCTGCTACTTTATTAAATATGGTTTCTATCAGCCTTTCCACCAGCTTAATGAACACATTGAATAGGAGAGGGTAGGAATCAGCAGTTCATTGCCCTCCCCAGAGGAAAGCCCACACATCTGAGCA
The DNA here is from genome assembly GCF_028858705.1 of Grus americana. Lineage (NCBI taxonomy): Eukaryota > Metazoa > Chordata > Aves > Gruiformes > Gruidae > Grus > Grus americana. The sequence goes on along the minus strand of NC_072852.1, from coordinate 133,990,071 downwards.
ACTATTTGCAGATGATCTCTGGAAAGAAAAGAGAATAATATTTTGAGGGACTGTGCTTTAAAACCACTTTCTACTGAGATGGCTAAACAGAATTTAGGACCATTATTTTTACCATCCAAGTCTGAAAATTTTGTCTTGCCTTATGCTACACCTTCCTTACTTGCTGCTTCTACCTGTCTTGTTTCACAGCTTTAAATTTCACACCCACACCCTTCTTTCCTCCCACTCTCTTTGTCTCTGTAAAAAACCCCTGTCATCCATGACTTCTTCATATGTCACTCCCTTCAGCCTCACCACGTCCTGGATCCTTTTGTTTCTCCTCCCTCTCTTTCAGAGGTTTCTTTCTTCCACGCATTTCTCCCCCTAGCTTTGTTTCATGGTCGTCACCCTGGGCTTCTGCTCTCTCCCTGCCTGTGCTCCTCCCTGGCTACATCCGTTATACTCTTTCTCCATTTTTAGCAGCACTATATACGACCCCTTCTCCATTCTCCCTTATCATTTTCTTGCTGTCTGCTCTCCACGCAGCAGTTGTCTTCCACCTCATTATTTGATTCCAACTCAAGGCTTTCTTTTATTTTCACCATATCTCATGTAAGTCTTTGCTGATCCATCCAATCCCTTTGCTGAAGAGTGCCATGTCTCCCTTCTGTGTTCAGTCAGCATTCCTCCTTCATCGCACCCTATACCAAAGCTTACTGTCTTGCATTGATTTTCATCAGCCATATTCTCAGATCTCTGACGCTGCGTTCCTCCCTTTTAAACAATGATCATATATCTTTCAGCTTCATACTTTAGGTCTTCTTCTCACTTATGCTTTGTCACTCAGTCTTTCCACAATTTCCAGGTCATAGGTATTTATCAGTATTTGTCTGCCTTCTCTTTTCCCACATTTCTTCTTTCCTTTCTCCTTCTGTCTCAAGGATTGTTATTCATTTTCTACATGCTTCACTCTTCACCCTTTTCACCCAAGAGCTGTCTTTCCCCCCTGCAAGTTTGTTTTATCCATCTTCAGTTCTTCCAGTTTCCTAGTTAGGTAATTCTCCATTCTCCAGTTGGAGAACATCTGTCATCTCAAGTAGGTTTTTTGCTACCCTGAATCATCCTCCCTCTTATCCTGCTCCTGCATCTCCTTCACTCTCCACATTGGGCTGTCTTCTACATGAAGACATCTGCTTTCCATCACTTCCCTTTCTGTAACTCCTTTCCTTCTTCCATGTCACATATTAAGAATTTCTCCTTTCCAACTCCTCCGTTTGCCTCAGTTCTTCCATCCTGAGCAAACTGTTGTTCACTCCTCCTTCAGTTCTCATGCTCACATCAAAAACATTCATTTTTCAACAGCTACAGACTGCTATGCTCCTCTTTCCCATCTCCAAGTTCATTGAACATAACTCTTCTCCAGTTTCATCCCAGAACCTCTGTAAACTGGCCTTCTCCCCTTAGACACAACATAATCTGCTCCTACCTATGTCTCTCATTGGTTTTGAACCAAACCAAAGTTGAAAAATAATAATCCATCATTGAAACCTTGTCCTCCTTAAGTTTCCATGACTGTCTTTTTTTTTTGTTGTTTTCCCTCTGTGCGTCTGTCCATTACCACTTCATGCCATTTGGAGTTCTTTCAAGATCCACCTCCAGCATTTATGATGATCTAACCCCATGATGATTTAGTTATTATTTTGAATATTCATCTCTTCACTCCAGATCTGCCTGTTTTTATTCAAAGGAAAGTCTCAAAAAATCTGGCTCAGATTTGTTCTTCAGGGACATGACCCCAAGAACAGTATGTTTAAAACAACACTTTCAGTTGCATCTCCTCTGCAGTCACTGTGACAAATCATATCTAGCCTGCCACTTATCTGCACTTTCCACCTCCATCTTTTTTCTCATAGCCAAATTATGCTGCAATCCTAACAAGACTTTCTTCTAGCATTTTTAGTAGAAGGCTTTTTGCATTCATCTGCATACTAAAAACTCATCCAAATTTTCATTATGCCACACATTGATTGCTGCAACATCTGTTTCCTTACCCTTGCCATGCACTACCTTAATAATTCCTCATCATTCAGGGAGATCCAAGTTCTAAATCTTCCTCTCTTCCAATCCTTTCTTTGTTCTCCCCATCTTTACAGCATCAGTGTACGTTGTCTTCATTTTCGAGTCCATTTGCAATATATCCCTTCCACATCATCTCTTAAGCTCTTATATCCAGCCTACCTAGGATGGTAGTTACCATCTGCTTGTTAAAATCCCAGGTATGCACATCCACGTTATCTCCCATACTGCTCCCACGTGCTCTTGCTGAATTTCTCATAAACATCAACAAAGCTACTTCTTCAGTATTTTCCTTAAAAATGTCTATTTGAAATTCACCTCTGCCATGATGCTATGGATATGGATAAGTCTGGCCAACTGTCTGTCATGCTGTGTGAACTACCTCATCCTTTCCCAATACTCTCTCACCTGCTGCCTCTTGAATTTTGGGGCAGGAATCATCTGCTTATTTTGTGTTTGTACGACATCTGATTCATCTAAATAAGAATTCTGTCCAAGAGTGGGATTCTTTAAGTACAATTGTGATAATAATATATGTTACGATAGGTAGAAATTGTCACATCTCAACTGTGTTGATATTGTTATGCAACCTCTCCCTGCTATATTTAAATTCATATTTTAGAACATAATCTTCTCTATGTCAGGCTACAAAAAACATACACATCTTTTCCCTTGATAAAAATACATTAAAACCAAGTTACATCTTTGATTTAACTGAAGATTACATTTAGTGGGACAATGTCAGCCTAGATGCAATATTTCATATATTACTGTTTCATAGATAAAGTGTTGGGATTCTGTATGCTAAATGTAGTGGCATGGGCTCTCTGTTAGGCTTGGCTTAGTAAGACAGTTAATGAATTCTAATTCTTCTAGAGAGGAAGGGTGATTTTTCTTTCCTATAGAAATCTATTCTCTTAGAAAATAGGTCAAAATAACCCCAAGTGGGGGATACTGCTGGTATAGGTGAAAACGATAGTAACTCAGTAAAGTTTAAATGCAACCAAGAGAGAAAAGAGTATGAGGGAGAAGTCAGATGGAGAAGGAAAATAGAGTACTTAAATATAATGAGAGGGGCATGCTTTGGGAAACTGTTGATGGAAAGTTACAAATGCTCTGAAAACAAAACTAACTTTAAGAAAATAATAACTGGGAAAAAATGTGAGCTATCCTATCTAATCTGTTTCCATTCTGACATCATTGCTAGGGACACCAAAGCTCCATGGGGGAAAAAAGGGGTGGAAGATGATGTGATTGATCTGTGAGACTATAATCACAGAATTGCAGCATGGTAGGGGTTGGAAGGGACCTCTGGAGATCATCTAGTCCAACCCCCCTGCTAAATGATGTATGTCAGTATCATTATTCTGAGATGAGCCCAGGACTGCAGCGTTGATGAGTCTAGACATGTAGGAATTGCCATCAGAGCTCAAGATAAAGAATACTGCAACAGAAGGCCACCCTGCAATCATGTCATCTTACCCGCTGTCTTGTTCCAACCAAACACTGACACAAACCCATGAATTATGTTTGAGGATGAAATACCTCATGGGCAAAGCTACCTATGTGCACACTGAAGGTGCCTATTACACACAGTAAGACACATTAGGATGAATGAAATCCATTGACCATAACTGGTCATTATAATTGAAATAAAGATGTATAGTTCTTTGAAATGTCAGATTGTCTAACTTACTGTAGTCTGGAAAGAAATATTATTTAACTTTATTCTGTGTACTATTTTCTTGTCATGGAGAAGTTATAAAAACACACTGACTTTAGAATCATAAAAGAACAACAAAAGTGTTTTTACTTTGCTAAAAGTCAATTTACTTCATCGGAAAATACAATGCAAATGATGGCTTGCACACATAGGTAATTTTCATCAGGTATCAGCACTGTCATAAACACAATAAATTACAGTAAAAAGTGGACCGAGTTCAGAATATCTAAACAAATTAAATGTCAACAACTCAATTATTCATCTTTGCTTCTGCAAGTCAAAACAGTCACATCCTGATCTTGCAGGTTATAATTAGGCTGAGTCCTGGCTCTGTAAAAGCAGAATGTGTATCTTGCAATCTACCCACACATGTTTAGGAAGCCAGAAGAAAGGGCAGTGGTAATGCATAAGAGGAGAATACAGCAGGTGGCTAAGCAGCACAGAAAACCTATTTTTAAACTAAGAGGCAGCGAGTAGGTAAGCTCTAGATCACTGGTACTTTCCATAGCCTATACAAGTCTTGTTAAATAAGACAGTAAAACTATTTCTTACAGACCAAGCGCTGTTTCTTCTGTTACTTCCCCACTCCTGGAAGGGCTCTGTTTGATTTAGAAGTGCTGGGCAGACCAGCTAGCAGTTCTGTGGTGGGGATGTGCAGAAAACTCTCATCCCTGTTGAATCCCCACAAACGCCCGAACCAGGCAAACCTTGCAGGGCAAACCACTTACCATTTTGGTGAAGGATGCTTGCAGCACCCACCAAACGGAGGGGGAGGAAAAAATTGGTTTGTAGCCCTGGCATGGAAATGATTGCACAGGGAGGAATAAAGGCATAACTCTTTGATCATGAGCCCAATCTTCAATATGAAATGATCCCATTCAAGAGCAATACTTGCAAATTTTAAAATATACATTTTAAGAAAAGCTTTGTAAAAGGATATCAGTGCAGTTATAGCAAACTCTACCACCTGAGAATTGTGACTGTCAGCCTTTATTGCATGTATTAAATATGCAGCACTGTATAGGAAATTCATGATAAAATTCTTTTTAAATTACTGCTTGCTCAACTGAGAGCTTGGTTCCTGGGAAAGCAACAGCCAGTTTGTAGAAAATAATAAAACCAGCATCACTGCCTTTTGTTGTATTGTTTTCTCTCAAGACCCTAGCAAAGAAACAATATCTATTCACTTCTTCATGGTTTTTGTTTCTTCTGTATGTAATGAAATGTCACTGCAAGAAAGAATAAATTAATAATCTGCTCCTATCCATGTGCCAATTTCTGCACTTTTCAGCCCAGCAAAACTCCCATTGATTTTTGCATGTTTAAAGGCGCTTCTAAAATGCTATGATAGTATCTTGCCCCATGTATTTACGTTGATACCTGTCTAAACAGTATGGATAATGCTACTTACTCAGTGTCCTCCTGCCATCCACTTTCTGCTGCTTACATCAAGTATTTTCCTACTTGGCTCTCAGTGTCAATGCCTTGATATGGATGCAGCAGGTAAGCAGCTCCTTCCTACTGAGACGGTATTACGTTGGTTAGCCATCAAACCAGTAGCTGCCTGTATGCCTAGCTGGTGCAATGACTCATAGGTGCTCCTAGAGAAGACCTGTGTAGGACTTGGCTCTTCATGCCATTTCCAGCAGAACAGATCAGACTGCTCTGATCTGCACTGAAGGGCCAGCCTGTCACCAAGCCAAGCTAGTTTGTGGGACCAAAAAAGGAAGCCAAGACGATCTGGCTGCTGCCTTCAAGTGTTTGTCTCTGGCCTGGATCACTCCATGACCCCCTTAGGAGTCCCTGGAAAAAACACTCAAGTGGCCCAAACTTGGGCGTTTCCCATCCTTTTTACAGGAAAAATGACTAAAAATGGTATCTTGTGCTGAATGAGACCGGCTACTTATTTGTATCCAGAGTCATATATGCTTGTTTTACCTGGTAAATCATATTTTTTCCTATATTTTATTTTAGTGACTTGGTGGAGTCTAGTCTAGTCTAGTCAAAACAAAACCTCTATTATAGACCACGATGCACATGTCAGAAAAAGAGGGCTTGGCCTCCACGTCCATGCCTGATTTGCAAGGGTTCATGTTAGAAAATTCCATCTTTTTAGTTGAGTGAAATTAGCCTTAAACTTTTGGATGCAGTAAACAAAAAATCTGCTGTACTCTTACCTTTTCTGTTACAACCGCAAGATGAGGGAAAAAAATATTACGATGAATACTGAAGAAACCCAGAAGAGAAGTGAGCTATGATGTTTGAATTCAGGCATGTAAAATTATGGACTGCTGTCCTTATTGAAGCAAAGCTCAAGATTAAAGTTTATAATCAAGTGTTCTATCTTCTCTATCACATACCTTATTATGAGAAACATCCAAAAGAAGGCAGATCTCAGTAAAAAGAGTAACTACATCATGTTAGTGCATGAAAATGGTTACTTGTGAGAAGCACCGCGGGAAAAGGAAATTGATTTTGTGTAGGCTATGACCAAAAATCCACATTTCTCTGCTGAGATTTTGCCACAGCAGTGGTTCTGTCTATGCCTTCTCACAAAAATTCAACATGTACTACATCACTTACAATCTGGCCTGATATTAAAATGACAAGATACACTGATAGAAAAAAATTGTTTTAATTGCTAGCATATGTTACCAGAAATTAATTTAGATATTTTTAAGCATTAAAGCATTACCCAGTCATTTATCTTAATTTTTAACTTGAAGCACCACTGCCTTCTATCCTGAAATCAATTACAGGCATAGGGGGATAATTAGGGACCACAAAAGCCATCAACAGTATCTGGAGTAGGAACACTGGTAGCACATTTTCTACCCTTTAGACAACAGCGTCACATCTTGAACTTCAGTTCAAGTTATCCTTATAGCTATGGATGACACAATGGTATGGGAAGATCTATATACAAACCGGGAATTTTGGCAGACTCTTAAGCATCAAAGTTTCAGAAGATCAGTTTGACTGCCTGCCGTTAACCATGAAACAAGTCCTTCAGATGTTATATTAGAAATCCTCTGAGACTCTCCTTCTGAACTACAAAGCTCCAAGTCTCTGACTATGCTGGCAAGCACCGCAGCCTAACAGAAGACCTGTATAGTGCAACATTTGGTGCTGAGGGCCTGATCTCCAAGCTGTACACATTTCAGGCATTCCTAGTGTTCAGACTAGTTCAGTTTGAGTCCCACTGAGTGCTCATTTGTGGCTGGAATGCATTAGGTGCACTCCTGGAGCACCTTCACCCATTTAGCTTCATCCAAATGGGATCTACTTCATGTACTCCAACACCACTCCACACTGTGAATCAAAGCACTGTAAGCAGAGATGATGACAGCATTTACTTCAAAAGCGCATCCATGATCCAAACTAAAACACTTAAGTGCCCCAAGGCTCAGGAAGCAGTCTGTGTGGAACGGCAAATGAAAATGAGGAGCCTGATTTTTATGCACTGCAACGCCTTAAGTTCTGTTATCTGTCTGTGCAGATTTTTTTAAGGTTCGTATCCTTACAAAAGAAATATACTTTTGGTTAGTGTTACATTAGCAGTACTCAACCATCACTGAGTCCTACGGCATGTTATGTCCAGGGGGCTTCATAACATTTTTCTAATTTAAATAACCATTGAAGCATGCCAAGAAAATGGGAGCTGAGTTCAAGCATCCATAACTTGCAGAACTGCATTTTGCCATGATGCATCTGATATTCGATATTTGCCTGAAAGTGGCAGCCGAAATTGGCTTTAATATTTAACTGTATTTTTAATTTGTGTGAGCAAAGTGGGAAAGTGCAAGCCTTACGGGCGCCAGCAACAGAATCTGCAAGCTGAGATTATGGTTTTGTAAAGGTTGGAGAAATGCTTGAGTGCTGGAGACATTTTCACAGTTTCAGGACCTGATCTGATTAAAAAAAAGAGATACTGATTTTTAACATCCCCGCTGCCCTTCTCTCCATCCATCCGGCAAAAGCAGCAGCAGTTCCTAGGGCCCTTCTCCCCCCCTCCCGTTCCGCACACGGGTGACTAACGGCTCTGCGTGCCGGGGGCGTGCACCAGTTTCCATGCCAAAAAAAGAAAAAAAAAAAAAAAGAAAAAAAAAAACCAACAGAAAAAAAGCGCCCATCCGTTAGACGAACCCCCGCTAACGAGAAGCCACCTGCCCCCTCCCCGTCCAGGGAAGGGTCCCGTCCCTCGCGGCCCTGCCCTGCTGCCGGAGGCTGACCCCCCGCACCTCCACCTGCCTGCGCTGCCAGCAGCGGAGGTGTCACCCACGACTGTTGCCGCATCTCCTGCAACCGGACCTTCCCCTCAGCTGCCGCCCGCCGCCGCCTCTCCCCCGACACGACCCCAGGGCCGGGGCCCGGGGTCCGGCCCCTCCGCCGCCCGCAGCCCCACACCCGCTGCTCGGCAGCTGCGACTCAACCGAACCTGTCGCGAGGGAGGGCAGGGCCGAGGCTGAGGGCGGTGCCAGTGAAGGGCGGAGAGGCGGGATCATGTCTAGTTTCTATTGGTCGAGAAGGACGTGGGTGTGGCCTGAGGCCAGTTCGTTCCTCTGCTACTGGTGGGAGGAGGTGTCAGTGCGGGCGTGAGGGCGCGGCTGTGTGGCTAGTGGTGTCGGTTGAGCGCCGCGCTAGGGAGGGACCGCGGCGGGCGGGGGGAGCGGAGTGAGGGGGCGGCGGCAGGCGACTGAGCGCGCGCCGCCGGGTGTAACGAGAGCAGCGCCAGCGCCGGAGCGGAGGTAGGGGAGCTGCGCGGGACCGGGCGAGCGCCGGGAGTTCGCCCCTGCTTTCCGCCGCCCTCACCTGTCACCTCCCGGCTGCCAGGCTCTTGCTACTGCTGCGGCGGTGGGGCAGCCCCTCGCCTCATCCCCCTCCCTCAGCTCCGTCCTTTCCCCTTCTCCCCTTCCTACCGGTCAGCCGCGCGACCCTCGCTGCTCTCGCCCCCCCCGCCGTTGGGCGGCCGCCGCCCACCCTCCCCCCATCCCGCCGGGTGCCGTTTCCTGGCGCTGCCGCGGCGGGCGCGGGGCCGGTGAGTGTCTCCGCCGGCGGGCAGCGCCGCGCCGCGCCCCGCTCCGCAGCCCAGGTGCGCCCGGCCCACAGGGGGCCGAGGCTGCGGTGCCTGGCGGGGTCCGGCGGCGGCGCCGTGTCCGCTCGCCGCCCCGCTCGGGAGGGGGCAGAGCCCGCGGGCGCGGCCCATCCTCGGTTCCGCTGGTCGTGGTTTCACTGAGGTGCCCCGGGAGGTGGCGGGGGGGATGGTGGGGGCGGCCGCCTGTGGGATTCCGCCTGTGTTCCTTGTCTTGCGCTGGCTGTCCCCTCGTCCTCGCTGGTATCCTCTTCCGTCTGGCTGGGAGGGCTCTTGGCTTTTACTAAAAAAATACTCCTTAGATTATGATAATTTGGGGGAGGGAGTGTTTTTCTGTGGGGTTTTCTTTTTATTTTGTATTTTTTTTTTTAAGCAGTTGCACTATTGCTGGGCTTGTGCGTTTTCTGTGCCGATTATGAGAAAATATACTAGTTGTTATCAGGTAGGTAGGTGGTGATGGAGAGCATCGGAGGGGACAACACCCAGGAGAGAAGGCTGTTCCTCAGTTTGAACCGCTAGGAAGGAGAGGGATGCCGGGATTCCCATTGCTGGGCTATTCCTTGATTCTGCTCTCAGGTTTCATCTTTCATATTGGTCAGTGAGCAGGGAAAACTCGGTTGCTATCCTTGGACTTGAGCAGATGGAAGGGAAAAGGATTTTTTCAAGCAGGGTTTTGTGTGTTTGCAGCAATGCCTCTTCCCGGGCTGGAGGAGCGAGCAGCTCTGTTCCTATTCCATTCTTTTTGGTGTACGTGAGGGCTCTGCATGCTGTTGCTGAACTACTCCAGCCTCGCTCTCAGAGATCCTCCTTCTGTCTGCATCCTGTACTGCCTACCATTGCTGCGGCAGGTAGCTGTCTGAAACAGCAACAGCGTGAAACTGCCATAGTGAAATTAGTAATGATCATGCAAATTCCTGTGTGCTGTGCCTCGGGTGAGGGAAGCTGTTACCTGACTTCTCAGTAGACTTGTCAAGATGGTAATACATTAGTCACAGTCATATCTGGAAGAGTTCTTATTTACTTCAAATACATATTTATTTAGCAAAGCTTGTGAAATGTCTCAAATAGGCTGTGAGAGAATATAAACCAGAGGAGGGCTAGGAAAATCCATTGGCGTACTGATAGATGCAGATCAAGAATGGCCTTCAGGTTCTGCAGTATTGCAGGAGAGAAGTTTTAAATTGTCCTGTTTGGTGGGGTTTTTTTATTGTCCTCATGCCTCTCTGCTGTTTTTCAGAGAGATATTGAGCACTGCCAGCTTCCAGTATAATGAGTGATCAAGTTGTATATTACCAGTTGATAATGGTTTCTTGGCTAGTACAATCTTCAATTCCCAATTCATTATACTATCTATATGGACACTTAGCTATTTTTTTTCCCAGATCTCACTGTAAGGGTGTCAAATCTAACATTTCAAATAGTCTGTTGAGTTTGCCTAAAACGTGATCTTTAAGATTTTTTTGTTGTCTTTGTGTGTGTGTGCTGACATAACAGCAAAGAGATCTGCAGTTGGAAAAAAAAAAAAGCAAGCTTTTTATAAAATATACCTGCCTGTAGTAGAAACACGAAGCGCCATTTTAATAGGTAGATTGAATAATAGAAGTATTGGCTTTTTCTATTGTACAGATTTAAATACCACCTCTAGTTGTGTGGGTGTTGAAGATTTCTCTCATTTTGCTCATTTGGCAATAGGAAGGAAAATCTCCCCCTTTGTACTTCTGGCAAGATGCTCTGCAAGGAGAGAGCTCTCTGCCTAAAGAAGCCTCCGCATTGAATAATTCTCAGGAGTACGGCCTTGTTTGTCAGTACTTATCTAAAACTGTAGTATTTAGGGATTTAAATTAAAATTGTATCAAAATCTTTGTCAGCATGTTATAGCCCCTTAGACTTTTCTGGCATGCAGAAAAACTGGATGATACATTACAATGGGTGAAACACCATAGTTTATAGGAAAAGGTGAGAAGTCTAAAGCTGTAGCAAACAAGTGCTGCAAGGAGTAAGTGCCATACCATATTTTGGAGCTAGATCTTTTGAATTAATTTCAGCCAGTGCTTAGACCTGCAGTTGAAAGGTCTTACCATCATTCAAAAATATACATATAAAAAATACTTGCATTATGCCTGACTTTTAAGTTTAATTGAATGTTGACAATTTAAATGATTCTGATATGTAATCCATTGTTGGTTTATGTTAGAGAATTTTTTTAAAGTGTTTTAGATTTGAACTTTATGGACGCTGAAACTAGAAATTTGTTTTAATTCCTTTTGTCTGACTTTAAAGTGAGAGTTGTAACAAACCTGTTAGTGTTGTAGCTGATCTGCTCTGGCTTAGTTTTCAAAACTTGAAGTGTTGAAACAAAGAAATTGCAGATCCATTTTAATGTTCTCATAGATCCTTTCAGTTTAATAATGATGAGGAAAAAGTACACTTTGAGATTCAAATACTGAAATGTTTACGGTAACTCTAATGTTCCTAATAAAACCCTGGAGAATATCGATTTCATAAACCTTTTTTTATTAGTGAAAAAGCTACAGGAAAATGTAAAAAATTGTATGGTCAGTATAGAGAGAACTTCTTGTTATAAAGAGGTTTGGGCTTGTCTGTTGGAAACTATTATATTGGAGCGCTGGTATGGTTATCACCATGTTCCAGTATTTAAAAGGTAGCTCTGAAGAAGATGGAGACTCCCTTTTTACAAGGGGTCACATGGAAAAGACGAGGTGTAACGGGTGCAAGTTACTCCCGGGGAGATTCCGATTGGACACAAGGGAAAAATTTTTCACAATGAGAACAATCAGCCATTGGAATAATCTCCCCAGGCAAGTGGTGGATTCCCCAACATTGGACACTGTTAAGATTTGGCTGGACGGGGTGCTGGGCCATCTTGTGCTTTTGCCAAGAAAGGTTGGACCAGATGATACCCAAGGTCCCTTCCAACCTGGTATTCTATGAACTGTAGTGCCAGTGCGGTTTGACACTAGCAGTGGCTATTTCTGTTGTTGTATGGAGCAGAACTGTGTGAGTGGGAGGAGAGCTAAGAATGCAAGTACAAGGTAGAATAAGAGAATAATTTCTGTATGCAGAAAACACCCTCTCTCTATATATAATGAAAAGCCAGTTCAGTGCTGTTATAAAAATAGCTGTTTATAATACTGACTATATATGGATGCTCTTGAAAACTGTTCATATATAAGCATTAGCGTTTTCTCGAACACACAACACTTAGCAGTAGAAATCTGGAAACAAAAAAACCCCTAACCAGCGGTTTTCCTAGGTATTATTTAAGCTCTGGATAAGGTATGAATTCTTATTAATGAAAATTTTCTTGAGTTTATATGCTTAATCTGGGCAGAGCATGAACATGGGTCATGAAACAGTAATAAGAGGGAGCTACCCTGAAAATGTGTTGACATGGAGGATAAATGAAATCATTGTGAACTGTCTGCTAATCATGTGAAAGGAACAAGAATGGCTTACATTTGTCATAACTTCTATTTGAGAATTTTAAAGAATAAGCTAAACCTAGCACCTCTAGATTTTTATCTCGATTTTTACATCAGAACATCAGGGCATGAGAATGATTAGTGACTTGCTATCTCTAAAGAATGTATGCAATGTAATGAATAATAGAATTTATTTCCTGGTTCTAAATTCTGTATTCTAACTATAATATAGTATCTAGATGGAAATGTATTTGCAAGTGGTAATACCAGCTGTCTGCATCAGAAGCAGGAAGAATAAATTTCATAATATAAAATTAAATGAGCATTAAAACAATACATAAGTAAACTGAGGAAATCACTGTTACAACATCAGCCCTCTTGCTGAGTCTGTGCAGTTTCATGTTAAATGTAGATGAAGTAAAAATGTTGAACTTCTGAATGTTCACAACACTAATGCATTCAGCTTTTAAAAATAAAGGGGTTTTATTTAGAATGTAATAATATATTTCTTTGTCACTGTGAAATAAGATATTTTAGCATAGCACAAATAATTGCGTTAAATATCTTGATGAAATCACAATGAAAGAACAAAATAAACTTGAAAGATTCTACATGTCTTAAGCTCTGTTGCTATAGAAATATTGCATATATTTTTTTCCTCACTTCTCTGAGGCAACCATGAGAATTTCATAGGAATAAACTAGCCTTTGGAGACCTTCCATGCCTGTTTTCTTTAAGCAAAATGACTTTTAGAAATGAAGGTAAAGGCTCTTAAGTTAGGGTTGTGTTCTACTTCTCTGTTCATCTGAAGGTTGATACCTAATTGGTGTTTAGTTGCTGTGGAGTCAAAATTATCTAATACTGCATCTTAAAATGAGGAAAACGTGTATGGAATAAATAGAAAGTTAATATATGGTGACTTTCTATGATACTTACCTCTTATACTGAAGTGTTTAGGTCTCCAGAAGCTTTTAATTCTAGCTTTCGTGCAATTAGATTTATTTTTCTGACATTACTGCAGAAGAGATATTTGTGTGTTCCAGTTTGGCTTCCAATTTGTATGCCTAATCTAAGCTGGTTGAACCTTCTAGTGTTGGAATTGCCCGTTAATGTCTTGAAAATTAATCCTTTAGTCGATTTATTTTTAACAATAGGATAACTTAATTTAACACTGACACTCCTTTTGGGAAAAGGAGATAATCTTGCTGTGTGTAGCATTCACAAGAAATACTTGCCTGGCAATATTTAAAAAAAAAAGGGGGGAGAAAGCCCCCCAAATTAAAAAAAAAAAATTTCTTCTTTGGAAAAAACAGAACACGAATCAATTCTTAACTGAATCCTCATTATGACAGCCACATAGAGCTCCGTTTTTTCGGTAAATTGTATCACTGTCTCTGTTAACCTTTTCTTACAGATGAATATAGAAGTACAGATGTTAATGGTAAAACACTGCTTCATTCAACTGAAGGAAAGGGAGGATGTGGCTGGAAGGGTCAGTAGAATGAAATATTTATTCAATAATTCTTGAAGGTTGAATACGAAAACAAAACTTTTTCCACCCCCTCTTCCACTTTTCTTCATAATTAGGTATCAGTGTTTAAAAGTCATCGTGTATTGTAGGAACTGTACATTTTTTGGTGAATTCAGAGAAGTGGTTAACACTTACAATGATTCATTTGTAGGGGAGAATTCTTATTTAGCTTAGTTCCTTAGAACTATATTTTGGTTGGTCTCATCATCTAACAACTAAATATGAAGCCCTTGAGTTTGTGGGGAAACCCTTAGTTTTCAAACTCACAGAAGCTGTGATCTTGAAATGGATTTTTTTTTTAAAGTTCCTACTGAATTGATAATTATCTAGGGTAACTATCTCACATAGAATCATGTGGAGTTTTTCAGTACGTTTGGTTTACTTTGAGCTTAGCGCTTATGAAGTGAGCACCTTCTCAGCTCTGAAGTCCCACTTACATGTGAAAGTGAATAGCTATTTGAATGTACATCAGTTCAGTACTTTACAGTTTCATCCCTTTCTGACCTTGAGAAGGTAGATCTTCTGTTTGGCTTGTATGTGGTAGACTGGGTGACATTTTAACCTGTTAGAACAGTCTGATTCATGGCCACAGATTAACTACCAGCTGGTAATGTTTTTTAACCTTTGTACCAGCAAGTGGGACTTTGTGTGTATTTATCTTTTAATTCAGAAGTTTCTATGCTTTAACTTGAGAGCATAGTAAATTTCTGTTTATAAGCTTCCTACTTGTTGCTACATTTCCTAATCTTAAGAAGGTCATATTTATTTTTTGTGTAATTCTCATCTCTCAAACTCCCCATGTTTGCCTACACGTGTATCAACACTATGCTGGTGTTGGTAAAGCAGAAGGTCCAGTGTGCCCTGAATGCTGCAGATTCACAATGCTTGGTGGTGCTCACTGCTCTTTTCCAGTCCTCTCCCTTTTATCTGGATAACATTTCTAGATGATGGCAAAGAGGAAACTCTGTTCTGATGGGAGTCCTATAGTAGATAAGCTTTGGAAGCTTGCTGGAAGGATTTGTATATTACTCTCTGCTGGCTCTTACAACAAATTTCAGTATGCCTGGGAAGAGTATCTTGCATGCTGCAGCATATCATGTTAATTACAGGTTCATCAGAGCAGTTGTCCACGAATAGATGTAATGTAGTTTGATTGTTCCGCATCTTCCAAGATGATGGGGTTTTTTACAGATTGCATTTTTGACCGTTATCTGAAACAGTAATAGCAAAACTGAGGTGCATGGAAGGTGGGGATATGTCGTAGTCAACTCTTTATAAAGTTCTTCTCTGAGCTATTACACTTGTTCTAAATTCCTGTTAACCTCCTGTCTTCAGTGAAAAATTTACAGTAGCTGAAAACAAATTGCAGGAAAAATTTCCTCTTCTGTTTTTTATTTTGAACACTTGGCAACATTTTGTTTATTCCCTGGAGTCACTTAAGCTCTCTCTACAAATATTTGTGCACATGTAATAAGTTAAACATATGTTTAACTTCAGTTGTATTGCTTATGGAGAAGTGTATGCAGGATTGGGGCCCATCTGACTTCAGTTTTTATGTGACCCCCTTCAGAGGTGAAGAAATCATAAAACTGTCAGAACATACAGCACCTCATATAGTATATGAAACTGATTTTAATCTCACATTTTAACATGAATTTGCAATATCAATTATTCAAAATAGTTGGTAGATGTACTGGTAGCTCTTAAGTGTTTTTCTGTGTTGTTAGAATATACTTTGGAGATTAAAAATAGGAGATGGGCATAGATTTATGATAACTTAGAACAAGTTTGCTTTTTGTTACGTACCATTTGAGATCCAAAAAAAGTTGAATTTGCTTATGGGTTACTTATGTATAGAACTATTCACCCAAAGATTAAAGCTATTTATTAGTCAAAGAGTGGGCAATTGTCATAGCAGTGACAATAAATGTTAATAATTTTCAGTTGTGAAGCTCAGAACATACACTTTTTAAAATTACATCCTTTTTTACTGCAAGATGGGTGCTCACTGAAGTGAGGCTGAATCTATTGATAAATATAGAATACCCCCTCCCCAACTTTCTGCTGCTGTTTTTAATAGGTTTGCTTAGGGTATTTTGAAGTGGTAATTGACATCAGGGATGGAAGAGAGACCTCAGGAGGCTGTCTAGTTAGACCTTCTGTACAAAAGCAGTATTTTTAGGAAAATATATTTATTCTTAAAATGTCATTAGGATGAAGTTGTGTAAAATTCAATTATTCTTTTCTTTTCAGGGCACCTTTTTTCCTCCTCACTGTGCTCAACTCTTTTTAATGACACTGCTGCATTATCTTCTTTTGAGTGCTTGAAAAGAGAATTCCAGCTAAAAGGAAGCAAAGGTCTTTGGTACAAGCAGGGTTTGGGGTTTTTTCCTCCTTTTGACTCAGATGTCCTTCCCTTTTTTTGTTTCTTCTCTTAATCTGCCGCATCCACAATGTTGCCATCTGGTTGTTTGCTTAACCTCTGCAAAAAACACTTCCAGTCTTCCTTGCCTTGCTTGTCACACAAGGATGGAGTTGCAGTATCCCTGAATCCACTACTCCGGACAGGCATGCATAGTATGCTGTTATCTACACACATGAATAAGCTTTAAAAAAACCCAAAAGAAACCCCAAAATCCCTCACCTTAACTAATCCTTGTATGAAAACACCTACAATGAGTCTATGCTTGCTTCAGAAGTTTCATGCTTTAAAAACTTGAGTCTACCTTATGGACCTCTTCACACTTTCCTGATCCATCTGTTCATCTAGCACAGCTTCTTCTCTATCCCTTCACACAATCTTAGGCTGTTGAAATGCAAGACGCCTTTGCAGATCCTTTAATTGGTAGTAGTCTTTATTTTTACTTCTCTACATCCTTTTGTATTTCTTAAAAACAAGAACCAAACACCACAAAAAAACCAACCCAAAAAACACCACTCCAAAATCTTGTGTTTTCTCTCTCCTCTTTTGTTGGCATTATTATTACGAAGGATGTTTTAAATTTCATGCTGTTATAATGTTTTTATGCAACCATTCTTTTTCTACTTAACTGTGAAATCTTGTTTGGGTACAGCTTGTGTTTAAAGACAGTTATTTATGGAGCGCTGTAGCTGTACATCGTGATGTACAGTCAGTAATGTGTTGATCTGGTAAGTCTATAGACTAAAGCTACTACTTTATGCAGTGTAGCCTATTATAAACCAGAAAACCTCAAAGTGGGGAGTGGCTAGTGCTGATGAAATGCTTTGTGAAACAGGTGGGACTTCAAAGTTTTATTTTAGTTTGAGGGAAGGTTGCTTATGCAATCAGTCCATCTGTCCATTAGTCTGTCCTCCCACCCTGCCAGTAACTTCTGAACCACTTGCTCAATTCCTAGTCAGCTTAGGCAGAGGGGCAGGGTTCTTCAGCTCTGTTGCAGACATACAGGTCTTACAGAATCAGGCAGATGGTTAGAGAAGAGACTGGGCAAGAAATGGGGGGAACTCCATTCTGTGTCTCTGGTCAGCCTGTAGTAATACATGATCATGGCATTTCCTGTATTTTGCCAAGCTAGAGCGCAAATTAAATGTAGTATGGAAGGTGGGAGAGACATGAAGCTGATGTGATAGGTTATTGCATTGTGTGTAATGGGGGTGATGTCACAGGGGCAGTAATTTGGGGATATTATTCTAGGAGGAAAGTAAGGGTACTGTCATGGGTGGACATGGGACCCAGAGTTACTGTGGGAGACACATTTGGCATTGTCTGATGTAGGTTATGCAGAAATTTAAACAATTTCCCAACTTGAAAGGAAATGGGGAGAGAGCTGCTCAGTTAAAAACTATCATAAAGAGTAAGGAAAAGGAGAAAATTGTAGGTGGAACGGAAAACACGTCATCTGATGTACGTGGGTAAGAGGTTGTACATATCCTACAAAATCAGTGGCAGAAATATGAACTCGATGAAGGAAGAAGAGTGGCAGCCAACCAGGAGAAACTTCAAACATAGAACCTCATATATAGAACAGAGGGGGATTAGAGAGAAAAGAGGTGCTGTAGCACAGCAAAACAAATCAAAATCACTGAAATATTTCTTGAAAAATATGGAGGACTGAAATGTTTTGTTCAGTTTAGGATTTCAAGAATTTTGCAACTTCAACACAACAAATGGGTTGCTTGACTTTCTTTAAAAACTATACTACTGCTATAAATAAAAACCAGCTTTCAGTGTGAAGGTGACAGTGTGGGATGCCCACAGTAATAGTAACAAAACAGTATTTTCAGAAGGTGAACCTTGACTCTACTTTTCCTAACCAAATAGCTATTTCTGTTGTTCAGAGATCATTAAATCTGTTTCAGTAAAGTCTATTCATATTGACATTTTAGTTGCTTAAAGCTCTATGAGTGAACAGCATATTTGGGGGGGAAAAAAAAACCCCCAAATATGGCCTTACTTCTGTTAACCTAATTGTTTTTCAGTTGCTTCTGCTGACTCAAATTATGTGATGTAACTCACAGAAAAAAATCCATGTAATTAATTTATTTGAAACTTAAGATTGTTTTAACTATAAGTTTGGAGACTGGGAGATGTTATCTGCTTTTTGTGGGTTTGGTGGTGGTTTTTTTTTTGTGGGGGGTAAATCAAATCTGTTTATACAAGTCACTATAAAATACAGTGACTAAAATTATGTTGCAAATGTACATATGGATATGGGGAGATAGGAAGGTATTTGTATTAAGGCCAAAGCCTGCTCAGCTTTGATCATACAAAGTACTGAACAGCCCTGGGAGGCCAGGAGGCCTATCCTGTGTTTTTCCACATCAGTAAAATGGGTGACCTTTTGTTTGACTGTTCTAGTTATATTCACCCAAAATAACATTTGAGCTATTGTTGGCTATTTCACTGAAAATGGAATGGCAGATCAAGCTTGTTAGCTTACTCTTCTTCAAAGGAATTAACAAAGAGGAACTATTGCTGTCCTTTTAAATAATTAGACTACTAGCTTCAATGCTAGTGAAAAAAGATTGTTCAATTATAGAAAATATGAATAAACAGTTTTACTATAGCAAATTTACTTTCCCACTCTAAAATCAATAGCTATGTTTTTGGTTTTTTTAAACGCTAGTTCTTTTTTAATACCTCAGACTTTTAAAGAATTTATTAACAATAGTTACAACTTTCACTTTGTGACTATCAAACTTTTCTGGATTTTTCTTACATTGCTTAGGGTTTAATATAACTTTTTGCTCACTTTCTGATTTTGATTGTTAGTTTTATTTTTGTTCTCTTTTTACTTTGTGAAGTACAGCAATAGTTACAATAGAACAGTCCCCACCAGAATACGCAAGCTGCGAAGCCCTGTGCACATTTACCATCCAACAAACATACATACCCCTAAGTTTGTGGGATGATTTGTAGTATAAAATGTACAAGGTTGATGGTAGGGCATGTAATGCATGAAAATAAGAGTGTGGTTTTATAGTGTTGAATCTTGAGGGTAGGGGCTGTATGATGGCACCCCCATCCTAATTTGTGCTTATGGAAGTTGCTGCACAGATAAATGACCACTTCCAGTTTCTTCCACCTGTTGTGAACATAACTAATACTTAGAAAGGAAAATATGGTGTCTTTCCTATCCTTAAAGCTGGCTTTGCATACAATGCTGAAAATTAAATAGTGGAAGCTGGGTTGCAGTAGCAGAATGGAAGCAGGGATGAAAATGAGACTATTTTGTTGAGCATATTTAGATTTGTTAGTCTGCTGTGCAGCCCTGACAAGGGAGACCTATGTGCTGGGTCTTACGGAAGACTTATGTGCCTTGTGCTGGGCCATATGACCGAGAAGGGTCTGGCACAGGTGTGTGGTGAGAGGTTACCCCTGTGGATAGAGCTCCCAGCAGCCTTGAGCCTTCCTACTCGTGGTGAAACACTGCCTGGGCAAGATGTGCTGCCCAAGTATGGTATTATCCAGTGGACAGTAGTACTTGTGCTGGCTGCTAATGTTTGAGAGGATACGTCGTGCTAAAAGTTTAAACCGAGGAGCTGCGGATTCAGTTTAATGTTCAAAGTGTGGGATTTGACAGCTCTGTATGTAGCATATATATTTGTCTGATGTTAATTTATGGGCTTTTTTTATCATTTCATGGCTCATTCATATCTCTTGGGATGAAAATCTAGTCCACTTGTGAAGCTAAAATAATTGGATTTTATTTCAGGTGCAATGATAGATGAACATTAAAATGGACCTCTAGAATCCATCACGTTTGTGAGATGGATGGTGAAATTTCCCTAAATTCCGTTTCCTTGTCTGACAGACTTTACCATTTTATTGAGGAACTGTGGGACAGATTAAAAGAAATTGTAGGCTTTCATATTCATTACATATGGCAGACTGTGGTGGTCAAGTTCCTCTGCTGAAAACCAGAAATAAATCTGAACATGATGTGAATTGCTTAACGTCTGCCAAAGCCTCATAGTTGTATGGAACAGATTTTTGTCATAATACCACAGCAAAAGTGGCATTATAATATGCTTTAACTTGGAGTTTAAATCTAGAAGCAAAATATCAAAAGCTGAAATTGTTTTTAACATGTAATAACACTTGCATGAAAATACTTTTGTCTAGTTGCATTTTGCAAGCAAAAGCACAAGTATGTTACTGTAGTATAGTATGTGCTCATGTTTAGGTTCTCTAGGGCTAGTGGCGGAAGAGCAAATGATGCTGGGCACGTAAGTATTTGTAGGCTAGAGAATTTCCTGTGATGCTTGCTTTAAGATTGACTCTAAGAATACAAAAGTGTACAAAATATACCACTAATGCTCTACAGTTTTATTATAATTCAAACTGTTAAATTATTTGTTACAAAATCAGATTTTAAATTACAAAGCCTTATTTCATATTGTACTTAGTCTAGCTTGGCTATTAAGTAGCTCTTAGGGATGTGTTGCTGCTGTTTCTAGTATTACTGCGAGCCACTGATTCTCCTATGGACCACTTCTGTAGTCATTTATGATCCTTTATGTGGGACTGCCAGTGGTGATGTAGTGATACTGGGGAAAATACTGGATTTATATATTTTTTTTTTATACAAGGAATATAACTTTTGTGCCTTTGTGAAATATTTAAGAAACAGAGAAAATGCTAACAGCTTATTTTCTCCTGATTGTGGTGGGGTTTTTTGGTGGGGGTTTTTTGTTGTTGTTTTGGTTTTTTTGTTTTGTTTTAAGAAAAATGAAAGTGCTTGTACAAAGGCCACAGATTATATTGAAGTCTTTGTCCTTTAAATATTCCTCAAAAATACGTGAACTGAAGAGAAATTATCTAAAAGGTATATGGAATACTGGAATATAAAGGGAGGTATTTTTAAATTTCAAGAAAATCTTCTTCTGGAATATGTGCATACTATATTTTTTTTTCCTACTAACTTCTTCAGTTTGATAAGTCTTTTTTGCATTTTCTCTGATTAAGTGAGGACAAGTAGACATTCTCTTCATTGTTCCTTAACAATATGGAATAAAGCAATGTATGTTGTACTTGTCAGTTTTATAATTGTGATAACTCATTAAGATGCTTTTTAATAATTCCACCTGAGGAAAATAATACTGCCATTTAATTAATAGCAAAACCAAATCATTGGAGAAGGAGAAACGCAGCTCAAACTAATCTAAAAAAAGATGAGAACAAGTGTTGAGCAATTGCACTGCAGTACCTAAGAGAAATGTAATCCTCTTGAAGGAGAAACATACAAAATAAGTTTCCAAATTGATTTTTAGTTAATATGTCAATAGTGGGTGAGAGAATACTGTGCACATGCCAGTGCCAGCTATATATGGTACAGCTGTGATTGGAGTGCTAAAAATATAGAATATAAGTCAAGGTAGCAACTGGACTTAATTCCAGATGAGTAAGAGTTCTAGTGTGCAGCCATTTACTAACACTTATTTTGGTTCATTACTGTGCTTCTAAAATATTGTGAACATGTCATACCTGAATTAAAATCTAAACACTATTAAACATATGTCCTTATAACCCTTCCCTTTCAGAACAGAAGGATTGGGTGAAAATAGTACTCGGTCCTTGGGTAGTGTGAAACAGATTAGTTAAATCGCCAGATAATTAACAATTATTTACCTGCATTTGTTATACATTGAAAGCTGTATCTCTTCTATCAGCACTTTTGAGAGTCAGTTTCTGCAAACAAGTAACCTGAGCTTTTTGTTTAAAATTCTACCAAAATCATGGGACATCAAGTAAGCATAGTATATGGGGTTTTAAATTGCCCTCATACCTTCAAGGAGTTTAAGTAGTAAAGCATTGTGTGCCATGGTATAAATGACTGTAAACAATTGTTCAAAGATATTAAGTGGAGTAAATAAAATATATTAAATTTGGAAAGAGTGGAAAAATAGACGTAGTTTAAAAAATCTATGCTGTATAAGGAATTGTGCTGAGCATGACCTGAAACAATACTTTGCATTCCATGAATGGGCCTGTTTAATTGCCTTATTTTACATGTCTTATTTTAAGAGGTTTGTGAAACAAGTTGGAGAAATACAAATTGGAGCAAAATTTGAGAAAACAGAAATCTGTCATGCTTATGCCTTTTAGTAGAAACTGTGAACATTCTGGGCTGTGCTATGTGGCTCTGTTCAGTGTGGTGCCTTTGTTCTTCCATGTACCACTATTCATATGCTGTTGTTTATACAATGTTAAGGTAGAAAAGTGGTTGGTGTTTTCTTTGACACTTATTTGTAATGATTCTTTTAGTTAAAAAGTATAATCATCAAGTAGCCCTTTTGCAAAATAACAAATGTGATTCCCCCCCCCCCATTACATGGTAATACTGTAAGCTCTCCCTGTATTGTATTCCTTGCAGCTGAGGCACAACTGAATTGGATCAGAGCTGGAGTATGTGAATGGCGAAAGTTTTCATCTATTCTACTTAAGAAACCTGAAGTTAGAGGTTAAGTGGAAATGAGTGTTGCTGGTGGATATACTGAGAAGGCGTTTTAGGTGGATTTTGCAGCTTTGTCAATGACATGAGGTGAGGTGTTCTGAGCAGATCTCAGTGTCACTGTTCCTGTCTCCTTATACGGGAAGTCCGTTGGAACTTCTTAATTTTCTTCTTTTGAATTATAGAGATTGCAGAGTTCTTGGCTCAGCATTTGAGATTACTGAACAGGAACCAAACCAAAAAGGACTCTCGAGGTTGTAGACTGCTTTTAAGATAGAACACTGAAGTATGCAAAGCTCTTTTATTCAGTGATAATTGTAATTTCTCCACAGAAGTTCCAGTAATATGTCCTTCACTGTTTTGGCTATTTGTATTACAGAGATGAAAGGTTAAGATGGTGCTTCAGGGGTTTGGCTTGTGATTAGTATATGTTGTTGTTTTGTATTCTTTTGTTCTCTGTTGCAATTTCATGGAATCTTGCTGGCTGTCATTTCTTGATGGAACTATTGGTCAAATTATGAATGACTAACTGCTTAGTGATGCATTTTAATGAAGATTACCATTTCATGCTGTGTTTTGCTTTGAACAAATTTGCTTATTTCCAGTTCCTTGGTGTGTCTTCCAGTGAACCTTTAGAAGGTGTGATGAAGGTCAGTGGTATGGCAGAAATGGTCCTTTTTTTGCATCATGGTTCTATTTTAGGATTGCTGCCATGGAGGGCAGATGCTGAATAGAGTAAGTTTAGGAAGTGAGTGGGGATTGTTTTATCTATTAACAATTACTTCAACGTGAGAAGGAAGGTGTTACTTGCCACATTTTTCTGGTTTTATTTATTAAGGCTTTTCATGTGCTTTTCAGTAGCCTAACCATTGACTTCTAGAAATGATTAAGCCTCTATGATGAATTACTGTTGAAGGGAATTTGTGGATGGTAGTCCTTTTAACAGAGAATAAGCAGATCTTGTAGGATCTGGCTAAGTGGGTTTTGGTAAGATTTTATCCTTGATATTGTAATGTATATTTATTGAATATTAACCACAGAACTTCAAGTTCTTTTCTAACAACTGTATTTGCAGTGTGTGTTTAATAAGTAAATGTAGCAAACATTAGAGGAGATGGATCTTACAGCTTTTCTGTCCCCAAATTCTCTGTGCAGAGAGAGACTAAGAGATTTAATACCTAACTTCTCCTGATGTGCGAAAGAGAGTAACAATCCCAGCACCATAATGAAATAAAGTTGGAATCTTGAATCCATATGGTGTTCAAAAGTTTTTGTTTTTCTGGTGGTTAGATTACAATACTCTCATCTTCTGAAAAGGTAAAGCATTTCTTTGTGTGTTCTTCAGTAACATAGTTGCTAAACGCGGTTTCCTGTGAGAGGCAAGGTGTTAGTTTTGGGCCAGTGTGAGCACCTCAAAGTCTGAGCTGTCCTTTGTATAATTTGCTCAAGTGGGGAAAAAGTATGCTATTTAGTATGAGTTGTTCAACTGCATAATGCATTTTTTGGTTATACATTTAAGAGTTTTGTTCTTCTAATTAGGACACACAACCCCACTATGATCTTGATAATATTTTTCTCTTGAAGAATAAAGGCCTGGTAGTAATTAAGTTATAATTACATAAAAACTTTACATTTCTAGCTTTGCAGTTCAGTTGTACTCTTGTATAAGAGAAAAGAAAACAAATTAAGTTAAAGAGTATCTCTTCTTTATAAAATATGTAGGCAGTGTATATTTGAGTTTAAGCAATAATTAACGAATGAGGTGATAGAATGGGGAAGCATTGCTTGTGAGATTGGGGGAGGAGGGGGAAGTGTTTTACTGTAGTACAGCTATAAACACATTTTGAAAGTGAATCTCTGTAGTTCTTGAATTTTCCACTATGGGTTCTTCTGTTTGGTAGGCTTCTATGGTTCTGAAGTGTTTTGGGGACTTCTGCAAATGTTGCAGTAAATTAGGGAGAGGATTGAAAAAAAAAAAAGTCTTGGTTGGGAAAAAATCCTGGTGAAATATCAAGCTCAACACTTCTGTGTTTATTTTAGCAATAAAATTTAAGTTCTTAAATAAATTTAAGAACTTCATGCTTAGATGCCAGTTGTGTGCTGTGTCAAGTTGAAACAGAAAAAAATGTCAGTCTGCACTGCACATACATTCATTTTCACTGGAGCAAAACATACATGTATAAACTCTATTCAATCCATTTCTGTTTCTCTGAAGTTCGAAGTTCTCTGTCACTCTAAAGTGAAGACTACCTCATTGTTTTTTTAACTCTTAAATAGAATTGCATTGAAGTTTGTAATGACCAGTATAAAATTAAATTATTACATTCTTACAAATAGTCCACTTGTATGATACAGAAATACTATGTGTATCGTTTATAAATGCAAGATGATCATCTTAAGGGAAGAAGTCTTTTGTATGGTATGTGGGTTTTAAATCTTTTTGGTTTTGTTTTACGTTGCCCACTTTTCTTCCCCAAGTATGATTTTGAAGCTTTTCAATTGTAATATTAAGAGTCTTTTGAAAATTATGGTGAACTATGTTTTATCATTGAACTAAAAAAAAAAAAGGAGGGGGGGACTGAAACTAGTTAGTTAATTGTCTTTTATTCCTGCAGCTTTTTTGACAGTTACCTGATATTGAAAATACGTAGTCAAATTTCTAAGAATAAAAAACTCTAGCCTTGTTTAGCCTCTATTTTTGTTTAAAGGTGTGGCTATGGATAGCTTATCCATAATGGCAACAGTAGTAAAATGAAATACTGAACAAGAACTATTCCCCAAAGTCTTATTTGCTGTCAGGTGTCACAGAAAATACAGAATGATGCAAGGTGTTGTAATAGTAAATCATATTTTGTGCATAGGAAGTCTGTGCCAAATTAATTGGAAAAGCTGATGCTCATTTTCTTGTTTCAGATGAGACAATAATGCATTGATCAGTTACTTTGAAATAAGGGAACACACAAGAATTCATTCACCTCTAGAAGACTGATACATATATGTAAAATTGACATTACTTAATAGGCTCTGCTAGTGGGTATCAGGTGTAGCAAGTTCTGCTTTTAGTGATCCACATACGGAAGCTCTACTGTTGTTCTGCTGCACTTCCCTGTGGCTAACATATTAATGCATGGCAGTATTGATGAGATTACTATCAGCAACCTCTAAATTTTTTAATTCTGATTTTTATCGAGGTGTATTTCGTAACTGGAACTCATACACATATGAACTCTTCCTTTGTATTACTTGCCTGAGAACAAAAATTCACTGTTACTGCTTATAGGGTTTGCTTTACAGCATAAGATCATGTGGCAGTGTCTTCAGTATTAGTGCTTTATCAATGTTTTTCTACAACTGAGTCTGTATAATACTTGTTCACTCTGCATATTTATGGCAGATGCAAGATGTAGTAAAAAAAAATGTGTATTCTTTAGGATCAATTTTTTACAAGGCATAGATAGTTTATTTGGTGGTGAGTAAAGGATTCTATTGTTAATGTCACGTGTTTGTGTGCTAATCAATGGAAATACATTGAAGGAGATCAGAAAATATTGCAAGTGGTAACTCTGTATTTTTCTATGTTTTGGTATCAGTTAAACAAAGAGTTGCTTTTGCTTTTAAACCAGAAACAGTGTCTCTTCTTTTTCAGGAAGACTTTGTATGTTTTGCATACAATTTCTAGATATAAACCACTGTATTTCTAAAAATAGAAATGAAAGCAATTTAATTACAACTCTTAATGAGTGTTGAGATGAATGAATCAAGTGATCTAAACTTCTCAAAATTTCCATTCTAATTCCATTTAAACTGATAAAATAAATGGAGAGGCGAAGAAGAACAAATAGGACTGCTGCTGTGCACTAACTTGAATTTAGTGGTCAGGGTTCCTTATTTAAATGGAATATTACACTTAATAGCTATCAGATCAGTCTAACAGTAGTGTATTTCAAAGGACAAAGCTCAAAAGGTAGTTACTGTTGTTTGGATGTTACAAATCTGCAAAAACCAGAGGCAAAAGAATTCTTTGAAGGCATAAGCAGATAAGGAATGTTCTGTTTCTGTTACTAAACTTAAATGAGAAGTTCACAATATTGAAATCTGTTGAATTTTGGAACAATTGAGAGGAAGAAAGGGAATTCTTTTTCACTTGAAACACAATTCTACAAAAGTGTGCAATAAGTGTGCTATTTTCCCTTCTCTCCCTGCCCTGTTCAGCTCCCTTTTTGGAGTAAAGTTCCAGTTCATCGGTATAGCTGAATTGCTACACTGACTGATAAAATGAGAATAAACACTCCTGACTAGCTGCAGTCATAAGAACACAGATAAACTGTGACTACAGCTATAACTTAATAACTTTTGAAATTTCTAGGTTCTTTCAGACGCATACCACTTAGTGCTGTTTTCAATATTCAGTGAAAGCAATCTGAAGACATGGTAGAACTGGAGTGCTCTGATTGTTCTGCACTTCATGTGAGCTATTGTAGGTAAAAAAATCCTATAGCCCTTTGTTAGTTTCTCTAGGATCCTAACCTTTTTTGTTGACATTTGGGTGTAACCAGTTTAGGATCTTCAAACAAGCTATATGCCTTGTGGCCTTTTAATAACGAATGTGACATTTTCAGAAAAAAATATGTTGAACATATAGCTGAATTATTACTCAGTTCTTTTGAATTAACTGTTGTAACTCTTGGTTAGCTAAGGCAGTTTGGTTTTTAGCTTGCTCTCTTCCTTAGAGAGATATTCTTTTTCCCACAAGGTGAGACTAATAGGTTTTAAGTCCTGGAGCAACTACTGTAATCAACTGCCTTAATCTGCTACAAAGCAGTTTATAAAACTTCATCCAGTAATTTTTGTGTGTAAGGATGATAATGTCAAGTTTGAGCTAACGTAGTCTTTACTTGCTAATCCATATTTGGAAAATTACTCTTGTATTAAATTACTCTTCTTGTTACAATTGTCTTATTGTCAATATGGCGTGAAATGATGCCCTTCCTAGCTTTTAGGCTGTGTTTTGTTAAACAGGTATTGTTTTACCAAAGTGCACAAAACAGGGCTGTAATGAAATCTGGATCTGAGGAAGAGATTATCTGGTTTGAACACAGTGAGGACAATAGGATGTTTGGGAGGGTGTGTCTGTCTGGGGCAAAGTCTTTGGAAGAATATTCCGGGTTGTCTTTACATGCTTGTAGCATTCATGTGCTATACTCTGTATCCCTTCTGGCTGTTGTCAGAAGCCGGGTGCTGGGTTTGGTGGATCTGTGGTCAAACAAGTGTAACTGTTTCAATGTTCGTGAAAGATTGGCTGTTAGTAAAGAGCCATGTTTTAGGCAAGTGACAATACTTCATATAGATTCATACTATGTTATCAGCTCCACAAATCTTTGAAATACCTATGGTCTGCAGGTCTTACCAGTGTTAATGATCTACTTTTGGTTTACAAAAATAAACTTCAGGAGCATCTAAAGATACCTAGCCTCCACCTCTTCTTTTAAAGTCACAGATCCTATGCTTATGAAAAATGCATAACACTTTTTTTGGAAGATGCTGCCTGTATTCTTTCTTGACTGGGGGAGCTGGGGAGGGATTTTTAAAAGAAAAATTTGGTAACCTAGATGCATTGATTGCGTCCCTACTCTGATTCTGTATTTATCAGGTATTTTTTTAGTGTTACAGAGGGGAATTTTGCTTTCTTCATTTAAAATCTGAATTGGTAGCCGTGACGAAACCTTTTGACTTGTGTAAAGCACAAGGTGACTCTCAAGGAAGGTGGAAGAACCAGTGCTAGAACTAATAGAGGAGGAAAAAGTAACAGTATCCTTCCCTGCTCATTAACCAGAAAGTGGGCAATAAAAAGGCATTTTGGTTGGTTGGTGGGTTGTTTTGTGGGGGGGGGGGGGGGGGGGGGGGGGTCCCATCAAGTTATTTGGAAGTACCAATCTTAACCTTTGCTTAAGCTGCAAGTCTTATTCCTGGCTGTTCATTGTGTGAATTACTGGTTTTATGACAGTTCTGTTTTAAATGGGAAGATCTGGGTGTTTGTGCTCATCTCTTCCAGATATTTGAATGATTGAGTGTGATAGCAAGACATTCTCCATTCTCTAATGGTGAGAAGTAGTGTATCTGCCTTCAGAAAATTCCTCAAGTAGTTCTAATAAGGAATTCACTAACTGAAGTTGTTTAGCTCTTAAATGAGGTTTTTTTGCATCTGCATAACTGCATAAAATGCATGGAATAAAGCCACGTGTTTTGGATAGATTAATAAATTGTGGGCAGATGATCATGTGAGGAGGTTTTCATTGGTGCCTCTACCTCTTGCATAATTTTGTATTGTATCAGGACCAGGGTGCACTAAAATAATTTCTCTAACACCATCCTATCTGTCATCAGTAGAACACATTTTATTGTGAACAGGATGGGGGAATTTGAGGCTACTGAAAATTTCAGGAACTCCGAGAGACGTAATTTTTTTTTTTTAATCCATTATGATGGATTAAATCATTGTGATGAAAGAGCTTTAAGTAGGTCAGAGGCAATAGTTTCAATACCAGTTATACTCGAACTATGTACTTGGGAAAAGGACCACAAATAGTATCTCTCTCCTGGTTTATATTGTTTTATTTGATGTAGAGTTAAATGTTGTAATAGGCATGTGATGCCTACGAATGGACGTGCTTACTTGAGCTTTTTCCCCCCCTAGTGCCCCGCTGTGGGGAAGAGATGTTAAGCGGTTCTTTGATACATGGATGTTACTTGGTAGCCTTTGAATTGTAAATTGGCAGCCTAATTGTAAAAGGCAAATCGTGCAGGCATCGGTTTCAAAATAGAGCTAAGAAACTTAAAATCTGTTTTCTTAGAGCTATGTCTTTTACTGAGTGCCAGGCTGGCTGTCCCCATATGCTGAAATGTGAGAGGGATATTGGAGAGAAGGGACCTTGTAAGCTAAGAGTTTTCTCTGGATTCCTAGCTGACTCAGTGTGGTGAGTAGGAGAGAGAATAGAAGCCATTTATCCTTCCTTGGTTATAGGAGGCTATCCTTTCTAATTTGAACAACTATTCCTTAGTCAGTGCTGATACACTCCAGAGAAATCGTAAGTACGCTTAGAGTTAGGGAAGCAATGGAAAAGCAGAACCCTGCTGTTCTTGTGGGAATGAAAATACATAGTCTGGTCCCTTTCAGTAACTTCTCACTGAAACCTTTTCTCCTCTTTGGTGTTCTAAGTAGTAAACTTTTCCCCATCGTTCATCTCCACAGCAAATCAAAAAGACTAAAATCTTAAGGAGAACCTGAGACACTGATGCATTTTTACATGTTTGGTTTGTGGTTTGATCGTTGTCCTGCTTGTAGGTCTGAGGTTTTATAGTGTTATATCATAGTATTCTCTGAGTTACACGCCACAGTGTTCTGTCATCTCTTCTTAGACTTGACAGTCTTCTCTTTGTAATACAAAGTAGAGAATTTAAGCAACTAATAAGTCATTTCCTATACAAATAAAATCACAAAGAGGGATAATCCACTGGTGAGGCAAACACTGGTAACCTAGAATGTCTTGAAGAGTCCTTTCAGGCTGTGTGCAGCATCTCCAAGGGAAGTTAAAGTTCATCTTGTAGCACTCTCTTGTTTTATGGTGCTGAAGGAAGATGGCACAGCTCCTATTGCTTCTTCCAGTATAGGAAGTTAGCCCAGTGAAATCATTCCATTCCTGGGGGCCCCTGATAGGGATTGTAAACTAATAATCTATTGCCTTAGTTTTATAGCATTTTGGTGATGGATCATTGAAACTATTTCAAAACAAAAGTTGCAATTGCTGATCCATCCCTGAAATTCACAGGCATTTGTGAATTTGTTTGTCAAAGTAACTGTTTCTGTTGTGCTATGCACAGCAGTATCAACTGCCCTCTACTACATAACATAATGAATTAGTTTATTTAATGTAGAAGATATGGAGAATAAAGAAGCAAAGCTGTCTTTTTTTTTTTAAATAGGAAGCTATAAAGACATTATCTGAAAATTTATAAGACACTTCACTTTGCATTGGAAGACAAAACAAGCAATTCACCTTTGACAGAATAGGCATCTGAGCCAAGATTAGCGATACTAAAGTTTAAGAACTGTCTTAATTTAGGTACATCTGAAGGGACTGTGGATAACAATGTTTAGAAAACTGCTAGCTGCCTTGAACTGTGGGCAGAGGCAAAGGAGTATCTCAGGGCTAAGGAGGATTATGGCAAATTAAAATGTAGGAGTTAACCACGGACCAGGACACTATAGAAAAAGAAAGGGATAACAAGCAATAACATGAAGTTTTGCATTCCTGTTGAATTTGGGAATTGCCTTCCTGTTGTGCTGTAATACCCTCAGACACATCATGCACTATAGTTTGAGGTAACTCCAAAAGCGTCAAAGGAGTAGTTGAAGCTGGAAGGCACCTCTGGAAATCCAAACCCCCTTCTCAAGCTGGGTCACGTCAAGTGGGTTTCCCAAGGACCATGTCCAGTCATGTTTTGAATACCTCCAACACTGAGACTCTGCAGCGTCTCAGAGCAGCCTGCTCCTGTGTTCAGCCCTCCTCACAGTTACAGTGTTTTCTTATGCTCAGGCAGAACTCCCTTTGTGTCAATGCATGCCCATTGCTGTTTGTCCTTTTGGGGACACCTCTGAGAAGAATCTGGCTTCATCTTCTTTATGCCTTCCTCTCAGACACTTAAACATTGGTAAGATCTCCTTTTGGTCGCCTCTCCAAAGGCCTTGGCACCACCCTAGTGTAGGGTATGGAGAGTAGCAATGTCTGTTGACTCATAAAACCACCCTGAAGACTCGAGCGTTCCTGGAGTTCCTGTTGCACCATCTCAAGTTGAGGGCTTGCGTAGTTGTGATTCATACTGCCTCTTAGGTTTTTGATTCAAAACTTTGACTTCTTTGATTCTTAGAGACATTTTGTTTAATAATAAATAAATAAAATCTGATTTTCATGTTTATGAACCTTTACTGAGAAGAGGTATTTTCAAAAGTGAAAGTTCAAGATTCATTTGATCATATTTATGAAAATAGCATATGAATACTGCATAAAATCCCATAACTCTCTCCAAATGACCTTGAAAAGCTATCTGCATCTATATGTCACTAAACTGCTTGCTACACTTCATTTGGTTTTCAAATTTAAAGGAAAAAAGTTTGTTCTCCAACTTGTGAGATGAACCCTGTTAATTTTGCTTGTATTCTGAAAGTGCTTTGAATGTCTGAGCATTTTTTCTCTCAGCCATCAGTGAGGCTCACAGATGTTGCTTATTGCAGTTATAAACAATGTTGCTCAGCAGCTTGTAATCTGATCAGAAGACACTACCATAGCCTTTTCCATCTCAGAATACACGTTCAACCTGCAGCTGGTTAATTATCTCTTAAGCATTTCCTCTCTAATTCATTGGTAAACTCGGCTTATTTTCTGTTTCCATGCATGAAGCTTCTGAATTAACAAAATGACAATAGGAACATCACAGTTTTACTGATATGATCATGATGATGAGAGCGAAGGGTTAGTCCATGGCAGCATGCTCTTCATGCTGAATTTTCATGTCAGAGGTGTGAGTTGCTAAAGATTCTAGTCATGAACAAGCAATGTTCTTTTTGGTGAGATTGCCATAGTGATCAGGTAGGTTGTGGAGCACAGTGAAGAAATACCTTTTCTCAATTTACAAGCTTAGGAGAAAAGGGGAATTTGGGAACCCTCATTAATCTGAAGCTGTCAGGATTTCTCACATCTTGCCAGTACCATTCTACTGTTGTGAAAACGGCAAGAGGCAGAGGACAGTAGCCCTAATGTTATTCTGCCCGTGTGAAATTGGCTGATACTTGCTTGTCTTTGAGCTTATGGAGTATCCTTATTTTGCAGGTGCTGGTGGTGCTTGCTGAGTAACTAAATTACCTCAGTAGCCTTCTGCAAGTGTCTTGTCTTTTGTCACAGGACTTTCCAGCCATTGCTGGAATTGTGAAGTTTAAGTCTTGTACCAGTTGACTTGCTCAGCCATTTCTACTGTACCTCCTAAATGCACGCAAACCAAGTAGCATGAATGTAACATGAGAAAAAATTCTTCACACTCAGTTGAATGAGGATTTTTTAATGATCTCCTCCTATTGCTACAGCAATTGGTCCAAGAACTTTTATGCTGTTATTCCAATTTGCTTGTTATTACTGAGGCTAACTTGCAAGGCGTTCTGTTTGTCTCTACAAACCACAGTGTTATTTGCAATGATCACTGTTATCGTGGGATAGTATAGATTAAAACAATTCTCTGTTTATCAGTTGTTGCTGTTGGTACAGAAAGAAGTAACTCCTGGTGTTCTGATTGCAACGTTGCATTGTGAATCTGTTTAGATGTCCATTTATTCTTGCAATGTTCTGCTGTGTAATCCCTCAAGTAGGGGTTAAAGATGTATGGAACTGGATCATATGGAAGGGGATTTAATACAGCAAAACTGCTTAATATACATAGAAGCAATAAATTGAATTTACATGAGGCTCTGCTAGAGTTCCTGCAGGGACATAATTTTTGTGGAACACAGTATGCAACAGTGTTTGGACTTTATAACAGATTTAATACATTGTTATTGCTCTGTATAGACAAACTCAGCACCTGTACTAGAGACATAAGCCTTTTAACAGTAGTTTGGTTTCTTATAATGAACAATAACAAAGTTAATGCTATCTTAGTGTCTTCTCTCAGAAGTTTATAGTTTGGCCTGTAAAATGAGTATGTACAGTACTGAAATCAATGGGGTGATTGGCTATTCTAATATACTGAGTTTTAAAGGCAAACATCATGCCAGAGCAGAACAACTTGTAGTTATTTTGAAGAAGATAAGTGATTATTGGGATCCTCAGTTTTATTTTTTTTCAGGATAAAGCAGCGTAGAGGAAAAATATGAATGCTGAAGGATCTTCTATAAAAGCTAACAAGTATAAAAACTAATAATGGAATGCAAGCTTAGTGCCCTTCTCCTTGTGTGCTCTGATGCAAACTGATTTGCCCTACCAAATTGTAGGGGCCCAAGGAGATAGGAACTAAGAGAGAGATCGCTGTAGTACAACTTAGAGGTACAAATGAAACTCAGGATTTTGCTGAAATTTGAGTTTGTGGTAAACAACATTGCTAGTAATTAACTGGTGTATACGATCAAATATCTCTTGCTTTTTTCCAAGGCTTACGTTTTCAGTTTTAGTTTAATGAAGCTGCAAAACAGGTTCCATAATCTATATTTAAACAGCATTTAACTGCTGAGGACACTGGTCCCAAATTCGGTTCTTTAATTGGTTGTGTAACATTTTGCTCTTCACAGGAACACAAAGGTAGTTCCAAAACTGAATCTGATAACTTTAAGTTTTATAATTACAAGTAGAATTTCTACATTTTATTAGGAAAACATGTTGTCACAATTAAGCATTTCTTTGTAACTTGTTCATTTACTGTAGTGATACTATTATGTGGTTCCTACTGACCATGTGGATACAGTGAGTGATGCTAAGCCTTAAGAGAAATAAGTTTTGTGAATGAACGTTAAATCACATTTTCTTGGCAGGTATATAAATCCAATTATCAATATTAATCTGCAGTGTTAATCCAGGAAGCTGAATTGGTTATTGCTTTTCATGGTAGTGAAATGATAAAATAGCATCACCCAGAAATGAGTATTGAAGGCTCTGGTGAGAGTATGCTGAGTCTCGACTTAGAACAAAACAATATTAAACACTTAATGTGTTTCTTTTCAAGCTGCAGATTTTTATTTTTCTCATGACAGAAGAAAAAAAGTTCACATAAAACATTTTAGAAAGCCCAAATAATAAGAAACTGTGATAAAAATGAATATAAAAGGGTAGGGTTTCAGGGGTTTTATCCCAGTTACCATTGTAGAAAATGCCAGTTTTACTCATGAAACTTCTGTTCCCTTCAGGTAATCCTGAAAACATCCTACTGAGTAAGCAACTGGCAGTCTTCAACTTAAATTACATTCACATCTGTTTTAAGTCTGTATCAGTTTGCTGATCTAAGTTTTGTGGTAAAGAAATTATACTCATGCAATATCTAATGAATTGCAGAACTTCAGAACACCCCATATGTATGATTTGAAACACTTTCATTGGGTAATTGCCTTTCATTTTGTAGCCCATTATCCTTTCCTTTTTTCTGTTGTATTGAGCTTTTGTTTTGTTACTGTTCTCCTTTATTTTGGCCTTTCCTGTTTCACCAGCAGCAACTCATCTGTTCTTGATTGCAGGTCTCTCCCCTTTATTAGATCTAGCAGTAGTTCAGTGTATCCATGATTTTGCATGAACTGCTCTTTTGTTTTAACCCCTGTTTTGTTTCACTTCACAAAGTGAAACTTCTAAAGAAACAGTATTATGCAGGAAAGAAATGCTTGGGTAACTGCTAGGGGCTTCTTGATATTGTATACTTGTAAGTTTTAAACTTACAGCAGATCATAAGACAGTTTAAGGAATTAAAAAACCAACAACAATAAAAACCCAACCAAAAAACCCAGATCGTGGTTTAGTGTTTGTGCAAAGGTGTGGGGGTTTTTAGGTCTTTATTTTATCGAGACCGCTGGCTGCTCTGTTTATTATTTGCAATCCTTAAGCTCATTTTAAGAACTTTATTTTAAAGATCAAAGCATATACATTTAAAGCAGTCTTTTGTTTATCTTGCAGCATCAGTTTTATTTGTCACTAAGAACAAGGCAATCACCAGTTCCGCACTATATACTTCATACTGAATCCATCCCTTTCTTTTTGTCTCAGACCTCTGCTCTAAATGGAACAAAGCCATCATCAATATCATGGTTGTCAGCCTGACATTTGTAAATTTGATAACTGAATACAGTAACAGTACTCAAATCTTGCAATACAGACAAATTTGGAGATAAAATGTGAGATCTGTTAGTTTAGAATAGATGTTGATATATATACATGGGAGTTTCTAAACTTACAAAAAAAAAAAGAAAAAAATGTTTCTTTACCAAATGAACAAAAAGAAGAAATCGAAACATCTAATCTTAAAAGGTTCTTGGGGAGATTTTTGGTTGGGGTTTTTTTGGGGGGGGGTTGGGGTTTGTTTTTTTTTTTTCTTTTTAGTAGACAGGTCTGGAACTACTATCTATAATCAAGATTCCCAAAGCTTCTCCTTTAAAACCCAGCTTTTAAATTGCTTATAACTTTTGCCAAATGCATCTGGCCTGACTTTTATTTTTTTCTTCTCTCCATCCTCCTTATACTGGATGACTGCCTCAGCCTCATTATTTTATGGATTTGCATGTAGTTTGGTTCTAACTCTTTTATTTAATTCAAGCCAAAACAGTTAATTGTTGAGAAAGAAGCTACTTCAGAAGAAAAAATTAAAAGGATTTTTTTAAATACCTTCAGTGCTGTCACAATATTTAATAAGCAATGGAAGGGTCACCTTTTCATGGTCATGTATTTGGTCCAGTTTTCACAAGCAATGGTAAAAGCCTTGTCAGGTTTCATACACTTAAACATATATATATATTAAAAAAAAAAAAAATCCTGTTTGAGTGTGTTTATTGTTGCTTGGAATTTAGCAGTTGCCTGGATCCAAAGATGAAAAGCCTGAGAAGAAAATTTGTCTGACTCGATATGGAGAGAGGGCTTAAGGTGTAGGATAACTGTGGGGAGGCGAAGGAGAAGAGGGTATTTGAGGACGAGGTAGAGATAGGCTATTGAGAATGGGATAGAAGAGAACAAACTTGGGAGAGAAGGGTAGTAATTAGAGCCTGCTGGAATACAAGATTTTGGAAAGGACTCTCTTCGGTCTCCCTCTGCTGTGAAGCCCAGTGGCAAGGTATGTCTCTTATCCCTTTCCAGAGCTGTTTTTTCACAGAATCACAGACTGGTTGAGGTTGCCAGGGACCTCTGGAGGGGTCATATGGTTCAAGCCCCTTGCTCAAGCAGGGCCACCTAGAGTCAGTTGCTCAAGACCATGCCCAGGTGGCTTTTCAGTACCTTCAAGAATGGACAGTCTGCAATCTCCCTGGCCGACCTATGTCAGGGCTCAGTCGCCCTCACAGTGAAAAAGTGTTTCCAGATGTGGAAAAAAACTCCTGTTTTTCAGTTTGTGCCCATTGCCTGTGGTCCTGCTGCTGGCACCGCTGAAAAGCTTCTTGTGAAAGCTCACTTTTCAGTGGGAGCAATGATTGCCTGAATGACAATGATATGTCTGGGGCAGGCTTTTGGACTGTCTACAAGCAACATGCAAAATGACTTAGTCTGGTCTTCGAGTTTGTGCACACCATCTGGAGAACCTACACAGAGGTACACATGTGTGCGCATAAACAAATTGTTAAAATATTAGAGTAGCAGCATAGAGCATTCAGTTAAGAAATGAGAAAATTAAGGTGCTTGTGGCTTCTTAATTTGTGGTCTGTTTGCTTTTCAGTAATCACATGGTTGCATACCCGCACTGAACAGGAGTTTAAAAAATGAAAGATTGAACAATTGATTATTAAATGAGCATTGCACATTGTGCAGAGTGAACAAAATCATAAAGAAAACAGTATTTGCAGTGTTTGAATGCTGATAGGAAAGCAGAGCTGTTTGCTTTCTCATAGGCTTTGAGTGTCTTGATCGCTGTATGGTATGAGCACTTGGTATGGTTCTCTGATTTTGTGTTATACTTGGAAGGGTGGGTGCTCCTGTTTGACCAGACTTGAGTGGGCGCAAAGTTTAAAATATTTTTTTAGTATTTTATTTTAGATATCTTGGTTTTTAGCATTTTGTTTAGTACTTCAGTACTTTGTTTTTACTCTTCTTGAAATCAGTTGCAGCCATAAGTGGTGTACATGCTTGGAAAAAACCTGCTTAAGCTATCAAGATGGAAACCTAGATAGAGGAATGAAGAAAGGTTTTTCCATGCTGTACAGATGATTATTATTTTTTTGATAGCATTTGTTTTATGGAGTTTCAGTGCAGTCCATTTGGAAATAATTAAATTTATTGAGTTGTTTGTCATGTGCTAGAGCTTCTTGAACTTAATTCCAGAAACTTCCTGGCCATGTCACCGGCTTATTTGTGCTAACTTCTTTTGTTTATTAGAAGGTATAGTTAATTAGTGGGAGGGTGAAGATAATTTAATTTTTCTTAGATGTCTACCAGGAAATTTGGCTCTTCCTTAATAGTTTGCTTGTATTGGGATTTTTAAATTTTTTTTCTTAAACTGAATGGGTGGGGGGTCCCACTACAGGTTTTTCAAATGTTTAAACACCTCACCATAAATGAAGAAAAGATAAACTTCAAAATTTTTTGAATGCTGTAGGGGCTTTAAGAAAACAAAATGTATCTATTTTATCAGGATGATTCATAATGCTTCAGTGTATTTATATCATCCTATGAATCTTAAATATTGAACTTAAGAATATTTTACCTCAAGTACTAGAATAATATTATTCCTTACACTAGGAAGGGAGGGATGGATACTGCATCTTCACGACAGTTACCTTGTAGACATGTATTCTTGTATAGATTTATGGGGATGATGGTCAATTGTTACGCTTTCTTTTTGCTTGCTCCAGTTTGCTCATCACTGTACCTTAATGATCTATATTTAATATCAGTAGGCATTAAATTAAACAGTACAGGGTAATGATATGCCCAGATTTAAGTATGTGACACGGCAAACACATTTGTAGCTGTTAAATCTAAGTGCATTTACTGCTTTTTAAAAGTAGTTCTGTCTTTCTTAATTTTTATTCAAGCTAACCAGTGTTGCATTGGAACACAAACATCCAATTATTTTTTTTAAACAACAGTTATGATTTTTACAATTGCAGTTGTAAATAAAATGTCATGCTCCTAATTTTTTAATGATACAGTGGAAACTTAATCACTTTTCTTAGATACAGAGTTAGACAACGTTGAATGAATTTTAGTGTTGAAATATTAGATGTTAACCTAGGCTGGCTTAAGAGGAGGTGTGTGAGAATCTATGTATTCTAGGTAGCTTGATCTGTGAATTGTGATTTGGTGACGTGAGGCTGGGATTTTCATCTAGCAAGAGAAAACAGTGGCAGAATTCTGTAAAAGTTTTGGTCTCTTTGCTTGGAGCCATTGTATGAAAGAGCATTATTAATCTGGCAATGTGGGATCCAGATGGCAAAGCTATTTCTGAGTGTCCCCTTGAGCCTACTGTGGTGGTGGCCTAAAGGGAGAGCAGAACTTTGGGGGGGGGGGAGGGGAGGGGCAGGGAGAGAGAAATCTGCTCTCTATCTTCATTGTGTAAAATCCTCTGAGCTGCTAAAAAAAAAATAAAAATAAAAAATGTAGTAGGTTTATTGCAAAGATTTT
Organism: Grus americana; assembly: GCF_028858705.1. Classification (NCBI taxonomy): domain Eukaryota; kingdom Metazoa; phylum Chordata; class Aves; order Gruiformes; family Gruidae; genus Grus; species Grus americana. The sequence continues at coordinate 133,950,954 of NC_072852.1, read as the reverse complement.
TGGAAATAGTATCTAATTTCAAAGAAGAAAGCCTATTAAGTGTGTGGGGATTTCTTCCTTTTTTTGAATAATTCTATATATATTAAATAAAATAGTGTATAAAATTAAACTAGAAGAACTGTGCTTTGAGCCAAGACTGGTAGAGGTGGTAGAAACAGGGATTTGCAATCAACTGTGGATACTTGGATTTGCTGACAATTTTCTATGAATCAGTAGAAGCTAGAATTGAGTATCTGATTGTATCCTAAAACGTTTTACTATTGTCTTGCAAATATTGGTGGACAATTTTATTTTTATTAGTTTTGGTTTTCAATTCTGTGGCCTTCTATAAACTCAAAAAAGCCTAGTGTATTCTACAGGCTTCTATAATGCTTACCTAAGGAAAACCAAATCCCTGCTCAAACACTGTAAAATAATATTAGGGTGGTTTACTCTTTCAAACGCATGCTGAGCTTACCATGGTAGAGATTGTTTTTTAACGATGAGGCCTTGGCCAACGTCTGTTATCTTCTCTCTGAGTGGGCTGACCCCTGCAAGTGCTGCTTTTACAAACCAACAAACCCAGTTTTCTGTGTCTGCAAGGTTCATAAATTTTGGTTAGATTTTCTTCTTTGAATCGAGATGAGGGCTTTTTAGGTGGGGATTTTTTTTTTTTTCCTTTAAGGAATAGATAATGATGCTACATGGTAGTTTTCATATAGTAGACCCCAGAGGACTTTAATTGGAAAGTATGTTAGGGAAAAGGGAGGGGAAAAAGGTGAAGATATGAAAATGAATTATACCAAGTTTACATAGACAATATTTAAACAACATCACCTGAAGATTCTATGTTACATTAACTTACAGTTAATACTAATTCTAATAAATAAACTTTGAAATATCCTTGAAATGACTGGAAGAGTAATGTGTAGATTTGAATCAAAACCCACATAAGCTGAAATCTGAGGGGAATAATCAGTAGGGGATCATAGAATCATAGAATAGTTTCTTCATATGTTTTTTTCATATAAAAAAATTGGAATATTAAAAATTGTAATGTCTTGGAGCACTTTTTGCTTAGATAAAGTCAACAAGGATATATTGAAGTCCAGATGGAATCTGTTGCTGATACTATTTTACGCCTTTTTTCCTGCACTGTACTGGCCTGATAGTCATTATAGCAATCCAAAGCCAGTTATCTGTTGCTGTTACATGTATAATGAGATTTTTTGGGAGACTTGATTGAAAAGATAACAGATACTTAAAAACCAGCATGTGTTTGTATACGGCATTTTTCCCCTTCTCTGTTTGAATTCAGTATTGCTTCTTTGTGAAGACTTGTTCTTCAAGGTGCACTGCTTACCGGTATGTGTACTGAATACTTCTTTCCACGTACAGTATGTTAATGATTTGAAAAATACAGTCAAGCCTTTTGTAAGGCAAAAATAAATGTTAAACTGTACAAAATTAATATCAGCAAAGCACGGCAACATAAAATACTGTGCTATTTTCAAGAAAAATACAATAATACTACATATTTTATGACTAATGTCTAAAAATAAATACCATATGTCTTGGAAAATATCATCCATTCTCTTGAAAAGAAACTTTGTCAATGTCTTTTGCTTACTGTACCCACTTGATTTAGTTGACTGTAGTCCCTCATTACAGTCATTGTTCTGGCTACTAATGAAGTTATTTTAAAGCACAATTCTTAAAAGTTCTTTTAAGTAGACAAAAAGGTTACTTAGAAAAGGTTACTTTTTGTGGATTGAACAACATGAAAATACTAAAGGCAGATTATTTTTCTTGGGCCCGGAGAAAGTACAGGCTTTATAAAATCTTGCGTGTGAAATCTGCAGTCATCCATTTCTTTTGTGGCTTATTCAGATGGATTGAGCTGCAAGTTCTGTGGAAAACTTGCTAGCAATAGGGGAGTACCTGAGAAAGCACCCCACAATCTCAGTTGATCTTGTTTGCTTATTCAGCTCATCTGGGCCCTAGCTTCTCCTTTGGGAAAATTATTGTTGTGTACTGAACTCATTTAAACAGGAGAACCAAGTAAGCACAGGGCTTTTTAGAATAGTAGTTTTGGGGATTGACAAGCACCTTTCCTTTCTGCATCTTGATTTACAGGCTTGGAGGGGTTCCCATCTGACTGCTGAGGTCTTACCTGAGTGCAAAAAAGAAGCTAATCAGCCAGAATGGCACTAAAGAAAATAGATGAGACTCCATTTCAGTTCACTGCAGAGAAGAAAAACTTGATTTTCCTTTAGAGCTTTATCAAGACAAATTGGGTGCCATTAGAGAAGCTTTTAAGAGGAAGAGATGGAATGAAACTTTGAAGTCTGCAAAAGTACCTCTGTTTTCTTAGCATAGGCATAGGTTGGTGTGATATTGGGAGATAGTGCCAACAATTAAAAAACCCCAAACAACAAAAACCCAACAAACTTTAGGCAGTTGAACGAGCTTTTTGTTAAATGTGCGTGAATACAAGAGTGTTCAGTACAGAAGCTCCCTTGAGACTGTTGAATAATTATCTGCTCATCCTTGCACTCTTAAATTTGTCAATTTGGTTTGGGTTTCATGTGGATTGTTTTCCTGTAGCTACCGATTTGGCTGTAAAAGTGAAACAGGATTATTTCTTTTGCTTCAGATACTACAGTCAAAGCAATTCTGTCATCGTGTTGTCCTAGCTTGTCTTGTTAGAAATGCTCTGCCATCCTAATAAGGATTACAGACTAAGTCCTGAGCAACTTGATTGAATACCTTTGTCCTGCTTTGAACAAGAGCAGACCTCCCGTCCCTTCCAGCCAGAATTATTCTGTGATTCTAATCTGGTGCCCCTCCTTCATAGCTCTGCTGCTTACTTCTGGAAACCAGGTTTTTTTCACAGGCTGGGTACAGTTATTGGTATGCCATCCAGACATTCTCAAAGGCAAATGCTTCTTCACATTTTCTCTATTATTTTTCCTTATAACTATGAATACTGTATAGTATGTATATATTTTTATAAATATATATGTATGTCTATAAAAATATATACTGTATATATACAACAAGTGGTGCATTTCTGGCTGCTGACACTTGGTTGATGTATGTAGAGCTTTTTGCATCTTTGCTTCTACTGTCTGACAAGTTATGTGATGTCGTTTACTATATGAAAGCTGATACTTGCAACTTCGAGTGTTTAGAAGCTGGTTAGTAAATTGGTGAGTGCTTTCCAGTGAATTAAATTACTTGTTATAAAGGTGAGCACTTCTAATTAAGGTAGTATGTTTGAGTGTAGCTGGTTTACACGGTGATGCCAAATAACCTCTAAGTGTTGAAAAGCACGCTTATCTAAGTTACTTGTTGAAAGAGAAGCTCAGTGTAGGTGTAGCTTTTCTGGAAGCCAAGACTTCAGCAAATGTTGATTCCTTCCTTCCAGCTGTAAAAAAGTCTTATCTGAGTTTTCTACTCTTTTCAGATCGGGCGAGCTGTTGAAGCTCAGTATTGTGGTTACAAACATGAGCATAGATACTTGTTTTACTCCTAGTGAAGATGTCCTTGGCAGATTGACACTTCTCTGGTGTGGTCTCACTGCTGTTTTTCCTTTTCTTGTATCTACATGTGCACAGAACTAGAAAGACTTTCCTGGTTTGCTGTGGGGCAAATGTATGTGGCTATCTTACTGAAATGGTGGATTGTTATCTGTTGTGCCCTAATGACATGAGATCAGATGGGACACCTCTGAAGGTGCTGTAAAACCCTACTACTGTTGTACTCCCACCATCTAAAACCTCTGTTTGTATTTTGCTTTTAAAGTAACTTACTTGGTGGAACATTGAGATAGTATGGCTCATGTGAACTAGGTTTCTGAAGTTGGTTTTCCTTGCTGCAGCAAATCTTTTTCATAAGGAGGTTAGAGCCCTTGTAGGACGTTGGGACTGAGACTCTGGGTGTCTAGTGAGGAAGGCAATGGAGAAGACTAGAACCTTATGCTCTTACTTTTTGTTGTCTTAACTTTCACATAGCAACTCAATTGGTTGGTGTTAATCGAAGGCTTGTCAAGGTTTTGGCTTCATTTCCGTGTGGAATTTAATAGACATTAGAGCCTCTAGTGAGACAACTGTGCTTTGCTCTTCAGTTCTTAGTGGTCTCTTGCGGATTTATGTGCACAGTTGGTGTAACACTCTTTATGAGAAGATTTTTTTGAGGATGAAAAATTTATCCCCTCAAAAACTGACTTGCATTAGATCTAAAGGAAAACCTGAAGTAATCTTGGGGGTTTTTTTTGTTTGTACTTGAAGCTCTGAGTGAGGAGAAATGGTGTTTCGAGATCAATATGGTCATATACTTTGGTGGGACACAGGTGCTGGGGCCCTTACTCTTGTCAGTAGGTAGCTTGCTATTGAGGATAGTGAATGCTGTAGGTCTATGCCTGTGAATGACCTGGAACACACCACCAGTGGCTGACACTTTATATTGCAGTGGCTTTGATTTGTAGGCTTTTCCTAAGTCGTTTTGCATAATCTTACTATGAAGAATATTTTCAGTACTAGACAGATTTGACTTCTTGTGGCAGTAGATTTTCTTTAAAATATTCTTGATACCTTTAAATATTGTATAAATGTTATTGGGGAAAATCTTGATTTTTAGTTTAGTGTAAATCTACATCACAAAACTTATTTTTAACTAACTAGATTAGAAATGAAAATAAATCAGGCTTTATGTATTAAAAGCATGTTTTCCTTGCCAAATTCAAACTGGCACATTCTGCGTCCAAACAGTTTACATAAACTAAGCTGGATAAATTTAAATTGGGCAAAGAACTGCTAAAAGGACATCAACTAAATTAGCCCTGGGTTTTTGTATGACTTATATTTGCTTAGTGGGGACTTGACAGTACCTCTGTTACAACTTAAAATAAGTGTTGTATTATGCCTAAACTTTTAGTCTCTTACATTCTTGAACTTTGAAAGCTTAATGGTTTGTCACTTTAACTGAATGCTTGAGACAGGATTAAATACTATTTCTCCTTTTTATTTTTACTAAACATTCATTTCAGCATGTTTGCTGAGGAAGTAGGCACAAGTTTACAAACAGCTTTGAGGAGAACTTGCCTGTGTACAGTGTGTCTCAGGAGGGGATTTCCCTTTTCTCAGACAAAAGAAGAGGATGCAAACTATTTTTGATGGCACAGTGCATTTAAAAAGTGGGTGAAGACAAGAAATCTTTTACTTCTGCTTTTGGAATCAAGTATTGCTAGATCACATTGCTTCAGGTTTTTGTGTGCAAATATATTTGTCTTCCTTATAATGACATTTGACATTCTGTTTTTTAATTATTAGTAAAACAATATACTGAACACAAATTAACATAACCTTATTTAGAAAAAGTCCATCGGTACTTCTTTCAGCAGACTTAAAACAGTTGCTTTTGTTTGCATTATAAATATCTGTGAATCTTGGATTAAATATTTCACTAACTTTTTTTTTGTGCGATGGATGTATGTGTTAATGTGTGCTGGGGAGCCTTTCAGAATGCCTGAAGTTAACCACGTTCCACGTTCTTTTTTCTACTGTAACTTAGTTGCTACTGCTGCTTACAGGCTGAATTAGCAGGAAGAACATCGCATTTCACCACCACTGGAGCTATGGCTACAAAATTACTTAAATTCTCAGTTGGCCAAGTTCTCAGCTTGCCAAGAAACAAGTCTCTAATAGTTGGAAAATATGCTGATGGATTCCTCCCCCCTACCCCCAATTAATTGAACTTCAAGAGCTAGAATATATTTCTGAAGTGAATTGAGAGCTTATTATTGGAGCAGATTCAAGTACTATATGAAGAAGTTCTTCTAAGCGAATTAAAAAAAAAAAAAAAGGAGAAGGCTTGCTTTTACATAAGTAAAAGAAAAGAGCTGATACCTCCTCCTCACACCCCCAAACAAGATGAAAATGGCATTAGATTTTGTATCTCTGTTTTTAATTGCAAATTAATAAAAATGGCAGTATAATCTGCTTTCACATCTCAGGGCAATAATGACAGACTTCATATTTTGAGAAATTGCCTCTTTTGGTGCTGCAGAAATTTGATGTTTTCCTTAGTTGTCTTCATTAAAGTGAATATTGCTCTCCAGTATGCTGGGCAAATCTCATACCTGCTACTCAAATTCTAGCAGATCATGGTGTGATCTGTATATCTGTTTTACCCTCATGCAGGTGCAGTTCCTTTGTTAATTCATAAACTACTATCTTTACAGATTTGTAAATGTATCATTTCTTCAGTCTGAAGTGTTGCTTTATTTTACAAGTGTTTTCTATGTACAGCTTTCAGAAAGCAGTTGTCTGTATCAGTCCTCCAGTTCACAGGTGTGTGTGGAATCTGGTTTTCTCTTGGTTTTCTTAGTGCTTTTTCTGCAAAGTGTCATTTATTACTGTAATGGCTTAGCCTTTTATAGCAGATCTTCCACCCATGGAGGAAGTTATTCATCAGACCCTCTCTTCATTCTTGCAGAGTTCAACTCATGAACTTATACTAAAAATATGAAATAAATTATCTTTTTCTTGCTTGGGCAACTTGGGATCTGTTTAAAATTGCTAAAATGAGAGTAAGTTTTGATTTGGAGGAAGCTTTTGGCTTATGTATGATTCATTTCTAGAAAAGTGGAGAGAATAGAAGAGGTAATCCAATTTATTCACATTCATTGTCAATAAAGGAAGGTGATCATTTAGTTGAAGTTCTAAGAAAATAAATTTTCTGGAAGGAGGAATTTGTCCCTTGTCATTAGAAGTAGGTGCATACACATGTACATTTCTCTCTATGTGTGTATATATGTATGTAGAGATAAAAAAACCCTCAACACATTAACTTTGTATGCCTGCATAGATATTTGTGGGTGTATTTGCGAGGGTTTTGGCCGTTGGTTTGCATGAAAACCAGTTACAAAACTTACCAGTTGTATTTCTCGGAACAAATTGGCCAAACCCTCATTTTGTCAAGCTGAGCGAATAAAATAATTGTTTTTAAGTTAAAAAAAAAAATTATAAATGCCCCAACACAAGTATAATGTTTTGTTCTAGGGAGGTGGGGGATTTGGGAGATTTTAAACAAGGGGACAAAGCAAATGAAAGAAAAACATATTTAGATTGGACCATTGTTTGGACTAGAAGACCCATGATGGCAAGAGGTGTCACATAATAACTTTTTCTTGTTGAATTTCTTGAAAAAGGCAAAGCTGTTGCATACTCCCCCCAATGACAGTAGTGTCAATCTTCAAAGTTAATCTATAAACTAGTTGATAATTTTTACTCCCTCTTTTTTTTTTCTCCCTTTAATTAGTATGTTGGACTGTTTTATCCTCCTCCTTGTTAGTTTTCTTCCAGATGAAGTCATTTAAAGGTATTGTTGTAAATTCTTCTGTGACCAGGGTAAAGTATAAGAATAACATTAATCAGGTAACACTTGACTAAAATTTTGAAATTTTACTGAATATGAAAACTGTCATTACTCTTCATATTTTTTTCTGTATACTGGCTTTCTGGAAGAAAACCCAACATATCCATAAGGTGACAATAAAAAAAAAAATCATGTCGATTTTACATTACAGGCAACTAATTAGATTTAGTCTTTTAAAACAATAAGAGAAGCAGGGAATATAACCTATTTTTTTACTATTATTCAGTATTAACAATGGAGAAGAGAAGGTGGCTTCTAAAGTTGGGTACTTAATGCAAATTCCTTCTCTTGCATAAGCTACAGAGCAATAGAACATAACGCTGTCATTAAAACTGACTCATAGCATTCAACAGAAGGTGTGTTTCAAGCTTGAAAATTGCTGAGAGAATTACTGCAGTCTAGTAAATACCTTGCAGTGGGAAAAAATACTTTAGTTGTGTTTTGTTGTAAAATGCTGTTGTGCAAATTGTCTTGACAGTATTTTGCTTTTTTTAAAAAAATCTGAGTGTGCAAGCAGAGAAATTGAGTTATTCTAAACTACTATGAAAAATCGATGCAAATAGACTATGAAATGCATTTAACATCCATGTTTGAAATTCCAGCTCAGGATGGAGATTTTTACATTACTTGATTGTCTTTTAGTTCTGTTCACTGGGGGCGAGAGGGATGTCTCCTATATATTACAAAAATGTCTCTCTAGTGGTGGGTATTCAGCTCTGTAAATTGGTGTTTTGGTGGGTTGGGCTTGGTTGGGTTGGGGTTTTTTGAACTATGAGTGGATAGCCATAGGAAACGCGTATCTAGCACCACGAGAGGCATAAGTGTTAAACTTGCATTGAAATTGGTTCAGTATGCAGTCTCAGTAGCAAAGAAAGTGGTATAATCCAAAGAAGATTACAAGAATTAATTCTGACTTTCTGTCTGAGTAAATAGCATGTCTGCCATTCAACCTGGGTCACAAAGGAAAGTGGAGATTACTCTTCCAATGTTAGAAAGGCACAAAGAGAATGTTAGAGGAAAGAAAGAATATGGTGTGGTTAAAACTGTAATCTTAGATGTTGCCTCCCTACCTGTTGGGCAGTGGCTTCTTTGGCTGCGTGTGCTATGTTAGGCATGGGGTGAGTGTGCTGCCGCTTTGTGATTGCTGCCTGTGTTGGATGATGAAATGTCTCGATACGCGCCCATTCAGTTCTAGTTTCTTGATGAGCAATATTTAGGCCTGTCATTAGATGTATATGGTTTTGTACAACTTGCTTACTGCAAACAAGAGACAGCCATTTCATCTTTTTGATTTGAAGGGTCTTTCACCTCTGAAGCTCCCTTGCAGCCTCCATCCACTAGGTATAATTGAACTTCGGGAAGTTGCCTTAAATCTTCTGAAACATGGTATGCGGCATACTGTTGCCAGCCTTTGTTTTCTTAGAGTGTTTTGTGGTTTTGGTTGGTTTTGGTTTTTGGTTTGTGTTGTGTTTTTTTTTTTTTTTACTTTCCTTTGACAGGAAATAAATAATAATGATTTGCTGGAAATAAATAATAATGATAGACTCCTGTGTTCAGATCTCTCAAATTACTTCCATTTCCCTTAATGTTACAAGACTATTTGTACAAGAAGTAACTAGATATATTAGAAACAGGAAAGTCAATTATGCAAATACTGACTTTTGGGTGCTGCAAGTCTGTATTTTTTTGTAAGCTAATATAAATCTCAAATCTGATGATGAACTCATTGCTTATGCCTGAAGCATCTTCTCCTTAGATTTTTGTTTTCCTCTTTTCTTTCATTCCAGAACTTCCCCATATGCCAACCTTTAACTGTCTTCTTCCATGACTTCCTGGAGTAGCTTCCCTTCCTTTCCTCCCTCACTCACCCTTCTTCCCTTTTGCCAGGGGCATTGCCTTCCGTCTTTTTTTCCCTTCTCCTCTCTTCCCCCCACTCTCCCCATTCTATAATTAAACTTAGAAGACTCAAAGGATAGAGAAACGCACAAAGCATGAAAATCAGGATTATGAGCTTTTTTTTTTCATTATCTTTCCTTTGGTAAGCCTGCCAACGTTGTTTACTGTTTAGATGCATCTCCTTTTTCTCAAGACCTGTTTTTCAGGTCCTCTTTTGGGTCACTTACATATCCAGACATGCTTTTACTGCCATGGGAGTCTCCCATGCAAGAACCTGTCACCATCCCAGAAGGAAGCTCTATTGGCACTTGTGAAACAGTGTGCTTGGGAGAAAGGCCATGCACCTGCCTTTCTCTATTTATGTTTAAATATTTTTCCATTGATGCATAACTTTTAAACTGGATGATTCTTCACATTAGATTATAGCAACTATCTTGTAAATACTAGTCTTTCATTTAATTTTTTTTTCAGCAGAAAACTCGTCTATTTAGTTTAAGAATAATAATGTTGACTAGTGCTGTGGCATTCTTTTATTGAGCTTTCATTTTAAATATTAAACTATTTGACAAAAGTAGTAGTTAAGCACAGTTTGGATATGTATGTTTTGCCAGTATATTGATGGTGGTGGATGAAAGTATAGAACAAGTACAGGCAGCATTTGTGTTAAGAAAGTTTGTTTGAACACTTATACTCTTAATTATGAGGATAGTTTTCATGTTACATGAGATCTAAAATACCTTTTTTCTTTATTAAATGGAAACCACTAGGCTGAAATAGAAAGAGAAGCTATTACTTGATTTTATTTTTTTTAAAGTCATTATGGAGACTGGCATTGAAACAGCGTTGTTCATTATTAAAAAAAATAAAAAATATTACCACATCCTGTTTCCAGAGATGAATCAAATTGCCTCCTAATGTTTTTGAATTTTTTCCCTGAGTCATCTGGCGAGACTTTCATTTAACTCAAGACTCACATTTTACCATGGCAATTTTGTTCATGGAAAGAACCAGTACCATAGCACGATTTCAAACATTACATCTTCATAACTTATTTTATAACAACAGCCAGAAGTCTTCAATATAGCAAAAAAGTTTCCTTATCAAAGAACTTAATGTCTAATTAAAGACAAGACCCAAGAATGCATCTAACAGTTGAAATAAACAGGAGAGGAAAAGTGAACATCATAAGTGATTAAAAGTCTTTGCAATTAGGTTTCTGTGGTGAGTTGACACAGACAGGAGGCCAGGTGCCCCCCAAAGCTGCTCTGTCACTGCCCTCCTCAGCTGGGCAGGGGAAAGAAAATACAATGAAAGGCTCCTGGGTCGAGATACAGACAGGGAGAGATGGCTTGCCAATTACCATCACAGGCAAAACAGACTGAACTTAGAGAGGGAATTAATCTAATTTATTACTAGGCAAAACAGAGTAATGAGAAATAAAATCAACTCTTAAAACACCTCACCCCACCCCTCCCATCTTCCTGGGCTTAACTTTACTCCCGATTTCAACCTACTCCCCCCTCAGTGGCACAGGGGGACGGGGAATGGGGGTTGTGGTCAGTTCAGCACACGTTGTTTCTGCTGCTTCTTCATCCTCAGGGGGAGGACTCCTCTGTCCCTGCTGCAGCATGGGGTCCCTCCCATGGGAGACAGTCCTCCACCAACTTCTCCAACGTGAGTCCTTCCCACAGGCTGCAGTTCTTCACAAACTGCTCCAGCGTGAGTCCCTTCCACAGGGTGCAGACCTGCAGGACCAGACTGCTCCAGCATGTGTCCCCTATGGGGTCATAAGTCCTGCCAGCAAACCTGCTCCAGTGTAGGCTCATCTCTCCACAGGGCCACAGGTCCTGCTAGGAGCCTGCTCCAGCATGGACTTCTGGGGTCACAGCCTCCTTTGGGCATCTACCTGCTCTGACATGGGGTCCTCATGGGCTACAGGTGGTATCTCTGCTCTACCATCAACCTCCATGGGCTGCAGGGGGACAGCCTGCCTTACCATGGTCTTCTCCAGGGCCTGCAGGGGGATCTCTGCTCCGGCACCTGGAGCACCTCCTCCCCCTCCTTCTGCACTGACCTGGGTGTCTGCAGAGTTGTTCATCTCACATATTCTCACTCCTCTCTCTGGCTGCAATTGCTCTTGCTGTTCTGCAGGTTTTTTTCCCACTTCTTTATGACATTATCCCAGAGGTGCTACCACTATCGCTGATGGGCTCAGCCTTGTCCAGTGGTGGGTCCATCTTGGAGCCAGCTGGCATTGGCTCTATCAGACACAGGGAAAGCTTCTGGCAGCTTCTCGCTGCAAGACAAGTACGTGTCTTCCAACCTGGAGTTCACTTGCAACTTTGCAACTTGAAGCACAATGGTGACTCACTTGTTTGTTTCTGAAGAAGAACTTCTGCTTTAGCTAATGCTCTAGTTGTTTTAAATCCACAACCACTAGATTTTATCATTTTAAGCTGCCAAGCTCTAAACTATCCTGATTGTAGTAGTTTTCTTTCATGCTGTATGAGATGAAAGTGGATCTTTTGATCATTGAAGAGATTTTTGAGTACAAATACTCAAAAGCAGATAAAAATCACAACAGCCTGTTGTCCCCACCACCACCCAGTTTCACTATAATTTCAATATAACTTAAATTTCGTGTTTAGGTACAACAAATGATACATGAATGACTATGTGAATAAGTGGTGCTCCCAGCATGTTTTTTCTTGTAGACAGATGAACTCTTCATTAGTATCCATTCACTGATGCAGTTAGTGGTGGAAACAAGCATCTGATCTTGTGCAAAAGATAATATTCTGGTCTTCATTGCTTTTGCCTGACTCTCTTTTTCAAGTTGATTTTTGCCGCTTTTAGATGAGATCACTAAATTAAATTTGTGGGGGTTTTTTGGGCTTCCCACACACACTGGAAAGCTCTTTACACATTTTGCAAATTGACTCAATCACTTTATTAGATCTTCCAAATATGTTTGTGGTAATTTATGTAGCAGACTGGCATTTCCCAACCCAAAGGTGTTCTAGATGGCTCAGCATGAGGGCATCTCTTGTAACAGCACAAGTTGATTATTTGTTGCTGTACTTTCTCTGCAGTGGATTTGCACTGAAGACAAAGTTTACTTCAGGGTTTTCAGTTTAGTGTTCAAAGTCCTCACTAGAATTGCCCTTGGTACCTGACACGTTGCTGTTTCTGTGGCGCTGTGTTCCAGAAAACTCAAAGCTTTCATCCTCTGTTTCAAGGAAGCTTATGTTAAGAGAGGAGTTGTTGGGGATTTATTTTTTTCTTGTTCTGGAATATGAATTTTATGTATTGATCTTCACTTATTATAATGGTCATAAAGTCTTAATACAGTCTGAGCCACTTTGGAGATTAGTTGTCTTGACTTGGGTTTCATTTAATCAATTTTTTCACTTGTGTAAGTTTAACAGTTTTTTTTTTTTAACTAGAAAATGTGACAAAACTCACCTTTTATTTAAACATGGTTAGTGTTCAGTTAATCTGATAATAGACATCATCATAAAAAATCTCTATAGTGTTAAAATAAGCACATTAAAATATTTTCAATATTGTACTTGCTGTTATCTCTGAAATCTGTGAAATTGGAGCAAATGTCTTGTAATAGACTTTCACACATTGAAATAGGAGAAATATTTTCAATTCAGATGAAACCACATGGAGAGATGTTTCTATAGATTTCAATTTCTTTGGGTTTTTTAAAACAAGCTGTTTTGAGGTTGATGGAGTTAGAGAGTCTTTTTCTAATTAAAGGGGAGGGGGAAGCAAACCCAAAGAAAACAAATCCCCAGCACTCCCCCAAAATCCCCCGCTGTACACCATTTGCCCACCATGTGGTTTAATCACTTGTAATGACTTCTGTGAAAGAAGATCTGATAATGAAAAGCCTTTGAGTTGTTTCTTTAAATACGTTTCCTGCACATATGCTTGCATACTAATGTGAATTTATTCTTGAAATTACCTGTCTGGGGGTGTTAGGACAGTTAGTAATTGAGTGGCTTTTGTCCTTTATTGAAAACTTTGATGGCATTCTGTGCAAGGCTAACTTTGTAAAAGATGGATCGAAATTATTTAAATAACATGCCTCTTGACCATTTGCCTGGAAAATGCATCAAGAAGAAATGATAAATAATTTTTATAGTCTAATTAGAATCTAATTCTGTTCATTTGCATGTATTGTATTTTCTTATTAATTTAGTATTAAATTGGGGGGGGCTTCCGCCTCATATTTTTATGTTTGTTCCATATCTTCGGTATGTCCTTTTAAAGGAAAAAGTGATTTCTTGGGGTTTTTTCTTTATAGTTCAGATAGTGAGCCAGTAATCTGTATTTAATGATATGTCTGAAGTTTACAAGGAAGAGTAGTCATTGTGGTTATTTTGATCTACATTAGAATGCCCACAGAATTTAGTTTCAGCATTCATTTGCTATTTATAAATACTTTGTTTTCACCTTTACTTTTCTGTTCTCTTATGAGAAAGCTCCATCCCAGCCAAAGCCAGTGCAGAGAGGAACATCTGACTTTCAGAATGTGAATGGGAGTTATTTTTAGAACAATGAAGACAAAACTGGGTTGGTAGGAGGGAGAAAGTTTGTCAGATTAAAAGAATTTCGGTCTTTTTTTGTTAGGAGATGGTCTTTTTAAATCACCAGTATGCTTTGTGTGTGCACGTATGAAAGATTTGGTGGCTGATCCAGTTAGGAATGCATCAGAGGACTTTTTTTGTAAGCGGCCAGGTCTTCTGCATCTGTTGTTTTGTCTGCTGACAGCATGGTGGTATAGGCTTGCTGGTGCAGAGTATGTGGCTGCTGCCACTGTGGAGAGAAATCTAGCAGTGTGCTTTTTGACAGTAGGCTGCCAGAGAATAGAGGGACCAGAGAGCATGATGGAAGAACTTGAGAGGCTCTTTCTTTCCACAGATACCCTGCTGAGCTCAAACTTTAGAGCAGTCCTTCAATTGACTGGCTGCTCAGTGCTCCTAATGTGTTCCCTTAAAGATAATATATTGTATTTTTCTTGGACAGGAACTCCCTTTGTCTGAATGCGCACTTTTTCTTTTTTTGTAAAGGAAGATGACTTTTATGCTCAACACTTTTTTCTTTTTTTTCCTTCTTCTAAGCATGAATCTTCAAACACAAATGTGGGAATTGAGTCACAAAGTGAGTCCTAATGTGTAACTCTTTGAAAATAGTAGCTTTTTTAGTAATTATTAAAGATGAAAAAGCTCTGCCTGTAATATTATTTTATAGCCTGGTGATTTGAAGTCCATGGCAGATTTCCAAAGATAATATGGGACTAAATAGTAAGCAACATGACAAATGAATATAGGATATTAGTAGAGACTGGTGTTCTGAGAAGACAGAAAGATTAAAATGAAAGAATCAGCTTCCAGGGACAGCACTACAAATACTGTGTCAGATAAAGGAATATTAGCTTCTTCCACTAGAAGAGATTCTGTTATGAAATAAGACCTTCTTTTATCTAAAAAAAAAAAAAACCAAGTTTTTTTTTCCTTGCCCTCCTTTGCGTAACAGTATCTCAGTAAGCAGAAGTGTGCTTTTACTTCAACTACAAATGTTGGGCACTTCTGTTTGACAGAAGTGAATGCAAAAGTGTCAGGCTCCTTGTGCCAAATGCAACTGCAAAGGCTTTGCATTGAACAGGTTGCTGTTGAGAGTGTTATCATCTGAAGTCTGGCTGTTTTTCTTCAGAGCTGCTGCAGGTATGGCGAAGACCGCCCAGCATGCGTAAGGACCAGCATAAACTGCGTAAGAAGCTGTCACACCCACAACAGACATACTTTTTAAGGTTCTTATTGGAGGGGAAGACTAAAATGGAAGCAAAATTGTCTTTCCTGTCCTTCTGTTATGACTCATGGGAGCTGCTTTTGTGCTCAAGGCTTTGCTAATCAGTCTGCTTATTTGTCACTATGGTCTTAGAAGCATCCTGCTAAGTACCCACTCTTGAGTTGGCCACAGCTGTTAGAGAAGCTCATAAACTCTGAGAAGTGAATTTAGTTCATATATCCAGGATAAGCTGAATTTATTTTTGAATCTGTACTTGCATACAAAAGAAAGAACGCTCACAGAACAAGATAAAACAAACTAAATCATTACTGGTACCCTGGAGTTCAAGCTCAGTTTTCCTTTAGGACTTTAACCAAACAGGTATCTTGAATAGTTGGGAGCTGATTCAACCCTTTTCCTAGTTGTGCGCTTGCTGCAGGATGGGAACTTTGTTCAAGTTCTTCCCCCCCGCACGCTGGCCCTGCTGCCATCGAGGCATACTGCCTTTTAGGCCAGTTAAGCGATGATGACTTCCCTTGATGTATAACTCATCCAGATGAGCTTGCAGTTTTCAACTATTTAAAAAAAACCCAACCAAACCAACAATAGTGAAGTCAAGTTCCAATGATGATATTAGCAATGTCAATAAAAGCTTGCTGGAGCTGAATTTTAAAACCTATGAGCTTGTGCAAGCAACCTTGGTGGTTTGCTTTTATGTAATTTGTTCAAGTTTGACAGTTTTCTAAATTTTGTATTTATTTTCACCAGCTGTTCTTTTCATTCCTAATTTTTTTTTATGAGCAGAGGAGGATAGATTGAAGCTTAGAGTATGAAAAATGGCTTGCATAATTGCAAGTTCTTGTTGCTTTTTATCTCTTTTTCAGCTTTTTCTTTTTTCAACTTCTGCGTTGTGAGTTTCTTCATATTATGAAATCTTGATGACTTTATCCAGAACCTTGTCCCATTAGAAGGTGTGTTGGGTTTGCGTGGCAAGGTTTTGGTAGCGGGGGGGCTACAGGGGTGGCTTCTGTGAGAAGCTGCCAGAAGCTCCCCCTGTGTCTGATAGAGCCAATGCCAGCCAGCTCTAAGACGGGCCCGCCGCTGGCCAAGGCCAAGCCAATCAGCGCCTCTGTGATAACATATTTAAGAAGAAGAAAAACACTTAGAGAGAGCTTTTGCAGCCGGAGAGAGGAGTGAGAAGATGTAAGAAACTCTGCAGACACCAAGGTCAGTGCAGATGGAGGGGGAGGAGGTGCTCCAGGCGCCGGAGCAGAGATCCCCCTGCAGCCCGTGGTGAAGGCCATGGTGAAGCAGGCTGTCCCCCTGCAGCCCATGGAGGAAGGATGAGGGGGTGTAGAGATTCCACCTGCAGCCCGTGGAGGACCCCACGCCGGAGCAGGTGGAGGCACCTGAAGGAGGCTGTGGCCCATGGGAAGCCCACGCTGGAGCAAGTTCCTGGCCGGACCGGTGGACCCGTGAAGAGGGGAGCCCACGCCAGGGCAGGTTTGCTGGCAGGACTTGTGACCCCGTGGGGGACCCCGCGCTGGAGCAGTTTGCTCCTGAAGGTCTGCACCCCGTGAGAGGGACTCCATGCTGGAGCAGGGGAACGATGAGAGGAGTCCTCCCCCTGAGGATGAAGAAGCGGCAGAAACACCGTGTGATGAACTGACCGTAACCCCCATTCCCCGTCCCCCTGTGCCGCTGAGGGGGGGAAGGTTGAAGCCGGGAGTGAAGTTGAGCCCGGGAAGATGGGAGGGGTGGGGGGAAGTGTTTTAAGAGTTGATTTTATTTTCTTATTCCTCTACTCTGTTTTGCCTAGTAATAAATTAGATGAATTCCCTCTCTGAGTTTGGTCTGTTTTGCCCATGACGATAATTAGCGAGTGATCTCTCCCTGTCCTTATCTCGACCCACAAGCATTTCGTTATGCCTTTTCTCCCCTGTTTAGTGAATAAGGGGAGTGAGAGAGCGGCTCTGGTGGGCACCTGGCCTCCAGCCAGGGTCAACCCACCACAGAAGGTCTACTATCCCTCCATAAAATGGGAATACAAGAAGTCATAGATTTTTTTCCAAATGCAGGAGTGAAACTGCTCGTTAAATTTTGCCAATATGAGTCATCGTCCCCCCACCCCCCTCCTCCCCATTCTTAAAGTCAGACTATTACTACTAGTGTCCTCCTCATAGCCATTCAAATACTGAATTGGTTCTTCCTAATCTGTAATTCCTCATAATACTCCTGGCACATTCTTCTGGATCAATAAATCCCAAAAAAATTCTCCAACTATTTTCTTAACCCTGTCACTTATGTATTCTGCTATATCACTGAATCAGATGCTTGTAACTTTAATTAGGATTTTCCTGGAAAATCTCAAGAAATAGAACTACACATATAAAGGGGAGGAGAAGGAAGAGGTGCTATAGTAGTGATACATCATGACTAATAGAGGCGGTTAATGCTTCCTTTCATGTGTGCGCCTTGTACGACAGAAGATGTGCCAGGCTTTGGATTAGTGCATAACCATCAAAGACAGATACTTACATGGTATAAGTTCTTTATATCTGTTTACTGACCCGCTGTTTCGTTAGTAAGCAGATGAACATGTACCCAGCCTCTAGAAATTCTTAGTTGTATCTTCTCAGTGAGTAGAAATAAATAAAAAGATTAAGTTTACTTCTTGTTTTAGGAGAGCAAGAGAAGTGTATTACCTACTGCCAAGAAGCTTCTTTAACAGCTAATGGATGACTTTGAAGTCAATTAGAAGTTTGTAACTGACTTCAGCAGGGCACAAATTGCACTCTTTCTGTCTTGATATATGAAATGAACTGTTTACTTGATATACCATATACTGATGTACAACTCTGACTGTGTACTTCTAGAACAGAATTTTATTTGTCCAGATTTTGTGAAGGCAAATGTCTACCTGAAGTTTTTTTATAATTCTCACTAAATGTCTATACTAACTATGTAAAAATTGCTTCCTCCCTGCCCCAGCTATTAATGATTAGGAAATAATGAATAGCATTTTTATTTAGGACTGAAGCCTGGGTGTAAGTAGTTAAGTTGGATGCTTTTGGGTGATGCTGTAGAATTCGTAATGGTCATGAAGGGAAAAGGAGTTGGGGAAGTACTAGGGTTTTTCCCCGCTGTTTTAGTTTAAATGCAAATAATCAGGTACCATAATGCTGTAATAATAGTCTGTATGTTCATTCACAGAATGTTTATACAATTCTTGGTTTCTACATATAAGCCTTACATGCTATTGCAAAACAACTACACTTGTATTAAAATCTCACACTGTTATAGTTCTGGATTAAGTAAAACTAATTTCTTGTTCATTTCATGATGTTTCATTTTGCTGAATTGGCTGTGTTTTGTAGAATGTCATGGTAACATTGAGACCATCTTGGAGATCTGTTGCTTTAATTCATAAGTTGTTGAGGTGCTGTGAATCTGGCTGCCTGAGAAGGGGATGTTAGGAGAATGAGTGTTATTTCCCTACTGAGAACCTTTGAGAGCTAAAGAATGGCCTTATTTCCCCTTCTGCAAGGGTTGTCATTCTAACCAGCAGGCAACTTATTAAAACAGACCTATATGGTGCTCAGTGCACAGAACAAAATTGTGGTTGCTATTAATAAGGTTTTCCTTGCTATTTCCAGTGTTCAGTTTGAAAGAATCCAGCCTGTCTTCACTAAGTTACAGAATAATGTAATTCTTGCTATGGATAACTTACTTGAAATTGCTTTTTTGGTTAAAACTTCTAGATTTTATTTTTCTTTATTTTTATTATTACAGTTACTCACTCTGCCGTTCACAAGACTGCGTTCATGGAGTTTGAGTTCATGTTACCAGATTCCCTGCAAGAATCAGTGATTTTAAAAACAGGCTTAACAAGGCCAGTGCCTTTTGAAAAGCAGAAAAATCCCAGAAAGTTAAGTGAGTGCTGCTACAGAGCAAGTATTTTTAGCAGTTTCTTTTCAATCTTTCAGGAGCTTTTGAAGGCAAAGATCTCAAACAAGTGTTTACGTCTTGTCTAGGGATTAGATGGGACTAGCTAGTCTGAGTTCACTAATGTTGCAGGAGAGAACTAGTTTGAATTACTACCCCACTTGAGGTGATGCAGCAAAAAGTGTTTTGGTATGAGTCCATACTACTGCGACATGCCACTTGTCGTCTTTTCATTAGCTCTCCTTTTCATTTTAAAATCAGGTTCCCATGAAGTGCTCTCAGCAGAGCTGTACACGAAGATGAGACTGGAGCTAGTGCAGAATAGATGGGTCACTCAAGTGCAGTTTTCTATTGGGAGTCCCCCTGTATGTGAATCTGTTTTACCTTTGCTGTCAGTCACGATGCACTCTGGGGAGAATTCGAAGAGCTGGTTTGTGTGTTTCTTTGGGCCGGTCGAAGTGTATCACTGATGGCGAATGAACATCGATAAGTGAGTTGACAGACTTTTACCTTCAGGGAGTTGGATGTGAATGCTGCTGTAGGTGCCATGTGTCCAGGAGCACCAGAGTAACAAGTGGATCAGCTTTCTGTGGCTCTTACTTTTAATGAAGTGAAAAGGGAAGCTGCATGATCGGTGGGGAGAGGAAGATGTGTAGAATTTCAGAAAGGAAGGTCAGATGCTTGCAAATCTAACCTTTATTTCCCAATAAAAAATAGTTTATGTACTAAATACACTTGCAGAAGTCTTAAAAATAGAAAAATAAAAATAGTGGATCACAAGCTGCTGGCCTGTAGAGCTTTAACTAGTTTATGAGAAATTTAGAAATTATGAATGAAGAGGAAACCACATCTAAATTTCTTGTGAAGTTTTTGATATGTTATCTCATAAGCTTCTTCACTGTTTTGTCATATATCCAAAAAATATTGTGTACACTGCCAGGCAGAAAGACAATGTATGGTAATAACATTAGGAGCTAAGTAATGAGTGTTATCACAGACTAATTTTTCTAGAAAGACTTGTCAGTGAATTATGTTGGGAACTGAAGCAGCGGATTTGGTGATTTTTATCGCATGATGCTAATAGAAAACAGAATGTATGTTTTCTAACTGTTCCTTTCTTTCCAGCAAGTATTTTTGCTGTTCTGAACGTGACTGACCTGTTTTCTTGTGTTTTGTTTGCGTTATGGCATTAATGGTTCTTTCAAGGTCTCTGTAGCAGTATTTCCGTCACTCCACTGCAGCACGGGGACAGCTAGCTGCGCCTGGGGGCCTGGCACCAGCCTCTTTCAGTGGAAAGCCAAAGCAGCCCCGTGCGGGTTTGGTTCTCACGCTGATGAGCAACTGAGCAGATGCTCCTGCTCTTCCCATTTTTGCCCATTTCTTAGTTCGTTGTTAAAACCAGAAAGCCTGGACAAACAATGCAGAAGCTTTTGTGAGAAGGAGATGCCGAATGAGATAGGAGGAGAGTATATGGAAGGGAAAACAAAGAGTGTTCTATACAATTTACAAGTGAGGAAAAAATTGATTAAAACAGTAAATTAAACCACTGAAATAATCCATTAAGGAGTGGGTAACTTTTTTAAAACAAAACCAGCCAATGAAACCCTAACCATCCCTTTAATTTGGCAGTCACTGCTTTATTTTCAAAGTTTGTTTCCAAAATACTGTGGTTGGTTAACTCTGAAGTTGCTTCTAAAATAACACCCACACACACTCCCAATTATCTCCCCTTATCTTGCTGAGGCTAATGTCATTGTGATTTCCCTCCACCTTGAGTCATCCATTTTGTTGTGTGTGACTTAGTCAACACATGGCTTTTGGCCAGCACCCCTAGCTTACAGTGAAATAGCAACAAGACTTCCCGTTTACGTGAGCTGAACCCACTATCATTAGGTCACACTCATCCATTACACATAAGTTAATTAAATGAATTCACATCTATCCTGCCATCTTGTTCCTTGTGAGTAGTCCTGTTCCTGGAGCACTGAACTGTGGAAATGACATATTTCCGATTCATGGTGACACTATTTTAGCTTTTTCCTCATTTTTGAATGTGGGATGTATGGCTTTAATGTTAGGCGAAAAAAATGCAGTCTGAATTAGCAAAACCGAACTTGGGTGTGTTTAGTTTATCAGATTTCTAGATTATAGGAGAGATGTGGTGAGCCTAAACCAGACAGACACAAAAAACTTTGTTCTTTTCCCTGTGTATAGTTGCTTGATTTGACAGATTCCTTCAATGTTCAGGAAACATGGACAAAAACCCTTTGAAAACATTTTTTATTACATTTCCATTACATAAGCTGATGATGGCAATAATTTTTTAAATCTGGCTGCTAGTCAGTCTAGGCAAATAATTTTTTTTTTTTTTAAACAATCACAGTAAATAGTAGTATAAGACTATTTTCTATTGTTTAGTGTTCTTTCTACCTTATCCTTTTTGTCATTACAGTGGACAAATAACAAACTGACTAAACACAATTTGGTTTTATACCTGGCTGTCAACATACACCAAACTGAGAACATTAAGTAATTATAGGTGTATTTTTGCTCACTGAGATAGTTATTTTCTACAGGACAGAAGCAAACAAAAATGTTGCTAGGAACTATGTAAGTTAGCTATTATTGTAATAGACATCCTAAGTCTGGGATTACAAGGCCAGCTATTCTGTCAGATATATGTTCTCAATAGGTTCTGTCCATTATACATGCTGCTAAGCTCTCTTGATCATAAAATGTAGAAGAAAATTAATTGTCTGTTGCAATTGTGTGACAATATTGGTGTGATGTATACATACCACTGCACTCTTACTGAAATAAAACAAAGTCCTAATTACACTATTTTCTCTTCTTTCCCCAGGAAGCTACTGACTGCCTAGAAATTAAGAAAGGGTGTGAGAAGTCTGGTTGATCGAGGTGGAATTTTTTTTCCAAGAGCCTTTTCACAATTGCCTTTTGCATAATCTTTCGACGCCCCCCATTGTGCCATGTTTTGTGGCTCTCACCGTAAGAGGAATTTGTCTTGATGAAGATTCCTAACATTGGTAATGTGATGAATAAATTTGAGATCCTTGGGGTTGTAGGTGAAGGTAAGTAGTATTTTAATAAAAAATGAATTAGAATTTTATATAGATTTGACTTCGTTCTCTTGATGGTAGTAAGTTCTCATTTGCAAACTATTGCTTATATGCAAGTCTTAAGAAACATCAGTTTATTCTCTACAGTTTCTTCTAACTCCATTCCCAGATGGAAGGAGAAGTTTGGAAGATGAGAGAATAGGAAGAGAAATGGGACAGTTTTGTGTTTTGGGGAGGGGGTGTTTGAGGGTTTTTTAAAGTTTACTATATTAATTTTTCTGTAGTGATAGCAGGGAGATGCAAATTATCAAACTTCTCTGCAAGTATATTTAAAAAAATCATTTCAGCATTTGAAAAATCCATTTACTTTCAAGCAATTTTAATAAAATTGTTTCAGTGCACAGGAATTTAGTACAGTACCTGTATGTGCAAGTTCCGGATAATAATACTGGGAACAATATTATTTCTATAGCCAGGAGAGGTGACTGAAGACGGTTTTATCTTGCTGCTATTTTTTCTGCTTTGAGATGGTTTATCTCTTTTCTTCTTTGTTTCAGGAGCCTATGGTGTTGTACTTAAATGCAGACACAAGGTAAGTTAATTGCTTTTAGTCAGAGATAAATGTTTGTATTTGAGTGAAACAATGACTTTTGATCAGAACTGAGATGTTACTATGTATTAGATATGGCAGCTGGGGTGGGCTTTTCCTCGCATTCAGTTATTCAGTTTTTTAATTGCAATACTGTCAGAGAATCGGCTACGTCTAGTACCAAACCTCCATTTTTTGGTGTTTAATATTTGTCTGAAATATATGAATTATTACTAATGTTTCATTAATTTCAACTAAGAAAGTTTTTTTAAAAAAAAAATAAAAATAAAAAGTTGTTGTGGAATATAGTTCACACTCAAGCAGTCTCAATTAGAATGTCAAATTAATTGCCAAATACTGCTGTCTAAGCACTTACCTGTCTTGGGATGGGGAGAGAGTGGGATCCATGGGGAATTTCTACAGCTGTTGGACAATCAAATTGCGGTAAGAAAGAACTGACTTTTATGCTGCTTGATTTTAATTTGGAAAAGGAAGAAGTAAAAAAAGAAAGAAAAAACCCGTTTCAGACAAATATGAAGTCTGGCAAGCTGTCTACACTATTTAAACTGCTGTGTTACTTGGATATATCTGAACTTGCTGCTTATCAACAGGGAACTCTGACATGAACTACTTTGCGGTCTTTGGAGCTGCAGTGTAGTCATGTAACAAAATAACTTTTACTTCTATGGAGCAAAATATTTCAGAATCATAGAATGATTCATTTATAGTGATTCAAGAATATGTAAAAGTTTTTTCTAGAAAAAGTTAACACTGTGCAGAGGGCCTGTGTACCTGTGGTGGCTTTTAGCATGTACACAGAAGGACTGTTGTACAGGACGTATAGTTATATTTGGAGTGGCTTACAGTATTATACTGACTTAAAGTTAAAAAAGGGAAAAAAAAAAATTAGAACTCGGAAAGATCCTGTCTCAAGGTGAAGCCTTGTCTGGCTTGGGGGAATGGCTTTGGTAAATTGTATATTTTTGGGTAGCTACAGAATAATAATTCAGAGTGAATAGTTTGAGAGTGCCTGGTTAGTGACAATGCAGTTTATGCTAGGCAACACTCTCCTTTATGGAAGGTAACCTTACCAAGACTCAAGAAGTTTCTAGGATTTCCTGCATTGCTGAGTGAAATTTAAGCTCTCTATGTCTTCAGTCATGTCCTCATCTGGAAGAGTTCGGTACTCTAAGAGTATAGTATAATGGCAGGGTAATCTGTTGTCTGAGTTCCTATAAGAATTACTTTACAGTATACCAGATGACTAGAAAGGAAAGGCTTTGCTTTAGCAGAAGGAAATGCTTCTTCCTACAGCTTATGTAAGGATGCTAAATTGCTTGTGAGGATCTAAATTTTTAGGTAGTCGCACCACTTTTTTTCCTGCATCTTCAAGCTTAATTGAAACAACTGTGGTGAAGTTCTAAAACAAAGTGGTATTTATTAGAGCGTCTAGCAAGTGGGTTTGCTAAGACCTAGGGTTTCCAGTATTTGGAGATCTGAAAAAAAGGTGAGGTATGTTGCTATTTTAAGCTTACTGATTTATGATTCTCACTCACTTAAAACCAGCTGCACCCAGCCCCCAATAGCAGATGACTTCAGGGGCTATCTGCTTTACTAAAAAAGAACAACTATCTAAAAGTTAAACTTTGACATGCATCTTTTTCCCCATCCTTCCTTTGGCTGTTTGTCATCATAACTTTTTCCTTTTATGCCTTGGTAAAACATGTTGAGAGACACCTGTCCCCAGCTCTTTTGCAAGGTACTGCACAGATTCAGAGCAGACACGTCCTGCTTGTTGCCTAGATATGCAAGGTCTGTTAAGAAAACTTTTGATAATTACCACATGAACATTAGTTCATGTTTAATTACAGGTATCATAATAAATAGAATTATTTACTAGTTTCTATATTTTTGATGGTTTTAATTATTTTTACTTGGCTTATTCCTTTTAAATATGGAGGAAAAGCGGCTATAAAGGAAGAGAGTTGAAGGAACAGTATGAATTAGAGCTTGAAGATGTGAAGAGATGCCACCTGATTGCTCCAAATCCAGACAGAAAAGATCCATATTATAGACAGAAATGTTAAGGCTCTGATATTGATTGTTGACTAGAATGAATGCGATAGAACTGAGGTTGTAGAGAAACACCCTTCTAATGGGATGGGGAAAGGAGGAAGAAAAGGAGAGAAGATTCTAATTCCTGTGACATCGAAGATGTTATAAACTAAAGGGGTGAGTTTTAGGTGAGGCTACTAATTAACTCAAAATGGGAATTACCAAACCATAATAATAAAGATTGTGCATTAAGAAAAGTTACTTGTAAACAAAGGAAGAAACAACATATTGCAGGATCATATATGTAGTTGTTCTCCTTGATCAGGAACTGTTTTTTAATACAACTTTCCTACTTGTATAGGAAAACAAAGATTTAATTCACTTTCATGAAGTCTTAACAGAATTACCTGGAAATGCAAGGATATGTGGGTTTATTTTACTGTTTGGCTGCTGATGGGCATACTTTTTTGTAGTATGGATGAAGCAAGTAAGTTGTTCTTCCACGTGATCTGTCTGCAGGTAGCACAGTTGAACTTTGAGTGTGCATTGCATAATAAGTCTATTCAGCACCACATAAGAAGTCCAGAAACAGCATAAAAACTAGAGAATGTTGCAGTATTTTTAATGTACGTTTGGTATATACCAGGCCATCCTTGGTCATGTACGTGTTGAGGGAACTGCTTTTCTTTTTGTTTAAAGCCAACAGTTACGTCTAAGAATTTGAATGTAGAAGTATTTATTTTCATCTTTATAAGTGGCAAGATGCCAGGATCAAATTTTCAGCTATTGTAAGTCAATGTACTTCCCTTGTATTGGTGAGAGAACAAATTTTGTGTAAAATGAGGAGCTGGCCCCTAATTGCAACAATTTTCTAACATATAATCCACTAGTGCTTCAATAAATATGTAGGTTTTTGCCCCAGTGCATTTCATTGGTATGTGTATATGGATTTAAATTGGAGAGAATAGCATAAGGAACAAATACCTTGTCGTTATTATATGTGGGTTTTCTTTGCTAAGGGAACATTATCAGGAGAGCCAAAGTAGCTCCTCTAGAATGACTGTGTTTACATTATTATGCAGCATGTTTTTGTCACAAATCCTTTATTGCTAATTGTAGTTTGTGCATAAAGATTACTTGCTTATCTGTTGTTTTTTTTTTTTTTTTCCTAACGTGAAGCTAATACAAATAATGTTGAGATAAAGCAGATCTAATGTTCTGAAAAGCTTTTTCCTTTTTTTTTTTTTTAATGAGAGGACTTTTCATAAGGAAATATACTGGAATACACTGTGTTTGAAAATACCAGAAATACATTTTATTTTCACAAACTATTAAAATAGACTGTCTTGGCTTATTTACTGGAGCTCGGCTATGTTTTTTCTAAAAAGAAAAGCCACTTGAACTGTTAAGCAGTGTCAGAGATCATGGCTGAGGAAAAGAATCTTTGCTTATGCTTAAGACTTGTCAAAAACTTGCCCTTTAAATAAAACCAGTGTCCCCTTTACTTTGCAACATGGGCTTGCAGCTTCATGCAGAGTTATCCTTTGCTAATAGGAACTTAGGAACAAGTGTTAGGAAGACTCTGACATCAGATAAAAACCTAATAGGATAATATTGTGACTTAAAATCAATAAAATGATAGGAAGGTGCTGTGGGAAAGCCATAGGTGTCCAAAACCAGGCACACTGAAGAAAGAAGCCAAGAGGTCATTCATTAGAATGAGGCAGAGCTCGCAACAGGGCAAGGCTGCAGAGGAAGAAGGATTCATACTAGCAGGCAGTCAAACCATAGCTGTTCTACTAATGCTGTGTATCTAGTTTGAAAGCAGTGATTCTAATTTCTGCTTTAGTTCCCATCTGCAGAGCATGCATAGTGGTTTGCTTTATCTAGCCAGGGTTTTATCAATGTTCACTCGAATGTTTCAGAAGGACCCAGATGCCAGTCTAAAAAATAAGGTCATTTTTTTACTTCACAGCAGGATTTCATTATTATCCAGTAAGTAAGGAATAAACTGCATCTTAAGAAATGAGCATGAAACACCTGGACACCTAAAGCTGATTATTATATAAATAACAAAAGTGTGGTAGCTGGTGGTTTTCCACTTTTAGACCTGCTGGTGTCGGGAGCTGGCAGAAAGTTGCAGGAAAAAAACCACTGAAAATAGGCAAAAGGGAAGATGCCTATATACATATATCTGTATGTATAAACTTATGGTTTTTTTTTTTTTAGGTTAGCTGCGTGTGCAGGAAGGTGTGTGGTGATGCAAATTCTCTAAAAGCATAGTAGAAACTTAAGAAATCTCCTAGACTTATCCTTTCTCCTGCTGTGTGTTATTAGAGTCCTTGGAGCCTGAGGGGATGCAGTTTAATGATTTAGCAATTTAATGCCAGTTGTTCTTGTATGTACAACATCTCCCGCCTAGTAAGATGTTTATTGGTCTTTTATTTTAGAACTGTGTGTGGTTTTAGTTTTTCTTTATTGTATGAGGCATTTTTAGACCTTTTTCTTTAAGATAAATACCACTGAATTTCCTCATTACAAACGAACAAAAATACCTGATCTCCTTCTATGACAAGGTGACTCGCTTAGTGGATGAGGGAAAGGCTGTGGATGTTGTCTACCTGGACTTTAGTAAAGCTTTTGACACTGTTTCCCACAGCATTCCCCTGGAGAGACTGGCTGCTCATGGCTTGGACAGGTGTGCTCTTTGCTGGATAAAAACTGGCAGGATGGCCGAGCCCAAAGAGTTGTGGTGAATGGAGTTACATCCAGTTGGTGGCCGGTCACGAGTGGTGTTCCCCAGGGCTCAGTACTGGGGCCAGTTCTCTTTAATATCTTTAGCAATGATATGGACGAGGGGATTGAGTGCACCCTCAGTTAGCAGACACCACCAAGTAAAAATGGTACAGGTAATCTTGCATCCCTTTAGATGCTGGGAATCTTGAATTGTGCAGCATCAAATGGGCCTCTCATGGGGGTGCAGCATGCTGTGCAGACGGTGTCTGTAAGAAGGGGTTACCTATTTTCATTATTTAAGCTATTATGGAAAACTCTATTAATCACTTACACAGTTAAACAGAATGGATCTTTGTGTGAGAGCTTCTTGCTGGGCTTTTAGATGAAAGGCAAGGCCATCGCAGGTGCAGAGTAGGAGCTGCCTGCGGGCTCCTCTGTTACAAGGGGCTGACTGAGTTTGTCCTGTGGCCAAGGGACTTGTGCAACACAGCACAGTCCTGGGCTGCTTCAAGTGAATTCTGTGTGGATCACTAACAACTTGGTGTACAATGGTCTTCTGGTCAGGGTTAACTGCCTCTTAGGTTATCATCAACCTGCACATTCCTGTTGGTTCATTGGTCAGTTGTGTCAAGAAATTGCCTTCTGCTTTTTCCAAAAATCCCCTGATTGTCTCCATCATGCTGTATTACCCTTTTAGCAGATGCTGGAGTGCTCTAAGTCCTCTGTGAAAATGACTTTATTGTAAGGCTTCCCTTAAGAAGGCTTTATTTATTTTGCTCTTTTGATCAGGTGCTTTGAAGCAGATGTCTGCCCTAATGTCACCTGTGTTGTTCTGTCTTCTAACACTCGTGCAAAAAACTCGTGACTTGTTTCTTACCTATTTCAAAGCAAACATCCATGCATTCGAGCCTTCCTTTCCTTTGCAAGAATCATCTTGCCTTCTTAGCTCGTGCTCCTCAAAATATCCCATGTCTGTTCGTGGCAGTGCTCTGGTCGTGCAAGCTATCCTACCACATTTTCTGTAATCCTAATGAGTGATTTTATCGTCTAGGGTGGTGAGTAGATCGCATAAGACACATTTCTATCACTGTACACTGATTCCTAATTCCTCCTGTTTCTTCCCATGGTGCTTGCATTTTGTGTACAGGCACCTGGGCCCGGGTCATGCTGCTTTGAGAGAGGGAATGAGAGAGCTTCATACTCTTAGGAAATTTGAGGTGCCTCTGATGTTATAAAAACAGTTCTGAATTTGCCTGGTAGCAAATTCCTTCTCCAACTCATAGATCTACTGATGTTATTAATGTAACTCTTCTCACTGGAAATCTGCTAACCCTTCTTTTAATGTTGATGAGTTTCTCTTTAGTGTCAAAATTAAAAGGTAAGTGTACTTGTTTGATAACTCGTGGTTATCTTCAGTGTGTTATGTTTTCTTGACGTTATTGCTTTAGATCTGGCTTTCAAAGTTCCTTAGCTCTCCAGCATGTGTTAAGCCAAGTGGTTGAATTGAAGAATACAGTCTTCATTGCAGTTTATCTTCAACTTCTTTCTGGTGTTATCTGCTGTACTGAAATGAACACAACTCTTTTTTTTTTTTTTTTTTTTTTTTTTTTTTTTTTTTTTTTAGTTTTACTTTGGATTTTACTGATTCGATAGTAGTTCCTGTTTGGATGACTGTGAAGTGAAATAATGAGTAAATGAAAAATCTGAGTTCTCAAAATGAGCACAGGTTACTGTCTGCATTTATTTTCCCCTCAATATTATGATCTTTCATATAATGGAAGTAGTATGAGCTGATTTCAGATTTTGACTACTCAGCTAGAGAAGAAACTAGCAGCATCTGGTGTTTGAAGCCCTGAATACTAGCTGTCCTGATTTGGAAGCTTCTGGTTCCTGGCATTTGTATTTCACTAAACTTTTTGTAATACTGTGACAATTCTAAAAGACTGTACCAATATTCAGAAAGATTATCTAAACAACAGAAGACACTTAAGTTCATGTCACTCAAAGGCTTAGTAATCGAAAAGTTGATCACTAATCAAGAACAAAAGGATGGATATATAATTGTCCGAAGTAGGTCTTGTCAGACAAACCATATTTCTTTCTTTGAATCATACAAGACCAAGTGCAAGGTTCTGCACGTGGGTCGGTGCAATTCCAGGCACAACCATAGGCTGGGCGAGGAATGGATTGAAAGCAGCCCTGAGGAGAAGGACTTGGGGGTGTTGATTGATGAGAAGCTCAACATGAGCCAGCAGTGTGCGCTTGCAGCCCAGAAAGCCAACCGTGTCCTGGGCTGCATCAAAAGAGGCGTGACCAGCAGGTCAAGGGAGGTGATCCTGCCCCTCTACTCCGCTCTTGTGAGACCCCACCTGGAGTACTGCGTCCAGCTCTGGGGGCCCCAGTACAGGAGAGACAGGGAGCTGTTGGAGGGAGTCCAGAGGAGGGCCACGAAGCTGATCAGAGGGCTGGAGCAGCTCTCCTATGAGGACAGGCTGAGAGAGTTGGGGTTGTTCAGCCTGGAGGAGAGAAGGCTCCGGGGAGATCTAATTGTGGCCTTCGGGTACCTGAAGGGAACTACAGGAAAGCTGGAGAGGGACTGTTTATCAGGGAGTGCAATGACAGGACAAGGGGTGATGGGTTCAAGCTGAAGGAGGGTCGATTTAGATTAGATGTTAGAAAGAAATTCTTTACTGTGAGGGTGGTGAGGCACTGGAACAGGTTGCCCAGAGAGGTTGTGGATGCCCCATCGCTGGAAGTGTTCAAGGTCAGGTTGGATGGGGCTTTGGGCAACGTGGTCTAGTGGAGGGTGTCCCTGCCCATGGCAGGGGGGTTGGAACTAGATGGTCTTTGAGGTCCCTTCCGACCCAAACCAATGTATGATTTTATGTGTCGCTGATGAAGGAAACTACATATGTGACAATCTACTTATATGACTGAGAACTGCATGAGATTCTCATCAATGTTTCTGTATAATTTTTAAAACAGTATGGATTTGAGAACTGACTGATTAACAGACCTCAAAGCAACTGTGAGTAGGGAGTTAAGGAAAGATATTTCTATCTGGTTTTGACATAGACAGATACTACGTACAATATTGCTATTCAACATTTTAATGACTGATCCAAAGGTAAATATGAAAGTACTGCTGTTAAAAGTTATGGAAAACAGATTGCAGTGGTAAGCAATAGAAGATAATAATGCAGAGCATTTAGCGTTACACAAGTGATTCAGCTCAGGCAAAGCATATTTTAAATGTTTATATTTCTTCATGTGCGATTGACAAAATTAGAACCTTCCAGCAAAATTTGAATTATGTTAGGAGCAGTTTGAGCACTCAGTTTTATTATTTCAGTGTAAAGCTGAAGCAAAGTAATGCATAGACTTTTTCCAATCTACTACCCTGACATACACAAGAATGGTCATTTTGAGTCAGATGAGTTCAGCTAGCTCCGTATCTTAAAAGTGCCTTTGTTAGAGGTAAACAAGGGATTAAGAGCAGAGCAGGCATGTTGTGATACTCCCCACAGTATTCGCAGTCTCTAATTGGTACAGTGCTACTTGAAAGTCATTAGCACCAGAATATTCTAGCACAGATTATGCCAGCAGTGGGGTTTTTTATTACCTTACCCTGTGCCTGAAGCCATCTGTCCTTCAAGGCTTCTACTTGCCTGTGGATACTGTTTAAAGTATTAACTAACAATTCTGTATACTGTGTATGGTATTCTGTCCTTCTGTATTTTTGATATATCATCAATTTACATGTAATTATCCTTCACCTAAACCCAGGTAAAAAAGTACAGTGCCGAATCCTACTGATTAATGTCTAAGATATCACATATTCTGTCATTGTTACTATTGTTATCTTGTTCCTGCCTCTATTTGGTTATGTCCTCAAATTTTTTGCTGATCTTTTTTGTTGATTTTTGTATGTAATTAAAAGCAGCATTGCTAATTTTCACTACTAATCAAATGTGTTTTGGCTCTGTGGAAAGATAGTTTTAATCACAGCCAAGGGCAAATCTCTGTGCAGTATACCATTTTCTTTCCATAATGGCAGCTTACCTGAGGAGAATTATTGCACTTAATGCTGTTTTTCCTCAGGCTAAAGCACCAACTCACTGATGTGTTTTTTGTGCCAAAATTTGTGTGAAATACATATGGTGAACATGAGACCTATATTGAGCTTCTGAAGTAAATAGTGTGCCAGTAGTAAATGTTTGCAGTAGTCGAGTTGAGATCTGTCTTGAGTATTATGTGAGGAAAACAGAGATATTGGGCAAGCTGTAGGGCTGAAAATCATATTAACTCTTTAATAACCATTTACTTCAACTTCACTATTAGGCAATGAGTAACCTTTTGAATTCCTTACAGAATTCTGGTTTGAAGTGTTAGGTATATAGTATTTCTCTCACAGGCTTCCATATTCTGCCTCCATGGCGTTCCTTTGAGTGCAGCAGCGAGAGGCGAGCTTGATTAGTGCTAATTCACTTCAGTTATCACTTTTCTGTACGTGTATATAAATGACATACTATGAACATCTATAATGTCTAGCTATACAGGGTAGCTGCTAATGTGGTATTGAAACTTTCTAAGGCTTTCATTTTTCATTGATGTGTTGTGGCATTTGTCTATACCTGAGCCTCTTCCATAGTCCTCTCAGTTCCCTGTGGCAGAGGGAAACAGACAACCAGATTAGCATTATATTAACATGTTTTAAATGTCATTGATGTCAGTGAAGTCCTGATTTATATTAAATAAGGCGGAAGAGTCATATATATACTATTACTACTCCAAACATCAGATAGTTGTGCAGAATGGAGGGTAGAAATTAAGTTGCTGAGATCCCACAGGTTGAGAAGACAGCTGACTGTTTGGTCTCTCCTTCCCCCCCCCCCCCCCCCCAAGGTGAGCTATAATATTCTCTGTATCACAAGATTGATGCCTTTTATTCCTTTTCCTTAAAGTCTTATTCCCAAGTCTCATCTTTCTCCATTTTTTTAAAACAGTTGTTTCATAAGGTATCTCTTAATAAAAACCATTAAAGCACTAATTTTGAGGAAGCTGTCCAACTCTAAAATGACTTACCTGCTCCAGTGGAAAAAAATTAGATCTCTGGTGTTGTCTCAGTTTCTTAGAAGTCTGAGTCCTGGGATTAACTGAAGTAAACATTCGTTTTTCACACTTTTAAGGCAATACAGGATGAGAGGATAAATGAGGTAGTCCCGCATCTCCTTTTGATTGCTTTTGTTGTGTTATGTTGTCTTCTGTCTGTTACTTCTGCTGTAGATTGTTAAGGTATACTGTATTTCAAGGACTTCTTGGTTGGTTTTTTGTTTTTGTTTTTTTATGAACTCTTGCTATCTCTTTCAGTCACATGCAATGAATTCTTTAAGGGGACCTGGCCAGGTTGTACAAAGCAGGCATGAAAATAAATTCATTAAATTTAATTGTTTTCATTATTCACATTGGTCAGTCTGTAGCCATATCAATGGAACGGTGCTGCTCTGTTGTCTGTGGTTGTGTTGTTTCCCTCTGAGTCTTTTGTGACAATCCAGACTGCTCTATGAGAGGTCCCTTGCATGATACTCCATTCCCTTACCTCCTCCTTTGTACTTGTCATTTTATGAACCCTGCTCAGATGTGGGCAGTATTCAGTATTCAAAATTGGCATTCCCTCCCTCATTTTTTCCCAAAGGCTAATTTAGAAATGGCAGGTGCAGGGGAAAGATGAGAGAGAGCACTTTCAGAGGGGAGAAGCTAACTTGGTGTGGAAGGGGATACTAAGATTTTTTTTCAGGTATGTTGAATTTAAAGCAGTAAAATGTGAGGGTGTTACTTTCAGTGCCACAAATTGGGATGGCTTAAGTGGCTTGGCCGTGGTAACATTGGGCAATGGAATTTCATGCAGTACAAAGCTAGGGTGCAGAGAGACCTGATGCTGCAGAAGATCTTCAAAACAAGAAGGGAGAGGGAGAGAAACAGGTGATCACCCTTACGCTCCAGTAATGCATGTAACTGAAGGAGACATAGAAGCCAGAGTAAAGAATAACATCTTACCTTGGGAAGGATATGTGAAATGTATTATTGATGGTTTTCAGTGTAAATTAAATCAAAGATAAGTAATTTGTTACAGTCGCAGTATCTCAGATCAGTATTTCTTTTAGTCACATACGTTCTTCCAATTTGTCACGCTAACGGCTCTAGATTAGCTAGACATCTGTTACACGTTTTCTTATATTTCTGAAAGAAACTGCATGTCTTTCTGATAGTTTTTTACATAATAGGTTGCGTGAATTTCTGCTATGGGTACTGGTTTGGCTAATTGAAAGGTTACTACTTATTCTGCAAATAACACTTTTCCTTGGAATATTGCCAATAAATAAACATGCTCCTTAGTAGTTGCTGCAAACAGATTATATATCATTACACTTGTATTAATACAGGAATCATATTCAGACCTGCAGCAGTGTGTTCTGTGGCTGCCCCTAATGGCTCTTAATTGCAAACAGCTTGTAGTGCTATATCTCATTCTAATGCACTTGTGAGTGACTATACATACAAATTATTCTTTCTTGCAAAAAGTTGAAAACGTTATGCTGAAGATTAAAGTTTAAGAACCTGATTACAATGTTTCTGAGAAGCAGCAGCAGAAGAAATTGAAATCGTTGAGGATTTGAGACCTGGTGTATGGTCTTGGATCATTAGGCAAGTAGTGGTGCAGGCTAGGGAATTTATAGTTAATGCAAATTAATATATGGGACAACGAACAACATATGGCTAATTATAGGACTACATCTGTAGTAGTATGAACTTGCTTGAATATTGGATTATGGTCTAGTCTTGTCATCAAATTGCAAATTACTGTGTAGCACAATTGATGCAAAGAAAATTGTATTTCTAAATTTTAGGCTAATTGTTTTCCTGCAAGGGATTTTTATAGATTGCTTCAACTTTTGTAGGACGTGAGCAGCTCTAAGAGCACTGGGTTAATTGCTGATCTCTGGACGCTCCATGTGTTTAAACAAGGGCCAATAAAATAGAGCACGCTTCAGTTTTTGAGAAGATCGTTGATGTAGATTGTTAAATGTACCATGGTAAAAATGGATCTGGATCATCTAGCTGGCTTTTGAAATTATTTGTAGAAGCCAAGTTGATCTAAAATGTTACTATACTAAAATGTCTTGAATATACCAATTACATTAACTTGTTTTCTTAATTGTTCTTGTGAATTTAAAGCCTTTTTTTTAAAGCCAGGAGTCCTGGAAAAGGAACATTTGACAGTGTAGGTAGAACATTGACAATAATAGTGAAAACTTTCTCAGCATTTCACTTTATCTGAAAGCTATAGGCTCTTCTTGGCACACATTTTTTCATCAGTAAGGATTACAGTTATGTTTTTAAATAGTAAATTGTCCTTCTGAATGTCCTGATTAAAGGAATTTAATTTTCCATGATCGCTCAGTTCTATGTAACTGCTAATTGGTGGAATGCCCTCCTAAAAACATAGAAGACGTTCTGTTCTTTTTGAATAAAAATTCCTGGAATACGTAACTTCTTTTCAAGTAGAGCAGTATTTACTTCTCATTCAAAGCCTGGATAACAATAAAAGGGGAGAAAAGGAAAGTAGTTTGCATTTATAACATTACAGCTGTTTGAAATGTGTACAAATCTGTAAAATTTCATGCAAAGAACTTAAGCATTGCACTTACTGTGTGTTAGTGTTTGATCTCGGCTAAAAGCCTGCCTGACTAGACAAGCCTGGCATCAGAGTATGGTGATCAGGAAATCTTGGATACAGTGGGAGGTCAGACCGAGCTCTAGAACAGGGCTGTTCTGTTAAGACTGCATAATGCTCAGTCTTTGTTCAACTGATAGCAATTGTTACAGGTTTGCACAGAACTGGAAGCATTGTTTAGGATATCTACCCCTTATACATATATTACATACAGTTCTGAAACTCTCCTGAACACATGCTTCTGGTTTTGCTATATTTAGCTGCACCTGAACAGTAACGTTCAGTGAGTCTTCTGCTTGCTTTTGATAAAGAACAGTCTAATTGCATGCTAGCTTCTCCTGTTCTAAAGGGTATCTATTTAAGCTTCCAGTTTAATAGGAAAACCAAAACACCCTCTGGGTGTTTTATAAATGCTTTATAAAGCATTTGCATTTTTATTGTATTATCTCTGAATTATTTTAGCTTAGATTGGTCTAATTTGGCAATCTTCATGCAAGTCCCTTTTAAATCCTAACACCTTACAACATAATGGCTTAACTTTGCACATTATGAAAAATCACCCACTTTATGGAATTCCATTTTTATTTTTCCACTTGTGTAGCAAAGTGAGGATTTGTTTCTGAACAGCACAGGTAGCTTTGTTGGAAAGAGATACCAACATTGTTCTCCAGTTTATAGTTGCTTGAGCCTTAGAAGATGCTTTATCAAAGTTTTGTTTCTTCCTCCATGTGCATACTAACTTCTGTAGAGCACTGCAGTATAGAAAGATTAGTCTCACAAAATTCAGTGTAAATCTTACAGAAGGGGAAAGTGAATATTTGCAGGATCTTGAACTAGAATGGTTGTACTTACTGACACCCATTCTTTCATGATTTCATTCATTTGTACCCTCATACCCACACCCTTAGAAGTGTAAGGGTGGGTGGGTGTGTGCCCATGTGGGCAGTGTCTGATTTGGGCAGTATCTCCAGTATGCAGGACAGAGGACAAGGGTAGGTAACTGCCAAGTTACTGCTACATCTCTGGAGTTCCTCTTGGTGGTGACGATAAACGAGTTCTTACATCTTTTGTACATATTTTATGTTTAGAAGTTGTCCGTTGCTATGGGATGGTGTTTAGCCTCAATCTTGCTTATTTCAGCTTCCATGAGTCTGTTACCTATTTTTCCTTGTTTGGAATTTGTGTTTGAAATGTGTGTCTAATCTGTTTCCCTGATGGGCTAACTGGAGAAAGGAGGACGGCAACAAGGTTGCAGTTTATAACATATACCAGCCTGTTGTTAGGATGCAGGGTTTGCTTGTGAGTCAGCTGTGCTGCAACCTTCTGGGCTAGGCCTAATGTTTTCTTCAATGTTACTCTTGGAGCACCATGCTGGGACCGGTCTTCTCTGTTATCAATGAAAATTATTCTGAAAACCTAGTTGGGCAGTTTCTTCTGGTGCTTGTGCATGCTTGTTTATGTACATACCCTGTCAATGCCTCCCCCAGTATCCTATTCATACTTACCCTGATCTGTTACATCTGCAGCAGAAACAAGGTGCACAAATCCATATGTTGTCTGAAAAGTTTGTTGTTATTCTGTTTCCAGTTCTTAGTATAGAATTGTGCTGCCTTATTGAACAACTAAATATTAGTTGAACATAAAATGCTTTGAGAGGGAAAGCTTAGTTTGGGTGCTGCTGTGTTTCCTAATCTTTCAGTCCACAAATGTTCTTTATAGTATTGAGAAGAACTCCTTCCCAAATGCGTGCTATGAAGCATATTCTTACATACAGTTTTAATAACAGATTACCACAGATTCCAGTGTGCTGAAAATTAATTGTGAAGTAGTTTTCTTAAACTTAACCTTGGCTGAACAAGGTTACCATCATTATCAATTTTCCTTTTGGCTATAGAGAGACTTTTTTTTGAAATTGTGAGGGTTTCAGGTATAACAGAGGTAGGTGACATTTAGAAGTATAATCATGCACCAAAGTGTGGAAAGATAAAATTCTATAGGACCAAAAAAACTTGTTTGACTGGTTACACCTACCTCTTCTTTTGACAGTACACATCTTGACCAGGAGGCAAACTATCTTCTTGAAATCAATTAACATTTCCAACAGAGATGGAGTAATGCCATGTTTATGCACAGAAATATGTTACAGGCAATGCCATCTGCAGAGTAAAGCTGACTAGCTGCTGCTTCTACAGGATCAAATTTCCTGTGACTGTTTGTGCAAAAAATTCATCCGAGTGGTGTGTACCTTCCCGCCCTCCCCCTCCCCCCCAGCATCAGCTAGTGAAGAATGGTGTTAAGAAATGTATACAAGATAGTATCTGGTGGAATTGGAGCCTGGGTTCTGAACTTGCCCTAATTTTGGAAGTCCGTCATGCTTCCACTGCTGTAAATGTTGCTGTAGTGCTAAGGAATCAAAACTATTTGGGGAGCAAAAGAGAATCAGTAGGAACTTCACTAGTGACCTTGAAGAAGGCTTAAGAGAGGCCAAAGAAAATCTATCCCATGGACTCTAGCAGGCTTTTAAAAAAAAAAAGGGGGGGGGGGAGGGGATGGCATTTCTATTTAGAAATTCTGGGATGTAGTGCCCCCTTCATCCAGGTTCCCCAGATCACAAAAGAAACTGCAAACCAGATATCTCAGACGATGTCAGTATCAGAGAAGCAAATCAAGGGAGATTAGCCTTTCTGTAGTATTTCTCACTTTCTATTCACTATGGTTCTCAATGAAATGGATAGATTTTACTTTATTTTACTGAAGATTAGCTTCTTTTGCTTGACCAATATCCTTTCAGTTCCACATGCATACATGTACAGAGCCATGCACACATGCATTTGTTTAGTTAATGAGTTACAGCAACTGATCTCTTCTGGTCAGTTTTAGAAACTGATACTTGCCCATTCTTCCTGTTGCCTCTTAGCAGATATTTATATGTACTAGTTAGCACGCTGGTATGCTGGGTTTTTTTGTTTTTATGTATGTGAAGAGAACTGAACACTTGTGCTTCAGTATGAAATACGAATGGCAATGGTTCTGTTGTTTTATCAAAGTATTCAACAGGAGTGTACAAGTCTCTAACCAGAATCTGAATAAAAAACTTCACAACTGAAGTCTTGTGATTATATTTTCTCAGCTTTCACTCTTCGTCTGAAGATCATGTTTCAGGAACTTTCTGAAAAATTATGTTCATTGCTAAAGCATCTTATACTTTTTCCCTAAACATGTTTACATGAAGGAAGGCAATCTTTTACCACTTCTGAGCTACTAAAAAAAACAACAACAAAACAGTGAAAATGAAGAGTCTGTTTAATTTTGATAGCTCTATTTCTACAGTAAACAATGTCCCAGAATTTTTCAAAGGGAGAACATGCCTTTTCGGAAATACCTGGCTAGGAACCAAATTATGAGGACATAGCTTATTCTTGCAAAGAATAAATCTGTGGAAAGACCAAAGGAATAATTAGGTCCCAGGGATCTTTTGTCCATGGATTTGTTTGGGTTTTTTCCTCTTGATTTTTAGGTTAGGGTAGGTTAACAATTAACATTCTGCAAGGCCACCTTTTCTTTTTTGAAAAGGTGGTGATAGTTGACTATTGACATTGTGTTACCTGAATGAAACCTGTGTGAGGAGACTGATTCATTCTTTTTTTTTTTCAGTGAGAATTTTAATTGGATTTAGAGTAACTACTGATTCACTTGTTAAAATTCTTTCATATTATTTGTCATACCCAGAGCTTTCACTATGTAATCTTATTTTGTAATGTTGTTTATTAAAAAAAAAAGCACAACATTTCACATCCAGAATCGTGTTATAATGACACCAAGTCAGATTTAGTACATGCAAACACAAATGCTAGTCAACAAACTGCTGTTAGAGCTATTGTTTACACTCCGTACCAGCAGAAGGCTTGCTACTATATCAATTTTCAAAGGACAGAAGGCAACTTTCAGCTGAAGAAGCTTTGTTGTTCATATCTGTATCTAGTTTAGACCAAGTACTGCAATGAAGATCCCAGCTTACTTG
Organism: Grus americana; assembly: GCF_028858705.1. NCBI lineage: Eukaryota > Metazoa > Chordata > Aves > Gruiformes > Gruidae > Grus > Grus americana. The sequence continues at coordinate 133,911,679 of NC_072852.1, read as the reverse complement.
TACGATTTTAGCTTTTGGATTTTTGCAGTAATAGTAAATGTTTTTATCCCCCAATCAAATCTGAAGTAACAGTAAAATTTCTCATTAATATTCAATAACAGTACTAAATAAAATATTTGAAACCTTTACTCCACAAAGAATCCTAAAGCTGTTCCAATTGTTACTTTTCCTTTCACTTCCATTTAAATGAATCTTTATAGTGCCTTGGAACTGACAGAAATATAGGTCTAGGAGATCAATATATAACATACATCCTAAATCCATATTTTTCTTATGACAACCTCTCATGTAAATCTTTGTGCTTTTACCCAAGGATTTTACCTGAAATGTTCTCCTGGAAGCTTAGTGTAAGGAAAGGAGCTACTTCTAATGGGGCCGCCTTTGCAAGTTGTTTTGGGGGTTATTTTATTTTATTTTAAAGCTTTATTGATCTCAGGTAGTACCTTCAGTTATACTAGGAGAAGGAAATGCAGAGCTCATAGGAGAGAGATTTGTAGCTTCATGAATGTACTCATGAGAGAACGTGTACTTCAATGTGCAGGTTAAAGAAGAAGGATGAGCTTCAGAAATTCTGGTCTTGCTGCTAGCTCTGCCAGATTGCTTTGTGGGATGTGAGAATTGACGTTGCACAGTTACGTCGGCAATGGAGACATTCTTACTTCAGTAGCACAGTCAGGAATACTTTATTTGTGTTTCTAGCGTGTATATTACAAACACAATCCAATGGACTGGGATGATGTTAATATAGCAATGAAACTCAAAGAATACTGATACAGGGAAGGTAAGATCTCTGAAGTTACTAGTGTTGATCACTATTTCTGAAATGGATCTTAAACATGTGCATTGATATAAGTTTGTACACTTGTGAAAAAATAAAACATACAGACAGAAGGGTTGCAAAGTAACTTGAGTGGAATTAATCTCACTCACTGTTTTGGTGTGTAGGTCTTAGATAAGCAATCTCCCTCATTTATATAAATTCAGAGAGTCCAACATCCAAAAAGCAATTCATACCATCTGGAAATGGTTAAAATCAGTAACCTTCAGGCTGAATATTCTCTCCCTCCCCTGCTTTCACTAGCCGTGAGGAAAGCCTTGACAACGCACATTAGATATATAATTCTTAGCTTGCTAAAGCTAAATAAGATGGACTCTACCTTAGGAAATATTTGAGGTTTTGTGTAGATTTATTGAGTATTTTTAAACACAGAATATACTTGTTCTCAACTTAAATTTAGCTTTGGAGATGGCTGTTTCTATTTTAGACCTGGAGAAGGGCTTCAGTTTCTTTTGTGTGCACCAGTCATTCTAATAAAAGAATGCTACCTTTACCCCTCAAATACTGCCTTGCTTATATACACTGTGATAAACTTTTCTGCACGTAATTTTCTAGACTTCTCAAATACAAAATTCATGCTATAACACCATATGGATACCCACGCAGTTGTCACACAGCTGTCAGATGCTAGTATTTGAGATGGTGTAGTTAGTAACCTGTTGCCTTCATCCCCCGTGCATACCAGAACGCTGTGGAATGAGACTCATCTGTGGTTTTGGTGGGTTTGCAGCTATTTCTGAATTCTCACCATTCCTCTGCTTTTTGTAAAATTGGATTCCAGTAAAATTTTAGATGTTCACAGATTCATTTGCTTGTTTGTTCTGCTGGTTTTAATACTAACTTCTGAGTCCAGGTGCCTTATCCCAGTTCTCTCTTCCCATCTGTTTTCAGCCTGTGTGCATTTGTCTGCCTTCTTTTGCTAATCTCTTTAGCCTGTGTATTCCCTGGTCATCAGCTCTTCATTCCACATTTTTTTTATCCCCTCTCCCCACATATTGTTTCCAGTGTTTGGGACAATAAACTTGGTGAGATCAAGACGCTGTTTTCCTTTCCTTTTTTCCAAGAAGTATTCATTTGCACGTTTGGGCAAACTTTCACAGTACCTAAATTCTGCATGGTATCTTTTTTCCCTGTCCTAAAAGCACACGTGTGTGTGTGTGCAAGGTCTAAAAGTGGGATGTGTTAGATAGTCTTATCTGTAGGGGCAATTTTTGTTAGAGTAGCTTTTTTTTACATCTTCCTGGAACTTCTGTGATGCTTAGACTTTTTTCTCCTCCTTTTTGAGATATAAGAGAAAGTATACTGATCTAGTCATGAGTCTTTGGATACTGCAGAAACTGCCTGAAATAAGTCCACAAGCTCTTTTTCTCAATTTAGCTCCAAAACTGAAATTTCATCTGTAGAAATGCTATTTTTATGAAGACTTAGCTGCCGTTTCTTCTTCATCTATTAGTAGTAACAGAAGTCTTCCTTGGGTGCATATTCTTTTATTTCCTCACATATGTTCTGCTTCTCAAGTTAACTAAATTACCATGCAACTTGTGTAGAGGCAGCCCTCCGGTTCTTCTGACCTCTGCAACAGCAATCAGTAAAACCCGTATGTGTTTGAGATATGAATCTTGCCTGCTGTCCTTTTTTAAAGCAGTTTGGATTGAATTTTAATCTTTAATGTTATTCTGTAAAGAAGAGATCCTCTCTAAGAGGAATGCAGTTTTAAATGCTTGGCAGAGCAAAATGGCAGTTTTCTTAAAAGACAAGAATTTCACTCTTATTGTCCAAAGAATGCGCTGTCTGTATAATACTAGAGAAGAAAAGCCTTTCTTTCTCTGCAATCCTGAATGTAGAAACTTTGAGAAGAAATGAAGGTGTCCACTGAAACCCATATCAATATACAGGCTGGAAAAAACTTTTTAAAAAACTGGCTAAATTGAACGGGAAGTAGGAAAGAGCATTGATTTAGGATTCTGTAGAGCATCCATCAGGCTGGTAGGGAAAGAGTCAGAAGTGAGGAGAACTGATCAATAAAACATCAGGAAAAATTATCCTGCTCTATTATAATACTAAAACAATTTAAAAATTGCGGACAAAAAAATAGTACTAACTTGCACCTATAGAGCTTTCTCTGTTAGAAGATTGCCCTAGAATTTTGCTTTGATAAGAGTATAACGTCAACAAAAATATCTGTTGATTGAGGAAAAAAAAAAATAGAAAGCAAAAAGATATCTTTTTTGTAAATGGCACAAAATCCTTAGGGCAGGGGAAAAAAAATTGTCTCCATAATATGGTTGTCTAATGAAAGAAGTAGCCAAAGAACTGAGACTAGAAAATACAAGTAGCCTTTCTTGTTCAGATTTATCATTCCTTCCCTGGAGAACAACACAAAAATATTGTCATTAAAGATCTGAAAGAAGTGAAAGGGATGTTTGCGGGTCTTAGTGCTATTTGAGGAGAAAAGAGATGCTGTATGGTGAAGAGGACATGGAATGGCGGATTCTTAGGGTTAAAGTAGAAATGTTCCACAGCCAAACCTATCAACAAGCTGCAACCAGATTAATTCAGTAACACCTTTTACATACTAAATTGCACAGATAAGACAGTTTTACACTATTTTACGTGCCTAAAATGGGGAAAAAAGCAGTTTTCAATTTAAAACTTTTTTTTTTTTAATTGGAAACACTAAACATAAAACTTCTCATTTTTGGGATTCTAGGCAAGAACAACATTGTAGCTTGGGTTTTCCCCCAGATGCCAAAAGCTTATCATTACTAACATATACTCTCTTTCAAATTAGTGTATTAAACCCGAAGATAACCTTAACCATGGCTCTTGCTTCTGCTCCAGAGCAGATCTGGAGTGGCTGTTTGGTATCTGAATAGATGATTACCACCTCTGGTGGGTTTAAGACCCACTCCAGAATATGGAGGAGTTGTTGCTGCCATTTGCATGTGAGAGGGAAAGTTGAAGTTAGGGCAAACGTGGTGTGTAAGTCCACAGCATGGAAATGATAGTAGCTGCTGCTATTTTATTTTCTTCAGCACCAAGATAGGCAATTTTTCAAAGATAATGGTAAACTGAGCAAACTAAGCTTGGGAAATCCTATTCTAGCTTGTGCTCTAAAACGAAAATTTACTTAGCTTTATGATGGATACAAGTACTTCAGGGAAGACGGGCTCAAAAGGAATTTCTTTTTCCCTTTGTGTGGAGTGTCTCAGATATATGGAGGTCTTTTCTGGGATGCGTGATAGTGTGGTTGAAAGCCTGTGGCTCAGAATTAGAGGTGAGACCAGAAACTGGCATTGCATTGGGACTTTGTTGTGGACCACCTGATCAGGGTGAAGAAGTGGGCAAAGCCTTCTTTAAAGAGCTGACGAAGTTTCTGAATCACAGACCCTGGTTTTCATGGGGGACTTTAACTTTCCCCAGCATCTGCTGGAAGGGCAGCATGGGTTTATGGAGGATGTCAGGGAAAATTTCTTGATACAGGCGCTGGAAGGGCCAGCCAGATTATTATAATAATTGGCTACAATGGCTGTGAAATAGTGGCGTTCAAGATCACAAGCAGATTGAGGGGAAAAATGTAACAGAGTACAGACCTTGAACAGAGAATATTCAAGAAACTGGAGGGTGGGGAGCTCTTGGAAGGCAGCTCTAAAAGGCAAGTGAAAGTTGGCAGTCCTTTAAGAACAACATCCTCCAAGCACAAGAATGGTCCATCTTGGTGCTTAGGAAAACAAGTAGACTTCTCAGGAGTCTGACTTGGCTAAGCAGGGAGTTCACAACGGAGATCCAATGTAAAAAAGCAGTATATAGTAGGTGGAAGCACAGATAGGCTACAAAGGAGGAATTTAGAAACATTGCTTGGGTGGATCTGGGTGATGTTGGGAAAGCCAGAGCTCAGCTTGAGTTGAGACTTGCAAAGGCAGCAAGAAGGGCTTCTGCTGCTGCTTTGGTAGTGAAAGGCTGAACAAGGAAAGTGCGGGCCCATTGCTGAGTGGGGTAGGGAATTTAGTGACATCAGAGCCAGATAAAGTCTGAGGTGCTCAGTGCCGCCTTTGCTTGGTCTTCATTGGCAAAGTCTCCCAGGTCTCTCTGCTTCATGAAAGAGTTGAGGAAGAAGATGAATTACCAGCAGTGAGTGAGGATTGAGGTGGGAATTACTCAAGAGAACTCTGCCCATATAGTTTAACAGGACCAGACAGGCAGCATCCAAAGGTACTGAGTCCTTGCAGCAGGACAGCTCTTGATTGTCTTTGAAAGGTTGTGGAGACTGGGGGAGGTACTTGATAAAAAGAGAAAAGACCAACATTTTTTTAAATTAAAAGAAACAAACAAACCCCACTCCAACTGATTTTACCCACGACTGGAAAATCCAAATATGATTTCCATGCATTTCCCATACATGCTTAAGCTGAATATGTGCTTTGATTTTATTTTCTTTTCATGTGCTGGTAGACCTGGAAAGATGACATGATGAAGATACAAATTTAAGTATGTATGTGTATGCACCTGTGCTAGCGTCTAAAGTCCCGCTATAGTCAATGGAAATCTAGTCAAGGAATACAGGGAAGTTCAACTCATGCTTCTTTGGGGATGAAAGGTGCACTTTATTGCCTAAGCATAAGGTCCTACTGCTGTTGGGATACCTGGGATGCTATGCCTTACCTCTAGCTTCTCTAGGAGGTATACATCTCTATAAATCCTCTGTCATTTCTGCCAATACCATGTGAGTGTTGTAGATACCTAGGGAATCTTAAACGCTACTAGGTGCCTGTGGTTTAGGCTACTGAATCATGTCTTGAGTGACTGGTCAACTTAGAGTTCTCCAGCTCTGCTTGTTTTAGTAGAAGCTTGAACACACAACTTGCATGCAGGTTTCTGAATTTAGATGTCTTAATCTGAAACTGAATTCCACCTGAAGAGTTTCAGGCCTGTGGTGGGTTGACCCTGGCTGAAGGCCAGGTGCCCACCAGAGCTGCTCTCTCACTCCCCTCATTCACTAGACAGGGGAGAAAAGGCATAACGAAATGCTTGTGGGTCGAGATAAGGACAGGGAGAGATCACTCACTAATTATCATCACGAGCAAAACAGACCAAACTTAGAGAGGGAATTCATCTAATTTATTACTAGGCAAAACAGAGTAGAGGAATGAGAAAATAAAATCAACTCTTAAAACACCTCCCCCCACCCCTCCCATCTTCCCGGGCTCAACTTCACTCCCGGCTTCAACCTTCCCCCCCTCAGCGGCACAGGGGGACGGGGAATGGGGGTTACGGTCAGTTCATCTCACGGTGTTTCTGCCGCTTCTTCATCCTCAGGGGGAGGACTCCTCTCATCGTTCCCCTGCTCCAGCATGGAGTCCCTCTCACGGGGTGCAGACCTTCAGGAGCAAACTGCTCCAGCGTGGGGTCCCCCATGGGGCCACAAGTCCTGCCAGCAAACCTGCCCTGGCGTGGGCTCCCCTCTTCACGGGTCCACCGGTCCGGCCTGGAACTTGCTCCAGCGTGGGCTTCCCACGGGCCGCAGCCTCCTTCAGGTGCCTCCACCTGCTCCAGCGTGGGGTCCTCCACGGGCTGCAGGTGGAATCTCTACACCCCCTCATTCTTCCTCCATGGGCTGCAGGGGGACAGCCTGCTTCACCATGGTCTTCACCACGGGCTGCAGGGGGATCTCTGCTCCAGCGCCTGGAGCACCTCCTGCCCCTCCTTCTGCACTGACCTTGGTGTCTGCAGAGTTTCTTACATCTTCTCACTCCTCTCTCCGGCTGCAAAAGCTCTCTCTCTCTAAGTGTTTTTCTTCTTCTTAAATATGTTATCACAGAGGCGCTGATTGGCTTGGCCTTGGCCAGCGGCGGGCCCGTCTTGGAGCCGGCTGGCATTGGCTCTATCAGACACAGGGGGAGCTTCTGGCAGCTTCTCACAGAAGCCACCCCTGTAGCCCCCCCGCTACCAAAACCTTGCCACGCAAACCCAACACAAGGCCTCAGGAACCTGCTTGACAAGTTCACCTTTGGTTCCTAGTAGGTTTTGTTTTACAGATGAAAGAAAATGCTTGTCAGACTGTTGATCAGAGGAAAAAAAAAAAAAAGACAAAAACTTAAAATGTGAAAGTACCAGATTAAAAAATAAATGGTATCAATTGCAGAAGTAAAGATTTCAAAATTAAAGCTTGAACTGTGATGAACTTCAGAAGTTTAGCCAATCATGCTGAAACTATTTTGATGCTCAAAGTTGACATAACACTGAAACTTGGACACTGATGCATGTTTAAAACAAACCAAATATTTTCCAATAAGTTCTATGTACTGTCAAGTTACAAGGTGCCCAGGGAAGGAGCATTACATTAGGAATAACAAAGATTTAAGAAATACAATGTAATTATAAATTTCTTGCTGACCTCTGCATGTATGGAGTCAGCAATATCTTAAAGGAAGCCATAAAGGTAGTACAGGTGGTCTTCCTGCTTTTTCCACTTTGGTATCACTTGTATTCCAAGCATCTAGGTTATGGTATAAGAAATAATTAAATAATGCTGGTGTCTGCCCAATGCAGTATTATGCTATTTATAAATAGCTTTATTTTTATTCCCCAAATTTTCACAATTTCCAGTGTTAACAGACAAAAAAAGAAAAATCAAATAAAACTGGATGAGGATTGGGGTCTGAAACTGAAATGACTATTACTGACATTTCAATGTCAGAAAACCTTTACAGCCATTTACTAAATTTGGGTTCTGGTTTACATCTAGGTTTGGGATTAAACAATACTGTCAAATTGTAAAATGATATAGATTAGTGGTACAATAGGATGAAATGAAGGCCAGATTATTAAAAAAAAAATTGCTACAATAATACTAGTTTACTGTGAAAAACCAGAATAGCTGCATTTATAGTATTTAAAAGCTGGTTTTTATTCAAGATCCTTTTCATTACACTATTGTACAAATTCTTTGGGAACACTTATTTACTTTCCTTCTTGGAGAAAATTGTGAATATGAAAAACTCATTTGGAACAATGAAAGTTTCAACGCTAACCACTATCATCAGCTTAGCAGTTAGTAGAAAATACTGAGTGGGTTCCCTTCCTTTAAGAACTCTTTTCAGGGTAGTATTTTAGGGTTGTAGGACTGTTTAAATGCTAATGTTATAACCTTGGGTTAAAGAAACTGCTAATTCCCAATGTTTATGAAAAGCCAGCATTCAGCACAATGTAAAAGAGGAGGCAGGGAGAATTTGCACAGAGCTAACTTCTGTCTAGAGAGATGATCCTCTCAAGGCTTTCTGGGGGGTCTAGGGAAGTCACTTCCTCCATTTGTGCAGAGCTGACTGAGAGCACCTTAACTTTAGTCCTGCTCTGAATCACTCTGTGCACCTCCGCTCACCTTAAATGAAAGCGGGAGGGACTAGCCTGCAAGGCAAAGATCAGTCTTAGTAACTTTTGTGGAAAGTAGAGGGGAAATAAACCCCATAAATTGGTAAATGTCAAGTTTTTGAAGAATATAAAATGGAGACATTGTAATGCACTCCTCTCAGGATTCATGTGTGCCTTCTAATAACTGTTCAAAGCAGAGTCAGCTGCAGCAGGTTGCTCCAAATCTTGTCCTGGTGGATTTTGAGTATCTCAAAGGCTGTCCAGAATATCTCTCGGGTTGGGGAGATTCAATATTGGTTGAGAGGTGCCTTCCAGCCCCAGCTGTTCTGTGAGCCTGTAAACTTACTGCAGTCTGGAGAGCCTCTGCTACCAGCAGAGAGGAGACCCATTGGCATCTCTCAAGCTTGCCACTGGGGGCTGGGGCAGTTCAAAGGGGGACCCCAGTCTGTGAGCCTGTGGATGCAGATGGGCCGCTCATTTGGCTTACAGATTTGTCCTACAGTTGGGTGAGAAATGCTTGCTGTTTGATTCCCTTAAATTACACTTGATTTAAACCAGATAAGTAAAACGGGTAATGCAAGCATTTACTCGTAACATCTGAACAGACAACACAGTTATTGCAAGTGTTTATGAAAGACATAGATAAAGAAATCAGAGAAACTGGTTTCAATCTGCTTGCATTTAAAAAAAAAAAAAGTCTTTCCATCATTGGACACGCTTACTGATTGTTTCCTGACAAACTGGTAGATAGAGGTTTCAGCCTTTTCTTAATGCTTATTCCCCCAGTGGAATAGCTGAGCTTTTATAGCTGCTCCTCCTTGGAAATCTTCTAGTGAGTCCAAAGTGGTTTAAGCTTTCTCTAGTCCTCCTTTTACTCTTCCTCAACTAGGAGACAGCGTGGCCATCTTCTTTAAAATGAGCATGTGAAGTATATAAATCTTTGTTCCATTAAGAGTCATCTCCTGCACTTAGCTGGTTAGTAAATAACATTCTGCTTTCAAGAGACATAAAACTGATTTGTGGTGATTCATTCTAGATGCTTCTTCTCGAGTAAACTGAACCATGTATGTGTTGGAAAAATTCTAATCAGTTTTCCAGTAAATAAAGGTATTGTGACATTCAGACATACTGTTCTATCATTATTTACCAGAGGCTCTGTCTCTTCCTAAAAATAAATAGGGCTTTTGGATTAGGAAGTAATTTCCTGAAAGTTCTCCTATGCTAAGAGTGATATAATTGATAAACCAAGTTTGCTGTTGGGGTTTTTTAAAATGAAAAATAGGAGAATTACAATTTTCTCAAGGGAGAAATTTAAGATTAAAACAGCAAAACACCTCTTGAGGAAAATTCCCCAAAGGATTTTAGGTGTACAAGAATACACAGTGCTATGACTTATACTTCCCAATGTCAAACTGTTTGAAAAAAGAAATTGAATCTCTTTTGTCTACAGAGAATATTTTAAGATACTCCACTAGAATTTGCAAGTAACGTTGCAAAATGGCCAGCAGCTAACATCAGAAGGGCTGGAGCACCTCTCCTATGAGGACAGGCTGAGAGAGTTGGGGTTGTTCAGCCTGGAGGAGAGAAGGCTCCGGGGAGATCTAACTGCGGCCTTCGGGTACCTGAAGGGGCCTACAGGAAAGCTGGAGAGGGACTGTTTATCAGGGAGTGTAGTGACAGGACAAGGGGTAATGGGTTTAAGCTGAGGGAGGGTCGATTTAGATTAGATGTTAGAAAGAAATTCTTTACTGTGAGGGTGGTGAGGCACTGGAACAGGTTGCCCAGAGAGGTTGTGGCAGCCCCATCCCTGGAAGTGTTTAAGACCAGGTTGGATGGGGCTTTGGGCAATGTGGTCTAGTGGAGGGTGTCCCTGCCCATGGCAGGGGGGTTGGAACTAGATGAGCTTTGAGGTCCCTTCCAACCCAAACCAATGTATGATTCTATGATTCTAAGACTTGAGAAGATGGGAAGCTATGTTCTGATCTGATAGTACTGTCCAAATGTAGCCATGTTTTAAGGCAGAACACAAATGGATTCAGGACAGTGTCTGGGCGATGTCTTAAGGATCTGATTTACATGCAGGTGGTGATGCCTGTTACCTCTCAGAACTTGCATTGCGAGGTAGTTTGGCCTAAGTTTAAAGACTTTTGTAATGACATATGTTACATTTATGATACATTGATTGATACTGACTAAATTATTAATATTTTCTGTTCTTGTTTTGAGAGTAATTTTGAAAAATTAATTTTCTGGGTTTTTAAAAGTTTCATTATAAGCAACTCATGAAAAATAAATGCTTTAGTATCTTGTAATGGTTTAATGGGCTTCTGTTGTCTCGCTGGTGATTGCTTAAATGTTCTGTGCTTTTTTACTAAACTCAAGATTATTGAAAGATCTATTCTAAACACTTAAATGCTGAAGAAAATAACAGTGCTTATGCAAGTTGAAGTAAAACTGTACTACTTCTTTCAGAAAAGACATTAGCTGTAGGATATGTTTGGCTGAATTTTGTTATTTTTTTACTGTGTGTCTTTGTTGTGGCCAACTAAATTATGTGAATGTAATTATGGATCAGTGAGGATCAAATTACAGTTTCTTACTTGCTTCTAAGTTATTTTTATGAAATGTAAATATTATCTATGAGTAGAGAATGCAATTGATTTGACTTTTTCTAGCAGAAGTTAAGTATGCATTTATCTTTGGGCCTTAGAGCCTCATACTTGTACAGATGGAAAACATGAGGCAATCACAGAACATGCAATATCATATCTTAATATGCCACTTGACATATCAGCATAAAACTATGATGTGATATGATGTACTAGATGTTACTGGAACAGCACCACCTGAGTAAAGGCAGCAACGTGCTGCTGCTCCATGGCATGTGCTCGATGTTGACTCTCACTATCTCTACTCATGTTTGTTGATTTTTATAAACACTTACTCTTTCAGTTGTTTAAAAAAATCCATGCTTGAGAAATTCTTGTAATGATATAGGGTGAGGCAGTAAAATCATAGCTGAATGATGTAACTTTCCGAAAGACATAATCTTCTATAGTTTTCAAGAATCTTTTTGTGGACCTTTGCTTTGTGTCAAGTTTTCCTTGATATGCAAAAGAAAAAGGAAAAAAAAATCCTAATGGAAACCTTTGAAACAAAATAGGGGCAAACATTTGAAGAGATTTTTTGGGTATGTGTCACATGATATTTTCAAGAACAGCATATAGTTGATAGGATATGTTTCTCTTTCCAGAGAAGAATGGTTATAGTTATAAGCTCTTGAGTTATGCTGAGGGGCACCTTGAGTACTCTCATCACTAACATCAAGGATTTTTCTAGAAAAAAACAGAGATACCTTCCTGCACTGTTTTGGAAAAACACTGTCATGTCCTATATATTGTGTAGAGACAATGGAGATACAGGAGACCTCTATCCTTTAAATGAAATGAAATGCTTTTCAATCAGGGAGCTCTTCTAATTTGATGCTGGTGACAGGAAATACCAAGTGGTACAATCTTGTGAGGAAACTTGGGAGAGAAATCCGTGGGTGGCTACCAGAAGAGTATCTCCTTCCTCCTCTATATTGAAGCAAATGGAACAGACATGGATTAAGAATTTTTTGTCTTACCCTTATTAAATGGTATTAGCAGATTTGTACAAGGAGAAGAGACATATTTTGCCTCATTTTAGACACATGTAATCATGGAGTCTGAATAACCAGTTTGTGTACATCCCCAACTTTTACACAACGTTTTTTTCCGTAACATTCATCTGTTGTTGCATATTTAACTGTAAAACAGTGCTTTTCTTACAGTTTTATGACATACAATGTTTATAATATAGGTGCTCAATAAGCAGAGGTGGTACCAATGCTTAGAGAGATTTGACTTGTGCATTAGCAAATTTGCCATTGCCTCAGAATGTAAAGTGAAATATTGAGGCCAGAATTTTTTAGTAGAGCAAGATAATGAGATGCTTAGTAATAAATGTAGCTGAATGAAGCAAAAGTACATCTAAGTGAACTCAAATTTTCATATTTCATTATATAAGCTAGTGGTAGTAAGTAGTAGAGATCAGAAGGGATGTTCTGTGTTCCATAAAGAGTACAGAATATTTAGGATTAGTTGAGTTTTTCTTTCCTTGACATTTATTGAAGTTTCAAACATTGACTTAAACATTGAATTAACTAGTAACAGCTTACCTACCTAGATTATACATTAATTAGATATGAGAATTTTCCATGCTAGGAGTTGAATACTGAGCTATTGTCTGAGAAGGGTTTCCGTAATCAGTCAGACTGAACGTTGTTTTCAGTACTGTTCTTTTTCAGAGTACAGTCTTGGAAAAAACCAACCTTTTGAAATGCAAAGAAAAAGATATTTTAGAGAATGACAATTCTATTTTGGAGAATTGCAATTTGGCCTGATTTTGAGGAGCAGAGAACCAGATCCACAAAAGAGCTCAGATCTCCTTAAGTAAAGATTTAATTAACAAAGTCTAAATTTGATCTGTAAAGAATCTTTCAGATTCTCACAGGAATCTGAATTTTCACTGTTGAATCCCCTCATTGCTCAAAGCTCTGCTTTTCTTCATGTCATGGATTCTGTCCATCTTCTCAGGGCTTAGCAATGTGGTGTCTGTTTGTTTTGCACCTAATGCATGTCAGTCCTTGTTTGAAACTTCAGATTGGGCCTGCATTGTCTGACAGCTCTAGTGCCACCCCTACTATATGCCTGCTGAATTGATCCATAGACCAAATATATTCTGTGTTTTCCAATCTAATTCTCTATTAGGTTGTGTAAATGACAATTATGTACAATGGCTGATCAAAAGCCATGCTTAGGCGTGTTAGTTCGTTGCACAGGCTACATATGCTGCTTGTCTGCAACATCATACAATGTATAGAAGATTCAGTTCTTACTACTTTCTTCTCCCAAGGAAGGATATTCTATATATGGCTGATGAATTTGAGAAAGTTTTTTGACATTTTCTCTTTTTAGAACTTGCATTTCTTTGTAAGATTTGGTTGAAACTGGACATCTAGGTCAAAATTACTAGTGGTGATGGATGGCAAACGGAGACACAATCAAACAGGGCATGTGAGATGGATTCTTCCTTTGGAAACTAGTTTAAAACATGATTGATAAGGAGCTACTATTTTTTATGTCACCTCATATAAACTATTTAGTTGGTTTAGAGCACTCGACCAAGAAATGGAAAACGTGCACTCAGCCTCAATTTTCTGTTCTGCCTGCTGCAGCACTCCCAGACTCTACTGTTTTGGAGGTGTTCCACATCATAGGGAAGTTATAGCCTTTTTGACAAGCGGGTGTGTTGTATTTAAAAATCTATGCACAGTAATCTTCAGTGTCCTTGTATCCATTTTAGCTTTGGCTTGACTGCTTCAGCAGTAGCTGATTCCTAGAGAATGCCATTTGGATAGGATGAGATCCTTCAAGAAACCTAGACAAGAATGTCCCTCCCTAAGAAGGAATAAAATGTTACTAATGCAACTCCTCAAAGCACCTCTTGTCTAGTCTCATTAGGTGTTGTTTCACTTCGAGTTGTTTAAATATATTATTTGTTGGGGTTTTTTTTAAGATGGGGAATATGTTCTGTATAAATTTTTGATTGCTCAATTATGACAACATTAATTACTCTAATGAAATAATACAAGTGATAAAGCTTTTCAAATGAAAATTTTTCAAATGAAAATGTTACAATATTTTGAGCTGTTTGGATAACTTTTTCTTCCTTGTGTGTTGCTAAAGTCTTTATGTTTCTGTTCTTCATAGAACCACTTGTGCTTTAAATATTGTGAATAGTCAAAATCCTAGAGGATGTCTGATAGCATATCTTACATAAGTCTTTGCAAGACTGTGACCCAAGAGCTTTTAGAACTTAATTTCCCCAATAATCACATTCACTGTACACATCAGGGACAGCAGCATATGGCAGAGAAGTCACATGGACTAGATTTCTTGAATGGTGCAGAATTGCTGTCTGTGTGAAGCAACAGGTTTTAACTCCTACATTTCTTTCAGTTTACTTAGCCATTACTTCAAGAATAAAAATACGGCCTTTCGATGCTTACCAAAACATCTACAGATTTTTTTCTTTTCCTTCATGTGAAATAGAAATGTAATGCTAATGGATAAATTTGGCTCATCTGCAAAGTGGTGTACGCACACTGTCTAAACATAGGCATGTTACAGTCAGCAGAGGCTTTTGAGGGCAATTACAGTGTTCCTTTTCTGAAAAACCTTTCAGAGGCTTAATTAGCCAAAGCACCTAACAGTAGATACGAGATACAGTCAAATTAGCTAAATGTACTCACCCTCTTAGCAGTGTTCCTTCATAGTGCTAGTAACTATTATTATTATTACTATAGAGTTAATAAATATAACAATACTATAACTTAGTAGTAACGATAGTCTGTTCAGTTTAGTTTACATCATTCAGTTTGCAAGCTTCCTGAAACAATTTATTTAGGAACTGTATTTGACATAAAAGTTCTAGACAAGCCTTTCAGAATCACTCCAAACTTGAAATGCATATTATGTCCTCAGTTCTGACATCGTTTTCTTTGCTGTTCAGTAAATTGGTTGAGCAAAGGGTAGTGCTTGGACCTTTGCAGTATCTCAGCTGAATTTATGTAATGTATCAGCCTTCCAATTAGACCAGTGTATGTGAAGGGCAGGTTTCAGTAGCAGAAAAGCAACGCAAGTCCTCTCTAAAAGCACCAGGTGCTTTTATTTTAAATGCACATGGTTTACATGTTCATGTTTTATGATGATTTGAAGTGAAAAATGGAGTAAATGTTTTGCATTATTCAATACTTGGTTATGCATATGTCTTCAGGTATTCCAGAAGGGCTTCACTTTTTTTATTGCTGTAGTCCAATCCAGCCTTTGTATGTTATTAATAGTGGGATATTGTTATGGTGTGGGGTTTTTTTTTAAATTGTGATGTTTGGCAAAGGTGTGTAAGCTAGATCTAGCTCGTCAAGTAACTGAAGTAGCCTCCTGCCCGTGTGCTCTCGTGCTCTTACTCTGCGACCTTAAAGCTTCTTCCCCATCATGATACTAAAACTCAGGTGCTGCATCACTGTATGAACAGACCCGCACGAGTCATGTCATGTTGGCTGTATTTTGGCCATGTGCTAAATGCATTCCTGTTCACCTGACAAGAGAAATGTCTTCATTTAAGAGAAAAATGTGACCTATGATGATCAGGTTTGGTGAGAACAGAGAATACTAGATGAATGCAAAGGCAGGCAGGGGTTAAGAAGTTATCACCTGTGACCATATTGTAAGCACAGATTAACACTTTCAAATGCAATTAGTGATTCTGGTTATGGATACGCTTCCCTTAAGACAACGGGGTTTTTTTTAAGGAGGCACAGAGAATTTACCTTCCTAAAATCATCATCTTTGTGGATATTTGAACTTTGAAACTCAAAAACTTTTGGCAACAAAAATTACATGTCTCATAGTAAGCCTTAGCCACGTGCTACTACAGTATTTTCCTTTTCAGCTCACAAAGATAAGCACCCACACTCATACTTTGGTCAGATAAAGGATTGTTTGACTTTCACAATAACAAAACTACTAGAGTCACAGGAACAACTCTTCCGAAAATTTAGTTCATATCTGCTATAAGGTATTTAAATATTAATTTTTGGCATTTAAGTTCGCTTTTTCATACTGGGGTTCCTAATTGTGACATATCTGCTACATGTGGTTTTGTATTGCATTTGGCCTGATCACCGAGGTATTTACCAGATTCTTGGTTAATTTCGTTTTGCATTGTGAAATTTCTCTGGATGCTTTTTTTTTTTTCTTTATCTGATGCTCAGGGGAAAAAAATCCAAGACAAAAAACCACACAACAGATCTTGCTCATTTCCCTTTCTTTGCTTTTGTTTTACAGGAGACACATGAAATTGTGGCTATCAAGAAATTTAAAGACAGTGAAGGTAACCTTTTCTGCTGCATAATCTTTCATGTCAATAACTACATTGTTAATATCTCTCCAGTTAAAATAAGAAGTCTCATATATCAAGACATGATTTTAAAATGATAATGATTTATTAGCTCTGTGAATATTCAAGGTACTTGATGCTTCATACCTGCCTAGGGACTGCATTATACAACTAGATAACTACCTTTCTTTCTTGGTGCATCAATCAATAGGGCTGAGATTGTGGTGCCATACACGGTAGTAAGATCTACCACTTGGAGTCTGGATGTGATCAGAAAATGGCAAAAACTCCTCTTGTAGTAGTGGCTTGCAGAGTCTTTGGGCTTTGTCACCCTTCATCTGTGGGAGGGGATCTAAATGTTAGGGGGACTCAAAGGGGTAAATGGAGGAGACTGAGAGAAGTCACTGAGGAACTCAGTAGTACGAAGAGGAATTGGGGAACTCTCAGGGATCTGTGGGAGGATTTGAGGGAGGGGGGCAGTGAGGCAGCAGCTCTGCCCTCCCTTCAGCAGGCTCCACAAGAAGCTTGCTCTTTGCCCCCTCGCAGCAGCCTCTGCGTACTCTCCAGTGTTGCTGAGTTTGCTGAGAGGGGAGAAGAGCCGACTCCTGCAAGGCTTTCTGTTGCTGGCAAAGTGGGTGGCAGAAGGCGGGACACACGGAAAGTATTGCCAGTGCTGCACACACCTATTCCTCACCCAGCAGTCATAAACCCAAAGATCTGTACAAGACAAGACTGGCTCTCTGACCCGTGCTTGTTGGGGGACAGTGAATCCAAGTATCTTGTCATAGGCAAAGCTGGCAATCAATCACGAGAGCAACTGTCTACCTTGCGTACATCAGAAGCTAGCCCTGATCCCTGATGGGCTAGCACAAACAGAAGGAGAAGCCAAGTATGAAGTAATAAGACGAGTCATCCCGGTCTGAGGCAATGCAGCTATGATTTGCCGTGTACAAAGGCTTTAGCTGAAAGCTAATGATGTGGTTTAAAGAAACAGCAGGCACTTTATTTTAGCAAACTTTTCTTTTTTGTTATTGTTATAGGATTGCTGGTGGCCATGGAGGTGTGGTTGGTTACAAGAACTGTAATTTTCGGAGCCAGTTAGGCACAGCAAAGTCAGATTTGTGTCTGTTGTTTTATGCAATGCAAACTCTTTGCTTTGCAGCTGATTTTGCCAGACACTTTTAGCTCTGCTGTTCAGAAATCCATTTTAAATCCCTGTTAAAGAATGTAGGAGATTAGATAATTGTGGTGACCATCTTGACCAGGTCATGAGAGTACTTCTGTGTTGCTTTTTGGAACTCAATATGGCTATTCAGTACAGATCCTAGGCAATGAATCTCAGAGTTAAGCCCTAAACAGGATTATTATATTTGCCTGTCTACCAAAAAATGAAAACAAAAAATGCAACATTGCCATTAGGTCTGGCTTTCTAAGAGTATTATGTAATATCACTTTAAATGACTGATGACTGCTTTTCAGAGTTGTAGCTAGTTGTTTACAAGTTTCTGGAAATCTGACAGAAGTTCTTTTGATGGATTGGATTCAGCCCATTTCACATCTGTCTTGTTAATATGGTAGTTCATTAGAAATCTGAATATACTCTAATTGTTTCTATTGCCATTTTTGTTTCACTGAATTTTTGCTGTTGTTTGACACATGCATGCTAAATGCACTGGAAAGAGTGTCTAGTTATAGATGAAATTATGTAATCAGGCTGATGCAAGCCAACACTGAGCACTCGGTTTTAAAATGAAATGATTTAGATTGCTCTAAATTATATATTTTTTTAATCAAAACATTTGTGATGATAGTATTTTGTTTTCCTCTTTTCTCCTGCTACACTTCAAATTTTTTTTTCTCTCTTCTGATGATGATTATAGGCGTCTGCAGGACCTGTGTTATTCTCTCTCCCCTGCAAACCTGTTTTTGCCTTTTGCTTGATTGGAAAAACAATTTCTCTTCCTTGTTTCTTCTTCCTCTGTCTCTGACTGTCTTTGTGGTACATGACCTGGAAATGTGATTTAGCTTTGAATTTATGCAATCATATCCCATTTAATATTCCTCTGTTGTCAATAGCAGTTCTAAGAGATTAAGAACCCTGCTTCTACATGTGCATGGGCAAATTTAATGAATTAATGGATTTCATTTTACTAAACAAAAAAAAAACCCCTAATATAATTTGACATTACGTTGGCAGTATCCTTTAGAACCCAGTAAGTTCAGGACCCCTTGATGATAAGCAGTGTACAAAGCTTTAGTAAAACACTCCTCCTTTCTTCACCACCTTTTAGACAACTGAATTGTCAGAACAACAGTTACATTTCTTGACTCAGAATCAGATTCAAGGCTTCGTTTAATCAGTACTTCCTCTACTGCCCTCTGTGACTGCCAGACTGGTCTGCATTGCTGAATTTCCATTGAAAACCTTATGGGGAAACTTTACAGGACTTACAGATGTGTGCTTCAGTCTTAAAATTTGTCATGGCTTTTGGAGAATAAAACTAATTCAGAATCAAATAGATTTCTTTGACGTTGTTCAAACATCAGCTTTGCATTCCATTGTTTCTGCTGAGGACATATTAACCTTGCCAGTGCTTCATGCAGGTGTGACGTATTTGTGGCGTGGAGGATGTGTCTGCACACATACATGCATATTTTTTAAAGCATATTAGCGCTCTTCATAATGAAAAAGATAGAAATGCAAATGATTTATTATGACTTTTCTGCCACTAAAAACCTAGATGGTAAAGATGGGAAGTCTGTGATGGTTGCATAATGATAGCACAGTGACCAGTTACCTCTCTTCCAGTGCAGAAGCATCCAGGCAGCAGAGGGAGTCCACGCTGGTAAATAAGCCTTTTTCTCTGTAACATCTAGAAACAGAGAATTTAATCAGGGGTTCAAAATAAAGATTTATGACACTTGTTACTTGGGGTTTTTGTTTTGTTTTTTAATAAGTTTTACTCTGTCACTTTTACTTTGCACTCTAGAAAATGAAGAAGTCAAAGAAACCACTTTACGAGAGCTTAAAATGCTTCGCACTTTGAAACAGGAGAACATAGTGGAGCTGAAGGAAGCCTTCAGAAGAAGAGGAAAATTATACTTAGTTTTTGAATATGTGGAAAAAGTGAGTCGAGTTTGTAGTATGCTTGCCGCAGTTAAATTAGCTTACTGGAAAAAGTCTTTCAAATTACTTTTACTTTTAAAAATTAAGCTATTCTAATCTATAAAGAGGAACAGCAGGAACTTTAATACAATCTGAATTGTTGCAATTAGACATATATTGTGAAAAAGCAATACTGATAACTATACTGTTGGTTTTACTTCATGTGTTGGTATTTAAAAAAAAAAAGTTCTTCCATATATGAACACAAACGTATTCAAATTATGTAGACTGGAATACATATAATTTGAAGAAAAAATTCCATCCAAATTCTATAGTCCGCTTTAATTGTAATGCTGATTAACTGTCCTGTCTTATGCTGTGTAATGAATCTTGACGTAGTCTTTCAAAACAAGATCATAGACTTTTGACCTTGGAATCTGTTTCAACTTTCTCCATCCTTCCCTGTTAAAAATAGGAGTTGTTTGTATATTTCTGTAACAAGGCCACTTTCAATAGTTGCTTAGAAGGATTTGGTAAAGATCACTGTCATTATCCAATCTTGACCTCATTTGAAATGATTCCAAAAGTTTCTTAGATTGGCCTATTACTGCCAAGCATCCTGGTCTGTTTCCAGGGAGAAACAACCTAGAACAGATTGGTCTTTTGTTATTTTTGCAACCTTCATGATGAAGGTAGACCTTCCCTCTGAATTCTGTCCATTTAGCATTTCTTCATGGAAATTATTAGATGGTATTCAGATACACACAGTAAAAATAAACACAAGCTTAAATATATGTATCTCTGTAGCTTTCACAGATATTGTTCCCTTGACTTAAATTTTCATTTAATATCCTGCCAGTGTGATGTTGCAGTCTAGCTGAGTGCTAGTCCTCTTCAGTCAATTATTTCTTGTGTAAAGATTCCTCACCCTAAATACTGTGTCTCCTTTACCTCAGTTTACAATTTATTATGTTGTATAACTTTATTGCATAATGCGAGGTGACCTATATTAGCCCACAGTCTGGCAGAAATCAATTTTGTTTTTTACCAGCAGATCAGCAATTTCTAATGTTGTGGAGCTTGCTTAGATCTGACATCCAAAGCTTGACTTGTTCCACACGTGTTCCTTGTAATTCTTCTAGACGCGTGGAATGTCTTTGATCGCACACCAACTTAGAACATACATTTAATTTTCTATTATAGTTGATTTGGGTAAGCTGTCCATAGTAGTGGGTTGGATGCGCAGCATAAGTAAAAGACATTTAATTCATGTCATAAGGAGTATACTTCAAAAATTGTTAATATTGGTAAAAACACCAGGCTGCAATATCTAACATTATTTGCATCGGAATAAACGACTATAATGATAAAGGAAGGTATCATGTATAGACTATGCCTAATATAATTTCTGTATTAATAGTCATCTTTATTTTCGTTAAACTTTGCAGTCTACGAACATTTCTCATTTTCAGATAAGTCAAATATTTTCCACAATAATTTCTTTTGAAGACCAGTGATTTCTGTATTTTTGGATGAGGGAAGGGTAGAAAGAATTAAATAAAATATGGTGTAGTAGGCTAATTTTTGTTTTAACTGATGATGAGTACCTTGTGTCCTTTAGGGATCTTAGCTCTGCAATACTCAAATCCAGATTACTTAAATTCACATTTAGTCTAATCTCCTTTATTCATCATCCCCTTAGTTAATGTCTTCATATAGGATTATGTCTCACTGTGTTGATGCTACTATTCTGGTTTGTATTTGTAACACTACCTTCTTGACTGACTTATCCAGATCCACAGGCTTCTGTGTGGTCAAGAGGCTAACTAAAATCATTATGGTTCTTTAACAGAAAATTCCTTTTTTCAGATCTGAAGTGTATTTCTAAGGAAACTTACACTGAAGCACATAATTTCCAGTATTTATCCACAGACTGCAAAACTTAGAAATGTTTTCAAATATTATCAAAGTCTCCATTTGTTTTGTCTTATATTTGTATTCATTAAAATCTCTTAGAAGAGAAACCTCAAAAATTTTGTTATACAACTAAAGAAGATGTTTGTCAAAGACAAGGTAAATTTGTTTTAAATGAAAAATCTGCAAGTGCTCAAATCCATAATTAAATGAGTTGTGCGAGGCAATATGGCCAAAATACTTATTTCTATTTCATTATTCAGTAAATAACGCTTTTCTCTCTTCAAGTGGGCTGCTGCTGCCCATTATTCATTCAGGATTCAGAGTACAAACACCATTGTACTTCTAATTGTGCAAAATTGGAGACATTTGCGAACATAATGGGAATCTAAGTGTCCTTTTTCACAGGGAAATTTGCTAGTATAAACAATCAGTTTATTTTTTTTCCCTAGGTACATCCATAAAACAGTTAATATGGCCATAGTTACGGTAGTGCAAATATGTCTAAGATCAATATAGCTAATATATAGCTACAGGATACTCCCTAGGTTACACTTTATGCCCCTATGAGGCATTTTTATATCTGTTACTTCATTGGCACTAACAGGCTTGTGTTGTTTTAACTATACCCATTCACATACAGACATGGTTTGTGATTAATCACGGCCTTGCTACGTCAAAGCAGCAGAACTAGCTTAATAATGAAGAAAACAGTATGTTAAGGCACAGTCAAATATTTACAAAATGCTGTGCTCTACTAAACTTTTCTTATAGCCACACTGACCTGGTCTTTCTGTTTAAGCAACTCTTTGTAACTAACTGACTTTTCAGAAGTTTTAGGCTAAGCAATTTGATGCCAGTTTTTAAGGACTTATGGCATATTTGTGGTTCACCTTTAAGGATTATTGTCGTCACAAGGGCTTTCTCTAGAATGAAAACAGCTAGGAGTATGCTTATGATTAAAATCCACTCCTTGAATGTTAAACTGCTGATTTTGCATAGCCAGGCTCCATGGCCTAAGTATGTTGCTTCAGAATGCTGAAAGCGTGTTCTCTTCCAGCAACTACAGTATAACTCTTCTAAATAATGTGTCTTTTAAACATTTAGAATATGCTTGAATTGCTAGAAGAAATGCCCAATGGAGTTCCACCAGAAAAAGTGAAAAGCTATATCTACCAGTTAATTAAAGCAATTCATTGGTGCCATAAGAATGATATTGTTCATAGAGGTAAGTGTGTAGTTCTCCACGTGGAAATAAGCCCCGGGAAAGAATTTGCTTTCTAAAGGGAAAGATGGTACGGCTTGAAGTAATTTGCATTTAACATAAATATAAGCAATTGCTTTATATCAACAGAAAAAAAAAAAATCTTTACATTTGGCTGGGTCTTATGTCTGCTGCGTGACTTCAGATCATTTTAAAACTAAATTCATCTACATATAAATCTAGCTGTCCACTGTCTTTGGGGTATGATACAAAGATTGTATCATATGCATTGCAGTACAGACGTTGCCAAAGGAAAAGGAATTTTTTTAAACATTTCATGGCGCTCAGTCATTTTACTTGTGAATCTGATAATAGAGTATTAGGAGAAAAATAACCCAGAACTTAAAGCTTGGTCCCCCATGTTTTACTTCTTAAGGCAGTTCCTCCCAGTTCCCATGAGTTCAGCTCTGTATATTTACTTTCCCCTCTAAGCTTCAAGCACTTAGAGTACATATCTTGATGTGTGACTTTAGCTAGTGTTCTGTATTTTATCCTGATTTAATAAAATTGTATTTTGCTTTGTGGCTTTCCAAGAGTAACATTTCTAATTAATGTTTCCAATAAATTAAAAGTCTCATACAATATACTATTTATATTTGAGACTGATCAAACATAAGCAAGAGTCTGAAAATACTTTGTAAAACATAGTTTGAAAAATATACCCTATATGGATACCACAATATCCATATAGGAATAAAAAAAGCAGGCTTAAAACTAGACAGCATATGTTTTTCTAAACAAATGACAAGAGATGATCAAGAAGATCATCATAACTGAAAATGTTGAGCACAACACGCTTAACATTTTATTGGTTAACTGGGCAATAAGATGTCAGTTCTTTGTATTGTTTTGCAATATGCAATATTCTGCATGTTGGTTTGCTGCCCAGATATATCTGAAAGCACCTTTTATCTTCCCATATTTTGTTGGGAAACAGTTTAAAAGACTTCAAAAGGCAGAAAATTAATTCTGCATGTTCACAAACTGAATTGCTGGAAGCTGTTTCAGCAGTTGCTCATGTAATGCTTCATTTATGATTGCATGAATATCTCTAAATACGTTATAATGAAATAATATTTGTTGACAAAGTTCAAAATTAAAAAGGGAAGTTAACTGTGTTTCTCTCTCTCTCTCTCTCTCTCTCTCATTCTGATACACCAGATATCAAGCCAGAGAATCTCTTAATAAGCCACAATGATGTTCTGAAGTTGTGTGACTTTGGTAAGTTCAGTAGATAGATACCTGCTTCTTACCTTTTTAAAGAAAATCTCTTGCAGAGGAGTTTTGCCTTATTCTTACGAGTTCTACAGTATGTGCTCTTTAAAACCCTTTTAGTGGTCAGAATTGATTACTTTTTCAGGTTTGTGGCTAGTACTTTAATTTGAACGATCTCTGGGCTTAATTTGCATACCCCGTGAAATACCTGTATTAACATGTCAATAGAAACACACCATTATCTCTTCTATATTTGACAAGGTTTTCACTAGCAGTGTTACTGGCACCCAGCTGAGAAAAGTGCAGATGATAAGCTGATTAGGAGGCTAGCAAAACTCTAGGTTTATCTGGCCTGTGTATTAAAAGAAAAGATAATTCTTTTTTGTTTAGTACAGACACAATAAGCATTTTTAATGTATTTTTTATATATATTTTTTGAACCACTGGCTTTCATGGACTGTTATGTGTGTAGTTATAGGTCAAGTTTTACTGTTATGTTGCTCAAAGAGTCATGTGTCCACATATGATTAATGACTGAATGGCTGGAAGTTAGTCAGAGTTGTACATGTAATGTTAACTCTGATGTTTCCTGACCTATCCATACCTACTTAACATCAGCTTTAAAGATTTGAAGAATCATCACCCAAGGACAAGGCGAACTTTGAGTAATCCCCAGAAGACAACAGGGCGGAGCGTACACTGTTCCAACAATCTGTATTTTTATTCTAAATGCTCCATAAACACAGAATAAAATATTATTCCCTCTCAAAAGCTTACAGTTTGGCTTGGTAAATAAAAACCAATTCCATAGCGCTACCCAAGGGCACTTTTCGGTGAGAGTGGTTTGAAAGCTGTCATTTCAAACCTCTGCAATTTTGAATGAAAAGAAGAACTGCTAAAAAAAATAGATTGAAATAGTTTTTTATGAACACAAAAAGGCATGTGTCATTTGCAGTGCTGCTTATTTCTTTTAATCCTAAAGGCATTTTTGCTTAAGCATTCAGAAACAATAACCATTCTAGGAGAAGCTTTAGAAGATTTGGTCCATATGAGCTCTTTGAATTAAGGGCAATTTATTCTGCAATGTAAGGAACTGCACAGCTCTGACAGAACACCAGGGTACTGTTATGCGGTGCCCTTGGTGCCTTTGCCTTTCTGGTATCCACAGGCCTCCTGTCTGCACCACTGTGGCCCCCCTCCCCTGGCAGCTCTGTGCCCAGGCTGCCCTGGCAGCGCTGCCAGAGCCCAGAGCTGGTGGGGCAGGATTTTTCCCTTACCCCACGCTTCTTTTCAGGGCCTTGCCCCTGCAAAGCAAACCCTACTGGGGGTGGCAGGGCCAGGGCTCCCCCAGAGGGGTGAAGGCTGGTGTAGCGTACACTTTGCTCTCTCTCCAATCCTTCACCTAAAGGGGGCGTACAGGAAAGCTGGAGAGGGACTGTTTACAAAGGCATGTAGTGATAGGACAAGGAGTAATGGCATTAAGCTGCAGGGGGGTAAGTTCAGATTAGATGTAAGGAAGAAATTCTTCGCTGTGAGGGTGGGGAGGCACTGGAACAGGTTGCCCAGAGAGGCTGTGGATGCCCCCTCCCTGGAAGTGTTCAAGGCTAGGTTGGATGGGGCTTTGGGCAATCTGGTCTAGTAAAGGGTGTCCCTGCCTATGGCAGGAGGGTTGGAACCAGGTCCCTTCCAACCTAAACCATTCTAGGATTCTATGATTCACACATGCATACGCCCCCTGTGCCAGCTTTGGATGGTTAGAGGACCCAATCACTGCCTTGTGCAGAGCTTATCAATCGTCGGGCAGTGCCTGCCCCTGAGCAATGTGTGCTCCAACCGGGGCTAACGGCATCATAAGCAGGAACAGCCAGTGGGGGCATGAATGGGTCCTGATGGGAACTGTTCACCCCAACCTCCTTCCCCAGCCATGGGGAAGAGCCTTCCCTGGCCCTTGCACTCACTCCCTCGTGGATTGTTTGGTTGTTGGTTTGGGTTTTTTTTGTGGGGCGGGGGAGGGTGGCACGGAACGTCCCCCCGAAAGTAACATTCACTGTTAGAGTTGGCATATGCCTTCAGCTAACACATCTTTGCGTGTGAACTCGTGTCAGCATCCTCTGTGCAGCAGTATTGTCAGGCTTTTTATTTTCCCATAAATGCTAGGATCACGTCTGGGATGACAGTTTTCTCACTAGATATAGATGATGTGAATTCTGTCAGCAGTGATGTTCTGGTCCATTGGCTTGCTCATACTCTACTCTCCAGCCACGTTCTCTTTCTGCTGTTGGAAAAGGCATTCAATCACAATGTACTCGCAGTGCTTGGCACGACCTTGAGGAAGGCAAACTAAATTATGGGAATTTCTGATGTTCTTATTGTTCATGTGGGTTAGTTTGAATTTTGATCAATGTTTCAGATTTAGTTGAATTTAAAATTCCAAGCAACCCGTATAATTTGCGATCAGTTTTAATTTTTTAGCCTTATTGCTAATCAACATTATTGCTAGTAGCTCAAGCTATTACTGTAAAATGCCTGTCAAAATGGTATTAGCCACAAGCATTTCCCGAACACATGTACAGATTGGAATATAAGAATTCGCCTTTTAATATGAAAAAGAGGTTGTAGCCAGGTGGCTGTTGGTCTCTTCTCCCAAGTAACAAGTGACAGGACAAGAGGAAATGGCCTCAAGTTGCGCTGAGGGAGGTTTAGATTGGATATTAGGACAAAATTCTTCACCAAAAGGGTTATCACGCACTGGAACAGGCTGCCCAGGGAAGTGGTTGAGTCACCATCCCTGGAGGTATTTAAAAGGCGTGTAGATGTGGCACTTAGGGGCATGGTTTGGTGGTGGAGTTGGTAGTGTTAGGTTTATGGTTGGACTCAATGATCTTAAAAGTCTTTTCCAACCTAAACAATTCTATGATTCTGTGATTTAACATATGCTGTCTGCCTACCTAACTTAAATCATGCTTTGGAACACAGGTACTTGTCACATAGAGTGCCACATTCCTCATGTGATAACCAATGCAAAGAAAAGATCTATGCATCCATCCCAATGCAGATATTGAAGTAATTGAGTGTTTCTGAATAGTCCAGTGGACAAAACAGTTTGAATAGAAACGTTCATAAATTTTTAACAAGATAGTTCTTCATAATCCTTGTGCCATGTGTTCTGTACATATCGTGCTAGATAAAAATGAGATTGAATGTGGTACTTGCCTGGACACATGTTGTGTGGGTGTCATTTCTGCCAATAGAAGTGGAAAAAGAGAACAGTACAAAATGCCAGTTACAGCAGATGGATCTGACTGTTGGAAATAGTTAGGCTTTCTGACTAGTGTGTTTGCTGTTTCAACACCAGGGCTTCAAAATTACTTGTTTTAGCAATCTCTTAATCTCTGTATGATGCGTAGCATAGAAATCGTGAAACACAGGACTGGAAAAGACCTCAAGAAATTCTCTAGTTCTTCCACCTACTCAAAGAAAGGATTAAGCATGTCTGTGTCATTCTTGACAGGTGTTTGCTTAGCTTATTCTTAAAATTGTCAGTAACGGAGGTTCCCTAGTGTTCCTAGGCACCTATTTAAGTACTTGCAAGTCATTAATGTTAGAATGCTTTACTTTATGTCTAACTTAAATTTGCCTTATTTCTCTATAAGAAACTGAAAATCTCCTTTTTTCCTCACGCCTTTCTGCTTGACATCTCTCCTACCCTGTTCTGAGTTGTTTTGAAATCTCTTATTTGGCTTGTTCTCCCTCCTTGCATCATGATGCATTTGCAAACTATTGCTTTCGTAGTTGCTCTCACCCAAATCGCCTTCTGTCTTCATGTTCTAATCTATTCCTTCTCACTCTTTAGAGTTTGGTCTAATCTTCTCCCTTCTCATATTTTTTGTATCAAAAAATTCTTCTCAATACCTCAGCACAATATGGAGCAAGGAATAATAGGTTAACTCCACCACAACATAAAAAAAGTAATTGTGCCCTTAGAAAGGTATTATGCTTTCTTGAATTGTTAATTCTGTCCACCATCCTTCAGTATCATCTCACAGAATCAGAGCAGTAGTGAATCCATAAGATAGTTTCTTGCATCACCAAACAATATGTAGATGTCACTGAAGCCCATGATGATAATTTTCCTTTCTGTCTTGCCACATCAAATCTATGCTGCACCTAGTCTGTAAAGTTGGGGGCTGATCCTTTTTTCAGACTATGTTAGCTGCTGCTGATCTCTGAACGTAGTAGCTGCTGACCGTACCCAAGTTCAATAGACTGACCTGGAGGAAGGAGGATGCATCCTTGACTTGTTGATGCTTGTGCAGCCTGCTCTAGGTGATCCTACTTTAGCAGGGGGGTTGGACTAGATGATCTCCAGAGGTCCCTTCCAACCCCTACCATTCTGTGATTCTTCTGGTGTGCATAGGCTGGTGGGCTGTCAGCCTTGCGCCTTAGATGAGCACGGGTTTATTTGTATCATGCGACGCCTTCCTACTCCCTGCTCAGTTTGGGACTTCCCACTGTCCACTTTGGCTGTCCCATTTCTTCAGTGTAGCTCCTGGTTATCTTCCCTCTCTTCTTTAAACACATGAATTAATTTTTCACTGACAAGATTAATCAGGTGGGTCATGTAATTTGAAAAAGAAACAGGGCTGTCTAAGCAGTTCTAAATATAGTAATGTTTAGAAATTTACCCAAACCCAATGTTACATGTAATAATTCTTTTCCAGCTTTTCTCCAGCACCATCAGTAATGTTCATTAGACTTTATGGGAACACATCAGAATTATTATTATTTGGGGACAACTTTGAAATATCTATTCTTCATCATATATGCCTTTTGGTTTACTAACTCTTGAAGGTAGAGGTATCTTGCAAAAAGTAATAGCTGTAACCTCTGTCAGTAACCAATTTATCATTGTTTTCTCAAATCACTAATAAGAATATCTGCATCCAAACCTTTACTTCAACTTGGAGTAAATTAGTGTTCCACTGGGGTGAGCAGAGCTGGGCTCCTTCACACTAAGCTGCCAAATGAGATACACTGTCAGAATACTAAAAAAAAAATTAATTCATTAATTAATTAAAAATTACAGCCTTACAAGGATAATCACGTAGGAAAAGCAATTTTGGCAGCTTCTGCATAAGAACTCAGATGTAAAGAAGAATGACTATTGTATTTAAGTAGCACTTAGTGATTCTGAAAATGAAATTATGCCTTACACCTCTGCAACGCTTTGGAATTTTTATTCTTTCTTCATCATTCATGCAGTAATGGAAAGACTCATAGTGATTTCACTGAAGTGAATTTTGGACCAAGTATAAATGCTATATCCCAGTAAGAAAGCATTTTGAAAATGTTACATCTGCATTTCAGTCCCAAAAATTTGTCTCAGTTTGAGCTCTAAGAAGGAGCTTACACATCTGGAGTCTTGCTGCTGAGATCTGTATGTCCTATCTCACCTTAATATTAATCATTTCTTTGAAAACAGTAAGATACTTGATACTTTTGTGAAAACAGTGCCAGCATCTGCCCTGGAGAACTTTTACATGAAAAATCCAGTAACGTCATTACTGTGGTGCTCAGCTGACTTTTTAAAAACGGAGGAGAATGAAAACAAAAATATAAATTATTCCTACATGTGGGGTTTCCAGTATATGCACTCTTCTAACAGTTGGTAGTCTTAATTGTTATGCCTTAGGACAGAAGTTAAGTTTCGGTACAATTGCAAATAAGTATACTTATTCTTAACAAAACGATGTGCGGGAGGAATCTCTCCTTAGATGAAAATAATACATAGTTTCTTGACCAGTTTAAAAAATTCAGTGCAGTGAGACTGTAGTAGTTAGGATCAATGATTGGAAGAGTCTACTCCCCGTGCATATGTTACATTTCTAATGTTATAAATCTTCGCAAACAGCATCTTTGTGTAATTTAGTGGCAATAGTTCAATAGCTTGCATGGCATACTGACAGGTAACTTTTATCAATCTGTTTTGATTATGGCCAAGCACCAAAAGTCATAGCAAAACCCCATAGACTTCTGAGGAGAGTATGCAAGTAAAGCAGTCATTAAAGCAGACACGCTGACTTTCACTGTCATATCAATAAAAGCTTGCATTTCAGTAGACAATTGCTGGAGACATCATTCTGCACTAGGGGTTGTAAACAATTTGCTCCTATATAAATAGACGTGACCTCTTACTGCCAAAATCAGTGATGATATGCATATTGTATTTACAATAGGATATAATCTTTCACCCTGTTTCTTTGACAGGCTTTGCTCGTAATCTCTCTGAAGGAAGCAATGCTAACTATACAGAATATGTGGCTACCAGATGGTACCGCTCACCTGAACTCTTGCTTGGGTAAGTACAGATTGTAGAACTGCCATGATAAATCTTGACTGATTCTTTACATTTTTTCAAGCACCTTTTGTAAGATTTGCCCATGGAGAGCTGTGGTTGGTTTAAAGAGAAGATTTTGAGAAGCTTCCAGATTTTCATTATTTTTTGTTCATTTCCAGTAAGCTGTCATGAATCATTGACATGTTGACCTGCCTTGATGTCATGATTTAACCCCAGCCAGCAACTAAGTACCACACAGCCGCTTGCTCACTACTCCCCCCGCCCTGCAGTGGGATGGGGAGAAGAATAAAAAAATAAATAAATAAAATTCATGGGTTGAGAAAAAGACAGTTTATTAGGACAGCAAAGGAAGAGAAAAATAATAATGATGATGATAAAAGAATATACAAAATGAGTGATGCACAATGCAGTTGCTCACCACCTGTTGACCGATGCCCATCCCATCCCTGAACAGCGATCACACCCCCACCCAGCTTCCCCTAAGTTTATATACTAAGCATGATGTCATACGGTATTCTCTCTCATATGAGGAAAAGCTGAGAGAGCTGCGTCTGTTTACCCTGGAGAAGAGAAAAATGAGAGGGGATCTTGTCAATGCTTATAAATATCTAAAGGGCAGGTGTCAAGAGGATGGGGCCAAACTCTTCTCAGTGGTGCCCAGTGACAGGACAAGGGGCAATGGGCACAAACTGGAACACAGGAAGTTCCATCTCAATATGAGGAAAGACTTCTTCACTGTGAGGGCAACAGAGCACTGGAACAGGCTGCCCAGAGAGGCTGTGGAGTCTCCTTCTCTGGAGATATTCAAAACCCACCTGGACGTGATCCTGCTTTAGCAGGGGGGTTGGACTAGATGATCTCCAGAGCTCCCTTCCAACCCCCACCATTCTGTGATTCTGTGAATATCCCTTTGGCCAGTTTGGGTCAGCTGTCCTGGCTGTGTCCCCTCACAGCTTCTTGTGCACCCCCAGCTTCCTTGCTGGTGGGGCAGTATGAGAAGCTGAAAAGTCCTTGACTTGGTGTAAACATTGTCTAGCAACAACCAAAACATCAGTGTGTTATCAACACCATTCTCATCCCAAATCCAAAACACAGCACCATACCAGCTACTAGGAAGAAAATTAACTCTGTCCCAGATGAAACCAGGACACTTGAGCTGAGCAGTGTTCAACTGATTAAAATATGAAGCTGAATTATAACAGATGTACTTCAGATTCCTGCCCACCACCCCCATTCCTTTCAGAAGAGGTTTCCATGGTAGTCCTGTAGCCTGAAATGTTCCATCAGCCTCATGGTGGACATCACATAGCAATGGCAATGCAGCTTTCACCACGCTACACTCCTAGTTCTCTTCATCCTTTGGGTTAAAACTAGGGTTTGGGTTTAATTCCCAGTTAGCCTTTACCAGCACTGCTGAAGTAGCTCTGAAGGATGGTGCTAATTTTTTACTAGTCAGGAAGACTTTCTTGAAGGAGGCTGTATGAATCTTTTAATAAAGCACTGAGAAGTTAGTGTTTCATTGCCTATGAAAGCGGTAATTACATGACTAGCCTCAGCCAGACAATTTAGTTTTACTCTTTTATTAATCTGTAAAATGAGTGTGTTACTACCTCATAAGGTTAAACAGATTCTCAGATACTGTATGAACAAATTCATAGGACCCAAAAGGGCAAAGGAAGAGACAAAAATAACTGGAGATCTACTATACGTGATCTTCCCATTGCTATCAAGTTTAACAGTGCATTATTCTGAACTACATGAACACTCTTATAGAATACAATTCCTGTATGTATAGCATATATGTATTTATATACACATATTCTAGAAATAAGGAATTGGTAGCCACAGGATGAATCAAAAAAGTATGGTCACTCCTAAGATTCTTTAAGCAAAATTTTTCATGCTGCTGAGAAACAAGTCTTTGTTGGAAGCTTTCATTAAGGCTGAACTAGACATTTCTTGACTAGGTAAAGCATTAGGTAATAATTATTCTGTCAATAAAGTCATCCCATTATTCCCAGAGCTGTGTTAATCAATCAAATTGGTAGGCAGTTGCATTGTTATGTGCAGAATAGTATGTTAGAGTTGCCATTAAAACCTCAAAGCTCAGTTTTTCATATTTTGGAGAAAACAGATATTATTAAGGTTCCAGCAAAGTGCGTGTGTGTATATATAAGTATAAAAAAAGACTTAGAAAGAACGCATCAGTTATGGCCTTTTTAGTTAGACAACATTTTATTCTTTGTCTAATAGTAGTAATGATGATTTAGGAGGAAAGACATGAAAAGCTTCACAGACATAGTATTGATCTGACCTGCAGTTTTCAAAACTGCTTCGTTACCAAAGGAAATTTCACAGGAATCACGTGTGTTTGTAATTGACTAAATTTGTTTGATTAGCTTATAGAGAAAGGGAGGGAGTATGTGTATTTAATGTCTGTGAGTTCAACTTTGTTGGTGTATGTTTTTAATGCCAAGTTTTTCTGGCACAAAGTGATATCTGTTTCTTGGCAGTCCTGTTCTATTTCCTAGACACTCATCTTACCCATTCCCCCTTCTCCTGCGTTTACCAAATCTTTATAAGCATCTAGTACTCAAAAGTCTTCCCAGGGTTATTAAATGCATACATTTTAACAAATACAGGTTTACTTTTTCAATTTTCAAAATGTGTCCCAGAGAGGTTCCTGTTTTGCAATAAAGTTCAAGGCTTAAATTTCGGGAGAGGAAAGAAATCACTGCCTAATTATTCACAGAACATCCAAAATCTACTCACTTTGGAGAGCCTCAGGTAACTGTTAGTGGAGTACTCTGTACCCTTTGATGACAAAATATTGCTAAAAGCCAGGAGATTTTAAGGCATACCAAATTACTAGATGAAAACATGTTTTGGAGAATCTAATTTGTGCAGGAATAGACTGTAGTACTTCTGATTTGTAGTCTCTCTGTCCTGTAGGAGTTATTTCATTTATCCAGCCACATCACTCTTGCGTTGTTTGCCTGTAGTGATCTGACAAGGCTGATCCTGACAGTCAGCAGAACAGGAGTCTTGAGCATGCCTTTTCAAAGAAAAAAAGTTGCAGTTTACTCTGCCACTGCCTTAAGAAATGAGTATTTTCTGATTTGTTTCTGTTTGACTATGGAGTAAATAGTGGAAACTTCTGAAACTATGATTCATCTTCCTTTGTTCTTGTGAGCAAGGAAAGGTAATGGCCCCTGCTTCGAAGGAGTTTTAGCCCATTCCTCAGTTGTAACCCTAGCTTGTTCTCCAATGCCCCAGCCTACAGCAACCTTTCCCCATTTCGCATTTCAGTGGAGAAACCTGCCTATTAAAGGGTTTGCAGATAAAGATGTGCTTGGTTTTCAGTCTTAATAAAAATTAAAACTCTCACAAACTGTTTTGCTTACAGAGCCTCAGTTTTCCAGTACAGGCACATAATATCTTAAGAGCAGATCCTTGGCTTTGGAGTCTGTTCTCATCTGTGTTGCCTTTTGCAGTGTGGAGAAAAACTAGTCCTTCCTTGGCTCTTGGACCTGACCTAATGGGTGGGTTGGACTAGCAGCATCACAGAAAGGACAAACATTGAGTCTCTCAGCAGATCCACAAGTAGTCACTATGCAAGATTAGTAAGGGAATTATGAAGCCACAGAGCCATTGTAGTAGTAGTACTTCAGGAGTTTTGGCACGCTCTGCTTTGCCGCTGGTGGTTCCTTGTCAGCAGTCAATGGGGCAAACTTTGATTTTGTGATGATTGATTGTGAAAGGACTGCAGTGTCTCGTGGCAGATTCTGAAAGGCAAACAGTTCTTGAAGCGTTGGTGTCCTACTTCAGCTTTCCTAGCTATTGTAGACTCCTGCAGTAGGCATCTCAGGCTATTGTCCAGCTAGAAATGCTTTCTCACCTTCACCTAACTATATCATCACAAGGGTTACAGGGTCCTCTGGCCAAGTGTCCTCCCCACAAAGTGAAGTAACTAATCATAAGTAATCATTGGGGAAAATTCAGGTATTTCTTTTCTTTAGTCTGCAGGCGTTCTCTCTCTAAAACATCTTTAAATCATCAGCATAAGGAAGAAGCAAAGGGGAACAGATTTAGGACAGGGTTTGTCACCTGCAACTCCTGGTCCTGTCTTATTCCAGAAATAGGCAGGCCAGCTGTAACTTAAAAATCTCTTGAAACATAGGTTAAGTTGTTGGATTACAAGTTTCAAAAAGAAGACACTCAGTGAAATATGTTTTCAGTTCAATCTTTGTTAGTCTTTAATCGGTTTATATGCTTTTTCTTTGACATGAGAAGAATTCTCTGGTCATTCTGCTCAAAACCTAAACATCCAAAAGAGATTCTTGGAATAAGTTGGATGTTTACAAAAATTTTTTTACAAATTCAACAAGCATGGACTTGGACGTACAGAAAAGGAGTTGCTTTTGTTTATAGTAGGAACAATGAAAAGCCAAAAGTATGTAATGTGTTAACTGAGGTAGGCAGCTAAACAAGCTTGCTGAGGAACAGAACCTTAGAGTGAAAATCAGAAACTGTCCAAAAGGATTCTGTGTTTCTTCAATGCTCGTGCCTTTAGATTGAATGTTGCAGTAGTCTACCACACTCTTCTTTTCATATGAACTTCCATTCTTTACATTCCGATTTTCTGTCCTACATGTCTTACAAACTGTCCTCAAGCCCATAGTCTCCCCTCACCAGAGTATCCATGTTGCCTCTTCTTCCATTAAATACCCTTGTATGTAGTCTCAAGAAAAGCTGGTATAGCCCTTGCTGGTGTAACACTCCCACCACTTAGTTTTGTTTCTGATTAATTACCTACACCTCTTCATTGCTGACCTAGCTTCCTTTGTCATTAGCAGTTTAAGATACCAGAGGCCATGCTCCCCACCACACGACATTGCTTGCATACCCAGAGACCACCCATCAGAATTTCTTTCCAAAATCCCACCTGTGGCTTTGCTCCAAACCAGGAATTACTTCTTTTATGATGCTTTCATTGCTTCCTCACCTGTGTTTTTTAAGGAATAGTTTTCAGGGGCATTCTGTTTTCTCTCTAATTAAGATTTCACTATATGAATGCTGAAACAAAGATTTCTTATCATTTCTGGTCTCCCAGTGGAGACCCAGTATGCCTATCCCCCTTGTAAGCACAATGGAAAAAGAAATGTAATGCAGAAATAGAGCAGAGTCATTAACCACTGGAGAGAAGGGAAGTTAGTGCTAGTTTAACCGGGAATGGTAACTGCTTCGCAGTCAAAAAAATTATTCTTGTATGTAATATTTTGCACAAAGGTAACCAGATCCCTGGGTGTACTTGAGAATTCCTCTCCTGCCTTTTCAAGCAGCAATACATCAGGCAATCCAGGGAGATACAGAGGGCTTGGTATTTGAGGTAGTTTCTTTAATATTGAAGTTCATTTTTCTGTGTTGTAAGGAAGCAGACCTTGGGAAATATGGCCAATAAATTGAAGCAACTCAGTAAGAAGACAGTGTCAGTGGGTGAAAAACATTGTACGTTCACTTTACAGAGCCCCTTATGGAAAGGCTGTGGATATGTGGTCTGTAGGCTGTATTCTGGGAGAGCTGAGCGACGGGCAGCCCTTGTTTCCTGGCGAGAGCGAGATTGACCAGCTCTTTACCATTCAGAAGGTGCTAGGCCCGCTGCCAGCCGAGCAGATGAAGCTCTTCTACAGCAACCCACGCTTCCATGGCTTGCGGGTAAGAGAAAGTTTTGTCCTTTTTTTTTTTTTTTTAATTTACTCACATAGTATTTACACCATTGTCATTGTTGCTGTGAAGGTTCTTTTAATTTACATTGTGCATTATCTATTGCATGTGTTTCTGTGTAAGTATAGGATATTTAGATTATAAGGCATTCATAATTCAAAGTAAAGTTCTGATTATACCAGTATTGAGTTTTATAAATATGTTTGGTTTACTGTTAAAAGTTGATTAAAGATTTTCTTTCATTTCTTTGACTTTTTTGGGATGCAAGTTAGCATTTATACCCAGCTCAGCATTGCCCTGATGAGTTTACACTGTGAAGTTTAGTGGCATAGCTCTGTCAGTTCGGGGTGTGGAAAGTTCATGCCTGCTGTCTTCAGGCTATTCTGTTGGAAAAATCTGAGCCATAGAGACTGCTATCATGGCAGAAGAGCTTTTTCCCTTTTGGCTTATATTCCTGGGGAGTTGATGTAAGCCACGTGAGTAAAAAAGCTCTTCCTACTGACAGCGTTGTTCCCCGTTCAGGGGTTTGCCAATACCATGTAATGACAGAGACTCACTAGTGTGGAGAAGCTGTTCAAGTTGGAACGCGCCATATGGCAAAATCCCAGAAGCAATATATAAGTAATAGCCCTGTTATCTTTAACAATACCTAGTCAGTGAATGTACTCATGTTTCCTTGTTATTCAGTTTTGGCTGTCATTTTTTATTAATGAATGTTGCTTAGAAAGGTGAATGTATGATCTTGATAAATGGTCTGAAATGGTTAGCGTAAAATCCTATAAAGAGATGTACAAAGATTTTAGGAGACCTGATCTGTGCTAAAGACTCAAGATTTGAATTTTAGTCTGTGAAAGAGAAAACTTAGACAATGAGAAAGGGAAAAAGGGGAGACCTAGTTGTGTTAAAATATGTGAAAAGTTGCCATAAATTGGGTTTAGCTGATGATGATAAGAAAAGAAATAGTTGACTTAAGGTGTTAGGATCATTATTTTAGCTAATAATAATAATAGATAATTCCTAAGAGGTTTTGCTGAAGTTTGTAGACCCTCCATCAGTGGAGGGTTTAGATAAATTATTAGACAAACATTTCTTGCAAGGTCCTATCAGTATTTGATTCTGTTTCAAACAGTGGGCTGGATGGGATTTTCTGTTTAAAAAAAATTTGTAACGCCTTATCAGGAAAGCAATACTTTAAAAGTTTTAAGCAAAATAAATTATTGCCTCTTCAACATTATTTTACAGCAGTTCTAGTTGTGCTGTGTAATCTTATTTGGATAAATGCTCTGTGATGTCTTAGAATAAGAATGAAGTGTCTTTGCTTGTAGCTTTAAAATACAGTAATTCCAGTAGTGTCTGTTCTCATCCTGGATCAATGGTTTATTACTTGGCCTCAGACATGTTGCTGCCTTGTTGGCCCCATCTGTAAAGTCAGGATAGTAATGATGATGACAGTGACATACGCCTTCTAATATAGAGTAGTTTTTGAATACTGAAGTAAAGTCTGAATAATGACTTAAACATGAAAAATACTACAAAAACTATTGGTTCAGAATGTGATATTCATTAGTTAATTCATGGGAAAAATTTATTCCATGCTATAAGACAACCTTAAAAGTACATTTTTCTGAATGTAGCATAGTGCTTAATAGTGGAAGATGTTCTGTTGCATAGCAGATAGAAGGTACGCTCCGATCATGCAAATTATTATTTACAAGCTGGATCTGGCACTGGGTATTCACAAGATAGAAACTAGCCCATGATGTGGAATTGTTTATCCATATGTTTAGGCTTTGTGAATGTCTACATTACTGTAACTGTGAGTACTACCATACTGTAGCACAGGATTTTAAAAATTCTAATATGAACACTCCAGCACCACATGCACATGTATACAGATGCACATTTGCAGACTCTTCTGTCTTTTCTTCCTGTGCATTTCCTCCATGCAGAGATATATATCTATATACACACACATATGCAGATTTTTCCTCACACCTGAGCTTTAGAGAATATTTAGTGATCACTTTTCAGTCCTTTTGAGGAAGAAAACATCCATGGTATGTTGAAGGCCCAAGGAAATAAAATAATATGGGATCAGAAAGTACCAATAGGCTCAGCCCTTTATGGAAAATGTGAGTGGTAATGTAGGGCCATAAATATTATTCTACAAATAAGTTATAAATAAGCTGGAAAATCTGAACAATTCCAGTGAATAGCCATCTCTTATTACTGCTTTTCATGGCTTTGGCACATTTTTGTGTTTCCCTGACCATTCCAGATGTAAAACCTTCTTTATGATGGTCATTCTACATGAAGACATGAATATTTTGCCATTTGGTTCATGTAAAAAGTGGAAGAAGCATGGAAGCCTTGGTTCACCTAAGTTATTATCTAAGATCAACATAGCAGACTTGGACTTAAAAAAAATTCTCAATCATTAGTAAACCACTTCAAAAGAAAGCAAAGTAAAAAGAAAAATACAGAGACTATTTTGCAACAAACACATTCAAACTAATGATCTTTCATTTTCCTTCAAAGCTCACATAATGTAATTTATGAAAAGTAATGCCAGTGCAAAGAATGGGCAGCAATTCATAGTGGTCTAACACATATGCGCATACAGTGCGCAGGCAATGCATTTTTGCTTCCAAATAAAATGCATTTTTGGAAATGAGTGTTTGTACTGGGTTGCTCTTTAAAGCATGGGTTTGAAGCCAGTATTTAATGAGGAAGGTGAATGTAAATATATGCACCTAACTCTAACAATCCCTAGATATAAATGAGAGCTGGAAAATGCACAAGTGAAAGTAAAGGAATTAAAGTCTTTAAGACTTCCTGCTCATTGACATTTTGGAGCAAACATATAGTTCTCATGTGGTTTTATCCTGAAGCAAACTTCCACATAAAATGTTTATCTTCATGTTTGTTGATTTTTTTGTTGTTGTTGCTGTAGTCTGTCTTAATCAGTGACTTGGAATTTTGTTATTTTCTTGTAAGTCAGCATTTTATGTGGGTATATTTTATGGATGACTTGAGCCCACTTGAACATACAGCGATGGCTTTTATGGACCAGTAGACAAGCACATTGCATGCTTCTTATTGTCAGTGTTCTTGCTTTGATGTGTTAGCTTCAGAGGACATTTTGGAAAATACAGAGGACGTGGATGGGATCAAGCCAGGCTGCAATTGAAACACACTCATAGTATTAGGCAAATTCCACAACTCTGGGAACTGCTAACAAAGTCTCTGGATCTGAGTTGCATAGTTTTGGATAAACTGTGATTAATGCCAATAAACTGGCTGATTGTTGTTTTGGTTCGGTTTGGGGTTTTTCCAGAGACTTCTCTGGTATTCAAATGTGTCATTTTCTCTAAAATCAGCATAAGTTGGATCCATAAGGTTTTTTATGCCTTTGTTGAAAATCCAGCCTTACTTTCTAATTCTGAAAACACTGGTATATATGTTTAGCTTTTAAATTTGAAGTTACCTCACTGAAATCAGTTTATCTGTTTGTTTGCTGTCAGTTTGTGTGCCACAGTCTGGAAATGGATCTCTGTCGTCTTGTTTCTTTTCAATGCATTGTACTTGATGTTACGTTACAGCAATGAAATATTGAGTAAATCTTCTTTCATTTGATAAAAAGAAAAGATTCTGTCTTCATTTTATTTGACTCTTGTCTTGTTTGCAAAGCAAGCCGAAATACCCAATTCTGTGCTTTATTTTTTCTTTCTTCAAATCATCCCTGCCTGTCCTGTTCTTCTTTCCAGATGGGGCTACAGTTTCAGATACTGCCTTCATCGGGTTTTGTCCAGACTCTAGTTGACAAAAGATGCCCTCCGGCAGTGTGCACTACTTCCCATGGTGTTGCCAGTTCTTACTGTAGCATGACCACAGAAGTAATCCTGAACCATAAACCTTTGGGGTTTTGATCTTTTTCACTAAAAATATTTTGGAATTGTCTGTTAATCTTTGGTATTTAATAAGTACTGTATTTGCACTCTCAAATTCACTCAAAGCTATTTTAAATCCTTTTTTTTTAATATATATTAGTTATGTTATTTCTGAATCTATTCTAAACTGCCCACCTTTTGTCAATCATAATGCCACAAACACATTTATAAATCTAAGTTGATTATTTCTCATTTGAGAGAGGTTCCTTGACTGCCCTACTGATCAAGAATACTTTCTTTGGTTGACTAGATTGATATCCTACATCAACAGTTATTTGTTTCATTATGTGTTTCATAATGTTTCATAATCCACTAACTTTTTCAGTGCATATGATTCCCTTTAATTACATGCCTTTATTCACTGTGTAGTTTCTATTTTTTGAAATTGTATTCATGTATACCTTGTTTACATTCTCAGTATATTTATGCTATATTATTTTTACAGTTTCCAGCAGTCAGTCATCCACAATCTTTAGAGAGAAGATACTTGGGAATTTTAAGTGGTGTATTACTTGATCTTATGAAGGTAGGAAAATGTATTTTATTTTCTGCCTGTAATATATAGGAAAATATGTAAGTCACTTTTTATCTTTGTTTCCTAATATAATACATCTTAAAAGTACTTGTAAACTTCCTTTTGAGGTATTTTGATATCACCATTGTTTGTAGCAAGGCTTGATATTTCCTAGGAAACAGAAAAATATCTCTTGCAAATGCCAGGAGAGTCTGTTCAAATTTGACTGATTTGATAAACAAATACATAGTCCAGACAAAAGAATCACCATCATTTGCAGCAACATGAATTCACACTGACATACATTCAGGTGCAGGTTACCTTAGTAATGCTGGAGTATGAGCTTTCAACCTGTAATAAATTTAGATAAATCCACACAATATTAGGCTAACCTGAGTTGTTGATCATTTGTTGTTGGATTAGCATGACAAAGTTGACACACAGTAATTTTTTTTTCCCTGAGCCCTTAATCTGCTTGCTGTCACTCACCTCTACACAGTGTGTATGTTAAGTTACTCTTCAGTCCTGTTGTGGAACAAGTCAGCTAGTTACCCGTGGCCAAAATACGATATGGTCCTGACATAATTTCTTACAGGGGATCAGGAGAAGCTGGCTCCCCTCAAAATGGCCAAACACTGTGAAGCATTTGTGCCATATTCCTGGGTACACAACACCTTTGCATCCTTATTATAGTACCATAAAAACATCACCGTGGTAAGCTGCAGTACAACCCTCCTGTTATTTCATCCACAGTAATCAGGGAAAAAAAAGTCAGTGTCAAAAACTAGG
Organism: Grus americana; assembly: GCF_028858705.1. Lineage (NCBI taxonomy): Eukaryota > Metazoa > Chordata > Aves > Gruiformes > Gruidae > Grus > Grus americana. The sequence continues at coordinate 133,870,656 of NC_072852.1, read as the reverse complement.
TTTAGAATCAAAGGGCTGCCACCTAAGAATTAAAGGTGATCTAGGACAAATACGAAGCGTGGATATGGCTAATCAACTCTAAATGAATTGTGTGGTCCCAAGCCCATCTGTGCCAGTTGTCTCAGAAACTAGAGGTTGTCTGTTTTGGGGTATAATTGGGTGTTTACTTGCGTTTAGCAGCATTGGTGTAGCCAGCAGAAATCCACTAGATTTGCTCTACTCTTTTCTTTAACACAACCAGTTCAAATCATTTTCATTTAATCTCGCTGCTTTATGAAGACAGTCAGCATAGCTTTTATCGTGGTTTCATGGAGTCCACAAAAGTAGGTACCTTGGTGAACATAATTGCTTGGTTTGGTATTATACATTCTCCTCTATTTTCTGATTCACAGAAACTTTTTTCTGGCGTCATAGTTAGCTGTAGCTCAAGCTGTAGTAGCAGATATTGCAGAACAGCAATTTCAAGATCATTCTTCAGACCATTGTTACATGTGCTGGGGTGGGGTTTATTTTCATTTTATCCTATTTTTTATGTTGTATCTCAATGTCTTTTGGGTTCTTTTACTGTGATTTAAAAGTTACAAAGTTGTGAAATGAAGCACTTGAATTTTAAGGAAACTTAGGTTTTTCAAATAATTCCATTCCACTTGAAATAGTTCTTTTCAACTTTTCTCACCTTGTAGGGAGCAATATAGACAGAAAGGTCAGGGATTCTGTAGAGGGGATATTTTGTGTTTGACCTACATTACTTAATTCAGGAGTTGGAATGTTGTTAAAGAATGAGCAGAAGACTGCAAGAAGAGAAGAGATTTGTGGTTCGGTCACATGCTACAAATGCCACAGATACTTTGCTGTATGCCTGTCTCTCCTCCAGACACTGGACAGTCTGGCACATGTCCACAGCTGGTGTGTTCCTCATTAGCTGCATTCCCAGGGACCTCAGGTCTGATTACCAGATTACTGAGTAGCCCACACTTCAACCCACACTGCCAGCTAAAGTAGTGAGTTCTTGTTATATCTCTGTTCAGAGAGTTTCTGGACTAGATTAATGAAGAGGCATCTGTTTGGCCCTGTTGCTTTGTTGCTCCTCTCCTCCTCTCTCCTTCACAAATCATGCTGTTTTGCAAGCATGCATTTGGGAGTTGGGAGCTGGTTTTGCATGTGATGACTTGGGCAAAAAAGATGTCAAGTATTTCAGTCTTTTTCATATCATCTGTCATTCAGTCGTCTCCCCCATTCAGCAGCAGACATGCGTTTTCTCTGAGCTTCCATTCACTACTGGAATACTTGTAGAACCCCTTCTTTTTACCCTTGATGTTCCTCTCTTGCCTTAGCTCCAGCTGGACTTTGGCCTTCTGAAGTGGAAGTGCTTCTGCAGTACTTTTATAGTCCTTTGTATCCTGTCCTTGACTCTCGGTCCCCCCATTTTCCATTTTTGTTCATTAAGAAACTCTCGGTTTAGCTGACCTGACCTTATGCAAAATTTTGTTGTCTTCTATACAATGAGATGCTGTATTCCTGAACTCTCAAGAAATTTTCTTTAAAAATCAAGTGCCTCTCCTGGACCTTTCCTCTGATGGCAGTTTTTCAGGAGATTCTGCCCAGTAATTCCTTATAGAAGCTGAAGTCTACTCTCCTGAAGTCCTCAGTCCTATCCCTGATGCTCATCTTCCCGCTCTTCCTTTGAATCCTAACTGTAATCATCTCATGGTCACTACAGCTCAGGCTGTCTTCTCTGATCAGATTTGTCACTAGCACTTTACTGTTGGTGAACAGCAGGTCAAGTAGAGTGAAGTCCTACCCTTGGCTGATTTGCCTGTCCAGCAGCTGCACTGGGAAATTGCCACCAACATAGCCTTGTAATCTCCTGGATCATCTACACAGGCTGGATGTCCAAGTAGTTGAAGTCTGCCATGAGGATGAGGACCTCTGATCAGGAGACTTCTTGTTGTAGAGAGTCGTCCTCTTCATCTTCTTCATGCTCTTCAATGCATGGTTGGTAGCAAACCTCCATTATAACATCACAAATATTGCTTTGCCTTCTAATCCTGACCCAGAAACTGGCAATGAATAGAACTTCTGTTTCATGCTGGCACTTGGTACTATCCAGGAACTTATCTATATGGAGTGCCGCTCTTCTCCCTCCCCACCCCCTTCTTTCTGAAGCCAGCTGTACCCATCAGTGACCATGCCTCAGCCATGAGCCCTGTCCCACTACTTCTCTGTGATTCCAGGAAGGTTCACAGACTTGTGATTCACTATGGACTTTCAGTTCTCCTTGCTTCTGATCCAGGCTCTGCACATTAGTGTACAGGCACTTGAGGGAAGCCTCTGAACATCCTATCTTCTGAGGAGGAATGTGGAAATCACATGTGGCCGCCTCGTGTGTGGTTGGGACATTTGATCCACTGTAGTGATGAGCACCAGAAAAAAGGAGGAAAGAAAACGTTAGTCATTATATATAGTTTGTCACTTGAGAAAGGAAGATATCTGTGCTGTATGACTAAACTACACAGCAATGTAGTTTGCCACTTGCTTTGTTTCCTGAGCGTTTTCAATTTTGAAGTGCAGGGATCCTGTGAAGGGAAAACCAGTTTGTGCTCAAGTGGCTGAATACTACGTTAATGCAAATATAGATAGGCATTTTGTGTGTCTGTACATATGCACATATACAGATAGAGTTATTCTCTATTCAGCCTATATAACCCTTAAAAAATAGCTATTTTTCTTATTTAATAGTCGTTCAAACTTCTATCCTTGCTGACAGTCGCAAATGTTCAAATATTCGATAAGTTTTGTATTGCCTTGTTCCTGCAAGAAACCTTTCAAACTTATCGAAATAATACCCAACCTATTGGTTGTTACTTTTGTGATTAAGTATTTTCTATATGTCACATAGTGGCTTTGTTCAGAATCACAACAGATCTAACAGAATTATAAGGCTAATGTTTTTCTGAATACATTGTGAACAGTTTAGAAAGTTCTTTAAAACTATGGTGGATTTGAACCCTGGAAGTCAAAAACTAAACTCTTACATTTCTATATTTTAAAAAATACTAACTTTAAAAGACTATTTTTGTTTGTATAAGAATGTTCCCATATGCTTGTTCTGTTTGTTTGTAAACCTGTTTCATTGTGGCATTTTATTACCAGTAAAGTTAATATTTTTCATTCTAAGCATTGTTGTGATATATGCTGAAAAATATGTTTAAAATACATATATTTTAAACATGTATAGGTATATACATAAAACATATTTTTACATCTATAGATATTTTTGTATTTTAAACATATTTTAAGCATACATATATAGCTATATATGTATATATATTCCTTATATACATACAGTGTATATATGTTTCATAATGAGCAAGTTTGAGGCCTTCCGTCTTTTAAGTAGAACATAGTATTTTAAAAGTGGTTATTTTCTATCATATGCAGTTTAATGCAACATGAAATTGTTCTGGCACTTACATCTAATCACAGAAACTCTGAAGATTAAAAAATTATCTCAATAATGTTCTTTATTTTGTTATACTTTTTGCTGATGCATATGCAGATACTAACATTTAAACTTTGGGATTTGTTTTCCAAAGAATTTACTGAAGTTAGATCCAGCAGATAGATATTTGACAGAACAATGTTTGAACCATCCTTCGTTTCAAACCCAAAGACTCTTGGATCGCTGTGGAAGCTCACCTTCACGGTCAGCTAAGAGAAAACCTTACCACGTAGACAGCAACACATTATCTAACAGGTAAACGTAGTCATGTCATCGTCATCACTGACATTTGCTCTGCAAGTGAGTTGCTATCATGCTTACATACGAGAGCATCTCCAAGAAAAGAAAAGTAGTCGTTTGACAGTTTAGACACGTTCAGACATATATACTGTTCCATGCTGCTTCACCGAATGAAGTAGACATAGTTTTAGTGTATTGCACCTATTCAAGCTGAAATTTTTGCTAACTTTCTGCATCAGGCTGTTTCTTGGGGAAAAAAAATCTAAAAAAAACCCCAAACCAAAAAACAAAGACAACATTCAAGCCATTTCTGACAAAGGAAAAATAAGTTGGCTTACCCATCTTAAAAAAATGTTAGCCTTTTTCTTGAACAACAGTAGGAATTTTGTGGCTTGGAGGATGCCTGAGATTCCAAAGGAATGCTCTTTTCTTTGGAATGTTAGCATTACTGTACATGTGCAAGTCTCTCCAAGGTTTTGATACTTGAAAGGTCAAAATTCACACAGACTTTTAGCAGCTAAATGTTCTGAAAATTATGTGCATTGATCATGCTCCAAATTGAGGATGAACAGAATTTTGTCTGCAGTTATGATTCAAGTCTAGTCTACTTGAACTTAAAGCAGTATGTATTTCCTCAGTGATTCCCTTGTTGGACCCACATAGCTTGAGAGAAGCCACTTGATTTTAATACCTCAATGGACCATGTTTACTGGTGGACAAAATACTTCAGTACAAAAAGCCTCATGGTATTCCTCTGACAAAAGCTTTCCTAAAGGTCGCCCTGTGAAGTATGCAGAACGATAGTGGGTTTTAATCCTAGCCATGTATTTCTTTAGCTCTTCCTGTGAGATTCAAAAAATATTCCTCATTTTAAGATTTGGGATGATGACACTTACAATCTATACTTTTTCAGAGATAGACACCAAAAAGCTTTAGCTACCCTTATAGATATTTGGGATAGAAGTTTTACTGTTAGAAATGTGGCATCAGAAAGGAAAAGATAGACCCATGAGAAACTTCTTGTCTAATACAAAGGCTTGCCTAGCTGTTTGATTTAAAATTACTAGGTTCCTTATATCTCTTAAGTTTTTAAAAAATATACTTCCTTTTAACTAAAAAATAATTTAAATTTAAATTACAATTGCTAAAATTCTAGAAACTGTAATAGAGTGCATAATTAGATCACTGAAGTGGGTAATACAAAAATCCTAAGTACAAAAATGGCTAGCATGACCCAATTATAATTATCAACAAGATCAACAAAGGTGCAAACTCGTCTGTACAGTCAGCTATCATTTTATCCCTCAGTAATATATCTGAGTTACATTATCATAGATTTGATACAGAAATAAGTTAACACTCTTCATAGCCAGCCTAGGTCTATCAAGGCTAACAAGTACAGTCACAGCACTGCTCAGTCATGGCTGGTTTACAATGCCAGCATAGATCCAGAAGCAGAACTGGGTTTATGCCAGAAAACCTGAAATAATAAATTCTGCTCAGATAAATTCGGGCTGAATGTTTGCAGAACCAATTCATATCTCAGTCCCACAATCCCAAAACCAGGAGAGCTGGAAAGTAGAGTAGAGGTTAAGGATGTCACCAAGTAGCTCTGCACGAAGTCAGTCTGCTCTGGTTTGCAGGGCATTTCAGGGGCAGCTCTGGGGATGAGTTAGTCTGCTAAGTACTGGGATAGTGCCAAGTTCCACAAAAGTCAGGGTTCCTGTGGTAGACCTGGTTTGGGGTTTGGTGTTACAGGTCTTGCTAGGCTGTGCTGAGCTCAGGCTAACTCCATCTGGATGTCTTTACCAGCACAATATCCTCTTTTCTCCCTCCCTCTCTCTCTTCCTCCCCCAAATCAGACATACATTAGATGGCCTGAAGCATTGATTGTATCGGGTTTTTTGACATACTTGATTGTTCCACTTACACTTTGATATGCCAGATGTCTTTTCAGAATGTAGCATTTACATCAGTGATGTACACATATATTACTCACACACATGCATAAATGTGTAAATATAGGTTGGGATTTCTATGATTGGATTTTATATCTTCATTTTTTTCATTATCAAAGTCCATTAACCAAAGCTGAGTTTGTCCATCAAGATATAACCAGAAAGAAACAACAATGTACTAACACTGGCAAGTCTGTTATTTTAGTGGAGCTTCTGATGCCTAGCTGGCAGTATTTGATCTTACTGCAGTTAAATTTTGTGGTTTTAAATGGCAACTCCCTTCTGAAATGAGTGTACTTTTGTTGAAGTTATTAATGCATGAATATGTAATCTGGTATATTAATGCTTCTTTATGCATTTTAATGTAGAAATCAAGCCAGCAAAAGTTCTGCTTTGCAGTCACACCACAGATCAAACAGCAAGGATATACAGACACTAGGGGTTGGCGGGCCAAGAGAAGAGGGTCTTCCAGCAAATGAAAGCTTTTTAAATGGAAACCTTCCTGGAGCTGCACATAGTCCAATGCATACAAAAAAATCGAGCAACACACCTGGATCTGGCAACAAGGATCTAGCCAATAATAACATGCCACATCTTCTCAGCCCAAAGGAAACAAAGGCAAAAACAGAATTTGATTTTAATGTGGACCCGAAAAGTTCTGATGGTCCAGGCACAAAGTACCTGAAGTCTAACACCAGATCTCAGCAGAACCGGCACTCATTTATGGAAACTTCTCAAAGCAAAACTGGGACACTACAACCTGGCGATAAGCACAGTCGCCACAGCTATATTGATACTATCCCACAGTCTTCTAAGAGTCCTTCGTATCGGACAAAGTCAAAGAGCCATGGGGTTCTGACAGACTCGAAATCGGTGGGCAACCTTTCTGAGGCCAGGGCCCAAGCTGCAGAACCAAACAGCAGTAGGTATTTTCCATCCAGCTGTATGGACTTGAACTCTCCTACCAGTCCAACTGCTCCTCGACACAGCGATAACAGAACTTTGCTCAGTCCCTCCGGGAGGAATAACCGCAGCGAGGGTACCCTGGACACCCGAAGACCATCAACAAGACACTCCAAAACAATGGAGGAGTTAAAACTGCCAGATCACATGGATGGAAGCCATTCCCACTCTCTATCTGCTCCACATGAATCTTTTTCCTATGGTCTAGGTTATACCAGTCCTTTTTCTTCACAGCAGCGCCCTCATAGACACTCTATGTATGTGAGCCGGGACAGAGTGAGGTCAAAGGGCTCAGAGGGTGGCTTAAGCATAGGGCAAGGGATGGCAGCCAGAGCAAACAGCCTGCAACTGTTATCTCCACAGGTGCAGCACAAGTCACTCACAAGATCTGTTGGCTCGTCACGAGAAGACTGTACAGAAGATACTAATAGGGTTAGTTCAAAATATTGCTATTATGGAAGGCTTACCTCCCTCTCTTTACTTCATGTGGGGACAGTGTCCTGCTTTCTCTCTTCTGTTTGTTTGTTTGCAGTTATTTATTTGCTGTCTTGTAAGGCAAGGGATCTTGGGGGTGTTTTTCAGAAGGGCTAAATATGTCAAGAGCAAAATGAGAGACTACTTTAAAAATAATTCTAAAAAATGGACTATGAATACCATTCTCTTAAAGTATGGAAATGTGAGAACAGAAAAAAATTGTCTCTGAGGTTAAAATTTCATTAATAGTTCGTAGTCTTTGGTTGCATTGTCTGATGTCATTTTTGTCATAGTGTTTTGCTTAATTAACCTTCTCATTTGTGTTTTTATTTTTCCTGTATGTCTTTGTTATGAATGCTAACGTTAATTTTTGAAGTGAGCTTTTCACTTGCTTATAGCAGGACGTTATTGCTGAAACGCCATGATTTACTAGAGGAATATCAAAACTTGCAATATTTCTCTTGATTAGTATGATAAATAACTGGGGTAGTCTAGAGATTTTTATGTTGCAGAAGGCACTGGTAAATTGACTCCTTAGAGTAATTGCTGTCACCGGTTACCTTGAGTTTTACTGTGAGCATCATTTAATGAGTAGAGGAAGGGCCAGTTCTGGTGTTATTTTACATTCTTTACACAACACTTCTAAACTATGTGATGTTGTCCACATCAGATGTGTAAAGATGACTGTATTTGTCCCCAAATCTTTACATTGCTATACCATTGATCCAAAGTAGAGCAAAATGGTGCAGAGAGAAGTACATAAAATGAGTTTCTCTATATGTACATCTGTGATAAAGTGACCTCTAAGGAGAGAACATCTAGTTCACATTTGTTCACAAATTGAAGGAAGTCAAAGAGCTGCAAATATTATTATTTAAAGTCTAAAAATTATGCTTTACTGTGAGAGACTAAAAAAACTCTGCCTACTTAGTTTATGTAAGAAATATGTGTAGCTGACTTGATAGCGGTCTACAAGTACCATAAAAAAGAGTTTTCAGGTAGTGATTGCCTCTCTGGTCCAGTAGGGAAAAGAAGTCATCATATGTTTTTTCATATTTACCATATCTCCTCCATTCACGATTATTCACACATGAGGAAAGATCTCATCAAAACAGGAGAAATACAATGTGATGCAAAAAAAAAAAAAGCTACTTAGAAGGGATTACAGCAGCTCCATTTGAAAGCCAGTTGGTTTTTTTCCTTTGCGCAGTCATTTTTCTCTCTCTCTCATTCCAGTCAAGTTAAATGCTTTTTTCAGGATGTTACTGTAGTTGGGCAATAACACCAATATTTGAGGGTTTGATAATAAAAGCTCATGTTTTATCTTGTATTCTTCAGAGCATTAGGATCTTTTTCTGCATTATGTAGCAGACATCAATTTGATAAGTAACTTTAATTTCATCTATGTAGAGGCAGATTGTTTCTATCAGATCATTCTTTGTCTTTTGACAATTGGTTGACAAATTTTTATTTTAATTAGAAAAATTTACATGTATCTTAATTCTTATGTTTTCATTTTGGTTTGTTTTGGAATGCCTAATCATTTGTAAAGAACTTGCCTTTATTTCTTATGGCCAGTGTTTTTACACTTAAGCCTTTGATTAATGCTTTTAAATCTGTATTTCAACCATCAGAAATCTGAAAGGAAAAATACTCTTCTGAAATGGATGGCAAGTCTGTAGATTCACAAAGCTGTTTGTTTGTTTATACTACTTTCAATAACAAATCAGAATTGAATTTTCCATCTTCTTATGCCTTGTAAAGCATTTTACAAAGAAATCATTCTTTGGCTCCTTCCTATCCCCTCCCTTTTTTTTTTTCTTTTTCTACATTTGGCATTAGAAATCAGAAAATTTAACTTCCATCAGTATTACTGAACTAAAAAAATAAGTAATAACATAAGTGTCCTCAAAGATTCTTTATTGTTTTCCTATTAATTTTTTCCATTCAGTTCTACTTGTTCTCTGCTCATATTTTGTGAAGATTCCTCTCTTCCATGTTTCTAGTTTCTCACTAATTTTCTCTTTAGCTCTACCCAGTCTTTTTAAAGAAAAACATTCTTTGTTTGCCAGGCTATAATCTTACTTTAAAAGAAAAAAAAAAGAAAAAAAAACTTGCATTCAGTGTTAGTTTGGGGGCTTTTCAAGTCTCAGTACACTTTTAAGGGTTCTTTTTTATTTTAAATGATATGTACACAAAAGGGAGCAAGCAGAAGAAAATCAAGTACAAGTTGCTATTATGGTCTCATATTTGTAACAACTGCTGACAAAGAAGAGGTATCTTACACAAGTAGTAATTTAATCAAAACTTGTAAATTTTAGAAGAATCAAACTGTGATTTAAAGCATTGTTTTAGGTGCATTTCTCATCTTGGCACAATTTCAAGGGTGATTTTATCTGTGACAGCAAGGCCAGATCTTCATTAATAAAATGCAAAATAGATTTTGCAAAGCACTCATATAATGAATTGAAATCCCACTTTTTAATTCTGATTGAGTTTTTTTCTGGTTTTGTTTTTTTAACCTTTGTCCTTCTTGGACATTCTAGATTTAAATTCCTATAGGGCTTTCAGCACAGTTTCCTGTGAGGTCTTGTAGAAAGCTTTGAATTTTATCTGTTCAGTCCATACTGCAGGTAAAATTGCAGTATCTGGTTCATTTAAGAGTGGGGTTAAGTCATATTTGGTGGCAAATTACCTGCATATGGGTGTTTCTAAGGCCATACTTAAGCTTTTGCTTGCAGTACGTTTTAAGAAGTACTATATTCAGGAAAATAGAGTAAATTAGAGGCAAAGATATTTTTTTTTGCTATCCTGTCTGACTTAACTATTTAGCTTATAGATTTCTTAGTTCAGGGACTATGTCTTACTTTGCATACAGTACATTTTGTGACTGTTGGTACCTCAAGGTACTACTGTATAACAGCTTATAAGAGATAGTGCTTTGGTGTTGCAGTTATCACAAATTATATGCATATTATATAGCAGAGCGACCAGATTCCATCAGAAATTAAAATAACAAGGCCTCCAGTAAAAGATCCCTCCAGAGATGTTACAACTGCATTTCATTCACAGCAAAATCTGAGGGTCTGAATCATGCTCAAGTCTTTAAAATTACAACTAAGAGGCAAAATTTTGTTAATGCCATTTTTGTCATTTTGGAAAAAGCAAGCAAGCTGCAAAACCAAATAATTCGTCATTACGTAGTCTGTGATTTGATATTGGCAGTTTATTAATAACATGAAAGGAAAATTGTGTCTGGGTTTCTTGCTTATGTATGTTGGCTAAAAACTGCAAATCAGTTCATAGTCTCTCATCTTAAATAGTTGATTGTTCTTTTGTTTAGGGTGGAGCATATCATGATCCACACACAGAAGATGGAGCATCTACTAAGGAAAATAGAATTCTGTATAATGACCCTGTTCCGAGAAGAGTTGGCAGCTTTTACAGAGGTAATTTTATGGTGGATCTTTCAAAATTAAACAAGAATTTTAACATGGAATATAAATTAAGTAGTGGAAATGGATACAAAGAGCCAAGGTGAACAACTGAAAAAGTTTATTGGAAAAATAAGTGTTATCCCACTTTCAGAGAGTCGGTTGACCTGCTAGACTGTATGCAGTAACTGTATTAGTGGCATATTATCTATTCGCAAATGATAACTCACTTGGATTGAAAAGTATATCCAGTACAGTACCTTGCAAAGCAGAACATAATTTACCAGAGGGAGTTGAACAAAATAAATTAATATTACCAGAGTAAACAGTTCATTAATGTTTTCAGTTCATATTTTAATTCTTATTAACATTATATCTAAACGCCTTTGTACTTTTAACACATTGACATCCTGATCGATTTCAGATACTGTGGTGCATGGTACTGTAATGCTAGTTTTTCATTGCTCGAATCCTATATTCATTTTTTTTGTTCAGACTTACTAAAGATCAGGGTTTCCTACAAGCAAAAGAACACTTATATAATCCCAGTTCAGAATAAATAATAACACAGGACTGTGTATGTGCATATATATGTATCATAGAATCATAGAATGGTTTGGGTTAGAAGGGACCTTAAAGACCATCTAGTTCCAACCCCTCTGCCATGGGCAGGGACACCCTCCACTAGACCACGTTGCCCAAAGCCCCATCCAACCTGGTCTTAAACACTTCCAGGGATGGGGCATCCACAACCTCTTTGGGCAACCTGTTCCAGTGCCTCACCACCCTCACAGTAAAGAATTTCTTTCTAACATCTAATCTAAATCGACCCTCCTTCAGCTTAAACCCATCACCCCTTGTCCTGTCACTACACTCCCTGATAAACAGTCCCTCCCCAGCTTTCCTGTAGGCCCCTTCAGGTACCCGAAGGCCGCAATTAGGTCTCCCCGGAGCCTTCTCTCCTCCAGGCTGAACAACCCCAACTCTCTCAGCCTGTCCTCATAGGAGAGGTGCTCCAGCCCTCTGATCAGCTTCATGGCCCTCCTCTGGACTCGCTCCAACAGCTCCATGTCTCTCCTGTACTGGGGCCCCCAGAGCTGGACGCAGTACTCCAGGTGGGGTCTCACCAGAGCGGAGTAGAGGGGCAGGATCACCTCCCTCGACCTGCTGGTCACACCGCTTTTGATGCAGCCCAGGACACGGTTGGCTTTCTGGGCTGCAAGCGCACGCTGCCGGCTCATGTTGAGCTTCTCATCAATCAACACCCCCAAGTCCTTCTCCTCGGGGCTGCTTTCAATCCATTCCTCACCCAGCCTGTAGTTGTGCTTGGGATTGCGCCGGCCCATGTGCAGGACCTTGCATATGTACGTATATGTGTGCATGTGTCTGTGTGTATATACACACACACACACAAATAGATACTGTTCTGTTATGGTACATAAAAGATGGTGATTTCTGAGCAGCTGCCTGATGGCTAAACCTGGGTAATCCTTTCAAAAAAGACAAGGATGATAAGAAGCTAATTACTGTACTGCAAGTGTTAGGAGGCTTGTGGGGCTCCCCTGAACCTTAAGAAGTCCCAATCAGCTAAAATTCGATTATGAGTCACCTAATAACCCTAAGTAGAGTCACAATCTCCCTCTGATCCTCTTCAGGTTGATCAGTTGGCTGATGACCTGATTTAGACATGTTAAAATCTGCCAGTCCTTGCAAGTGTCCCATTGCAATATTAAAACCTGTGAGCAATATTAAAGCTTGTACTGTTTTCAGCAATGATTTTGAGTGTAAGGTTTTGTAGCACATGCAACAGGATGCTTAAGAATCCTCAATCCTGAATTGCTTTTATTAACCCTTAAAACACTCCTAAAATTGGACATGTATTATCCTTTTTATACAAAGTGAAACAGAAGTGCCAAGGAGAAATTACTTTCCATAAGTCATGTGCTAAGGAAACTGTAGATCTGGGGTTGTGTTCAATTCCTTATTATAAACTAGATGTTTCTTCCTCTTTAACTTTATCTATGAAACAAATATATTTTAGTTCGCAGACTTAATTATTGCTTTGGAAAAATGATACTATATTTAAATAATACATTGATAATAGTATATGTGAAAACTATATGAAAAAAGTAAATTCATAATTTTGCAGTTCTTAAGTACTGATTTAATACAAAGGTTATTAGCATGTACTTTTGTACTACAGCTTGAACAAAAACTTACACATTCAGTTTTGATAGATAGTACAGTGTGATGCTGCAGTAATGCTGCAATTAGTGCCTGATCAATTTTTAATCCAGTGCAGCTATTTCTGGTGATATTCATAATTCTAATAAATTTATGTTCTAGGTATGTATAACCTATTTTCAAAACCACAGTATGTATTTCTGAAAAATATGTAATACCTGATTTTGATCCTTTTGTTTTCAGTGAGTAATCTCTTAGTCATATTAAAATCCAAAGTAATTTTTTTTCAGGATGGATACTAATTTTTTTTAAGGTCCAAGTGAAGACAAAATGTAAACTGTAATATTTTGTGTCTTTAATAACAGTATTCCAACCTTCTAATCTATTCCCCATTTTTAAATATGGATCGCACTTGTGGCTCCTTACTGATAGAAATGTTCTCAAATCTAATAACAACTTACCCAAGTTCTGATGAAGGTCTCATCTTACAATTAATATTACCTTGCAAGCATCACAAAACAACAGCTTACCAAACTGTAAAAAGAGTATGCATTTTTTCAGTCATACATAAAGTAGAACTGTGTCTTCACTGTCTAAAAGAGGTAGAGAGGAAGCAGACAGCTGAAAGCTATGATTTTTGGCAGAGCTCAGTATACATTTTGCTATTTCTCTGTTCAGTTCCGTCTCCGCGTCCAGAGAGTACGTACATAGAAAACAATGTGTCAAACAGAGCCTCTGTGTTACCAGCAGACAGCAGCACGGTGGCAAACCACTCAAAGAGACAAACCACCTTTGATACCTGGTGAGTTGTTATTTACACGGATGTGTAGAGAATGGCAGGAATAAAAGAGATTTTTAACGGGGGGTGGGAGGGAACATCACGTTGTTTTCAAAATTTGCAGTTGTCTATGTGTGCTTAGTTGCTTCCTCTGACTATACTGACATAGCATTGCATGTTTGCTATCCCCTTTTGAGCAACAAGAAACACTTCATTACACCATCACACTGAATACATTAAAGATGATATACTTTTGTCCAGCTTTCCTGATTTTTTTTCCACTATTAATCTTCGGTTAAAGAAAATACAAAGCGCTTGTGTGCATATAGTATGGATAGCAAGGTTGTAGCTTCATCTGTGGATTCCAGAAGCATGAATTGTCAGACAAATGGAAAAAATATCAAAATGCATGTTTCCATATATAAAATAGGACTGTATTAATGAAGAATATAATATTCACCCTACTATGGGGACTGCTGCTCTTTTTGTTTACGCACCACAGAAGGAAATGAGTACGTTCTATGGGAAAATGGACTAAGCAACATCTTAATGGTGTACATTTCTTTTAAAAGATTAAAAGCATCACATGGCTCCATTATATAACATAGAACAATTAACTATAATTATGCTAATAGAATGACAGCAGCTGCATAGCTTTGCAGGACTTAAAGGGAAATATCTTATTTTGTTGCTCTGAGAGCTGTTTCAGCTCTAAAATACTCTTAATCTTATACTTTGTTCAATCACAATAAAGCACACTGAATAAAAATAAGCAAACGGCGCTTCAAAGGATTGGTGGGAGGAATGGACTGTACGCATTCGCATGGTTCAACTATGCTTTCGTACCACTATTTGAAATACTGCGTTCTGAAAGTGCGATAAATCATGCTATCTAAAGAACTGTTTCAGTGGTTTGTTGACTTAATGTCTTTTCACATGAACAACCTGTGAATTATCTGCTTAAAAAAGAAAGGGGGCGGAGGGGGCGGGGAAGGGAAACAACTGATATTTCAGCTTGTGTTCAGGTTATATACCCCTGTCAGTAATAGAAGATGTTTACTCCAGAACCCTTGTCACCTGCTCTGATTGACTAGAGTCTGCTTCCTGTCCTTCAGTAGCTCCACCTACAGCCATTATGCGGAAGTTAGCTGAGGAATCCGGTCATTTATGTAAAAAGGTGGTACTTATATTGTGACTTATGTGGCTAAAGAAGGTATTTATTCCTACTGTTGAACCCTTTTACGTATTTTGTTGTCCTTCATACCTGACTTTTTCGATCTTGCCATATAGCATAAGCCAAGTGGAATCTTGTTTTGCTTTATATATCATTCAGCATTATATTACCTTTTATTATGTGGTCACTGCAAAGAAACATGTAATGTTATTTTAACTCTGAACTGAAATAATAGCATATGTTATTAGAGCTGGTTGGGAATTTTTTGGCTAAGTATTTTTTTGCTTACAATGCCAAATTATCGAAACCAAAACTTTTCAGAGGAACAGACTGATAGCCACTAACATTTTATTGGGAAGATTCTTCAGCTCCAGGATGGGATTGCCAGTCCATACCAGATATACACTCAAAATAACAAATATTCTGAGGTCAGCATTATTTTTTGGAATGTGAGGAACTCAAATGCAGGGCCTTTGTTCTTCGTTATTTAAACCAGAGGCTTGAACCAAAATCTTAGCTGTAACAAGTGAACGCCCTGAACCAGAAGTTAGAGGTTATTCTGGAGCACATTCTCTGCTTCCCTCAATATATTCTCTTGAAGCTGTTTCATCTTGTTGAAATAGGGAAAGGACCACAGAGATGCTGACTATGGCCTAGCGAATAAAGCCCTTCACCATTAACTTTGAGAGAGTCAGATTTAAGTCCTTGCTCCAATTAACATACTCAAATATTTTCACAAAGTGGAACAGCTCCTTTGAGAGAAGAACCAACAGAAGAACAAGCATTTCTTCTTGTGAAATGGGAGGAATGGCAGTGCCCACAACACCAAGTTACTGCTGTTTTGGCATGCATTTCTCTTTCTCTTTGCTTTTCCTACTCCCTATTTTCCTGAAATGTTTCCTGCCCAGCTCTACATGTTAACTCTGTGCAAGTTGTCCTGGCAGTGGTCTAATGTTGTTGCAAAATTGTTCTGTGCCATAAATGCAGCTTAATCAGATTCCTGAGTGATGTAGAGTCTATGTTCCTCTACTTAATTTTCTGTATAGAAGTTGTGTAAACGCTTATGAAAATGTTGAAAGTTCTATTGGAATGTGATTCTGCTTACATCAATTTTATGATGAAGTAAATATTTGATGTTTGACTGACATACGTAACTGGTACATGACAATTCATCTTGAATTATGAGTGACATGTATTCCACCTGGACTTGCCACTACTGTAAAATATTGCTTCTCTCATACTATTGCTCTGTGTTGCCTTTCTTCTGTCAAAAGATTTTGTGAATGTTTGCTAGACTGAATTGTCACAGATGTTCCCTTGTCTTTGTGTGCATTTTTTCACTCTGTCCCCACTGTCCTGCCTCTTTAAAAATAAAGATATTATAAACTCGACTTTTGTCATCAGGTTTTACTCTTAAATTACTAGACCATTTTTGAACTTTAGACAACTTGATTTGAAAAAAAAGGCAAATTTTTCATCCTTCTAGAAAATCTTTTCTTTGTCAGTTTAATTTCCTGTAAATGACCTTGAACCTACTCAAGTTTTCCTTTTTGATACAAGAGTAGATGGTTTATTCTCTTTCGCTTGTACAAGCTTTGTATTGAGCCGGGCAAAATCAGTAGGTATAGGCAAGACGCTTAACCTTGCTCTGCCGGTGTGCCAAAATGTTGGCCTGAGTTATCTTTACAGTTCTTAATTCTCTTTGGAATACACTCCAACATGCAGTACTTTATCTCACATTGTATTGGAAGTGTTTGCATTGATTGCTTACAAGATATCTGGGGGCTTCTGGAAAGCTTTGTTGTTTAGACCTTTTATATTCATTTAAATGTATTCATTCTATGACAAACAGCTTGTCATATCCTCTCTAGCATGTGTCATACCTTCCTGCAAAAATAATAAAAGGGAAATATATATACTATTTCTTATTATTTTTATATGTATGTAATATTTCTAAACACACACAAACTGTCATTTAACAAAAGAAAAAAAATCCTACTCTTAGGAGTGTCAAAGGCTTACAGTTATCTATGTACCATTAATTTTCAAGACTCCAAAATAATACAATATTTTGTAAACATGACATGACTGGCTATAATATCACTGCCTCAGTGTAACAATGGAGTCACACTTTATGGACCTGAAACTAGAAGGTTACCAATATCTGAGTGAGCTAGTTTAAAGCTTGTTCAGCTGTGTCTGCAGTACAACTTTTGCTGTATTGGAAATACCTTCCAGTTCATTTACAGAATAAAAAATATCTGGAAATTACAAATTTGTAACTTGCAAGCTTAAAAATCACCTGTGTGTGTTACACTGGGTGAGGTTTTTGGAATCTGCTCTGCATAGCTTGAAGATGTTCACCTTCCTAGTGGTATAGCTTTCCCTCTGACATTTCCTGCGCAATTTCTTGCACATGTATTGTCATCCGATATGTTTCCTTCATTCATCTATTTGGCAACATCTGAGCCTCCCTACCAGTCTCTTCTAGTAACGAGTGCCTCTTCCCTGACCCTTCCCCAGTCATCAGTGGGTTTGTTTTGTACTAAAAAGTAGATGATGCAGTCTAATGTTATTTGCAGGGAAGCTTTCCAGAATTTGTAGTCATCAGTATTCTGTCAAAAAAAATAAGCCTACTGAAGTATATGGTTTGTGAGTTTATGAAACCAACCACTTCCAAATTTTTATGGTTACTAATGTCGAATGATACGAGGGGGGCAGGGTGAGGAAGGAGGGGTGTGGTGTGTAAAACGTATGCCAACACACAGATATATATATATATGTGTGTGTGTGTGTGTGTATACTTTTTTTAGTGATGCCATAACCTCAGATGATCTAGTGGCGTTAGTGGCTTCTGGGTGGTATTCTGTATACAAGATAGCAGATCTGGGGTTTATTCCAGTTAATAAATCCTCATTTTCCACATGAAAAAAAATATTTTCAGCTCCAGGCAAAGTTCAGATTTGATCTCTGACTTTTAAGCTCTCAGTGCCAGGCTTTTAGACCAAGAAGTTTTACTATGGGCTTCAGCTTGTGGGATTGAGATTCTTACCTTAAGTAAACCATCTATTTGAGGTGCTTCACTAGTTTCTGACATTTTCTTGTCTTCGTTTATGGTAACTCTGTAACTGCTAAGGGTTTTACTTTAAGCAAAACCAAAAGCTAACTCGGAGAATTACTGTTTGTTCATTTATCTTCTGAAGAACACTTCAGACATCTCAGTAACTCCTCCATTAGACCAGAATCCTTACTGGTGTAATTGTGAGCGGTTCAGTAAAGGGAGTAGCATACTGTCAGTTAAAGAGGATTTCCAAGACAGGCTGCCTGCTGAGATTAGGGTTGCTGAAGAATAACTGAAACAAGCGTGAGGAATTGGCTCCCTAAAAGAGCTGAATGCAATACGAATCTCTCTGTGGCAGCACGAATGCATGATGCTTCATACCGATTCCTTTTAGCTAATATTAAAGCACATCAGCTCGCTTGCCCCCATGCATATTTGCTGCTACACCTCGTTGTACCTGCATGAAGTTGGATACCTTTCCTGCCCAGGGGCCATAAACACTAGTGATAATCACAGAATTTCTGTTTACACCTATGCCTTTTCTAAATGCCCCAGACCAGAATAACCAATGTGATCTATGTTCTAAGGATGCAAAAGGCACACAAAGATAAAATAACAAAGAACAGCATGTTTTGCCTTTGGTTTGGTGCTTGAGGGTGAGCTCTCTGAGTGGAGGCTCTTCTCTAGACCTACTCTTACTTGCTAGTAAGAGACACCGTGTAGCAGATTCTGGTGTAACTGCTTTCAAGAGCTGAAGCTTTATGCAAAATACTAAGATACTTGCAGTTCTAGCGTAAGAATTTAGTGTTGAGTGACTATACCATACAGATTTTTTTTCTGATAATCCTAATTTTTTCTTGTACTGTACATTGTCTGAAAATCATCTTTTGGGATGCTTAAAATATCCCAGTGTTTCATCTCATCGATCAAAATGTTCTGCTCTATTTTTACTCAGTACAAAATCTTGGTGTTGAAGCTTCCTGCTATAATGCTATATATGTTCACTCTCTTCACATAATGAGCATGTGTTTTGAAGTAGTTGCTTTTCAAGGTCAGTGCTTTTTCAGACAACTGTACTGCAATATGAGTCATAGGAGTTAATGACATAAACCAGTCAGTGTAAAACCACTGGCTTTTGGGTAAGCAGCAATTGAAAACGAGTAGAGTTCTCAGGCCCTTATTTTCCTCCTCTGTCTAGTCACTGTAGTCATAAAGAGGAAATGATGGTACAGAATTTCACTTCTCTCTGCTTATCTGCCGTAGGGAGCAGTTTTCTCATCCAGGTTCACTGGGCCAAATTAAAAAAACACGCTTGAGGGATTCTGTGTCTAACAGTATGGCAAAAATTGTCCCAAGCTTTATCCTGAAGATTAAGTTCACCTTTAGAAATACAGCATCTCCATTTTGGAATAGACTTTGGAACAGAAGCGCCACAGCCAGACATTGACAATTTTTAAAGGACAATGTAGAGTAACCACATGGGGACTTCTGTATGATCTGACACTGGTTCCTGAGCAGACAACGTAGTCACTGGGTTGGCAATTTGTACTGGGGCTGTGGTTTGGGGTGTGTTTGCAGATGTGGGTGCACAGTAGCTCCTTTGGGGAAAGGCTCAGAAGATTCTCAGCCCCATTCACGTGACTTTCAAAGTACAAGCAGGATACTTGGCTGCATGCTTTCCTCCAACTTTTCTAACAAATTAAGTAAAACTCATTTAGTAAATAATTTGGTAGTTGTTTTGTCTGTGTTAAGTCAGTCTCGTGAGTTCACCAAACCTGTAAAGTTGTCAGTAGTCTTTACTCCTGGGCTTTCTCCTTGGTGCTTTAAGTGCATAATACAAGACTGCCTTACTGCTGTTATGCAGTGGTACCACATACAGGGACATGACAGAAACAGGAATCCTTAGCAATCCAGTATATTTAAAATGTGTTGTAAATCTAATATTTATATTAAACTAGAGATTTTTCCTATAGCATTGTAATTTTCATGTTAAATCTATGTTGTTGTGCATCTGAATGTGTTTCCTGGATCTAGATGTTAAGTTCCAAAAATCCAAATCAGGAATATTTCCACCATCCTCTCTGCCTATAAATCTTTTCTCTAAGCCTGTTCTCTTACTCAACAATTGCATTTCATTACAGCATTTAAACACTGCATGCATTTCTATTTAGAACCAGGTAGCATTTTGAGCTTGAGATGGTTTTGTGTAGAAATGGAGGAATTGATGAAGCCATCTCTCAGAGTGAAGATACTCTTATCGATAAGGAGGACGACTCCAGTGATTCCTACCCCAATTATGTGTTTCACGTTTGCTTGGAAAAAAGTGTCAGCTTGACATGTAGTAGCAGCTGAATCACCAGCTGATAGCATAGCATTTAAAGCCAGAATTAGAAGCCAAAGATAACTATAGCAGACAGCTAAGTGTTGTTACATTACAGTTACTCCAAGAAAAGCTGTTCCTGTTTATCATCCAGAGCCCTTAAAACTGTGGCTTTCCTGTAGGTTTTCCATTAAGACAATGGAATAATTTTATTTTTGTTTTCATACAACGTAAGAGTGAAAACAGACTATTAGATCACCTAGTATGATTTTCTGTGTGTTTCCATTAAATATCATCCATTCTCTGGGGTCCGGCCCGGTAGCATACCTGACTAATACGTATCTCCCAGAAGAGCTATGCAGTCCTGATTTGAAATGTCAAAGATGGGAAGTCCCATTTCTTCACTAAGGAGTTTGTTCTGGCGCTTAATGATTCTCACTGTTCAAATCAGTGCCTTATTTCTAATAGGACTTCTCTGGCTTCATCGTCCACCTGCTTGTTCTTGTTGTGTCTTTGCCCTTTACTTTCAAGACCCTTCTAGTACTCTGTAATTTCTTCCTGGATAAGTACTTGTGCGCCGCAATCAAGGAAACTAAATGTTGGGGCTGGTTTGGCTGTGTTTTTTAACATACTAAAGAGACTGAAATCTCTGACTCTTAATGTAGGCCATTCTTTCTAACTCTGAAATTATTTCTGTGACGCTTTCCTGCACCATTTCCAATTTTCAAACTGTTTTAAAGGGCACTAGAACTGCATTCAGTTATGTCTTACCCATGTCCTACATAAACTATCTTTTTACCCCCATCACTACTTGACATATGTAGTTTGCTGTGTATACTTTAAAGTAATGTGCTGTTTATCAGCTGTAGTTAATTCAGCTGTGTAGACAAGTTAAAAGGTGGATATTTAATCTTCAGGCAAGTCACCTGTTCCACTTTCGGGTCATCTTCTTTTGCCAGCACTGTTTCACCCACGCATAACAAACTTAACTGACGTTTTTAAGTTGAAATGGACAACAGTAGATCCCCAGCTTCCCCGGTGATAAATTTGGAACCATGTCAGCAAAGGTCAGGAAGTTCGATTGAAATTGGTTCTCTCTGGTGAACTTTGCAACTCCTGGCTCTCCAGCAAGCAATGGATAAACTGGACCTGTGCTTTTATACCTCAGCACCATTTGTATGTTCTCTCAGATATGATTTTCATTTTTCTAAAAGACCTTGTGTATGATATTTTGGTTTGAATATTAAATTCAGGCTTAAAAAAAATAAAAAAGAAAGACATGCATGCTTTCCTTTTCCCTAAATAACTATTCACTGGTTTGAGCTAAACATTTTACCCTAACACTGTATTCCTCCTATCCCATTTAATAAGACTATTTATTTGGTATTTGTATAGTAACCCTTGAACCAATGAATGCTAAAACATTAAGTATCTTTTTACTTTAATCAATAATTTGCATTCTTTGGCATAAGATCTCATTGCACAGAATTTACATAATATCAAAATAAAATCTCTCTTACAATACCTTATTTCATGTTTAGGAAAAGTCCTGAAAACCTTAACAGTCATTCAGAACAGCTCAAGGAGAAAGAAAAGCAAGGGTTTTTCAGGGCAATTAAAAAGAAAAAGAAGAAATCTCAAACCGTAAGTATACTGTATTTCTAAAAGAAAATATGTTTATCGGGTTGGAATTACACCATTTTAATATGCTAGATTAGTAGAGTAGCTTTGTATTATTTGTGATACATGCCTGCATATATCTATTTGTTCTTTTATTTTCTCTCTCCACTATATGAAAGACAAATTCTTTTCCTGTTCAGGGTTTATTTTTCTGCCTTTTCAAATATTTCTTCACCTACTACTGTGCATCTTTGTTTTCATTCAGACCTTTTGAGAGCCAGTTTTGATGCAAGTTTTAAGCTGATGTTGCAGCAAATTCTTTTGCAGGATATGGTGATACCATTCCGAGAATAGCAAATGCATTATTCTGTGTCCTCAGAGCTTGAATAATTGCAGACACCCACTAGGAGGATATCAAACTGTTATAAATGAGAATTCTTTCTAGTATTTTTTATGATGGTGTCTTGATAACAGCCTTCGTCTTCTTGCTGCACCCCATGGCTGGAATAAGGGTGATATGTCTTAACCATTCTTAATGTTTCATGTTTTGTTGGGGAAGGGATTGTGGCTTTTGTTATTTGGTATAAGCCTTTGGTGTCTTTTATACATTTTTACATTTTCATCTAGTTTTTGTGAGGGCGAAAGAACTTTCTTTTATCGGAGAGCAGTGGTATATTAACATTTCACAAAGTTTATAATTAAAATCTCCCTAAGAACTGAAGTAACTTAAACATCATCTCATCGCATTCTCAGATGACAGCTCCGGAAACAGTAAAATATTTAAAATTTCATTTACATACAGTTTGTTTCACAAAATTTTAAAACTGCAGGTACTTTATCTTAAATTGTGGCTAGTACAAGTGTGGTCTGGCAGTTCTCAAACAGGCCACCAGAAGCAGCACTTCTGAACATTTCAATATTTTTTTTATTAAAATAGTAGTATGTTACTAAATCTTACGTGCAAAACAATTTCATAAATAAATGTCTGTCCTTCTCTGTTACCTGTTCTTTTCTGTATGCTTCATTCTTATATTTCATTTTCGTATGTAATGAGATCTGAGAATTCTACCCAATTATTTTTTTTAAACGGGCTTTTCACTAATATGTGACTTTATTGTTAACCTGTTAGTAAGAGTAATTCCTTATTTGATATTGGTATTGTGTGCGATGCTCTCAGTGTACAAATAAGAGGATAAATTTCAGATTTGATCTGGAATCTGAAAATCAAACTGTTTTATCTAGCAGAGGGATCATCCGTCATCTCTAACAGTAATGTATGCCCTGCTCTTCGGAGGAGCTTACTTTAATTCCCCACATTGTGGGGTTTGTTTTGTTTTAAGAACTTGATGCCATTTACATAGCAAGCTGCAATGTTTCTGTAAGTGTAACTGCAGTAACAGTTTTGAAGGTTCTCAGAAAGGAGTAAATCACGCTCAGTCCTTACAGTTAAATTGGCTTCAGAAGAAATTAATGGTACCACAGGGTAAAGGGGAGTAACTAAATCAAAATATCTCTTGTCCTAGAGGGAGGTGATATGACTCTGGGTGTTGGTGGAAAGCTGATCTGTTGAAGATTGGGGGAGAGGAGTGATTAGCAGGCTTTTTGTTGTTGTTGCTGTTTCTTTGAATGGTATGGAACATGTGCATGTGTGTGTCACAGCAGTCAAAAATGCACCTTGCCTTCCTGCTGGGCAGGTTTTAGAGCCCTGGCATCTACGTCTCCTTCTGAACTTGTTCATCCTGATGATACCTGTACCCAGTTCAAATGGAACCATTTGCATTACACAACTGAACAAAATGTCTAGATTATAACTCTGGGATTATTTGATATCAAAATGTCCATGAAAGGATAGCACACCTAAGGCCATTGGTTCCAGTGATGCATTTTAAAAAAAAAAAAAAAAAGTGTTCAATTTGCACTATTCCAGCCATTCAGATGGAGCGGCAAGGAACACTTTAAAAGCCCAGCTGATAGATGGTGTATCAACTACTTCCAGATTAAACTGTGTGAAGGAGATATAGACTGGGTTGTGCTGCATCTCAAAATCCCGCAGTTTCCAAAACATCTAAATCACAAGCACCTTGATCTATAGCTACCAAAACCATCACTTATTACAAGACAGGACAGAATTATACGTAATCCTTACTCCTGTTTCTTCTCAGTCTTAAGGAGAGGGATAGAGGGTGAGAGAGAGAGGTTTTGCATAAGGGAAAATTATGATGGCTAGTTAGAGCTAGTATCTTACAGGAAGATGAATAAATTAGTGAAATAAGTGACAAAATTCTTGCATCTTCAGCTAGAAACTTGCTGACATCAACTTGATTTTGGACCCAACCAGAGACTGAAAAATCTCTTCTCATTTCTACTTACAGCTATTTAACAGGACAGTATCTAGGGACAGACTGTACCCACCAATGTGTGCACAAGTGTCTGGTTCAGACACTGTTCTTTGTTCTTTTTCCTCTGTTAGATGAGGACATCTACCTAACAAACACTGGGAGGTTCATTAGGATCTTTCAGCACAAACAAAAATTATTACCTTCATTTCAGCACCAAATTTGACTTCAGTAGTGAAAGCTGTTAACAGCACTGTAATATTAGCTCTTCAACTACATGAGTAATGTTTTCTATGAATTCATATTAAAAATCTAACATACAGCTTGTGACGACCCATGTTTTTTTGAGGCTTAGAATTCTTACAGAGTCCTAAAAGTATGTAATTCCACTTACTTACTCTGACACAGACTTTCTGCAGCAAATAACAACCTAGACCGGAGAACTGTCACAATGCTGAGAAGCATGTCATAGAATTAGAGTTCGTTAAGAGGGTGATAGTATCACATCCGCTAGCTACTATTTACTTCTGATACTCTTTGGCAAGTCCCATTTTGCTGGTGATTGTCGTAAGAGTCATAAAAGGTATCTGAAATTGGATTGAAGACATCTTCTTAATAATGTCTTTCTCAAAATCTCTAACAGCCCAGAACTGATCCCAGTTCCTGACAGCTCCTCCTGCAGGGTCGTTCCCATTAATCATTCTCCCTAGAGTTCTCCAGGTCCAGTTCCTCATGGGACAATAATTGTTACTGCCTGCTACGGGAATTCTTTGCAATATTGGTTTTGCAGAGCTGTTCTTATCCATTCTCCTTTTCATCTTGTTTGGAGTCTTTTCGTAAAGCAGCAAAAGGTTTTGAGGATTGCTAGAGTCACAGTTTTTTCTGTCATCTCCCACCAAACAATTCGATATCCATGAGGGTTGTGCATAGCGTCAATAGGCACTATCTTCAGAGGAGCCCGAGTTTTGCAGATTTTGGCACATATTGCAAGCTATGGGTCTGAAGAAATCATCTGCTTTGGGAAAAACAGTTGCAGGTGAGCGTTTCTCCTAGTGCTGCTTTGATTCCTTTTTGATTTACCGAACTTCAAACAGGAAATTCTTCTGGCCATAAAGTTCCTAAACAAGCTATGCTAATTAGTGACTCCGTCTTTAACTTGGATGGAATTTAGAAAGCTACCCTTGCTTTTGGTAGTGCACCCATCGTTCTCTTTAGTTGCACAATCATTATATTGTATTCTAAGGTTTTCTTTCAATAGGCAAAATAGTGCTAATCACAGCACATGAGACCTGTGCATCTTCGTACCTGAGCAAGGGAGAAATAGTCCCATTCAAAATTTTAATACTTGACAACTCTGTTGTTTGTGCATCCATTGGTATGCTCTTTGGTTGTATTACAGAAATTAAAATAAAACAGTCAGTGCCCTTGCAGTTATACATGAAGTTGTTGAAAGCATATTTTTGTCATAACTGAAATAATTCGTCTTGGAGCCCTAGCTCTTTTCACAAGTTAAAAATAGAATACTGTTATTTCTTCTAGAGGTAGCTATCAACTGCTCATTCTGAAACCGATTGCTGTTATTGTTAGTGTGTCTTTGATATTTTATTTATATAAAAATAAGAAATGACATACTGCTTTAGGTCATTATCATAAGTAACAAATGATTGCCAGAATTACAGGATTTGATCCAAAGCTTAGTAAAGTCAACAAGACTTACCAGTTGTTTCCAAAAGGCTTTGAAACACACTCTGCATTCTAATGGCCGTGGGTATAAGAATAGGTGTACTGATCTCTTTTTACATGCTTTATATGCATTGAGTTTCTTCAGTTCGTTCCATATGCTTTTTTTCATTCAATCACTATTGTACTTTCCCAAAGCAAATTATAGGATTGATACCATAGATTGTTGGAATTAAAAAAAGAAAAAAGTTAAAAAATAATATAGTAAGGACAGATCTGTTAAATTGAAATACTATGCATTTAGTTTTTGTATCTTATATTGCAGACAGACTCAACCAACGGGGAGAATCCAAGCATCAAGAAATCCCTCTTTCCTCTTTTTAATTCAAAGAATAATTTAAAGCATAGTTCTTCTTTGAAAAAGCTTCCTGTAGTCACTCTACCCATGGTATTAATTTTTAAGTACAGTAGCTGTAAAATGCTCCAGTAAACTTGTTTTACTGACTACAGCAGCATGTTTTATTTTCATGGGATTACTTTCTCTTCATGCCAGTTAAGTATCTTGGGCCAGTTCGATAAATTTAAGTAAAATGGGCAGTTCTGTTGAAATAGATTGTACCTAAATTTTTTTTTTTAATATTTAATATACTGAAAATATAACATACACAGTTCCAGAATGAGCCCTGGGACTAAGACTAAAGGAGGAAAATAGTTATGAAATCATTTATGTTTAAAATTAAACTGTCTCATTCTGTTTCAGTCAGGAAAAAAATTAACCTGGTTTATTTTATAGCTATATTGGACATACACTTTTTATGCAAACTGCTCCTTTATATAAAAATTTAATTAACTAAATATTAACAACAGATTCTCTGCAAACAAAATTGTAGCTTGTGTCTCTGCTGTATTTTTGTTTGTCCTGATTGTTCATGATAAAAGAGAGCTTGCATTAAAATAGGTTAAATTTTAAGTGTCCTTTTTTTGCTTAGAATTCTTGAAATGAGATAAAATTCTACATATGAGTTTTAAATTATCCTTCTGCCATAAATTTTGTTGCATTTTCAGCTTGTTTGGGGGGGGGGAGGGAAGGTTGGGGATTTTTGCTTTAGTTTGGGATATTTGTGGAGGAAAGGAAAAGCTCTTGGTTTTGCGATGGCAATATCAGCCAGACATCAGTTTAGAGAGATTTTGATCCACTTCCCTCAGGAACAAATTTATAGAACTGATCCATGGTCTTAACTGCAGTATGGAATGCTTTCTAAATGAAGATGAGGCTCAACGATTTTTTTTTTTTTTGAAGCCTTGTTTAACCGCTCTCTCTTACAGCAAATAAGACTAACAGCATGCGAATGCTTTAAGGGCTAAGGGTATAGCAAATCTGCATGATATCCACAGCCACTTGCTCTTACTTGGGGAAAAATATTGAAAGGTCATTGCAATTCTGCTGCAGTAATGGGCTTCACTTGCATTCTGTAATTAACTGGGGGAAATGATTTACAGCTATTCTTAAGAATGTATTAGGAAACCAGTATTGAATATTTTGTTGCAGATGCCTAGCAGTGATGGTCAGGATCTCTTGGCATTACAGAAAGCCATTCATTCTTCTAATCACCAGAGCAGCAGGCAGAAGGATTGGCATCCTGACAAGATGACAGAAATCCAGCCTCATGTAAGTGGCATTATCAGTTCCCTGTATTTTAACGCCACTGAGGTATCTTTGTAAAAAATCATGTGCCCGCAGTCCTGCAGAATTCTTTGAAAATCTAGACATGAATGACAAGGAAAAGAAAAGAGACTAAATGTCCCTGTGTCAGGCTTTGAACCTTGCAAAATACTGGTTGTGGTTTTGTATTAGAGGCAAGCAACGTTTCGGTGCACGTCTATGGTACCTGTGCAGCGCTGTAGAAAAGCCCTCAAGTCAGCTTGCAAGGAATGGTGCATCCCGAGGGCGCGCTGCTACTTGATCCTTGATGGGGTCACCAGAGTATCGTGACCACGTTACGGTGCAGCTGTGCCTCAGCTGGCGCAGACTGCGGTTTAAGCAGGCTGTGTTATTGGAGCATAGCACTGCACCAAGGCAACTCAGTTTTCTCCGGTTCTCAAACTAGCTTGGGGGCAGGGTTTGGGAGGGAGCTCCAGTGCCGTGCTCTGTCATCGTTACAGCGTTGAAAACTGAAGCGGGTTCGTTGCAGCTGCAGTGTCTGGCGAAGCAAGATGCTCTGTGAGCTGTGGAATTTAATGAGTCTGTTTTCATACCGCTTTGTGTTCTCAGGCTTCCCCAGGCTCTTGCTACCCATTTCAGTAACCCCATGCCTCCTTTTCCCTTCAACCTGCTCACCAGTTAAAGAAGCCGTGAGGGACTAGAGCAGCTTATCACCCAGCTGCCAGCACACAAACCAGCAAACTGCTAAGTTCTGCCAGGCCTTATTTCAGTGCAGATGATTACTCAAGACTCTCTCTAACCCCTAAATGATGTTCACAAAATTTTTAGGACCTTTGTCTTTCTGATACCTGTGCCTTGTAAAATGTGGCTGAGGTTCTAAAGTTAATAGCAGGAGTAGTGACAGATGGGCAGCTAATGCAATTGTCTCTGCCTCCATTTTCGTAGGAAACAAGGTTAAAATAATTGATGGGAACGATTTTTTTTTCTGATGTAGAAAAGATTCCATGTTTTTGGGTAGCTAATAGATTGAATCATAATGAGAAGACGTTTTCTCAGGTGTGTAGTCATAGCTTGGAATGAAATATTCCAAATGAGTACAAATTAAAAGTGAAGAAGTCCTGTGAAGCTCAAGATGTTCAGTGGAGGATACAACAGTTTTGTTAGAGGGAGTCTGCTATGATGGAAGGCAGAAGGTCAAGCGCTTTTCCGTGTGTCTTTCAGAGCCAGCCATTAAAATCTCTTCGAAAGCTCTTGCACCTCTCCTCTTCTAATCACCCCGTCCCTGCCGAGCCTCGCTTCCAGCCCTTACCAAGTCAGCCGGCCAAAGCTTCTTTCTCTGAAGTGCGAATTCACCCCATGAGTCAAAGCTCCAGCAGCGGCAGCAGCAACGTGCGGCAAGAGCCTCCGCCGAAAAGCAGGCCGACGCTGCAGATACCGAGCCAGCTGGAGCCTTCCTGGCACGTCTCCCCGGTGAACAGGAGCGCAAGCGATGGGCCTCCCTACTCCGATCAGCTGCCTTCCAAGAGCGGACAGAACGGGCACACGTATAACCGAACAAACCGATCGCGAATGCCAAATCTGAATGATTTAAAAGAGACAGCCTTGTAATTGCACTCCAGAAAATAGGCCAGTTCAGGTGGAGATCAGCGTAGGGGAGCGGTGGTGGTTCTGGTGATGGTAAGACTGCATTTTCAGCTTTATAAAGGTGTGCAATATGTACATGTGGAGCTATGCCGTTCGGCACCACAGTGAGAGTCAGGGATTATACAGTAAACCAAGTTGAATTATGAATTACCAGTCATCAGAAATGTCGCTGGATGCCAGGCAGAGCGTGCCGGTCGGGGAGAAAACTGCATTGCTGTTTTCTCTCATTTACATTCCAGCTCAGTGCACGTCTCTGTCTGAAAGCTGGGAGACTTCTGGTATGTATTGGCACTTATAAGGGTGAAAACGTTCATGTCTAGACCTGTGCCCTTACTACATTTTTTGCTGCCTAGTTAAAACAGTGGGGTTTATGTGATAACAGTGTATCCCTGTTAAGGGTTTAAAGTTAAATTGTATGTCTTAAATTTGTTTTTTAAACTTCCATATTTGATAGGATTTGTAATATTTATTTATGATGACCTAATATCGTACTGTTATAATCATATCTTTTCTGTTATTATGTAAAGTTATTTTGAGCTGTTTGAAACATTGTGAAGCAGTGCAACAGCTACAGTAGTTTCTATAAAAAAACTAACAGTAACATTTATATATTGCATCAGGAGTATTTTATTCTATATATAAATATATATAAATGGAAAATAACTGTCTGTTTTTTAAATATACTCATTTAAAAGAAAAGTATTGTTATGACACTATCTGCCATATTTTTATACATTTGTGATATAAAGTGCAGTATTATACTTCTAATAAAAGGAAGTTGAATGTGGATATAAATGCGACTGTAACAGTATGAATCTTGCTCAGCTATGAGAGCCCAGTATTATAGGCATTACTGGTAACAAACAAAAGACAACATTCAATTCCAAGCTTTATTATGGGCTATTTTGTTGGAAGTATTGGCTAAATGTAAGAGACTGCCGAACTGTACAGTAATCTAAATGTGGTATGTTCTCCCCTGTGTCCTTAGCTTTCCTAGTACTATCAATGGGATTTCTGCATCTGCATCAAGAGCACAGAGCCCCAGTACCAAATTTCTGTTTCCTCTAAAGAGATAAAGTGCCCCGTGACTCCAAGCTAAAGCAGGTGCTCTCCCACTTAATAGCAGGGGTGAAAACCAAAGAAACATAGCATGAATTGCAAGTGAAATGCCAAACTTTGACACTTACGCATAGCATGGCACTGCAGATCATGGTATAAGCTTTTATGCATATGTGTATTTTACATCTCGTTTAGCAATCTATTAACTAATAAGATAAACACTGTATTTAAATTTAAACTACTCGTGCACTTTTTATTATATTTCAGGATGTATTTAAAGCTACAAAACTGATAGTTGGATATTGAGGGAGAAGGTTGCCGTGCAGCTTAGTTTCTCCTTAGGTCTTGCTATCTGAATATTCCCATACACAGTTCAGTTACCAGTCTCAGCAAAATACTAGCTCTTAGGTTCCAGTCTCCTGTACGACATTGTTAAAACTGCCTCTACGTTGGTGAACGTCAAGTGTAGCAAATACACAACCTGATTCCTCTGTTGCTACTGGTAAACTGAATCAAAGGTGAGCCAGTAGGAGTCAAAAGAGGTATGCCAGTCTAAACTTCGTGCAATAAGAGGAGAGTCAGGCCTGTAGTGTCAGAACAATACAATCTTTCCTTTCTAAACACCTTAGTTCAACTCCCTCATTACTCTGCAGCATAGTTCATTTTCTAAATGCTGTCCTCGTAAGACACTTGTACTTGCAAATACGTTGTCTTTTCCAAAAAGAGATTAACCTGAATGTAAATGCGATGATTTAGCCATAGACGTAGTTAACAGAAGCAGCCAGGCAGTAAGAGCTGAACTTCCTACTTGGATAACAATGCAAACTGGATGCGCTGTTCGGTACTTCTCGAGTCATACCAAAGTTCTAACAACAGCAAATTTGGCACCGCTACTCTAAGGGTATTTGTCTGAAAGTACAATGTGGACGGATGTTGCATCAGGTTTGTCCAGGGCAAAAAGTCAGTCTCCTAAATTTGAAAAATTACAAAATAAGAATTCTTTCTTTGTCAATTGCCTGCAAGAAATGTGCATGTGATTTTCTATAGATATATCTGATATATGATATCTAGATATATATGATATATGCTGTGTTGATATATCATATATATAGCATATATGAATACAGTAGACATGAAAGGGTATTCATCACTGGGCATCCAGGAAAGACATTGTGGTATTTACCCGTCATCGCTGTCAGAGTTTAGCAGCATAGTTTAGCAATCTCTTTTGGACTCACCAGTTGGTCACAGCCAGGTTAGTCCTGTTCTCTGCTTTGACGTGGGCTGATGCCGCTGAAATCCCTCACAAAAGCAGTGTGCGAGAGTGGGGCTCTAAGCAGTACGATTCGAATGTCTCCGTTCAGACTAGACTCTTCTATACTTTGTGGATATGTATCCTTTTGCCGCTGTGAGACTTTTAGCTTGCTGGTAAGAGCTTCGTGCTGGGGATGGTGATGCTGGGCTGTATGTGGCTGTTCTGATTTCTAGCAAGCGAAAATGTTTCCAAAAGATTTTTTTTTTTTCTCAGTACCCATTAAGTTCAATCAGAGTAATCTCTGACTGTACATATAGCTGTTTAAAGTAGTTAGCAAAGCTTCAAGGGTGACCCAGGGAATGTTCAAGTATTTGGTGGCCCATATTTACAGAAAGTTGTTTCTACTTCATGCTGCATTTTCTTCTCACATTCAACAAACCGTACTAGATTTCAGTTGAATACTAAATTGTGTTGCAAGTATGTAGTATTTTCTTCCTTCTGTTGGAAAGAACTTCCAGCAGTCCAGCCAGCTGGTGCTGGGATAACTTGTGTATTTTTAACCTGGTCTAACTTCCCAATATTTAGAATATTGCTAATGTAATTTTGTCAAGGCTTCCAAAGGAGTCTTCTTATAGTGACTGAGATTTGCTGGCTCGATAAAGGAGATGAGAATTACAGAGGAAACGACTTTCTAAGTGTGATCTTTCCTCTTCACTGGTCTGTGAGTCTTGTGCTACATGTTCTATAGATTTACTTAGTATAAAGTATCTTAGTTAAACTGCATTTTATTCTTTGGCAATCTGTTTTGTCTTATGGCATCATTAATTATGTGAATAGAAAAGAAATTGAGAAATGAATTATAGTAATTTTGCAGAACTCAAGCTGCCTAAACTTGTCTGTATGTTTTTACTATAGCTCTTGAGCTCTTTTTAACTGAAAAAGAAGCACCTTAAGCTCATCTTACCTGAAATTGTATATATGTTTAAGCTGTCCTTCTAAACTGCCATGTAAATGTATTAACCTAGAACAACATATTTTTTTTCAACAGACCTGACCACAGAGAACAGTCCCTTAGAGCTACCTAGCGCTTCTTGCTCCATTTATCGCAGTCCAAGATTCGTTGCTCCTCTGAGAGGTCGCCAGCACGGAGCACCAGGCAGAGTTCTTGGCAGGAAGTCAGCGATCCTGGATTTGGTCCCTTCTTCCTAAAACATTCCCTGTCCTGCAGGGCTTGGGACTGACACCAAGCTTTGATTTCTGATACCAAGTCAGACCCACCTAAACATGTGGGTCCTGACGCCACTCTAGTTACAGATACTCACTCTTTTAGCTCTATATTAAAGCAGGCTTCCAAATTCCAAGCTCGTGAGACTCCCTCAGGTGGTCCTGAGGCTTGTCGCCTTTCTCTCTGCTGACCAACTTGTTTCCAGGAGCAAAGCTGGAGTGATTCTTCAAGAAGCAGTGTCCTGTGATAGACTTTTGGCCGTTCCTTGCCATTGCAGTCAGGTCTCTTCATAGTTGAGTCTTACTAGTGTCGAAAGCTACACCCCAATCTTTTCTTTGCTCTTCAAAAGCTGCTGTAGCTATTAGCTGAGTAGACTCCTGTGTTCACCCAGAAAAAGCTATGACTTCTTAACAGTTCGGTGCAGCAGACCTCCTTTATAAGAAAGGGGGCACAGACGATACGGCTCTGAAAGTACTGTTACAATCTATTTAGCTAAGGCAAAACCCAGCCGCTTTTGAGGGGAACCATGCTCGAGAAGTGTTTGGGGTTTTTCTTCACGTTTCCATTTTTTCTTGTCTTGTAATGATGTGGTAGTGAGACGTGCTTCAAAAATACCTGCGTGTAATTAATTCTGTAGATGTCAAACACTGCCAGAGTAGAGCTGGGAGAATATTTGAATCCCAGTGACACACAGAGTATGAAAAGGATAGCCATATATAATATACCGCAAATTGTGGGGTGGCAATGAATGGGTTGGGGTTTTTTTTCCATTCCAGCTAGCATACGTAATGCATCTATTAATGGGGTTATATCATAAACCGTGCATCTAGGCTGTTGTTCACGTAAGTAGGCCCACCATTCGAAATAGGATAGGAGCGTGACAGAAGTTGATTGGAAAGGTGATGTGCCCTATTTAACCATTTTTAAATGACCTTCAAATCAGGACACTGTTTAAGAACAGGTGCCTTTCCCTACACAGCTGTCTCTCATGGTGTCATGATATCAACCATTCATTAACTGGGTTTGTAATGAATGAGGAGAAAAGCCATTTAACTTCTGGCCCTTGTTAAAAAGGGAGCTATCTGAGTAAATCCTTTTAATATACCACAGCTGGGAAGTTCTAGATGTTGGCTTCTTTTTCAAAGGGTCAAACAGCAGCAGCGCATCAATGCTCAGGCTCGTCAGGCAAGTGGAGGCTTGCGCACATCACTTGGTTCAGGTGTTGTACTGAAACGAGTTTTCTCATTTTGAAATCATGAAGCAAATTCCATGAAAATTAAGCAAAGAGATCTTTCAACTGGAAGAGAAAAGCTGTGGTAGGTCATCTGTTCTCTCAGTGGACTGTCTTAACAGCTACTGCATGAGACAGCATAGGTAAATCTGATAGATTAGGTCTGAATTTCACTTGCTCCAAGTTCTGCTTGGATGCTTATTTGTTATCTTGCGTACAGCCAATTGCTCGGTGCAAAAGTTGGCCTTTTTTGGCAAACTAAGTGGAAGAAGCATGAGAAGCGTGAGAGGACCTGCCCCGCTATGTTTGGATGCTTTCGTTCCCCCGAATCAGATTGCTCCTCAGGCTCTTTTAGAATGTAACTCAAAATATGCAGCCAGGCAAAAGCGACTCTTAAGACGCGGGCCAAGGGTCTGAATGTGGAATTTGCGACTTAGGCTAAGAGCGACTTTACACATCTCGTGTCTTCTCTGCAAGTCAATCTACCTCCTCTCTCTTGCAGAATGTGGTCGAGGTTTGGTTTGTTTGTTCTGAGCTTATTATTGACTCCAAATTTTGAAGAGACATATAAAAACATTCTTCCTCTAGGTACTGTTAGCAACCAAGTAATAAAATCTTGATGGGCCTTCATCTGATATACTTCTGAAACCTCCAAGCCATCTGAGCTCTCCCTCTAGAATCCCAATGCCATCCTTTGCACTGCTTTGCAGTCTTCCCTCGCCCTTCCCCTTGTGGTTCTCAAATATTGCAGTTGCCTTGTTCTTTGTTGTTTCTCTAGTGCAGATTATCAGGGAGTTAGAGGCCTTATCTACTACTCCACCCTGTTTGCTGTTTTATTCAAACAGCTATCCTTAGACTTGCTCAGGATTTTCTTCATTTTAATTTTCCATTTCATCTGGGTGAGATACCTTACCTCATTGTGCCCCCACCAAAACACACTGCCTACCAGGCACTTTGTTCCACCAGGTCTCTGTTTTCACAGGGCGTTGTTTCTCTGGATCCGTTCTGAGAAATGCAAGGTGGCATCTTCATTGTACAGGCGTAGAAATGCGTTGTGAAGTAACTGCTTTCGTAGAGCTTTCCCTTAGCAACTTTAAAGCATGTTCATAGCACAGGATGGAAGCCGCTATTCAAGTTTCCTATAGGATATGAACCTCTTGGTGTAAACTCTTGACATGTAAATCCAATGGCAGAGCTCTTAACTGTTTAGTAACAAAACTGTAAGTGTAGGTAACTGTCTCGACTTTCCTTTTCTTACTTTTTTTTTTTTTTGCTAGTGCACATCTTAGACTCGTACTACTGAAGGATATGTCTAATTGAAAGGAGTAACATCTATATATATCTGGTTTATAAGCTAAAATCTTCCATGAAACCGTAATTTTTTTGGAAATTCTATGCAGGCGTTTTAAAATCTGGTTAATCTGCTAAGGACTTCCAGGACTGCTTAGATCTCCACTGTGAAATGCTGAATTCTGAATTTGCGTCATTTGGGAGAAGGAAGAATGAGGTTTAGAAAAATGTGATCTTTTTTCACAACCTGCCAGTACAGGCTATTCCAAAAATAACCAGCTGGGGAGGTAGCTTTCAAAATTTCTAAATTTATGAAAAGGATTCCCCGATATTTTTAACAGTTACTCGAAATCTAAAGCGCACAAACTTTTAAATCTACCATGCTTTCTGTTGTGGAAGGGATGTGATGTGGTGTTAACCTTTTTAACCCTGGAATACAAATTGATTTTAAAATGTGTTGAATATTTAAGGATGACTTCATGCAAGTTAATAAACCATTTGTAAAGTGTTTGTATACAACCCTTTGTATCATGTTGTTGGTATACCTTACCAAATTTTTTTTGGGCATGTATTCCATTCTTAACTTCTGTACAATTTCTATTGTTGCTGTAAATATTCTAAAAGAGAAAAAAAAAATAATCCTGTGGTAACCTTAATTATCAGCATGGAAATGGTTAATTTTTACTGAGCACAATGTATTTTTGAATGGGCCTTC
This sequence comes from Grus americana, assembly GCF_028858705.1. Lineage (NCBI taxonomy): Eukaryota > Metazoa > Chordata > Aves > Gruiformes > Gruidae > Grus > Grus americana. The sequence continues at coordinate 133,834,850 of NC_072852.1, read as the reverse complement.
CAAAATATGTCTTTAATAAAAATGCAGATTTTGCACTAGAACACTGGCATTGCTCAATGGCTGATCTTATTTCCGACACATCTCCTCCCGAGTGCCTCCCCAGGCATCACCATGGCTCAGAGGAGCAGAACGGGCCAGAACCGGACCAGGACTCCTCTGCCCGACAGGTCGCTGCCAGGTCCCCGCTAACTCCCCATCTGAGAAGCCGACTTGTGTCTCTCCGCAAGCCTGGTGTTTCCCAGGAGCAGAGACAAAACAGCCCTGAAGCGCTTCGTTGCCCACCATTCCTGCAGTCTCGTTGTGGACATCGGGGGCGGTGCGGTTCTTCCTTTCAGGGCAAGAATCTCTGGTCTTCTATCTTTTGAACAGTATCAACCCACCAAACGCCACCCAGAAATTAAAAGGGCCTGAAAGAAGTTTCCAGCCCTTAAATTGTCTTTGCTGCAGAAGGGGATGGACCATTTGGGTAGCAAGTTGGCATTTCAGCATTGCCACACGTAAGCTGAGACTCTTCTAGGCAAACGTTCAGGTGTCAGCGATACAGTTTTTGATGGGTTTCTCTTTAATGTGTCCTGACCATCACTTCGTTATTGTGTGCAGCTTTAAAAAAACTTTAAATCACAGAATCACAGAGCAGTAGGGGTTGGAAGGGAGCTCTGGAGATCATCTAGTCCAACCCCCCTGCTGAAGCAGGATCACCCAGAGCAGGCTGCACAGGATCACGTCCAGGCAGGTTTTGAGTATCTCCAGAGAAGGGGACTCCACAGCCTCTCTGGGCAGCCTGTTCCAGTGCTCGGTCACCCTCACAGTGAAGAAGTTTTTCCTCATATTGAGATGGATCTTCCTGCGTTCCAGTTTGTGCCTGTTGCCCCTTGTCCTGTCACTGGGCACCACTGAGAAGAGTCTGGCTCCATCCTCTTGACACCCACCCTTGAGATATTTATAAGCGTTAAGATCCCCTCTCCATGTTCTCCAGGCTAAACAAACTGAGGAGCAGGGACCACTTTACCTTTGCCTCCCTTCTTTCCCTCTGCGCTCCAGCAGCAGACTTGCTGGAAGCCAGGACTTCCAGTCTGTTCAGATCCTTTCGGAACATCCAACTGGTGGGTTATGTCGCAGCCACAGCTGCTGTGAGACCAGGCTGCTGCCTGGTGCCTTCACTGAGCTGCGCCCGTCACTTCCCAAATGGGGAAACTGCTGGCCTGAGTTACTGGCTTCAACCTCCACCAGGACAAGTGGACCAGCATTTCACCAGTCCCAGCCAGAAAAGCATTTGAAACACATTTCCTTGAGGCGCCTGGCTCTCCGGAGGCTCGGGTTTCCTCTTTGCTCTTACTCTGTCAAGGATCTGGTCGTAGTGATGCCAGGCGCTTGGTGCCCTTTTCTGTACTCTCTACAGGGCTCCAGAAACGGGGTGGCTGCCGCCTTGAAGAGGAGCCCCGGTGTAGTCAGCATTGGTCCCCCGTGGGACAGAGAGCAGAGTGGGTGTTGGCATTTTTCTCTCACACCACAGTGAAGGGATAATTCCTGCATGCACCCATTAAAAGAAAGGGGCTGTTGACTTACAAATGGTGTGGCTGGTCTGGAGGCCTGGGGCAGTCTCTTACCATGTAGTTTAGATTGGGCAAGTTTGACTTTTCAGCACAGTTGCCTCACTTACTCCAAGATGCTGCATTTATGCAGAGGTGGAAGTCAAGTGCAATTCTAAAAGCATTTTAGGACCACTTAATTAAGCTTCTCAGCACCCTTCTTTTTAGGTAAGAGGCAGAGGTTAAGTGAATTTCCAAAGGTCGATTAGCAAGTGAGCTGCCTAGCTAAGATCAGAACAAAACCTCCAGCTTTGGCAGGAACCATTTTGACATTGTAGAGGAAAGCCAGAAGTAGGTCCCTTCTCCACGCAAGCCAGAGAGGTGAACTGCAGGCAAAGGACAGGGCGAGGCAAGAAGCAAATGAACTGTGAAATGCAGTGTATGCCAGTTAGTTCCACCTTATTTATCGCTGTACATTTCAATCTGGAAAAAGGGTCTAGTGACTTCTTTGAAGCTGGGAGGCTGGAAGAGTGATAGCACAGGTCCTTTCTACCTGGACAGCCTTTCCTCCCTCCAAGGTTTTATTAAATATCCTATATGTAGGATCTGTCATGTGAAGATACATAACTTAGTGTGGTGCCTTGGTGTATAATGGTGTGTGGTCCATCCATTCAGGCTGTGGATTAAGCTTGTGAGCTCTTCAAAATTGCGCAGGAACTCTTAGCCCTTGCCGCAGGGTACATTTCCAAAACCAGACAGCTTGCAAAACCCTGGACTGTCCATGGGAGCTCTTCAGAGGCCAGTCACAGCCACAGACTTTGGGTAGTCACACTCAAGCTTAACTGCTTTGGGGTGCTATAGATACTCATTGGTTGGTGCCCAGTCCGTCCTTTCATCCCTCCAACCCCAGCCCACCACTCCTCAGCCATGCAACAAAACAGCAGCACCAAGCCTCCTTCTCCTCCAGTCACCATCCACCAGGATGCAGAGCAGAGCTGCATGCTGCTTTTAGGGAAGGGAGAGCTGTGTGTTAACGTGATGGCAGCCGTGTCCAGGGCCTGGAAACGCTTCAGCTTTCAGTGTCCGTGTTAATAACACAAGAGCTATGACGGCTGGTGGAGAGCCCTTGTCTCCCTGTTGTATGTGCAGTGCCTCCGAGGAGGCTGTTACCACATGCTGCATGGAGGACTTGCCTCAAGCTCAGTGGACCTTCTCAGTAGAGCTTTCCTCAATTGATTATCATTAGAGAACCACACAGATTCACTACTTTCTTACTAAGAAAACGTGTTCCTAGACCCATTTGTAGATAGGCAAAACTCATATGGGGAGTGGGAGTGAAGCAAGGGAGTGATGGTGACAAAATAACAATCATCTCAGCAGGTGGGGCTTGGTCTTTTCTCCATCTCTGTAGACTTCATACTGTTCATATAGTAAAGCAGAAGCTTTCAGACTTGCCAGAGCATATTTTCCTGACAGTTATTATTTGTCTCTATATACAGGAATAAAACAAGGCAGAAACATCTGCCCTCACGAATTAATAAAATGTGACGAATTGCACAGGCATCCAAAGGCTTTTCTCATGTTTTTGGTCACATCTCATTTGGTTTTAGCCACATCTCATCTCCTGTCCTGCACACCGAGCATTCATCTCTCTCCCTGTAGGAGTAAGAAGGCACGAGAGGCAGATGGCCCGCCTCAGTGCCGTTGTCTTCATGCCTCTCCTCTCTCCACTGAGACAGTTCAGGTGCCGATACCACGACTCTTTGGGATGGATGCACGGATCGTTAAAAGATAGGAAAAAGGTCTCAGGTGCCTGCCAGGTTTCTGCTGCAGATGTGTGCGAAGCCAAACAGTAGCTGCTGTCCCAGAGCCCCCCACGGCCCACCCACATGGGAGCTGTGGGGGCCACAGTTCCCACCTGGGGTGTGCTGGGTGCCGGCTCCCAGGCAGAGGCAGGGACCTGAGATGTAGTGCCCGGGCAGTCACCTCGGGGAGATGGGTGCACCATCAGAGCCTCGACACGCCCCAAATTCCTCAGATGCTCAGCACCTGCTGGGGATCAGGCCATGGAGATCAAAGTATTTAATGACAGCAAGCCCCTGTTCCTGTGCCCAAATGCCCATGGGGAGTGAAGCGCCCTGGGCTCCCCAGGACACGTCAGTGCAAAACCAGAAAGGACATGGAGAGGATTTGGCCACCGGGTGCACAAGGCACTGATGCCTGTCCCAAAAACAACCACAGCAGCTCAGACCAGAGGGGACCTGAGACAAGGGGACATGAGGTGACTTGAAAGTGTGAGGTACAGGTGGGGCCCCTCGTGCTGGGGACCGGCCAGATCTGGCCCTGACCCTGTCTCAGGGATGGCAGAGATCGGCAGGAGGACCATGAGGAAAAGCAGGGTGAGACATCTGCCCCAGCACGAGTCCTTCCTGGCCCCGGTGGGGTAGCAGGGGCTGCCTGGGCTCGGGGCCAAATAATCAAGCACAGACCTGCCCTCCCCAAGAGAGTCCAAGCCCTGCCCTTGGACCCCATCTGCATTTACTCTGGCCTCCACAGCACCCTGTGACAACAATTTTCCCAATCTAACACCTAGGATGGGCCAGAAGCACCACATCTCACAGGATCAAAGCCGTGGCCATGAACCTTCCTGCCTTCCCCAATGTGTGCCCATAAACACCCGTCCGCTTTACACCAGCGGTTAGCTTTATCACCAGGCATGGTGTGAAGCAATCTTTTATTCAAGACAGCCCTGTAGGCTGGGCATTTACACCGCAGGCCCGCAGCCGCAGCAGGCGTCGGTGGGAAGGCGGCACAGCTGCAGGGGCGAACACCTACACACCTGCCCCAGGAGACGGCGCGGGGTGGGCAGGTGCTCAGCCGCACTTGCCCAGGCACTCGAGGAGCTCCATGCGGATGGCGATGCGCACGTGCCAGCCCAGCGGGATGAGGCGGATGTAGCGGGCCACGATGGGCGGCCGCAGCAGGTTCTGCACCGAGGACGAGCGGTCCGAGTTGCCATAGAAGACCTGGGGAGAGAGGTGTGGGTGGGCAGTTAGGGCACTGGAAATCCTGCCCCGTGAGTTTGGGGTGCCTGTGCAGAGCTGAGGAGAAGGAGGGTCCCTCTCCCCAATCCCCAAAATAAAAGGCTTGAAAAATATTAGGACACAGAAAATGTGTGTCACCGTGTCTGGGTTTTCTGAGTATGTCACTTTCCCCCCATTGTTCCTCCACTTCCTGTGGTTAGGCTAGACTTAATCTTGCCCTATTCTAGCTCATTCACCTTCCCGCAGCAAGGCACCATGTATTTGGAGTCAGGGTGGCTGATCACAACTGTTTGCAGTTCAGGAGCTGGGCTCCCAGACACACCAATATAGACAAAAAATGTATTTGAGGGCCCTTCCGCACCACTTGGCCACAATGCCACATTTCCTGTTGCCATGACCTATTTTTTGGGGAAACCTCAGCATCCCCTCAGGGCAGCCAGCACTTTAGCAAAGCCACCAGAGCCTCCCCTGCTGGGATGGGGCCTTTTGCACAGATGAACACTGCGGATTCCTGGGAGGCAGCAGCTGTGGGGTCCCCCAGCCCACCTGGGCTGCACAGGGACCACAGCCACCACTGCGGGGTCCCCCCAGTGCAACTTTTCACTTCAAATCAATCACTAAGAAGTGCAGCACGCAAACGGTTCAGTGCGTTGTGACTTAACTAGGTGCAGATTTTGTCTCAGGGGTTTTTCTGCACTGTCATCGTGCACTAGTCCTGGACTTAGAGCAAAAGAGGTTTTTATCATGGAGGTGCTGCTCCCCCTGTGATGCCAGCTAATGCCTCCATCCTGACCAGCTCAATCTGGACTCCACTATTGTCATTAGAAAACATAAAAAATGTATTTCATCCTTCTGTGGCTGGTCAGCGTGGCACTTGCTCTCAATGTTGGGAGGGACACCCCCCCTCAGTGCTGCCCCTCAATGTGGGGTGAACACCAGGTCCCATCCACTCTGCTGCTCCCACAGGACCCCTCTCTAGGGGCACCTCCCCACTGAGACCTGATGTTTTTGTGTCACCAAACCTGCCTCCCTGCCCCATCCCCAAGTGGCTGAAGCGCAAAGTTCACTGACCCGGTTGTTCCCAGTCTGGTCCTTGTAGTAAACCCAGTTGAGGTTTTCATCGGTGCGGTACTGCACACTGTACTTGGTCATCCACTCATCAGCGTCACAGCGCCCTTGCGTGAGGATCCCCGAGATCACCTTCACCTCCTTCAGGTCAATCTGCAGCCACTGCCCGTTGTCCTGGTACTTGGAGAGCCACGCGCACCTGGGGGGAACAGCACCGGCCCTGCTACATCCCCCACCGCTGCCCTCCCAGGGGCCCCTCCTGCCCCCACACTGCCAGGGGACCCCTGGCCTCCCACACTCACCCACCCATGGCACCCCTCAGGGAGGCATTTTTGGACTCACCCAAAGCCTTGGCCGTTGAGGCGGGCCTTGTTGGCCGTCCAGGAGGAGTACCAGCCCGTGTACTGCTCAGGGTTGGAGCAGCTTATCTGGTCAGGGGTGACAGCGCCGGACTCGAAGCCCAGAGGCTTGTGGTAGGGGCACTCTGCAGAACAAGGGAAAACCCATCCTACCTTAAGGCCACGAGTGGCTTTGTTTCCTGGTTGCATTTTCAGGCTTGTTGTCGACACACCCTGTGGTTTCACTGCTCCCTGTCCTCCCTGCCCAGGATGCTGGGGATGCTTTTAAACCTGGACCACAACCCCTGCAGTATTTGCTGCCCAGGGGCCAAGGGAGTCTTCATTTCTAATTTTTCTTTTGTCCAAATTTCTGACTCTTCTCTCTCTCTCAAACTTCTTGCACCTTGCTGCCTGCAGCATTTTGTGGAGGTGGTTTTATTCAGATGTTGCAGTCTGAATCTCCTTCTTGCAAGCACATGTCAGCCTCTACCTGGTCCTTGAGAAATGTCTGACATGACTTTTCTTGCTGGCTCTTATCTCCTTCTGCTCCTCCATTCACTGTCTTGATTTACGGCTGTGCCTGCACGGCAAAATTGCTGAGCCTGCCCTAATCATCCCTCCACAAGCAACCTGCACTCTTCTGCATTTTCTGCTATGAGGATTATCTTTGCATCTGGAGATGATCTTGTGGAAAATCTGTGGGTGCTCCAGTGCCAGCAAGGTGTAATGCCTGGCCCTGCCAAAGGCTCAGTTATCTGCCTGTGAGATTTTGCCTTCACATTTTCAGGCTACCAAACCTGACCCCACAGCTGTCTCCTGCAATAGTGAGAGGTTCAGCAAGACTCCTGATGGCTGCCAAAACCACTAGCGGCAGAAATACTCATTCATCATTAAAACTTTCCATGGTGGGTCACCGCGCAGTGCTCTGGAAGGCAAGCCTTTGGTGACACCACCATGCAGAGTGCTCCTTGGACCTAGTTGGGTTTTTTTGTTATGATCATTTTTTATGTGATAGATCACTATGTATCTAGATGCACATAAAGAAGGTATGACAAGTGTCACATGGGAATTGCCTGGGCACACATCTATATCATGGGCAGCATTTTCTAATTTTGCAGCCTGTGGAGCAGGTGTGGTGCCCCCAAGAGTAACTCTCTCACGCCTTCCAGTTTAGTGTATTTGTGTATTTTGTTTCGTGGGTTTCAGCGATAAAGGAGCAAGAGAAGCTCTGTGCAGCTTAACTCATGGGTAGGACGTTTCCTCGCCTTAGCTATGCCTGACCAACCAGCATGATGCCTCATGTTAAAAATGACCAACACATAGGGAGCATCAGCAGGCACCCAGGGCCCGGCATGACCATGGCCTCCACGGTACAACACCCCAGCACTGCGGCAGCATGGTCGATGTCTCATTAGCAAGCTCCACTAGGTCGATATCGTATATGTCAATATCTCATTAACATATCTTGCTCAGTTGGTATACCTCATTAACATGTTTTTCCCCATGAAAACACATAGCTGCCGTCCCACCTTCCTCCAGGCACGGAAACATCATCCTTTTCCACCGTATTAAAAACCCTTGCTCCCCTTGTACAAGAGGGAGGCCGGGCTGGGGTGGCCCCATGTGTTTACTATTCAGCAGGCTTATCTTGAACACCACGTAACTTTACTTTTAGCAACACTAATCCGCAGACCACACAACCATAATGTAATTAGCAGGTCACCTTCTGGCGTGGCCAGCTGCACCACGTGCAGGGACCGGCGAAACAGATGCCTGGTGCCTGCCCAGCCAAACTGGCTGAGCCATTTAACGCCGGTAACGCCAACCTGGAGAAAACTCATGCAGAAGTTGCGAGGCCAACTGCTGCCCTCCAGCCATGCCAGGGACAGCTCTGCAACACCTCAGCACGACTACCCTGCAAACCATCCGCAGGCAGCGGGAACGCTGGGCCACACCACCAGGGCTGGGCTGGGAGAGGAGACTGCAAAGTCCCCCTGCCTGGGGAGAGAGACAGCTGGGAGATACGGTGACAACATCCATTATTCAGGAGAACAGCTTTCATTAGTCAAGGAAGATGCCTTCATTACTCAGCTACATAATGCTAATGTGTGAGAGCACCTCTCACACCTAGCCTGGCCAGGAAATACAGAGCCGCTCCTCTCATATACGTGTCCCTCAGTCATGGATGGATCAACCAAACCTGCCGTGTCTCCTTTCCTTCCCTTCTGTTTTCTCTCAAGGGGCAATGGTTTTAAACTGAAAGAGAGTAGATTTAGACCGGACATAAGGAAGACATTTTTTACAATGAGGAGGTGAGCTACAGGAATAGGTTGCCCAGAGAAGTTGCAGATGCCCCATCATTGGGAGCGTTCAAGGTCAGGTTGAACAGGGGTTTGAGCAACTTGGTGTAGTGAAAGATGTCCTTGCCCATGGCAGGGGAGTTGGACTAGATGATCTTCAAATGTCCCTTCCAACCCAAACCATGCTGTGATTCTGTGATTACTTGGTGCAAGTGACAGGAGGGTAGTATGAGGCTGTAGCAAGGCTTTGAATGGAGAATTGTGCAGTGTTAAGGTTAAACAGCAAGAAAATATGCAGAAGGACTTCTCAAGGGATTGGTCAGGGATCTCTGCTGGGCCAACTGTGATTCAGTATTACCATAAGGCTCTGCAGTGCATGTGAGCTTGCCGATGCTGCTGCTCGCACATGATGCCAGGGCTGTGGGAAGCAGGGAGGTCCTACATGGCAACCTGGAGTGTGCAGTAATCTCCATTTGTTCAAAATATGCTTTACTGCAGCTCCATGCAAAGGGATACAGTTACAGATGGAGGATGTGCAGGTGCAGGGAGGCATCTTCCAAATGGAGAGAGACTCGGACAAGGATGCAAGGACTGCAGGGACCTGCCCATCACAGGTGGGCTTTATGATGATGCTGCGACAAAAAAGAATTGTGGTGGCCAACCCTCTGAAAGGAAGCAGTGAGCTCGGGCAGGGCCATGCCAGCTCAGTCTCAGTCATCTCTCAGTTTAGGGTAGTGCACCTGGGTTTCTTTCATAAGAGACTGGAGGAAACCCTCACCACAAGAGATACAAAGTGTTATTTCTGGAGCTCCTATAAGTGATTCTTCTGCATTGCAGGAGCCGTCTCCAGCAAATGCCTTCTTCCTTTTCATACCTGCCCCAGCAGGCAGCCCTGTGGAGATACCAGTTGCAGAAACTGGATGGACAAAGCCTGAGAAGCCGTGACCCTTTACTGGGGATGTCTGGGCCCACTCTGCCCTGGGGTGAGACACCAAACATGCATGGTAGATGAATCCTCTCCTTGTAGTTTCTCTGGGCAGGGAAGAAGCCTGTGGGCAATGCTCAAGCTGGGCAAGCCCCAGGTGGACATGGCCTCCACAAGAGAAGGGTGCATGGACGGTGAGCTTGGGGGAAGCAGATGGCCCAGTAAGGATGACTGGAAAGCCTCTGCACTTGTCAGCTGCCTCACGCCGTGGGAGGGAAACCTTCAGGTCCAACACAAGCATGGGATAGAAACACCCAGGGTTTTCCGCCTCTCATTTCTGTTTGCTTACACCTGCAAGCTTTGCCAGTGGTGTCATGTCTTCCTGTCAATACACATTTTTATTTGCTTTCTAGCCTGTCCTGGCTTCCACTCAGAGCTCTTCCTTGGTAACTCATTTAACCTTCTCCTCCTTCAGGACAGCCATGCCAAACACTGAGCACTGGGGTGACCGTTTCCCCCCTGTATCTCCCTTGGCGAACCTAGGGGCAGCAAAACACACTTCAAGTTGTTGCACAGCCTCTTGCAGAAGCTGGAAAGAGGTGGTTGCTGGTGGGCATGAGGCAGGTACCACTTTGGCACCCAGCCCCAGAGTGGGGGAACACCTCTGAACACCTATGCGACAGAAGCCTGAGCAAGAGTGCAGCTTCTGTGGGACACATGAGCTAGACCTGAGGATCACCTGGGCACTGATAAAGCCTTGCTGGGGTAACATGTCAGGGAAAATGTGGCAGTTGCAGACAATAATAAGGAAAGAGCTTGATCAGAAATCTATAAAACATTATCTGTAAGGAACAGCTGAAGGAGCTGGGCAGGGGCAGAAAACTTAAAGGAAACACAATTGTGGTCTTTTACTGTTTAAAAATATGCTGCAGAGAAAGAATAAACTGTTTTCCTTGATCTGTGCAGAGAGGAGATGTCACAGGCTAAACTGCAGCAACGGAAAATCAGCCTAGGTGGAACAAAAGGTTTCCTACAGCAAATGCAGCACACAGCGATAGCTGCCCCAGGCAGTTACTGGGAGCACCAGCGCCTGGGGCTGTAGGGACAGGGCAAGCAAGCACCCACTGACACCAGCCAGCCTGGGCCACCCTGGGTGACCTCCCGAGGCCCAGGCACGGCCCTCGCTGCTGCTGCCCCTCTGCCTGACAGTGCAGGGTCACCCTACACCTCCCACTGGTGCAGCTCCTCCAGCCCCACTGGCACCTGGGTTTGGAACAAGTACCACCATTAGGTGCCACCTCTGCAATGCAAGGTGAACAGGGGAAGCTGCTGAAGACCACCAGACAAACATGGCTAAAAGCACACTGGCCCATTACCTGGCATGCACTCCAAGCTGTTAGTCCCACTGGACCACACCGAGTTAGGACCTCCTTGGCAGTCACATTTGCAAGCCTTGCTGTGCCACAGCTCCAGTCTCTCATCCTAAAGGGAAGGTAAAAACCCAATAATAAATCAATATAGTCATCAACAATAGTGACACGAGGCTAAATCTGTGTCCCAGGTTGCTGTGCTTTCTCTGAACCCCTGCCTTTAGGCCAGCCCAGCATGAAATGTGGGATGACTTCCCCTTGGATTCAAAGGTCAGAGCACATGCCTGGGCTTGGAGGCCCAGGTGCCCTCCATCCTTCTGCCCCAAGGCACCAGAACTGGGCAGTGCCTGGCCACCGGCATTTACCTGTCAGCCAAATGAGCTGGAGAGACTTACCTCTCCTGGGGAGAGGGCCAGCACAGCTGGGGCACCGAGCATGGAGGGAAGAAGAGAGAGAGAGATCAGAAACAAAGATGCTGCAAGCAAACATCAGGAAATGCAATGAACATTTACTCCTGAGCTGGGGACAGATAAATCTACAGCGTTTTCCCAAGCTGATCACCACAGGAAAGCAAGAGGACGTGGGCAGGAATGGGGCACTGCGTGTGCCCATGCCAGTGCTACTTCCCCACTGCATTTTCTTTTCCATACCTTTGGCATCTCCTCTTTCTGATCAGATACATCTGAAACATCCTGAGGAGAAACTTATGCTGGCCCCCTCTGCCTCTGCTCATTTCACTCCTATCCCTTTTTGCCGTCTTCCTGCCCCACAGTTTCCCTTTCCCATTTTGCCCTTAAAACATGAGCTGGTGAACCCCCAGGGTGAAATCCCAGCCTGGCACCACCTCAAATCCCTGGTGCCTTTGGAGGAGATGGGACATCCTGCGAGGTGCCTGGCCTGTGATCACTCTGGACAAGATGGAGGAAAACGAAATGTAAATAGGTCTTCCCAATCCATCTTACATACGAGACTCTTTTTTTTTTTTTGTCTTTCTTAGAGAAAACCAGTAGTTGTGGCCGTAGAGGAACAGCCACTGTTTTTGTAACATCTGACCTGGTTTATCTCCTGCCTGTCACTGAGCAACGGCTTTTTTATGAGCCCTTTCAGCAAGGAAAGGGCTCTCCTGCTTCCCTGTGAAGTCCAAAGCAGACTATGTTAATAGCATTTGGACTGACAGAATAGTGCCCAGAAAACTATGAAAATGAAATAATTAAAAAAAAAAAATCCTGTGACTGATGCACAAGCCAAATGTCAAACATCATGTTTCCAATACCGGTAGGGAATCTGTAAGCTGCCAAGGACCAAGCGATCGAGCAGGTAAAAACTTGTGTACAGGAGCTATGTGAAACCTGCCATCTCCAAACACAGGTTTTGCGAATAGGAAAAGAGGATCTTTTCACCAAATGAATTAGACTCTGAATTATTCACTGAAATCTAGTTATGATTTATTCATTCATACACTGTCACTTTGCTGAGCCTAGGAAGCTCCAACTAATGCTGGGAATTTACATCTTGCATTTCTATAGCAAGTTTCATCTCAAAAGACTCACAAACACTGTGCAATTATAATCAGCTGAAATATAAACTATATACAAAGCTCTGTTTATTACTGAAATGCAACTGCTCCTTGTGTGTGACACTGAGCCTGAATGTATCAAGAGACTGAAAGAAAGACCCCAACGAAGAACAAATTGGTAAAGAAATTTTAATAAAAATTCCTTTCTTCAATGCAGAGATGGTCTCCTTTTCTTCAGTGTCCCAGGGCAGCATTTCTAGTTTGGAACTTACTGCATTAACTCAAGGCATCAGCCCTGGCAGAAGAAGTAAATGTCAGTCTACAATAAAACAACATGGCATTCAGTCAGGCCTAGGAGGGAGGCAGGGGGGCACCCAGACCCCATTGAGTTCAGCAGGAAAACGTGGGTGCACGTTTCTGGCCCTGGCCTCTTGGAAAGCGTAGGCTGGGGGCCACATGCAACACCGTGCTTCACCCTTCCCAGCACAGATGTTACCCAGCCAAGCCCCGTGACTCCACTGTGCAACAAGAAGACCAAGGCAGAGGTGCAAGCCCAAGGCCACACAGTGCATTGCCACCTCGGTGCTGTGCCACACGGGGCAAAGCAGCGTGACTTAAACCAGCCTGAGGGTGGTTTAAGTTAACGCTGCCTGTTCTCAGATCAATACGATACAAACCAGGACTTTATCACCTATCAAAACAGCACCATCTTTGCCAATAAAAGCAATGTGGCGTGTCTCCTGCCTGCTTGATGGTCTGTTTGATGCCAATGCTGGAGCGGCACTGGCACTGGGGACATGGGAGCTGGGCCAGCAGGTGCCTCTCCTGCCCCTCCAGCCCATGCTACAGTGGCCTTTCCCAGCAGGACAGGCACCCTGCTCCAGGAGCACCAGCTCCCAGACTTGGAGAGACAGGGAATTAGGCATAATTAAAAAAATAATTTAAAAAAAATCAAAAAGACTTGATTCCTACCTCAGTTCTCCAAACCATCCATGGAATTAATAGAAGCAGTTTGGGGGGAGGTTAAAAACATCTACCTCTTGTTATCTGGAGAGAGTTTCACCCTTGAGAAAAGTTCTTTGCTATGTAAATCAATTCTTCCACCTGAAGGGGAAGACATGTTCCACCTTGGGATTTGGGAGCCTGGCTCCCCAGCCAGCACAGCCCACCATGTGTCCCCACCTCTCAGGTCTGAGCTCACAGGGCTGCAGCCTCGGCTCCTCCAGTCTGCAGCCATTCAAGTTTCATTTAGAGATGTGTGCTCGCTATGTGTTTCTTAACCTCTTTATTTTCACCTTTAGAAGACTGATTTTTGTGGAAAACCTTCTGTGGGTCGTTTCGTGCTTTCCTCCCAGCGGTTAAATGCACTTTTGCCTGGCAATGACCTGACGAGTAAGCGGAGCCACACGGAGGTGAAAGCAAAGGTGCCCACACGTCTCTGCATAAAGACTTGCCTTGGCTCCCCTGGGACTTTAGGGGCTACAGAGAAAATCTGGTAAACAAACTAGCAAATGAATATATTTTGTATAGGAACAAAATATTTCTATTTTCTCTTCCAGTGCATACCAGCAGCCCACTTAGATGTGTGTCAGGTACACTTGCCCAGCATGAGGAAGACTCCATTGTGGTGAAGCCTACTCTTGTGCACCTGCGGTGGGGAAAGGGGATGTGAAATACCAGGCTGATGTAGGGGTATTGCTTTGGATCCATGCTGAACCCTTCAGCAGGCCTCCGGAGTCCCTGTCTGGGTATTTGCGAGCCAAGATCAAAATTGGGCATCTCATTGACACACGCAGCTGGAAACCCAAGCGCTGTGAGTGAAACAACAGAAAAAAAGGAATAGTTTTCAGGTGGGTGGATGTACGGTAGCAACCACCAGGAATAAACCATCCTACCCTGGCCACTCCAGTGTTGCTTGGATGGCTGCACCCGGCCGGTGATGCCTGCTCCTGAGCTACAAGAGCAGCTTTAAGGCTTGTCAGCCAGGAGATATTACTGCAAATCAAGCAAGGGTGTGGATTTCAAGCACAAAACCCCTTTTTTCAATGCAATGTGTTATTACATCAGCCCTGCAACACACAGTGGTGCCAGGGCAGGGGTGCCGGTGTGCCGCCCCTCTGGCTGTCCCTGGTGAGCTGAGGGTCTCCACCCTCGCTGATTTAAACATCTCAAATAGGAGGTCAACTTTGCCTTTTTGAGCTAAAAGAGGTTAACTGCTAAGGGCTTGCTCCTTTGAGCAGCTTGGCCATCCGACAGCCGGCAGCCGCAGCCGGCGGCACAGGGGAGCCGCAGGCTTGGCTTGGGGTAAGCACGGCAGCGGATGGGCCAAAAGTCCCGCCTGGGCAGTGCAGCCTGATAACCCCTGGCTTCGGGAGAGGAAAGGAGAGGAAAAGATGCCCTTGCCTGCAGTCGGCCGGAAAAAGTAGTAATTGATATATTGGTGTGTTTACAGCTGTGACGGGCCCTGTCCTACAAAGGAAATGAAGAGGAAAGTTGGCTGCCAATAGTCTAAAAATGTGATGGCCAGCATGCTTTTATAGCGAGTGTGTTTGCCTTCAAGGAAGGTTACAAAGATAATTGGTAATTGTAGGTCAGACAGAACGAATTGCTGCAATTCGTGCGAGAGTCATAAGTCCTGCACGGCCACCGGGGGCTGTTGTGTTAAAAGTACAGGACTGAAAAAAACCCAAAACATTGAAAAGGAAAGAGCCCTATTTACAGCCCCCGCAGCGCCCCAGGACATTCAGCAAACCATCAGTTCAGTGAAATAAATTATTATCTGTGCGTGTTTGTGAGAGGCAGGGAGATACAGCATGCGCCTTTCCTGTCCCTCCATCCTGCCCTGCAGCGTGGCGCATCCAACGCACTGCCATGCACAAATGCCACCCCTTAGCACAGGATTTGGGGACCGGGGCTTGGGCAAGCAGCAGGGGATGATTTTGTGCCAGAGCACCCATCCCGCTGGGGCTGGGCTGGAGCACGGTCCCACTTGGCACCCACTGCTGAGCAGGACGGAGGGGACAGAAACCCCAGGGACTGTCCCAGGCTTGGGGGACAAGGAAGAGAGCTGGCAGAGGCAGTCCTGGGATGCCAGGATGGGGAGGACATGGGTTTCCCGAGGTGGAGGTGGGATAAAGCAGCAGCCACAACTTCGGCTACCTGGGGAAAGGAAGGGGCAAGCGGTAGCAAGGAGGTTCAGCTTCTGGCATTTTAATGACAGGAACAGGTAACTGCATGTCTCAGAAAGTTTGTGATTATTAAGAACATGGTTAAACAAGAGAAAGAAAGGAGGAAGGTAAGTGTGGGCAGAAGTAACATCGTCAAAGGCTGAGCACATTTCGATAAGGTCGACTCTAAAAAATCATATTGAATACCCTGACTGTAGAGCCCCAACAGCAAGCCAGCTTTCTTTAGTGTGGCTAGAATTAATGACAGATGTACAACCATGTGAAAGCACATTATAAAATAAAACAGAGAACTAAAATACAACACAGAATAAATGTCATTCACTCAATTTACCAGAATAAGTTCACATAAATCTGGTCATTGCAAGCAAAGTATGTGGAAAATGTTAATAATTTTGTTTATTATGATTTAAGTGGTCTAGAAGCTTCAGCTGGAAAATAGTTAATTTTGCCTGTCATCTCTGCAAGCAACATCTCAGTTTAACATAGCTCAGAGAGATGAGCAAAATTATTTTCTCTCCGCTTCTTCCAGTGGAGAGCACTCCCTCCATGATTTCCTGGCGTGGTGGCTCCTGGTGCATAGCTAGTCACCTGCTTCCCTTCTGCACATGTGGGCCATGGGGCAAGGGAAAGGACAGCAGCTTTAAAACCAGAAAAATGTGACTGGAGCCCCAGAAAAGCTGTCACAGAAATGTAAGACGTGACTGGAATGAATGGCACCAGTTTCATCACGTTTTCTGAAAGGCACACCATTGCAAGTCCCTGTTTTCCTTGAGCATCACATTAGAGAACACCAGGAAGCAGAGTTAGGTAAGGCAGTCTGTAAGCAACACAGAGGGTTGAGACACTGAAAAAAGCATTGCAGTACCTCTGTGCCCGTTGGGTGCTAGTTTCTGGGTTGCTATATTATTAACTTAGGCTATTTTTACATCTCAGCCCTGGAAATCGTGCCAGGCGAGCGAGGTGACTCACATCAGGCTGCACCAGCCTTGGTAGCAAGGTGCTTTTGGGGAAGCTGCCACATCCCAGGCCACCATTGCACGTGGCATTTTCCCCATCTCTCCTTGCCCCTGTGGCAGTGGCGATGGCCTCAGGGACCCCTGCTGCAGCTGTGGCCGGTCCCCAGGTCCCCTTGGCAGGCAGAGCCCCCTCACCCAGGGGCTTTGTGATTGCTTTTGCTGGTTTTCCCCCAGGGCTTTTTCCGTGGCCACGCTAAGCAGACCGTTGGACCGTGTCATGAAAACAGTGCCTTTATTTCTAAAGAGTGCAGGCTTTAAATGGTCCTTGGGAGCTCTGCTGACTGGCCGAGACTCCCAGGGCATATGCAGATCTGTGTCCACTGAAAGATTTTGGGAGCCGGGCTGGCCTGGTGAAAGCAGGGTGTTATCCAGGGGTTCTCACCACCTAAAGCCGTACTGGGGCAAATGCTCGCTCTGTTTCCCCTGTAGTGATATTCTGGCCCGGGCACCCCCCAGGAGGGCACCACCGCCCCAGCACACATCAGCCTGCAAGGACTCATCTCTGCTCATCACTGCCGGGCAGGGTCAGAGCCAGCGGCTGAAGGCAAGAGGACCAGCACCGGCATCAGCCTGCGGAGGGGAGAAGCGCTCCTATTTGTGAAGGGTCTGGAGCACAAGTCTTACGAGGAGTGGCTGAGGGAACTGGGGTTGTTTAGTCTGGAGAAGAGGAGGCTGGGGGAGACCTTATCACTCTCTACAACCACCTGAAAGGAGGTTGTGGTGAGGTGGGTGTTGGTCTCTTCTCCCAAGTAACTAGTGAAAGAACAAGAGGGAACAGCCTCAAATTGCTCCAGGGGAGGTTTAGATTGGATATTAGGAAAAATTTCTTCACTGAAAGGGTGGTCAGACATTGGAACAGGCTCCTCAGAGATGTGGTGGAGTCACCGTCCCTGGAGGCGTTCAAAAAGCGTGTAGACGTGGCACTTCGGGACATGGTCTAGTAGACATGTTGGTGTTGGGTTGATGGTTGGACTTGATGATCCTAGAGGTCTTTTTCAACCTTAAAGATTCTATGATTCTATGATTCGACTTCATGTTAAGCTCCTCTCTTGTACTTTAACATGGCTGCTGTTTTCCTCATTCCTTTTGTGGGGATTTCTCATGGGTTTTGTTTTGATTTTTCACTTAATTTTTTTATTTAAATGATTTGTATTTGGTTTCCATTTTCATTCATTGGTATTGTGTCTCATTTAATATTTACTGTTATTTATCTGAAAGTGATAAAAAAATATTTAAATAACGGCAATTATACCTATTTAATTCATATTGATTTCTCTTTTATGCCTACTGTCTCCATAATGTTTCTACAATTTTTTTTGGTGAAAATATTTGAAAAAATGTAAATAATTTCAAAAAAAAAAAAAAATCAACTTTTTCTCCTTTTCTTCTTAAGAGACGTATAATGTTCTCTTTTTCCAAAGTGTTTCTTTGAAAATTTTTGGCAATTTCTGATCTTATTGACATGTTTGTTCCTTCCTGCTTAGAGCTATGCAGAACTATGCCTGCATAGTAATTTCATTAGATGTATTGATTACGCCAAAGGGCGGCACTAAAGATGTCATTTACTGTGATCCAAAGGTGGGTTTGGGCCTTTGATTTTGGGTTGTGGTTTGGTTTTTTTTCAAAGCTGCAAAAAACAGAGAGGGAAAGAAAAGAAAACCACTCTTAAACTGCTGAGATGTGCTTATTCTCCGACGTCTAGTGAGCATGGATGGTGTAATGCGGTGCAGGCATGTCACATTCAATGTGCTAAAAGCATATTCATGTCAATCCGGGGCACGGGGTGCTTCCCCTCACCATATGGAGGGGGCCCGGCAGCCGCGGCTGCTCTCGTTGCAGGAGCCTGCCTGCTGCACCATATGCTACTGCAGTGGTGTCCCCGGCAAACACGAGCCCAGCAAAGGCGCAGGTGCTGGGAGTGCTCCTCTAAGCCACTTGCTCTGTCGGAGAAAATAAGCTAAAGAGCTTATCACGGCATCAGTGCACATGGCTTGGAAGACTGACCTAGCAGCAACTTCTCTGTGGTGGGAGAGGCAGGAGTATGAGGGGGATGTGGGGAAAGGGTCGCTGCTCACTCTTTATCCAGAAGAGGATGCTTGGACCATGGAGCAGAGAAAAACAGTAAACTAAGAAAACCAGTAAAATAAGAAAATAAATGAAATACTGAAGGAGTGATGCCTGGAAAGTGATCCTGCAAGTAATTTTTCACTGCAAGCTCTCTGAAAATACCCTGATGTGTGGGTGTCTATTAAAAGCAAGCTGCGTCTGGGATTCAGAGCAAGGTATGAACTCATTCCAAGGACTAATTGCAGTTATGCCACCCATCGGGAAAAAAATGCTGGAGTCTGGGTAAAAACAGCCTTCCAAGAAACTCAGGCACCAGTAGCCTTGCCATGTGAAACAAAGGAGAGTGAAGAGGTAAGGTACGAGGAGAACGCACAAATATTTGCTGGAAGATTAAAAGGAAGACCTATGAATTAGACAGAGTGGGGTACAGCCAAGCATAACAGGGTAAAATGAGGGCATGGCTAGTTGAGGAACACTTTCCTACCCATGAAATTTGGGAGACCAAAATATTAAATAGAAATAGAGAAGGATAGAAAAAATAGACAAAAAACTCCACTGAGGATTCAACATCCATGGGGGAAAAGCTGGACTGTCTGATAAATCTGTCCCACACTCTGATAAATCATACTCAATTCACACGTTAATATTGCTAGATACTGCCCAGCACTTAGCAAGAGCAACCTCAGCATTGTTTAAGATAATAGCAGCATTGCCATTGGCTTTGATGAAGCCAAAAGTTCAAACACAACCCAGAAAATTATCTCCTCCTTCTGCAGCTGGGTTAATTAAAAAGGAAGAAGACTGTGACCCTGAATTTTCTAGCTGCTTCCAGCTCCTGCTTACCTGCTATCATTGCTACTTTTCTGAAAAGTAAATTTGAGAAAGCTTCAAAATCAATAAATACTTTTCCCATTCTCTTGACTTATGATTGCTTTTTGTTCTTAAAGTGCCTTTGGAAGTCTTTTCCAGGCCAAACTACCTGAAAGAGCCTTTTAAAAAAGGCAGATCTCCATCATCAATGTCCTGCTGCTAGAGAAAATGATCGGGTTTTGATTAATCAAGAGTTTTGATTAATGAAGGACCAGTCTTTCATATTATACTGTACCTCATTTTTCAAATCAGCATTATTATTTACTCACTGGCTCGGCTGCACTACAATTTTCTTTGCAAATTCATATTTTGACAAATTATATGGCAATTTTTTTACACTGCAATTATTTTGTGAAACAGAGTTTTACTACTGAATATTCATAGAGCTGTAAGAACGCTGCTCACTCATGTACATAAATTACACATCTCCTCCACAATTTCGCCTTTCCCTGAATTATTATGCTTCCATGAGAATATAGAGAAGAGCTTGCTCTATACCCCACAGCCCCTGCCAGAATAAAGAAGTGTCGATGAAACAAGAAATACAAAGAGGGACATCTGAAAGTGCCTCTCAGGAGGCAAAATGCATACCTTTGTACCAGAAAAGAAGAGACAGCAGGACGCTTCCCATCTTGAACCGCATCTTTTCCTTCCTCTTTTGGGAATAGCTCCTTAGTGTGCTGCTTGGCTTGCTGGGAAGGCATGAGATTAACTTAAGCATTGCCTAAGCACCTTACTCTCCTCCATTCTCGTGATTTTATCAAGCACCATCAAGCCAACCACACAATTACTACTGTCAAACTGCATCCTAGAGGATGTGTCATGTGTAACAGTTTTTAAAAGGTAAAAAGTACTGAGGTACTGACACACTGAGTGTGAATCTGATTGTGTACGCAGACATCTGTCCAAATAAACAAGGATATACCTACCTAGAAACCACATATACCCTCCATAGAAATGCAGATGCCTAATGCTTATAAAATATATGTAGTATATATTATATATTGTATGTACTATGTATTCGTTATCTTCCACCCCAACTATTTACCTCTATGCTATCAATGCCTTCCCTAATAATAGCTGTGTGCAAAAATCTGCCCTGGCCTTCCTGCTCTTTCAGTCACCTAATTGCAAGGGGCTGAAAACTGCAATTAGTAGATCAAACAGAAATAGGACATTTCAGTTGTTTACTTGCTAAGCTGTAAAAATCTCAAACCAAAAAAGTCAGCCTCCCTTTGTTAACAGCTCTACCTATACTATCCTCTCAACCAGTTTACATCAGAGTTACACATTTGATTTTAAAATGACTGAAAGATTCAAGACAACAGACTGCTAGTGATTCCAGTGGATTTTGCACCCGTTCCTCCAATCTCTGCTAATTATGTGCAATTAGCAGTGAATTTTTAGTGGAGGTTTTTGAAAGCAATTGCTTCAGAAGCAGCTTTCTTTGTTTCAAAAGATCCTGGACTGTATGCACAGGGAATAGATGAAAGTGCTGCATAGATCACATGGGCTGCTGTTGAATTAAACTAGACCTGTCTCTGGATTTCTGGTCTACATCCATTCAAAAAATGCTGCACAAACAAGGATGCCGACTTTTAGGAAACAGTCCCCTGGGCAGGATTCATCTCACCTGCCTTCGGATACCCACAAATGTGGAATGCCCCGTAAATGGGACGTCAGGTACGTTATCCCTCTGCAGTTGCACCTCCAGCACAAATGCATCCCGGCCTCACCAGGGCGTGTGACATGGATGGGACAAGTCTCCTGCCAAGGGGCAGCCTCGAGCAGTTTAACCTCCTCAACCCAACACGTTTCCCACTTTAACCCACCCTCAGGGAGAGGGTGGGTTATGGCAGGCAGACCCCTGCACAGACATGGCCACCCTGCTTCATGGACCTGGGCCAACTCACCCAAAACACTGGGGAGCATCAGTGCATGGCAGGGCCAGCAAGCAGGGCGGCTCACCCCAGGCACCAGGAAGAGGGTCATTTTACTAAGGGCAGGGGGCTGCTCCTGATTTTTTCTCAGAGGCCTCACGCTCATATGTGGCACCCCTCTCGGGGCAGTGAGACCCACCAGAAGGTCCAGCCAGGGAGTGACCAAATGTGAGCCTCACTGAGGGTACCAGGGCAGCCTCTGGGCATCTGCCACGGTGCAGCATCTTGCTCCAGGCTCTACACAGTATCTGGGCTAGGCTTTCTCTCTCCCTCTCTTTGCTGTCCAGTCTAAAACAGGCTGCCACAGAGATTTCCAGAGCTGCTGAAGACACTTGGATATCTATTCCCTCTCTACAGTGATGAGCACTTGGTATCTAAATCCCATGGGCTTGAAAATCCCAGCTTAAAAATCCCTAAATACCTTCATCCACATATCTCTTGGAAGACCAGGGCTTCAGCCTCTCGCCTTATGGTCTCATAAGCTCAGGTCACCGGGAGGTAGAGCTGCCCAGCCAGAGACAAATCATCTACTGTATTTTTAAAAAGCAAAACCAGATCCTCTCCCATCACACCAAGCAATTTAAAATCAACTTGGTTTATGGTCAACTCCACCCTTCAAATAGGTCTTGATTTTGTGTAAGAAATGCAATAGCTCGGGGATCATGTCCAGAAATAGCACAGCTTATCAAAGAACACTTCATCTAAAGGGACACTCTCAAGACTGGTGGCTCCCCAGTTATAAAATACCCTCCCCACAGAAAAGAGGGCAGCCTTTGTTTAAAAATGTGTCTGTAGCATTCAAAAAATCAAATTGGTTCACATGAAGAGTAGAAGAGCCTTAAAATTAAAGTCTCTGTATAAATACTATGCAGTTCAAACGCTCTGTGTCTAATGGTGTTGATGGTCCTTCATTTTAATAACTGTAAACAGCAAAACTGTGTTGCCACTGCAAACCACATTGCTAAATGAATCACGTAGTTAATTCCTAACAAGCATACAAATACTTTCAGGTACAAAAGACAGAAAACATTGTAAAGCCAGTACACAATACAGCACCAGCAAGGGCTACATTCGCCCTTTATAAAAAATAAAAAAGGATAAAAATTAGCCTGGCATTGATTATGGAACAAAACTGTGGGTGGTACAAGCAGTCCAAAGTAGGACAATTTGGTGACATCCACAGAGGGGCAGGAACTGCCTGGGCAGGTTCACTCTTTTGGACACACCTTCTCCAGGTCCAGCTTGTGTCACATATGCCTTAAGACATTTTGGTATGTTTTCGCGGCCCTCAGATATCTTGGTGTGTTTTCTTCTCCCAGATTGTGGGAAATAACACAAAGGCCACCCTGCACCATTGGGATGCTTTTAGTCCGTGAAGTTGAGAGTACAGCTTGTGTTTCCAGGAGCGCAACGTGAAGGCACAGGGGTACGTAAGGGTGCAAAGCCCCGGGGTGGCAGCAGGGGGAACAAAACTGAGTGGAGGCTGTTCAACAACCTGTCCTGGGATACTCCCTGGCACATGTCCTTCCCCAGCTGGGTTAGCTGGCCTGAACCACAATTTTACCAGGAGTTTGCTAAGAATTAAACAGCATGGATGATCAGAGGCTAGTGCTCCAGTCCATACCTTGGCCTTGCTTTGTTAACAGATATAGATATAGCTCAGCACCATTTGAGGAGCCCCATGCCAGCATCTTATGCAGACTCAATGCTTTCTGCCCATAGCTTTCTCCTTATGAGAAATGAATTTGCTTCTGAGCACGGCAGAGCTGTGCATCCACAAGCTCTCAAAGCACATACATGGGCACGGAGCCCTCCCCAGCACTTGACTGACTAGCAGTGTGCACATGTGCCCTCAGGGGGGAAGCAGGAGGAAAAAACACTCACGTGTGAGAGAGAAGTGCAACTCTGCATAGCGATTTCATGTTTCTCCCAAGTCAGAGTGCCAGACAGCTAAATCAGGGCAGCGCACACGGATTCATGCGTCTGGGAGCTGAACACACACGACGTGCAATGTCTCAACGCAAATGTGTGACTGGCGCGCTTTGGTTTTAACACAGTTAGGGAACGTACACATTTATACATGTACGTGTGAACGACAAGCATCTCTCAGAAGGAGGATACTGATGTGCCAAGAGAGCAAGACTGCCAACGCTTTCAGAGCTCGAGTGAAACCATCAGGAGCTGGATCCCCTTGAAATGGATGGAGTTACGATGGTCTACACAGGCTGAAGATCTGGCTCTTGAAATAAAATATTCTTTCCACAAGTCTGAAGTGTGAGCTTAAGTCCTCTTCTGAAGAAGAGCTTTTTTCCTAAATGTAAGAAAACATAATGCAGATAGATAGTTACCTGGTGCTGGCCACCAGGATCAGGCCCACTTCCTGTAACGCACGCACCTAGGGGAGCTGTGGCTGTCATTGCAAGGTAGGCACTGTGGGATCACCATCCCTATTAGACGGGAAGAACCTACACTAAAGGCTTGCATGCACTGCATTAGGAGAAGTCTGGCTATAGCTGATTCAGCCTTGAGCCAGTTCCCTTGAAGGAGCCCAGCTGTGGAAGGCAGTTTACCTGAGAAGCAGGATACATTGCTTTGGCTTCACCTTCCATGGACTGCACACACGCTGCTAACCAAGCTAAGCAGAGGAAAGCCAGAACTGCGTACATCTACACTTTCAGGCTGCAGGATACACAGGCCCTTAGTGTTGTTATAGTGCTTAATGTTATGACCTTATCCTACTAGGTCTTACTATGTGATATATGAGTGCTTTCTACCCCAAAGAGCTTTTACAACCTACCCCAGGTATCCCTGCATTGCACTGCAAATATCTTACTGCAGCTTGCCCATACCCCAGAGTGTTTCTTTAGGAAAAGCAAGCACTGACAAAGTTTAATAGTTTTCTTAAGATGATGGTGATTGAAGTAAGTTACTTAATAAGATCCTGATTAAAGTAAGTTAAGCAATTTTTTCTCTTTCATCTTTAAGATAGGCAAATCACACCTGCCTGCTCTGATCCTGCAAAGTGGCTCAAGAGCAAACTCCAGCTCAGAGGAGCTAAGGGACCCTCCTCCTCCTCCTCCTGCAGAAATGTCTTGGCCTTAGCACTTGTTAGGTTTCCCACGCACAGACAGATGCTGTGGCAACATCCATGCCCAGAGGTTACCCTTTTCTAAAGGTATGCATGTGCAAAATGAGATAACGCGTTTTAATTCAAAAGTTAAGCTGCTCCAAGGCATGCTGACATGGCTCTTTTTCACGATTAATAAAAATTATGATACACACAGTACAGGGGAAAACAAGGATGGACCTAAGCATGCTTTCTAGCTGTGTGCTGTGAAGAGCACTGGCCTTTCCCCAGTGCTCAAACACTTCTCCAAACACAGAGGTGAAAGCAACAATGCTCCAGTCTGCCCCAGTGAGACATCTCCTTAGGGATGGCAGCCTTTTCCCACCGCCATGTGGGTGCTCACGTGCCCTTGGCTTCCCCTGGGAGGAGGCACAGGCCACTGCTTCTCCCTGCTGGCACCATGGCTGCCCCTGATCTCTGCAGTATCCTTGGTTACCCAGCCATGGGACCACAGTAAGCTGGGGATCCCTTGCCCTCCCTGTGGGGAACAGCTCCTATTGCAGGCGGGCCTTCAGCCCCACCAAGGACAAAGCCTCCAACCTGCAGCAGGGAGAGACCCTGTCTGTGCCTTTCCACAGCAGCCAGCCTGGGCCTAAGCTGCACTCATGAGAAGGGCCCTGGTGAAGATGCAAAATGGCCCCTGATGGCCATCAGGCAGGCTTAAAAGAAGGGGCAACACTTTTTTAAGGCTTCCAGCTGCCCGTTCCCCCACCTGAGCGACCTGCAGCTCAGCAAGGCCTCAGTGCAGAGAGGCCCACAGCCCCTGTGCTGCCCTGGGCCTCCCCTCTGCACCAGAGGCACGGGGCCTGCTGGCCATCACAACATGGCGCCCAGGGAGTACGGTACCCTGCGGAGCTGTGCTGGGCAGGCGGGTGGAGAGAGCACCGGCTGCGTCAGGGTGCTGGGTCTCTCTGCATTTTGATTGATGTTGTTGAAGGAAATGGAGATTTTTAGGAGGAAGAAGCAAGCACTGCAGCGACATTGGCTAAGTTATATTAATACTCTTAAGAAAAATGTGTTTCTACACGGGGGCTATGGAAAGGATCCAGCCAGGCCTAGGTTTCCTGCTCACATGACCATGCACCTCTTCTCTGCCGCAGGCATAACGTGCGTTTTCTTTACATGCTGATGAGGTTGCCCAGAAAAAAAGGCAAACCGAGATTCATTGCTTTAAAGGAAATGATGAAAAACTGAGGGTGAACGCAAGAAAAGAGGCGTTGGGCGCTGGTTCCACTGGGGCTCGAACCCAGGACCTTCTGCGTGTAAAGCAGACGTGATAACCACTACACTATGGAACCGCCACGTAAACTTAGCGCTGCGGCATTGCTCCTATCGACGACACGCTCAAGCGCTTCTCTCTCCCGCCCTGCCCACGCAGGTGGACACGCGCGCCGTCCCTCCCCCGCGCGCCGCACTCGCGTGGGCGGGCAGCCGTTGGGCGCGCGGCGAGCCGTTGGGCAGCTTCTGAAGGAAGGCGGGACAGCTCTCCGCAGCTGCAGCCCCCGGGCTTTTTTTGGCTTTTTTTTTAATTGCTAGTTAATTAAAAATGTAGTAATTAAAAATTATCTTAATACGTTTTCTGCCCCTCAGCTAGCTACATAGGCTCAGTGAAGGGGGTAAATGACTTTAATAGCTCTCGTGCTATAGGAAAGCACAGGTAAGGTTTTTGTGCGACTACGGTAAGCGTTCCTCTGTGCATTAGAGCTGGCGGCCTCAGCCCAGAGAGGCAGGTAACGAGCCTGGAGGGCAAGGGCCCCGTTACGGCCTTAACGCTGCGTGTAGTGGGTACCGTGAGCTCTCCCGTCCCGTGCATGTATTGGGTATATCTGTGGGCTCCTAACGTCATTGCCTCTAGCCCCCCCTTCGGAAATGGCTGGCGAGCCTTCCTGCTGCTCCTTTGATTTGCTCGGCTGCTCTGTTCTCCCAGATAAGCAGAGAACCGTTGGGTTGGCGCGTTAACGTTTCAGTACCCAAGAGGTTGACCAAACCATGGGAAAGGCAGGCTGAGGTGCAGCAACACCGCCTGCGGCTTCGGGGGAACCTGACTGCGTGGATTTCGTGTAAATCAGTAACGGGAATGCGCTCCACCGCTTACTGCGGGGTGTTTCAGCTCTCTTTTCAGTGGGGGAGGAAGGTGCAGATGATTTCCTGGGTACAGGAGACGGTGTTTAAAACAGCGTGCAGAGAGAGAAGGCAGAGCCTGAAGTTTGTCAGTGGCAATAATGCCCTTGAGAAAGCTGTTGCGTGGTGCCTAATGGATATGTGGAAGTTATGATTTATGCCCTTAGACACAGCATGGGACACACTAATGAGTGCTTTTAAAATGAGGCGTGAAAGCGAGACCATTTGCTTTATAAAATCTACCTTGACAAGGTCGAGGATTTTCCTATAAACACAGGCAGAGGCCCTGAGAACCGATCTTTTCCCCCAATCCCGCTGCACCTCGTCCTGCCGCCCGTAAAACCCGCCTGTGCCTGCACGGCGGAACGGGAGCGGCAGGGGGTGGCTGGGCCGGGGTGCTCGGAGCGAAGCGGCGCAGCCCACGGGGCGGGCGGGGCTGTGGTCGGTTCCCGGTGCGGTGCTGCGGCGCCAGCAGGGGGCTCCCCGTGCTCGTGCTCATCGCCTCACTCCCCGTTCCCCCCCCCCCAGGCCGCAGAGCGCGGCGTTTCGTACTACGCAGCTCGCTGTGGGGAGGCGTTGTGCACGATACTTCTTTGCAACTGGATTTTTGTGAAAAAAAATTATGTTTTGTTACGTGTGGATGTCGCACGAGAAGGGCTAAGTGTTCGTAGATGTGTCTTTGCTAAAGGGAAGCTGATCGAGCTGCTCGTACTGTCTGCTCACCCCCTACTCCCATCCAGCAATATCCAAGATTATTAGGGTTGTGGACTGATGGTGTATCTGCTGCAAAAGATGACTCTTTGTGACGGTACAGAGCAGCGCAGCTGTTTCTGTGCAGTTCTGTGCCCGTCTGCATCAGGTGTTCATTCAGGGACTTTTTGTCATCTATTACATCTAACAACAACTGCCTTGTTTCATCTGTTATGCTTTACTTGGGGTTTTGCACTATTTGCATTACCTCAGTCCTCACCATACTAAATCCTCACATCGTAAAGGGAGTGGCTTGTTAAGTACAAATTAAGGCATCTGTACAGTGTTTACAGGACTGTGGTTAAAAGTTACAAACTATTATTTGGAATATGAAAGATAAGTTGGTTAATTTTCAGAAGCATGTGGTGCCTGTAAGCAAAACTGTATTATTTGGAGCTAAATATCGTAGATGCCTTGGCTCTTGAAATTAATAATATTTTGCTGAAACAGAAGATGATTTACTGTTACAAGGTAGAAAAATTTGTCTTTCTGTCATTAGAAGCAATTTCATAAGAATAAGATGAAAATAGAAGTGAAGAAAATTATTTCCATAGACTTTGCTGACTCCCTATCATATATATGATGGCTGCACTTAGTAGTTGGCAGTTCCCAGTCTTTAAAAAACAATTTAAAAAATTAAAAAAATCCTTTTACATACTGATCATTAGTGTGTGAGTGAAATCTGTGTACTCCTCTGACCTGGAGAGCCTGATTTAACCCAGAAGCACCTTTTGAGAAGAGACGATGTGGTAGGCTTGAGGCTTCAGGATGCAGGTTTTGCACTCTGTGCAGCTTATGGCTCACCAGACCAACAAAATGCAGATCAAGCTGTCATTTGGCAATTCTTGTACCCATTTTTTTTTTCCTCATGTTGCTTTACTAAGACTTGGCAAAACCTGAGTGCTGTAGATAGCTATCATCTCTATAGGCTCTAAGTGGAGGCTGAAGCAAAGTTGTGAGGGAGGTAGAATTGTGCAAATTAGGTCATTAGTCATTGCTTCCCAGAATAATATGCATTCAACTGACAATTTGGGAATTTTTCCTTTTTTAAAAGATTTGTTCTCATTTCTACAAAAGATATCCTGATGCTTTCATAGTGTTCTGGTCTAGTTTCTTGGCCTTCAGTAGTTTGGAGACCCTACAGCTGCCATTCTTTCACATTTCTGATTTTGTGTTCCTTTTGCCAAGGATGCTAGTTTTGATGTCTTTTATTCATCATCTCACCCAGAAATGTCAGGGGGTGTGTATGTGAGATTTCTTTTCCTGTTCACCCAAATTAACCTACTCCTCCTGATTTGTGAGAACAGATTTCTGTCATCTCACTGACTGAGACAGAGTTTAAAATTGTTCTGGACATTTATTTCTCTCTTCATTTCTTCTGTTCTTTTTATTCTTTCTGTTTGTGACTGGACATCCAGGTCTCTCAGGTAGGGACTTGTCCCCTGGCTAGTACTTTAAAATATTTTGTTGGGTCACATAAAAATACTTCTTTGAGCTTGGTAGGGTAAGAGGAGGGGGACAACGGTCAGAGCTCAGAAGGAGCACATTCACTTTGACTATGATTATCTTCAGTCTTTCTGAAAAATATTAGTTACATTACTTTGTAGTGGGTGCTTCTGAGAAATAGGCCTGAAGCAGAATTTGAATTATGTATGTGGAATGCCTGCATGGAGGCTTGCTCAGGAGGTTAATGTTTCCAAAGTATTTGGAAAACAGAATACATGCTATTACATCAAGAAGGGCTGCTTGTAAAGGGATGTCCTGATTTCTGCACTAGCAACTTAACTGGGTTTTTTCTTGTCATGCTAGACTGCTCAACAACATATTGTCAGAATTTTTTGGCCTACTTTATGTTGCAGCTGTTGATGCTAAAACCCTTTTCAGCATCTTAAGTGTGCATGTGATACATGACTGCTGAACAGAAAAGCGGTAATATCTGTGACCATGTTAGTGGGACTGGTATGTTTTCTTTGCACTGTGTAGAAAGGAGAATGGTCTTCTTTGGTACAGCCTGTGTCCTTGGAATTGAACAGGGACGGTTAATTTGGAAAGCTCATTTGTATTTCCTCAAGTTGCATGTTACTGTGATCCCTATAGGTAACTGGAGAGGTGGCTCAGTCCAGCAAGACTGACTCTTTATCAAGTTGCTTGGTCACGTCAGACCACTAAGAGGACAAACAACTTCCATGAATAACAAAAGAAAACATGCAGTGGAGACCTTGTCCTGCAGAACCTAACAGCTAAGGGTTTGATCCCTCTCCCATTGATCTTGGATGAAACATTTCTGATGGATTTTTTGGCCGTTGGACCAAACCTTATAGCCTCTCATTATGCAGAGATCTTGGTAAATGCCAATGTAGATGAATTTATCAAGTACAGTAAATGTTTTCTAAATAATGTCTATCCCCAGCATGCAGTGGAAAGCGGTTATGATGTATTTTTGCTTGCATGCATTTTGGCAGAACAGCGTGATCATACATAAATGATTAGCTACTGTAACTCTGATCAGGGAAAGCGCATCCTGCCAGAAAAACAAACATCAAAACTCTTCTGGGTCATGCAGAATTATCGCGCCTGGTACGTATTCCATTTATTGTTTTATCTCACAGGAGAGAAACAGCTTTGAAAGTGGAAGCTTGTGTCTGGGACTCCAGAACCTCAAAGGACTGGCTCAGTCAATCAAACCAGTGCATTCACGCAGTGCCTTCTGCTTTGCTGGTTTGGCACTTTACATATCTTTTGCACATTCATAAGCGTATCTATTCTGTCACAGTAAGGGCAGTTGTCTGTCTCAAAAGATGATTTGATCACTCCATCCTTCACAGTGGTGGCTGATGCCTTTAAAACTGTCACCAGACTGATGGCAAAAATTTCCTGAAAATACTACGTTACAGTATTATTAGACCTTTGGGGCAGGGGCAGGAGGGTGAAGATGTTGCTTTGTCTCTGTTCTCAGGAATCTTTTGCTACCTATCCAGTTGTGATGGGACTCTGTCACATGGAGAGGCTGCAGAGCAAGTGGCACAGTGATCTCCATCTTGTGCCCATCCACGTGGAGCTTTCTCCCACCACAGCATGCTTTCTAATGTGTGGTCCTCTTTGGACCCACAGGCCCCCATGCTCACTGCACAGAAGAGCCCCAGCTTTTGGAGAGGGATGGAAGGACAGACTAGGGGAAAAGGTGGTGTGGTGGGGATGAGTGATGCTGAGGACTGGGCCCAAGACTGTATTGGTGATATTACAATACCATGCTTCTGCTGACACCTCATGTTTTTGAGTAGTTTGATGGTGTATGTGTTCAAAATCTCAGTGTCCCCATGCTATCGATATACTGCCAGAAGGAACAGATTCCTCAGGGGCTGTTGTGCTAGCGGTGGGCAGTAACAAATTGCTTTGAGTGTGATGGCTCTGGGCACCTCTGCAGTGACTGAGAGTCTGCGGTCAGCATGGCAAGGAGCTAGGTCAGAGGTTCAGGCCCTGCTACCAGGGGTCAGGGTTTGATTTCAAAGCATGCAGTGCCACGGCTTCCTGACCACACAGGGGAGCAGTGCTGCAGTGTTCTCGGCTTGTCAGATCCCAGGAGTCACACAAGGAGCAGACAAGCTGAAACATGAACCAAGCCCACTGAATTCCAGTCACACATTTATGGGGAGAACGTGTGCATGCACATGAAAAAATGAAGGGTACAGGCATTAGCGCAGTGTTTCCAAGCGCAAGATTTGAGTGCTTCGTACTTGTCCCATATCTAGGTATGACCGAGTGTTTTGGAGAACACCTATATAACTAACATGCAGATACAATGCTTCGTGGTAAATTCAGTATTTCTTTGCATGGTTCATAACCATGCCAGTCACATCAGATAAGCAAATACCTGGACAGCCCTTATGTTTTTTTTCCCAGTGTGCTAGATCTGCTAAAATGCAAATCATTGCCTCAACACAGCAGAAAGGCTGTTCCTCTTGAAAGAGATCATGTGACTTCAGATGCGAAGCAGATAACTTCAGCCCATCCCTTTCTCTGCCTGAGATTCAGGAGGCATGGTGACAAAACAGCTCTTCAATAGCACACGAACAGTGCAGCTGGAGGGCTGCAGCCATGAGCTTTCACATTGGGCTGGACGATGAAAACGACGTTTTCCCCTGACCGTTTCTGAAGAGCAGTGCTCAAGAAATTTCCTCTCAGGAAGCTGTATAAATAGGTGGAGAGCAAGTGCATCGCAGCTCCTGAGCTCCAGAGAGAACTGGAGCACCTGTTCTGCAGAGCTGCACCCCTCATCATGCAGTTCTGCTTCCAAAAAGGGGCTGCTTTCTCTTAAAAAAAAAAAGAATCTTCTAAAGGTATTCTTGTGGAAAAAAGTCTTGGTACTGCTGAAGCAGAAAGAAGAAACAGGTAATATCTCTGGGTGGGGTGTGTATATATATATATATTTAGTTCATTTTTAAAGAGCACATTGATTTCATCCTAAGTCTGTGTAGGGAATGACAGATGTATGTGTGACTATTTATGATTTTACCCTGAGAAAAATCAGTGTGCTTCAAACTATAAAGTTTGACCTGGACTGGATCAGTTATCCAGAACTTCTGAGTACAGATGAGATCAAATAGCTTTGAGACTACTGTATTTCATGTACTTTTTGTTTTAGGAAAAGGTATTTTTATTATGATAATTTTTAACCTCGTTCTGGTGCTTAAACTTTATTAAAACCAATATGAATTTCAGCTGAAGCATAAATTTCATTTTTAAACTGGCTCAGATTTCAGCACATATTTACTCTGTTCTGGAGCTTTGCTTTTTTACCACTTTCCCCCTTCAAGTACGGAGAATTAAATGGGATGTCATTGAGACCTTGCTCATTAACTGCAAGACAATGTGTGATTCAGATTTTGCTTATAATGGTTGTTAACTTTTACAGTTCGATTGGGTCTAGTTTGCTAGAACTAACTTTGGGATTTTTAGTTTTCTTCTTGCTTCCTAAAGGAATGTCCCCCTAGAGGCATTTAACGTTTCTGGAAAGTGATATGGTAGCTTTGCTTACACTTCAGGGTGGTCTGCACCCTGTTTGCGCACTTGTGTTTGCTACTCTCCCTCTTTTTTAAAAACATTCTCCCCAAAGTCTTCCTGTGCAAAAAATGAGTTTGCTTGGTTTGTTTATTTATTTTCTGCACCAAAAAAGTGCAAATGTTTTGTGTAAATGTATCCTTTATTGATTGGAAATAACATGAACTGGCATTCTCCCATAATTTTTCTACAGATCCTCTTTGGATTTGCATGCAGTTCCTGAACTCGGCGATTGCTTGAACAATCTCTGCTTGTTCACACCTTTGCCGCTCTTGCTTTCATTTATTTTTACAGTGCGTTTTTGGGGTCAGGAATATGAGTCCACCTAAATGAGCCAGTCTGTCTTCATCCTGTTTTCTTTCAGGCTTTGCTGGCTTTCTGGTATCTTACTACATCCATTCCCTATTGATTCCTGGCCCAAACACTGCGATCTATCACACGGCCACTGCTAGAAATTATTCCATCAGTTCTATATTGAGCTTAGCCTTGCTTCTGTGAGCAGGCTGAAGAAATTACCTGTAAGCAGAAAGGCTTTCTCATTTCTTTGTTTCACATATATAATCACTGAAAGTCACTTAATAGAAATGTTAGTTTTTCCCATGGATGTAAAATAACAGAGACCCAAGCACATGCTGCTTTTCCTATGTTTGATGTTCTCGTATCAGCCCTCTGGCAGACCAAATTCAACATTGCTGTCAAAATTAGAGTTCTTGTGTGCCATAGCCAGGTTCTCTTTCACTCTGTTAGTTGACTGTGGCTGCTTCATCCCACTTTCTGCAGGATCGGTCTTCCAGCTAATGAAATCTTTAACTCATCTCTAGATTCCCATCCTTGACAGTCCCAACTCTGTCAACAAGACAATTTTGAAAAGTTTCCCTCCACAGGTACTAACCTGGGTGTTGTGGTTTAATGTCTGGATTCTCAAGGGTATTTTGCTCTTTCCTGCTTCATTCCCTCAGCAATGCACAGAAGCAAATCCATCATAAACCCATGTTATAGTATCTGTTTCTCAGTTCTTTACAGTCCTCATTTCCAAAGGAAAACAACTCTAAAGAAAGTCTGTGAGTTACAGAAAATTTAAAAATGAATGGCAAGAAGACATCAAAGGAAAGCCCCTGTCATTGGAAGCATCCACCCATCCATCCAACTGATTGATTGTTATGTAGAAAATTGTCCCTATCTCATCACCTCTCCAACCATCTGTACTTTCTAAGACATGTTATGGAAGGAGATTATAACTACCTGTTCACAAATACGGTTGAGAAAGGGGCAAGTATGGAAAGGAGGCACCTTGCTGGAGGTTGCCATTGAAACAACCTGTAGGGGAAGTAGCACAATTGTGGAAATCCCATCCCAACAAAAATAAAGGGAGGAACCTTTCATTCTTTGATTATCAAAGGTAAGAAACAAATTGAGTGAAGCAGGAATAAGAAGTTAAAGCCTAGTGGCTCTTATTCATATGGCTTCCATATCCTCAGGCTTGACCTAACTTATACTTGTCTCCCAGTAGCACAGCTCATCTAATTTTAAAAGATAAGGTATACTTGAAAGGATGGCTCTCTGCCCAAAGTACCTGCAGCCTGATTTCATTAAAAGTCAGCTATAAATCTTTACAAGATTTCCATTATTCTTGAGGCAGCCTGGTCTTTATGTGACTGACAAACTGAAGGCATGATTGATTTTGGTTAGCACCTATTAGATCCGGATCAACTGGTGCTGATTCATTATCTCTGTAAATCAGGCTCTCAACAGGTCAGGTTCTGAAACCCAACTTTCTGAGCATTTGCTGCAGTGTAACCTTCAGTGACTCCTATCCAGAAGAAGAGCAGCATGTGCCACTCCGGCTTAGCGTGGTGCATGTCTATTGGCATGGTTGGAATGACATTTTATTTTGCTTCAGTGGATGGGCTGAATATTCAGTGTCTGTCCATCGCAAAATTGCCTTTTTGCTGAACTGAGAGAAATGTAGCAATTTCTTGGAGTTATATCTAAAAATGGGACAGATCACTGGCTTGTAGAAATTGAATTACTGCCTGCTTTTTAGTGAACATGACAGATTCTCTTTTAAGGGTAAATCAGTGGTTTAGTACCCAGAATGCTAACACAGCATTGTGTCCCAAATTCTCATCCAGCTACACTGTATTTCTGAAGCCTTTTTCAATACCTTGGTAAAAGCTCAGCCTTCCATTTCATCAGCCAACATTTGGGGGAATTTTATAATGGCAAATGATTCTTCACCAGACATTGCTGCACTGTATAGTAAATAGCTCACAGAAATTACTCCAATGTTTTAAAAGCTTGTTTTTCAACCTTCTTCACCATGGAAGGCCTTCATCACCTTTGCGTGGTATTTTTCTATGCCTTTGCCCGGGAAGGCAGGGTTTGGCATGGAGTGGGAGTTGGCTTGAACCAACATACTTGAGGACCGGGAGGGGAGAGATTTTTTTTCCTTTGGAGCAGCTCAATTAGGAGCAATGAAGAGTTCTGGCCTGGAGGAGGCACCAGCTCTTTCCAGAGTGGCTTGTTCCCTTTGTTGATGATTCTTTAGTATGACTAGAATGGCAGAAAGTCAATTTGCTGGGCCTGGGTGGAGACCGTGCTTGCTGGAGACTTTAATAGGTGTGACTGGTCTGGAATCTGGACATGCAGGTTGGCAGCCAGGGTTGCTCTGTAGCCACCTGAGAAGCCATCAGGAAATAGGATAGTAGGTTGAATGTTCACTACGTCCACTTTAGGATGCAAGCATTTGGGACTGAAGGGGGTGATTATTCCCCTGGACTAGCTCTTTGATGGCCAGATTTGTCTTTTTTAGGAGGTTTAATGATAGGATATATTTGTGCAAGTTTTTCTCCAAGCTTTGAGTGTATGTTTCAGGCTTCCTTTACTGCTATTACCATAATATTTCTGTCCCTATGTCTCTATATCTTTCTTATTTCTTTGCTCAAGGAAGTGCTAGAAGTCTGTGAATTTAGACGTAGGTGGAGGGAAGAGTGGGGATGACTGGGAGAAAAGCTTAAATCATTGAAGTAGGGTGCGATAGTGATTCAGATCCCTCTTTCTTCGGTCAGCCCATTGTTTGCTATGCCTTGGGTGGTGTCCTGAGAGGCATGATGGTTCTCTTTGGGGCTCCCGTTGCCCAGTTGCTGGGCACAAACTGACCTGCCCTTTAATGAAGATAGTCTCACTGCAATAGCAATTAGATTGTAACCTCTGTTTTGCTCTTGGGCCTAGTCTTCAGATCACAGTTCAAGTCATGGCTGACTAGTTTGACATGGATTAATGAAGAGTTGAGATTCCTCTAAGAGGGCAAGTGAGGAGCTAGTATTCAGGAGAACAACAATTGTTTGGAGAGAAGACAAATTTGAGCTATTAGCAATATCAGTGCTGTATTTGATGCTGTCAAAGCCACTGATTGGCTCAAAATTAATGGAACAGTATTTCTTTGGATTTCATGATAGCTCCTTCAGAGGGAAGAAAAGCAGTCCATTGTGGGGAAAAACCTTAAAATCCTACTTTCCTGAAATACTGACTAGAAGGTGGCAGACCCAACTCAAGTGTAGGATACCCTTGTGTTGTGGGACCCTGAAAATAGTCACACTACTACAAACAGTTGTGTGATATTAATGTAATATAATGTAATATAATACATAAAAAGCTGTAAATAGTCCCACAACAATAAAGGTATTCTAACTATTGAAATTGAAAATAAGCTAGTTAGGCATTTATGTTTTCCTCTCTCTCGTCCTCCTGTTATTTTTACTTCTGCTAGTAAAGCCAAAGGAAAAGAATAGTAGTTAAGTATTCATTTTATGCTGATGAATTTCTTCTTTGTTTTAAAACTCAAGTTAAAAGAAAATTAATACCAGTGAAACAAAACAACAAATGCAATAATTCAGACATGTCAGACATGCTAGAGTGAAACGTATCTCTGGAGACGGGGAGAGAGGGATCAGTGTGATCATGTAAGAAATCTTTAGCTAAAACAAAGTTCAGTCTCTCTAAGAGCGTCAGTGACTTTCTTGTCTTAACCCTTTTCGTATCTCAGGGGAATTGGATTCATTTGAACTTGTTGATTAGAAAGTGTATTGCATTAGTGAATGATACCAGTTAGTAAAGAGATGAGTAAGTGCCAGGAGAAAAACCCAAAAGACCCCACTGCAAAATGTACTTTGTTCATTTATTTAATGAAGCCAGATTTTTTATTTAGAATGTTTCAGTAGAAATGCAACAGAAAACTGGATCTTTTATTTAAATGAATCTGATAATGAAGCAATTTGCTATGGCACTGTCTCTCCTTGTAAATTTGGTGGTGGTGACAGGGATAGTGTCGTAAATGGGGTGGTAGGGCACCAGTTCAATAGTGTTAGGAGGGCTGAGGTTTGGGGGTTTTTTAGCAGTACTATCATATGCAATTTAAAGTCCTTAAAATTCTGCAGTTCCAATTTTCAAATTACAAGAATTAAGAGTAACATACCTCTGTAGTCCCTAGTAGTAAGGCTTTAAATAGCTATGTTTCAAATTAAGAAATCACTGGTGCACATTAACTTTCAGCTAACATGTAAGAAGTAAACTGTATTAATTACTGTGTTTATCTGTCTTGAATGCAAGCTGAAAGTGATCAGATGTGAAAAATAAACCTAGCATGGTTCATCAGGTCCAGTTTGTGTAGGACGTGCTGTACAGAAACTTTTTTATGAGCTGTAGGTACTTTAGATTCGGTGTTGTCAAACACCTTTTTGTTTTTTTCCTCTCCCTCCCTCCCAGTCTTCTCCCTGTTAGGAGTGCTAGGAAGAGCACAGGACCCCAGAGGGGGACAATCCTCATTGCTGAAGGAACAGCACAGGAAATGTGTGTAATGCTAACAACTGAGAGAAACATGCTTCGTATCAGCAACAATTAAAACTGATGGGCAACATCATTGGAACCATGGGGTGCAGCAGTTCTGTAACTGACAGGAGGTCAGAGAAAGGTGAGTACTGCCTTTGTCTTCAGAGTCAGTGGTTGTTCTCTCTGTAACACCAGAAGAGGATTGCAAGGTAATGTTTTCCACCAGTCCTGTTATCAAAATACTTGTTCAGAGAAAATTATTTTCTAATTATCTTTTTAAAAGACTGTAGCTTTTTGATGCTGGCTGAGGTCAGAAGGCAATTGTAGACCACCTCTAACATCTATAGATTGGGTTGGAAAAGATTCACAGCATCTGGGACAGAAGCTAAATTTCAGGTATGTCTGTGCTCGCTCTGTCACTGGCAAAGCGTATGGGGTAAGGTATCGAGGGGGACCTTTTATGGCCTTTCACAACACAGGGTTCCTGGGCAAACTGTCCCAATTTCCCTGCTGCTGAGTGACCCCAGTTATGAAACAAGCTATTACAATGACTCTCAGAATCAATTTTCTGTCATACCAAGTGCCTGGCTTAAAATTCTCCCTGACAGTCACTGAGGCTGTCAGTTGAAAGTCTCTGCAGTACCTGGTTAAATGTTCAATTAAAAAAACACTGCATCATCCCCCTGGTTTTAATCATACTCCACCCTGGTATGAACACACTAGGCTTTGCACAGGCGGGTGGGTTCCAGGATTGGCTCAGACCTTTGTTCAGACCCTTTGTCTTCTCTTTCAAAGTTTGTCATTAAAGCACAATTTACATGTCTGCAGAGCCATGTTACATGGCCCTGTGCATAGTCTTAGGAGATTATTATGCTGAACAGCAATGGTTGAAAAGGAAGGATCTTTTTGGCTAACAAGCCAAGTCACAGGAAACTGGTGACTAAGAAGCAGAAGCACCTAGTCATGGCTACAGAGATCCAAGTTGACTGGTCTAAGGGTAGCCCTCAGCTCTGTGTACGTTGCTTGGCAGTCACAGCAGCATCAGTGCTGTATCACAGCAGTGGAAGTAGAATGGAAACATCTGGAGTCCCAGACCTACCTGTAACTGGGAGGTGGTCCTTCCTCTTTGGATTTGCATGCTACGCATATATGTGCCTTGCAAGGCCTCAACAGATGAGTTAGTTGGGAATATTTCTGAGGGTGCAGAAGCTTGGAGTAGGCATGAGGAGCTGTACTCTTTCTGAGTCTGCAACTGTGGTGGGTTGACCCTGGCTGGGGGCCAGGTGCCACCAGAGCCGCTCTATCACTCCCCTCGTTCACTAGACAGGGGAGAAAAAATATAACGAAAGGCTTGTGGGTCAAGATAAGGACAGGGAGAAATCACTCACTAATTATCGTCACGAGCAAAACAGACCAAACTTAGAGAGGGAATTCATCTGATTTATTACTAAGCAAAACAGAATAGAGGAATGAGAAATAAAATCAAATCTTAAAACACCTCCCCCCACCCCTCCCATCTTCCCGGGCTCAACTTCACTCCCGGCTTCAACCTTCCCCCCCTCAGCGGCACAGCGGGACGGGGAATGGGGGTTACGGTCAGTTCATCACACGGTGTTTCTGCTGCTTCTTCATCCTCAGGGGGAGGACTCCTCTCATCGTTCCCCTGCTCCAGCATGGAGTCCCTCTCACGGGAGACAGTCCTTCACGAACTTCTCCAACGTGAGTCTCTCCCACGGGCTACAGTCCTTCACGAACTGCTCCAGTGTGGGTCTGTCCCATGGGGTGCAGACCTTCAGGACCAGACTGCTCCAGTGTGGGTCCCCCACGGGGTCACAAGTCCTGCCAGCAAACCTGCCCTGGCGTGGGCTCCTCTCTCCACGGGTCCACAGGTCTTGCCAGGAGCTTGCTCCAGCGGGGACTTCCCACGGGCCACAGCCTCCTTCAGGTGCCTCCACCTGCTCCAGCGTGGGGTCCTCCATGGGCTGCAGGTGGAATCTCTACACCCCCTCATCCTTCCTCCGTGGGCTGCAGGGGGACAGCCTGCTTCACCCTGGTCTTCACCACGGGCTGCAGGGGAATCTTGCTCCGGGGCCTGGAGCACCTCCTCCCCCTCCTTCTGCACTGACCTTGGTGTCTGCAGAGTTTCTTACATCTTCTCACTCCTCTCTCCGGCTGCAAAAGCTCTCTCTAACTGTTTTTTTTTCCCTTCTTAAATATGTTATCACAGAGGCGCTGATTGGCTTGGCCTTGGCCAGCGGCAGGTCTGTCTTGGAGCTGGCTGGCATTGGCTCTGTCAGACATAGGGGAAGCTTCTAGCAGCTTCTCACAGAAGCCACCCCTGTAGCCCCCCCGCTACCAAAACCTTGCCACGCAATCCCAACACAGCAATCACCAATACACATTGGTGTGGAGCCAGGCTTTGCTACCCCAAAGCTGGCTTACAATTTTGTGTGCTTGTTTGACAATGTTTTGTCC
The DNA here is from genome assembly GCF_028858705.1 of Grus americana. Lineage (NCBI taxonomy): Eukaryota > Metazoa > Chordata > Aves > Gruiformes > Gruidae > Grus > Grus americana. The sequence continues at coordinate 133,795,321 of NC_072852.1, read as the reverse complement.
TCTTCAGTTGCTGGATGGTAGTCTTTCTGCACTTCAGTGGTAGTCAAATGATGCTGAACCATCATTCTATCTGCAGCCTGAGGCTGTACATCTCTCTAATGCATTAATAATAGGAATTTAGCAGGTACTTGCTGGTGTAGAGACCTTCTGTAACTGATAACAATTTCTTTTACAGATGCAGTTTAGCCTAGTGTGAAAATCATGTTCTGATTCAGTCCTGAGAATAACAGTGCTGTAATAAGTACAATTAAAAAAAAATGACAGGAAATATTCTGTTAGATTTGCAACATTAACTATAGTGGTTGATGTATATCTGCATTATGTGATACCAGTGGAACTGTGCCGTGTTAGGTGCTCAGGACCATTAAGCAACCCAGGGGGGCTTTAATGGGAAGTTTAATGGTTCTGATGCTGGAAAACACTTTCTGTGATGGTGGCTGTGCTTTGCCCCTTAGGTACTCTTCTAAACAGAAAGGTTGATAACAGCCTTGCTGTGATGTGTCAGGCTTTCAGGTCTATGGTTGTGGGAAATTCCAAAAAGGACAGAAAATAAGAGACATCTCAGTGTTGATGTAGGGTATGAAGAGTATGAACTCTTTGTCATATAAGGATTAGATTTCCTTCATGCAGGAGGATTTTTGTGGGACAGATGCGATATCTGTAGGATGGGAGTCTTTCCTGACTTTGGCCTTGTCTGGGCTAGAAAACTTTACCACTTTAACTATGCTGTATACTTACTAATGGTAAAGTAAGCAAACAATGTGCTATTATGACACCTGTAAGTATTTTTATTAAAAAGCTTCCATGATGTTATGCATTTATTAATAGACTCACTTTTCTGTGGACATTTTTCTTTACCTGCGTAACTGTCAGTTTAAGAAAAAAATAATTCTCACTCAGGGGGTGCCACTTATCCTAGTCTCAAAATCCCTGGTATTTGTGATCAGCTAAAATAATTGACTAGTGTAAACAGCTGTCCCTCTAGTACAGAGCTTTTCTTTGCTGTTTCGCGGGGGAAAATAAAAGCATTAGTATGGATTGTTGGTTGTTATTTCTTGTTTTGTTTTTCAGTATCAACTGTTCATTTTGGCAACTGTAATTAAATATAAGCATATTCATGATAAGACTTCGGTGTAGGTTTTAGTTTCCTCTTTTTTTCTTTTTCATGAATTTGCAGTGCTGTGCAGTGGTGATTGTGTCAAACTGTGGAATTCAGGATAATGTCTCAGTTTTGTTTCCATGCTTCTGATCAACTGTTCATCTCAGAAAAGAGCTCTTGGGAGCATCAGGAAATAAGATTAGTGTATTCCTTTGGTCCTTGTACCTTCGATAGAGTTGCCCTGCAGCTGCTTTGATTTGGTGCTCCCAAGATCAGAAGACATGAAGACTTTTTTATCTGTGTTCTATGCTGAGCTATTCAGAGTTGAGTTCCTTAGGAAACTCCTTGAAGTGAGGTGTTAGCTGCAGGGCTGGAGGCAAAGGCTTGACATTTCTGGCCCTGTCTACTTATTTACTGGCATCCTGTTGAAAATACTGGGAAAAAGAGGTATGGGAAAAGAGCTAAGGAACCAGTCAAGAAGGAATTATGTTCAACCTTAAGTGAGTAAATGTGACATCTCTTGAGACCTGCCATCTACCTTACTCTTATTTTTTGTTACCAGGCAAGTATATGGTGGTGCCGATGTGGTTGCACCGGGACAGGTGCAGGATCCAATAACCCTGTCTTCCTCTCATTGTTATGCAGTGATGCACGTAATGCCTCTTGACTACCCCGTTAGTGCTCTGTAGGGCTAAGCATGTTAATACAGAGTCCCCTTCAGACCATAATTTGAGCAAATAGCTAGATTTGAATTTGCCATTATTTCAGCTGCTAGATATTCAAGGCAGTAGCTGCATTTTGTTCTGATTTTTGTATAGTAAATGGTATCCTCCTCTGGATGATAAATATATGAAACATGCATTTATTCCTCTCTAGCTGATCTTAAAAAAAAAAAAAAAGTTGACAAGTGACCGAGGAGTGTTTTTCTCAAAGTTAGTTGATCTTACTGGATAATCATCCTTAAAGCACTAGAGAGTCACAGCTCTGTGAAACAGTAGAAGTTACTGCTCCTCCTCTCCCAAGCTCATGGTTATTTCAGGCTGAGCACAGTCCCTCCAGCCTTCTGCTTTCTCTCCTCCCTCCAGGTCTGTCAGAGCTGCAGTGATCACCTGTGATGCTGAGGGCATGTATGCCCGCCTTTCCTCTTGTCTTCCTGCTGGCAGCGTTACTGCCACCCATGTTCCATGCCCTGGCTCCCAGTGGTACTGCCACCCATGTTCCATGCCCTGGCTCCTGAGAGCTGCTGCCCTTTGGGTATCAGGAGTAGCAGGGGGGATTGGCAGCATGGTGGGGAGGGATCAGGTGGGCATCAGCTCCTGGAGCTCCTGTCGTCCTGCACAGTTCTTGCTGGTGGCCACTGTTCATGCAGTGCTAATTGCTTGACAGAGGTTTCAGGAGCTCTCCCCACAGGGCAGCGCCCACCCAAGGACATCTTTGTGCCATCAGATGTTGTTCTGCTTGATAAACTTTTATCTGAGCAGCTAAGGGAACGTGATCTGTGCTGTGACTTGGGCCTGTAGGCAGCCGGCCCTTTACCCCAGGCTGCAGTCTTGGCAACTGTCCTTCAGTGAAGTTCCCAGCAGTTTTCCAGACTGGGACAATAGTAGACAGAACTTCTTAAAGTGCTGAGTTGTGTATTCTGCACATAGTCAAAAATGGTCTTCTGACATGTCCCATTGAATTTTTGGGTTGAGTGTTCCTTTGTTCACCAAGCTAGCCAAAGATATAGCTGTGTGCCTTTTGGCATGTCTATTTAAGCAACTATTTAAACATCTATTCAGCCCTTTAATACCATTTGTTAACATTTTATCCTAAGGTTTGAAATTTGCTGGCTTGCTGGTACAGCTGTGCAGGCAAAACCTTTCTGTTAAGAGAGGCTGTTACGAATTCTGTCATTATACAATGTGCATGTTACAGATTGCAGCCTGAAGCTTTTTACTGCAGCTGGATAAAGAAATACATTTTGTTCTTAGGCCAAACTGCTCTTCTTCCTTTCCTTACGTTCCCAAAACCCACATACTGCCCGTCAGCTGAACATGGCTAACTTCTTACATGGGTAGTGTCTTCAGGACAACGAAATGGGGAAGGTTTCTAATAATACAGGCCTGAGCAAGTCAGCTAGTTTGGAATCTGTCCTCAAAGGCAGAAACAGAAAATGCATCATGTATTCATTATCAGAAAACACTTTTTAAATCTCAGTTTTACAGAGCTTCATCTTAATGTCAGCTGTGCACAATGGACTGAATTTGTCATCTGTTTGCAAAATTCTGCAAAGGTAGCGTGTGTGTTTTCCTTGTAGATCACGCTGCATCCACGTGTGCTCCATTGCTTTCTATTTTGACAGTCATTAGAGCTGCTATCCTCATCCAGAATTGGTACCGCTTTACAATGGCCCGACTAGAGATGAGACGCCGCTATTCTCTGAGTATCTTTCAGTCAATCGAATATGCTGATGAGCAAGATCAACTACAGGTTTGTAATCTTCAGTTTTTCCTGTACAAGCAGTTATGTTATCCCCAGAGGACTGAAGTTGCACAAACAAAATGGGTATATGGTTATTTCTGCCTACAAAGCTGTGTCTTGTATAATAAAACCACTTCCCTACCTCACACAGGAACTATTTTAAGGGGGGGGGGTGTGGGGTGGGGTGGGGTGTCTCTGTGTCTGTGTGTGTCTGTGTGTTTGTGTCTGTGAGGCAAACTATGTGCCACAGAGATATCAGTGTCTCAGCATGTCAGCCCAGGCTTCCTTTAGGGTCAGTACAGGAAATTAAGAACTTCTAGGGCTTTTTGTTCATGCTAGCATCAGTGTCTAAAGTCAGTTGGGTGCACTGTAGCAGTTTCTACAGTTTCTTCCTTTGGACTTCGATTGTAGCAGTTTCTTCCTTTGGACTACAAAGGAAGTCTAGGCAAATAGTCTGGATGATGGGCAAGATGAATTACACCCAAAAATGTCAGCAGCATTGATACAGCCCTGGAATTTAGCAGATTGACACTATATGAATACATACAAATTCATAGCAAAGAAGAAAAGGAGTAAGCCATTTTTTGTAGTATGACACACGTTGTGTCATTATTGCAGATTGATGCTAGGGGAACAAACAGTAGTGTCTTAGATCTCCCCAAATATGAAATTGCTAGTAACTGAGTAAGGAAAGAGAATGTTAATGCTTGTTGGATACCCTAAACTGATCAGTGCATGTTTGTTCTTTTCCCTATCAGCTATCCAACTTTTTTACATTCATGCTGGATCACTGTACTCATCCTGATTCAGGTAAGGATAAAAATCAAAGTAATATGGCGATTCTGTTTGAAAAACCTGATGTGAGGAAAGGTAACTTTTAACGTGATATTTACAGGCTACAGCACATGATGGAACTTAGGTTTGGTTTCCCAAATACTGTAATAAGAATTTAATCCTGTAAGTGTTGACTCTGCTCAATATCTATTCAGTGAGTCAGGATGTAAGACAGGGCAGATACCTGTTGTCCTTATGAGAATACTCAGAGGTGCTCAGAGTACTTTCTTGTATGTTACTGCCCTTAAGCTGTTCTCATGGTAGTCTTACTGACTCCGATTTTCACAGCTTTCTATGCATGTTTTCTTAAACTATGAGATGTGATTATCCAGAAGGAATGTGTCCAGTTGGTTTAGGGCAGGTGTAATCAAAGAGTTTGCCATCAAAGAAGTTGCTTTTCTTCTTTTTCTTTTTTCTCTGAAGTAGTTCTGGATCACTTTTTAATTTCATTTGTTGTAGTTTTTGCTGCAAAACATGTATCGGTCTGTGAATGATTAAAAATTAAATACATTTAAACTGCTGGAGATAAATCTTTAGAAACCATCTCAATTAAAGCTCAGTTATTCAAAAAATAACCTTTAATTTTAGAAGTATTTTGGGATCCTTGGACAAAATTTACTTTTGAGGTCAAGCTCAACAGAAGGACAGACTGAAAGTGACTTCCTAAGTCCAGAAAACAAACGTGACTTCCCTGACCAAATTGAGAATAGATCTAATCCCAGTGGAGTTAAAAAAGGAGGCTGTCCCTTTCTTATTGAATTACAAGAGAATATCCTTTCTCTTTCATCTGGTCCAGCCACAGGTTATTACAATTAAAATTTGCACAAGACACTTTGATATCAGGATAAAACCACCATTGAAACCATAAGTGGTTCAGTGTTCTAATGTCAACCATTAGAAATGGCAATTTTTCTCTCTTAAATACTTTAGAGTGCCTAATGCTCTCTGTGCTCTGCAGAAAAAGAAATTATATTTGAGCCTTGCTCCAAAGCCAAGGCAAATGATACAATAGTCCTTCCTTTGATTTTTTCCATTACTGTATTCTGCAAAAAAGTCTGCTTTAGTAATCTAACTTCCTGGGATGGAATTGGCAAACTTAAAGAAAATCAGACATTACTCACTTCATCTACTTCTTCTACATGCTGATAGTGCACCTCAGTTCATCTTTTCCACCTGAGTGGGAAAGAAAATGGTAGTGCTAGGTCTGAGATCTGGAAAAATAGTGTTAATCTGTATTTTCATTATAGTATTAAAAGGGAATTTTACAGCTGCTCATTGTAGATACGATTTATCCACCTTTATTAACTGTGTCTATTGACAGAAGGAACAAAGATGAGGTGCCTCAGGTGACTTGCTAGGGTTCAGGACATGGCTGGTACAGAGCACACTGCTACATGGATAGGCTGTTTGTGGGCAGGTGGAAATCCAGGCCCAACCTGTGCACAGGGAGGGATGGAGGGTACTGTGGGCTGCCCGTGGGTGACCTGTTTCTTGGTCTTGCAGATAGTGGGAGTTGTAGATGTGGTTCAGGCTGAAACATTATAAAGTTTATGGTAAAGCTCCCCTTTGTCTTGCTTGCTTAAAATTTTCATGGTTATTTCCCTTTTTCTAACACCCCGTGGTACAGATACCGGAACCCAAAACGAAACAGAAAGATTCCGTAAGGTACGTGTTTAATCGAGAGGCAGCCAAGGCCACCGATGCAAAGGAGCTGACTTAGGGATTTTTTTGAGAAATTGCATATCAAATTTGTGTTGTGTGGTTTGTGGTTATGTTTGTCCAATTAGTGGCTGTGTGCATTCTTTACTTCAAGCTCTTGATTGCTTGCCCCTCTAAGTGACCTTTGCAGCACCTATGCTAGCCCCACTTATTTAAGCAAAATCAGTGCTGAATAGAGTGATTCTTAATGAACTGTTTCCACTTCTGCTGAATCATGGTCTTAAGATGTGAGCCATGGTGAGTGTAAACATAACAAGCAGAGCGGCTTCAAATTGGCTTTGCTATTCCCAAACATTTTCTAAACCCCACAATTCTCTGGGTTTTTTTTGTCAGTGTGTGCTCACTTAAATTAGATTGATAGCATATGGTTCAAAAGCCCTTTCCAAGAAGGTAGTATATAATATTCTTACCAGAGAACAGGTTGCCTGTTCTCAGTATGTGATGAGAAAGCTACCTGAAGATTTTGTGATCTGTGTTTTTCCTTACATTACAAACCACTCAGTCTCCACTAGTCATCTTGTCACTTTTCTCTTTTTAATCTGCTTTTTCAGAATATGTTTTTCAAAGAAAGAAAGCAGCCACCATCTCATTAACACAGTAGTGCTTTTGATGTGATTGTTTACCTGTTGTACCCTGAAGCTTTTTTCATCCTCTCATCCTGCTTAAGATGTCAGTGCAGTTTAAGTTGTGATTGGTATATTATATAGCTGTGTGTCTTGTTCTGCTTCTGATTAAAGGCTATTTTCCAAGGGTTTGTGGGAAGTAACCATTAAAACCTTTTCCACATCACACTTTTCTCCCTCCCCCAAAAAATCTTTCCCTTCAACGGAAAGATCTTTGGTCAGAGAAAGCTGGAAACTGCTTTTCCAGCAAAAGGTGACCCATTTACTCAGTCTTTTGTGGATGCATTGAGGGTGAGAAGGCTGCAAACCTGTCCTGGGGAAAATGGTGGGACTGAGAAGCCAAGGCACTCCTGGCTGTGCCTCTCAAGGTCACTGGGGCAGGAGCCACACCTCCTGGAGCCTTCCTTCAAAAGGGAACAAAAAAAGTGCTGTTTTCTGCAGTTTCACCCCCCATGATGCCTCCTTTACAGCAGTAACACCCTTTCAAGGCTTTTTGCATAGACTGATTCTTGCAGCGGGGAAGAAGTCACAGCTGCTTGCAGTTTACAGCGCCGGGAACAGAGTACAGGAATAAATGTTTGAAGCATTATAGAAATCTTCATCCTCTTAGTGGCCTCAGGGTCCATCTGACTCTGACCTGATGGCTGGGGATCAGTATCTGGCAGATGTAAGAGGTCTCCTCAGGAGCCAGAGGTTCTCTCAGGTACGCCAGTGGTTAGTCTGAAGGTGCACGGATGGTGGCCGAACAGAGAGCTTAATTCAGAGCCCCAGAAGTAGCTGATTCCCTGTTACCCTGATAGTGACTACATCCTTGGCAGTGGCGTCTTTGACTTACCTTGAACAGCTCCCATGTCAAGGTGTCAGGAGAACCAGGTCCCTGGGTTTTCTGTGGCCATACTGACTCGACATAGCTCTGGTTTTTTGTATTTAACATGGAATATGGCTGTTGTCCTGTAGGATAGTTGTATGGGGTCTGCTAATAGTGAAGGCTCAACTCACTGAGCTTGGACTAGACTTCTGGTGTCGGAGTACAAAGCAGGTCATTCCCTGTGCTCTCTGTAGTCGGTGGAGAGATGCAGATACTGGCAGAGGGTATTTCATTCTATCTTAAGATGGGTGCCTGAACTAGGCATGTCAAGAGTTTTCATCCCTGTCTTTCAGTATGAACTGAAAGAGCCTTGACAGCTTCGACTAGATGACGAAGCTGGTGAATGGTCTAGACCACAAGTCTTATGAAGAACGGCTGAGGGAACTGGGGTTGTTTAGCCTGAAGAAAAGGAGGCTGAGAGGAGACCTTATCGCTCTCTACAGCTACCTGAAAGGAGGTTGTAACAAGTGATAGGACAAGAGGAAATGGCCTCACATTGTGCCAGGGGAAGTTTAAACTGGATGTTAGGAAAAATTTCTTCACCAAAAGGGTTCTCAATTATTAGAACAAGCTGCCCAGGGAAGTGCTTGAGTCACCATCCCTGGAGGTATTTACAAGATGTGTAGATGTGGTGGTGCTTTAGGGACATGGTTTAGTGGTGGACTTGGCAGTGCTAGGTTAATGGTTGGACTCGATGGTCTTAGAGGTCTTTTCCAACCTAAGTGATTCTATGATTCTATGACTAAAGTGAGAGGAGTGCCGAATCCTTCAGAATTAGTCCTGCATTGGACTTGTGGTGAGCTGGGATACTTGTCGGCCAGTGCATTAATCCCCAGGCTGCATTAGGGCATCCATTACTGACTGCTCTGAGATGAGACAGTCATCCTCTGCAGGAAGGAGCCTTAAAATCCAGCTGAAAGAGTGCCTGAGGAAATGTAAGCGCACTCGAAGGCTAATGACCATGACTGGCTTTTGACAACTCATCCAGAAGTGGAAAATGGGGTGTACTTTGCAGAGATATGCCCTACAGGGAAGGAGATTGGATTTCCCAGCCTGGGCATATGCCAAAAAAGGAGGCAAGGCTGCGAGGTAGGCAGGTTTACGTTGAGGGATAAAGGGATGGGTAGCCTGCTGTGTGCGGGAAGGGAGGGTCAGAGTAGGAGCAGACATGGGCAGGTGTCTGTCTGGCTTGAAATGCTGAGAAGACCACTGACTCTGAAGGAGTCGTGTCAGATGAGAAAAGCCTCTGGCCAGAACAAGCAAGCAATGAGGAATTGGGGTGGTCTGAGGAACTGGCTCTGTGGGTCTGCAGCCACCCATTTTCTGAGAGGTAGGGCACAGAGGGAGATACTGTCCAGAGACTTATCGCTAGAGCTGGGACAAGACTGGGTGCAGATGTGCTTGGCTGATCAGTATGTGGGAACCAGCAGTGTCAGTCTATGGGTCACATTCTGGCGTCCAGCCAGACAAAGCTGTAACTGTGGTGGAAGACTGCAAATCAGACTGTACTTGGTGGAAACAACGAACCCTGAGCACCTTGCTGTTATTTGATGCCTTAATCCATTTACATGGCTGTACACTGAATGTGCTAATCAGCTCACAGCAGAAGAGCTGATAAAACCCCATTTTTTTAAATCTAGAGCTGAAAAAAGTATATTTTTATCTATTTATTTCTTTAATATGGATTTTATCCAGTTACAAGACAAGTTGGCCTTTATGAATCTCACCATTTATAAGGCCACATGCTGGTTTTGGCTGCTGTGAGTTTTGAGTCATAGTCACAGGTATTCCTCCAGCAATAAATAATACATTTTTATTTCCAGTTGCATCTAATCAAGATTACGGAAAACTTACCTGAAGCCCAGTGAAAAGTGTTTACAACAATCATCTCACAAGAGCAACTCTGCAACAGCAGCTGCCAGAATACTGTCCTCTAGGGTCTGGTTCGCTCTTTTAGAATAATATATGATAAAGACAATCTGCAAGAAGAAAACACTGAAATCTGCTGTTCACTCAGTTACATTTCAACAGTACATCAAGAAAATATTGGATTGAAGCAATTAACAATGTTCCTGCTTTCTCCATGTTCCAGGAAAATTAGAAGCTATGCCCTACTTTTACTGCTATGTTTTTGTTTATTTCATCCAGTGGTTTATGGCAGCCAACCAATAGCTGGCATTGTCTCCTAGTTGTATCAGAAAGGAGTGCTTTGCAGTCCACTGTGAATAAATAGGATTTTGTTGATGACTTTTTAAATAATCACTGACCTGCTGGTATTTAGCCTAAATATTTTGCATAGAAAATAAAAGCAATAAAAGTGAATCTTTAAAACCTGTATTAAACATGTAATATGGAACTTTAAATACATGATGGTCATTGAATGATCAGTCATGACTTTTGAATGTCCTTGCTCTGTGGAGGAAGAAGAAAGTCTGTAACAGGTTACGTTTCTCATTGCCTATGAGAGAAGATTGCTCCACAACTTCAGTGCAAAATGTTTTGCACCCTGACACAGCTACTAGCTGTTGGGACAGAGGTTTTGCCTATTTTGTCATTTGGCTGTTTTTCGCTTGGTTTTTGGGTTTGTTTGTTTGTTTTAGGTTTTTCTGGGAGATCAGCAGCAATTCCACTATACAAGGCAGGAGTTAGCCACTGTAATACTGCAGCAAGTAAAGCACCAGTTCAGGTCATGCTGTTACAGCCTTATGGGGGACTGGTGGAGTTTCTACATTGTTTTTTTTCTTCCCTCTTGTTCCAGTTTCTCACATTTTCACTGGCCCTAGTGTTTCTCAGGTGGTGGATGAAGGCTTATATTTAACAGAATTTGAAAAGAAGATCGATGTTCCAGACTCCTATTATGGACCACGACTCTCATTCCCCCTTACTGTTGAGGATGCCAATGCTCTCCTTCATGCTTTCAGGAATGAACAGGTAAGTTGCAACTAGTTTGATTTCTTTTTACTTATTTTACATCTCTGTCAAGTTGTAGCTCCACAATCAGTTGAATCCAATGTAAGGCTAAACTGGTGCCCAGTCCCTTCCTTTCCATCCCATTACCCTTTCCTGCTAGTCCCACGTGATCATACAGGTAAGAATGGTGAGCTGTCTTGGGAAACCAATCTGGCTGGAAGCTAACACAACAAAATCAAAAGCAGTCAGTTGTCAGCCAGACCAGTTCCCAGATTTGATTCACTGCTTGGCTGCATGACCATCAGAGCCAGCACTGGGGAGAGGGCAGGGACTAGTGGGGACCTCGTCTTCTAGCATTAAGATTACATTGAGATTACAGTGATCATGAAATGGGAACCCTTAGCAGCTGCAAGGCAGGGTTTATCAGTGAGGGTGTAGGACTGGAGAAGGTGTCTTAAGCTCCCCCAGAAACTAGTTATCATTTTTTTCTGGGTTAAAAGTGCTCCTTCTGTGGTCCTCTTTTTTTTTTTGTCCCCCAACCCATTCTTTTTAGAGGAATTGAGGTGTAAGGGTTAATCACCTCATTCCAGCATGCAAAACTCCACCATAATAGAAGAGTGAATATAAAGCATCACTAATGTAGCGGAACAGAGTGACAGCACAAATCCCAGGAGCTTGCTGTCTGTGGCTGCCAAGGCACTGAGAAGGCTGTTGCTGATTCTCTATGTTCCTGAGCAAGCCCCTTTGCTGCCCTCCTATGAGATGAGGGTGGGACAGGGAGGCATTATATGGCACAGCTTTGTTTGAACTTGTGGTCATTTGTACTTAATGGTATATAAAGGATAAGGGTCTATCTTGCTTTTTAATTTACTAAGTAATGGTGGGGTTTTTTTCTGTAATTTTCTGTGGAGGCTGATCTTAAAAGTAGCAAAATAGAAAGCGCATGATAAATGAGCTCACCCAGACTTCACCTTACTGTCAGTTCTCTCTTCTCTTACTATGGTTGGTGTTTTATTAAGGAAATTATTATATGTAATTGGCCTTTTTTGTTTGCTTTAAAAACATGAATCTTGAAAAGTCAGTCTGTAGCTCATCTGTCTCCTCTACCAAACTTCCTCAGAGCTGTGTTTGAATTAAAAGCCTTAAAAATCACCGACAAAATTTTCATAAAAAGCATTACCAGAGAAGACCAGAAGCTTCAGTGTTGCATTGTCATAACATCTTCACAGTGAACAGGAAGATAACTCTTAACAAGGCAACCCTTGCTGGGGTTTCCCACTCATCATTGCAATTTGCTGAAATATCATTTATGGCCTTCAGGGTTTTTTTGGTTGGTCTGTGCTTTTTTTTTTTACTCACAGCTAGAACTACATCCTTTTTTTTCCCATTTACTTTGAACAGATGACCTTATGCAGTGATTCTGAGTGCTGTATAACTCAGTCTCTTATCCTTTCTGAAGACAGGAAGAGTAGAAACCATACTCTAGAAATAAAATGGGAAAATATGTAAAGCAAGTTCATTAAGGGCTCTATATCTATTCACTGGGAGGCAAGTGCAAAGCTATGAACACTCCTAATTCCCAGCACTAAACCATACAGCCTGTAATCATGTCTGGAGGTCTGTGATATAAATAAACTTGGCAATACGTGTCTGATATTAATAAAGCAGACAGACATATTGCTACTTCTAATAACTCTTCCTTTTCTCCCTGCATTTTCTTCTCACAGCTGCTTCATGCCCGCTATGTACTGCAGCTACTATCTGAAACTAGGAAGGTTCTCAAAGAGATGCCAAATATCACGCATCTGTCAACTTCCTACTCCAAGGAGATAACTGTCTGTGGTAAGGTGCCAGAGGAGATAACCACTTTGGACTACGGGTTGATATCCTAAGTGGTTAGAGAATGATACAGACACTTCCAAATGTTGCCCTAACAAGAAAGTTCTCAATGCTTTTTTTTTGCTTTTTTTTTCCCCTCTCACAAATGTATAAATTGGAACAAACAAACAAAAAATAAGGTTCCTGAGTCACACTAAGTATATTTTAAGAAAGTCCCTCACCTCCTCTTTCCTTTTCTCATTAAACATTTCTGAATGAGTCAGTATTAATTCAGCTAACACTGCAGTGTAGCTTAAATATTCCTGCACTTCCATCTCTAAAATGCCACCAAGCATTTTGATCGCTGGCTGCAAGTCTCACTGCTTTCTCCTCTTACTGAGAAAGAGACTTTACCACCACAATTTACTCAGTAATGATTTTAATGAGGGCTTAATAGGGGTGGCAAACAAGACCTTTCATTGACAGCATGACTATCTAGAATAAATTATTATAAACCCTCATTTCTAAAAGGACCCAAGAGGATGTATCAGTCTTTATACAACCAACAAATTAGTCTCGCAGAATGATGTGATGTGTCACAAGGTGAAGAACTGAGAGCTCATTGCCTGTCTATTTTGTTATGCTTTTGTAAATTATGGATAAAGGGATGCAGTATCCTGACTCGCCACAGAACGCAGTAGCTGCAAAACAACAGTTATGGTGGCATTAACTCTTGACAGCTAGTAGTGTGTGCTGTGTGTAATAGCCGAGTGGTATAAGGAAGGGTACTATGACACATGCAAAACAAATAATGTTTTTTAAGATGTGGTTATGCACCTACTTTGATTGCCAGGAAGGGGGTTTTTTAAATGAGGTTTTGTATAAACAATAATTTGTTAACCAAACCAACAAAACCTCTCTCAAAACCAAGGAAACGCAGACTTGTTCGCTACACGTCATGATCTTACTAAGCAAAACGTACCTCCTCATGTTTGTATGGCATTTGCACTATGTAAGCAACATCTAAAGGGTACCCTTTCCTACCATTGAAAATAATAGCTTTTGTAACCAGAAAGATCCTCTGCAGAAGATGAAAGACCAATTTTTAGACATAATTGGTCCAAACTGTTGATTTTCTTAAAGTAAGGTATCCCTCTCCCCATTTTCTTTTAATTTCAAATTAATAATGCAGATTAAATATGCAGCTGAAGTGTTTGCATTCACATACATGATGAAAATCTGTCATTGCTTGAAGGACTCCTTAGAATGACTTCAGCAGGCTCATAGTTAATAAAAAGTTGCACAGAAAACATGTAGACAGGGTAAAAATGTCACTTTTCCTACTCATTGGTGGTGAAAGTGTATTATCGCAAGATAGGGTTTGAAACCATTCTGTGGCTTTGTGGTGGTGAGTCACAGATGTGAGAAGGTTGGTTCTGTGAGCATGAAATTCAGTCATATGCAGAGGGGAGCTATTCTGCAGTGATCCTTTGTGTTGGGGTGAATTCCCCCTGCCTGTTCCAAAATAAACCTCTCAGAAAGGGCTAGATCTGTCATTCCTGTGGCCTTAGCACTGAGGCATACAGGCATGCACAGTCCTTGACACTATCAAATCCTGCCTGTATTAATTAAAACCTGGTCCTGAATCAGACAGATGTTCAATTGTGCTGTATATAGTGGGCCACTTAGTAAACTTAAACCTGTTAGTATGTAGAAGTCTATCATATTTCTAAATATCTTTTAGTGACATTTTCTGGTTTGCAGGTCCATAATATGTTTGTTCATCTTACTCCCATTTCCCTGAGTGAACCTTTGGCTGTGTGACTGGTCTGATCTTCAGATCCAGCTGGACAGACAAAAACTTTATGCAAGACAATTATATACTCTTTTAAATATTTAGTTCCCAGATTTTACAAGCAGCTTCAGCATGTACCTTAAAATGAAACTAATCCTAATACAAGGCAAATTACTAAGGAAAACATGGGGAAAAACTTGTTAGGACTAACTAATTCCAGTTTTATAATTCCAGTTTTTTCCTCCTCTGTGAGAAAATCAATTTAAAAAATTAAATCATGTTTCTGTTTCCTGTAGGAGATTTGCATGGAAACCTGGATGATCTTTTGCTGATATTCTATAAGGTAAGTAGGTAGTCTGTGATGTAGCACTTTCACTTCATGACTTCTTGTTAAGAACACATATTGAACACATCCAATACATTTATCACTGTTAGAACTGTACATGCAGTGTGCATGTACCACACACACAAATCCTGGAACAATTTGAATGATGTCTTTGTCATAGCTTTTCCTTTTCCATATCCTCCTGCTCATGGTGAAGGAGGAGAGTCAGGAGATCTTTCTCTTCCTAAATGTTGAACTGGAGCGTGAACCAAAACTTAAGAGGGTTCCTTGAAATGTCTCCAAGTCCTGCCACTGTTTTATATTCCATATTGACTAAAGTCTTCTAAAATCAGGAGCTAACTTAGTTCCTGATGTAACACTACATCATGGATAATTTTGGCCCTTGTGGTGGGTTGACCCTGGCTGGAGGCCAGGTGCCCACCAGAGCCGCTCTCTCACTCCCCTTATTCACTAAACAGGGGAGAAAAGGCATAATGAAATGCTTGTAAGTTGAGATAAGGACAGGGAGAGATCACTCTCTAATTATCATCACGAGCAAAACAGACCAAACTTAGAGAGGGAATTCATCTAATTTATTACTAGGCAAAACAGAGTAGAGGAATGAGAAAATACAATCAACTCTTAAAACACTTCCCCCCACCCCTCCCATCTTCCCGGGCTCAACTTCACTCCCGGCTTCAACGTTCCCCCCCCTCAACGGCACAGGGGGACGGGGAGTGGGGGTTACGGTCAGTTCATCTCACGGTGTTTCTGCCGCCTCTTCATCCTCAGGGGGAGGACTCCTCTCATCGTTCCCCTGCTCCAGCATGGAGTCCCTCTCACGGGGTGCAGACCTTCAGGAGCAAACTGCTCCAGCGTGGGGTCCCCCACGGGGTCACAAGTCCTGCCAGCAAACCTGCCCTGGCGTGGGCTCCCCTCTTCACGGGTCCACCGGTCCAGCCAGGAACTTGCTCCAGCGTGGGCTTCCCACGGGCCACAGCCTCCTTCAGGTGCCTCCACCTGCTCCAGCGTGGGGCCCTCCACGGGCTGCAGGTGGAATCGCTACACCCCCTCATCCTTCCTCCATGGGCTGCAGGGGGACAGCCTGCCTCACCATGGCCTTCACCACGGGCTGCAGGGGGATCTCTGCTCCGGCGCCTGGAGCTCCTCCTCCCCCTCCATCTGCACTGACCTTGGTGTCTGCAGAGTTTCTTACATCTTCTCACTCCTCTCTCCGGCTGCAAAAGCTCCCTCTCTAAGTGTTTTTCTTCTTCTTAAATATGTTATCACAGAGGCGCTGATTGGCTTGGCCTTGGCCAGCGGCGGGCCTGTCTTGGAGCCGGCTGGCATTGGCTCTATCAGACACAGGGGGAGCTTCTAGCAGCTTCTCACAGAAGCCACCCCTGTAGCCCCCCCGCTACCAAAACCCTGCCACGCAAACCCAACACACCCTCCAGAAAAAATGCTGAAGATTTCATTTAGGCCTTCCATTGATACCTGGAAAGTGTTTTTTATTATTTGTTTACAGGAAACAAAAAAAAAGTGTTATATGTTTAAAAGCTTTTTAAGTCTTGGAAGCAATCATGTAGTCTGCACAGAATGGAAATACCTTGGACACCCTTTACATATCCTTGAACAGCTGATCACTTTTTAATGTTAAAAAAGCACAGCTCTGCTTTACTGATGTGGAAAAAATTAAGCTCCAGGCCATCTTTTCCACAATTGTATATTTAACTGATGATGCAAGAAATTTAAAAACCTATATTTATTTTCACATTTATCTGTAGTGTGATTCACCACCTTTCATTAAGCAGATACTCTCTTTGATTTGAGCTTTCTGGGGCAAAGGGTTTGTGTCTGATCCTTATACATTCATCTGCACTGAATGGAGACTGAAGCGAGCTAAACCAGGTGTTTAAACGATGTAATTCCTGCCCCCCCCCCCCCCCCCGCCCCGCTTCCACCTTTGTTACACTTTATCTGACACTTGTTGAATAGAAATTTGGTTGTTTTGCCCAAGTGCATACCTGAAGCTTGTTGAAGCATAGTCAGACCTTTTTACAGAGTTCTGCTTTTCTTATTAATCAATTTATTAGGTTCAGCTGGTCCTTGGCTTGCAGTCTTTTAGCTGTTATTTTAATTAGACAATCTTCCATTTTGTAACTGGAATAAGAGTATGATACAGATTGGTTTTGTACACAGGACCTGGAATGGGAAAAAGAGCTATTTTGAATATAAATCATCACATATAGGTATATTTACAACTGCAGTTGGCCTGAATTTTACTCTTTCAGAGTAAACAGAAGATGATTCTTTTTCCCCTCTCTAGTGGATGTTACAAAGAGAAAAAAAACTCTAAGCAAGGACTAAATCCTGACTTCAGTAAATTCAGAGCCAAAACTCCCATCAACTTCCAGGAATAGAGTTTACCCCTAGTCATGTTAAGCTTCTAGGGGAATCCTTCCACCAAACTGAATAAAACAGACAAATATTTTGTCATTTCAAAGTGGTTGAGAAAATAGAGAGCACATGATAGAGCTGCGTAGTTATTTAGAAGCAGATTAAATGACACAGTATTCTCTGTCCCCTCTGAGCAGTTTACTCAGCCAGGCAGTGAACCCAGTCAGCCTCTGGGATCCATTATTTTCTGCTTCCTTAACTCTATTTCAGTTGCAAGGGATTTCTTCTGCTGAGTTGGTATGAACCACCCGTAACCTTAAACAAGAGGGTGCAATCCTAAACAGTGCCATGAAGAGCATAGTGATCTCAGGTCTGCACAGAGCCATGCAGAGCAGAGCCAAGCCATGCAGAGCTGGAATGGTGGCTGAAGCATTTTGGAGGCCTGCATCCAGACCTGGTGCCGTGAGCATGGGGCTCTGTCCAGGGAACTTTTGTCTCAGCACTTTTATAAACTGCCAGCAGCAAACACACAGAAACTAGCAATATACAGCTTATCAATACAATTCTGGTAATAGTGTGTATAATTCTTAAACCTGGTCTGGGTGAGGCTAAAATAATTACTTTTTTCTCCATAGCCAGTTTGTAAGGTTCATTCAGTCCCTGCATTAATCTCCATTAAATTACAGCATTTCCTGAAATTCCTTGAAACCCTTGGATTTAAATTATATATTGCTAAGTTAGATTGTTAAATGGATGCTATGGATAGAAATAGCCTGAAGCTGCAGAAAAAGCAAACGACAAACAGAAGCTGATTAACCACTAACCCAGCAGATATAGTAATGATGCCCAGCAGCAAGCTGCTAATCGTTAGAGGACCTTGTTTGACTCTGACATGTCAGAGCCTGCAGTAGTCTTTAATTTAATTTTGTTCTTATTGTTCATCGAAACCACAGAAAAGGAAATAAAAACTTTGCATGAGTGTAGACCAAAACTAAAATGTCACATTGAAGTTGGAAGTCCAAAACAAACTCTCATTTAAAACTAAGAGCTGTGGGTAAGATTTTTCCAAAAGAAGGATAGAGTCTGGAGAGTGCTTTAGTAGATCTGTCTTTCCATGACGACTGCAGTTACAGAGTGGCTGTATGTATAGTGACAATTTGCTGGTGATTCACATGCCTACTGGTTTTAAGGCAAAGCTTTTATTAATTCATCTTTCCAGGAGCTGCTGCTGAGTCTCTTCCACTCCTGAAATCTGTCCTTTCTTTTGTTTAAAACCACTACAACCCACTGCATTAGCAGAGTCTCATAAATTGCCACTCTTGTGAGCACAGAGCAACGACACGCCTCTTGTAAGTTAACTTGGAAAGAGCTGGGGAGACGCTATGGCAAAACCCAAGTAAGCCATATTTACAGCAGTAAGGATTGTGCTGCTGTCAGAATCAAGAGACCAGGATTCACTACTGCATCCTGACATAACAGTGCAGGACACTGACTGGGACAAAAAAGACACTTCCTAATGGATTCACATTAGACGTTTAATTGAGTCTTTGGCCAGATCACACATTCTGCAATAAACCTGCTAATGCAGTACACCAGGGAATGCCATAAGAACATAGAAGTGCTGGACACTGACGCAGTAGTATATTCAGGAAGTGGGATGTCTTACAATGTTGCCAGACCTGTTAAGAGTGGCTTCCGCAGTTGTAATATGGTTTTGTAGATGTCCTACTGATAATTCTTGCACATGCCAATTCTGAAAACAGAGGTCTCCTTTTTCTGGCAAGTCAAAATTGAAATAGTATTTCTGATATTCATGATTGGAAATGATGAAGCTACACGTAATTGCTGCTATACTTTCTGTAAGCTGATGGCACCCATTGACATGTTGATAACTAATCTAATGAAACACACCATCAATTTACAATACTAGCTTTTGATAAGTCACCATTCATAATAAAGCATTGTTCTGTATCTTCAGAAAAAATAAGGTAAGAAATACCTGTATGTACAGCCTCTCAGGTTTGTGAGCGTTCAAGTATATCTTTGCCCTGGGGCAGGGGGAGGAAGTGCAATGTGAGTAAAATTCAAGTAGTGCTTTCAGGATTAAAGCAACTGGAATCAAATTCTTCAGAGTTCTGTATTAAGATTTGATGTCCTCTGGACTGTAGTCTTTGTCAGGGGTTTTGGAGGCATATAGTGCAAACAATGTAAATATATGAAATTCATTTTTTTACTGTGTAAGGAAACATAAGGAACTTCAGACTTGTGTCAGAAGACAATTTTTCATAGATTTCTTGTCTTCCACTCAAAATGAATGACTCCCTTCTATTTGCAAGTGCCTAACTTCCTGGCAGCAGTTGCATTAACAGAAAAGTGTATTTTATTAGAAGAATAATATTCCTGTCAGTCCCTTTTAATTTAATTTAATAGGTAGAGGAAAGGATTAGAGATGGTATCATAAGAACAGTTAGAGGTGTCGTGGTTTAACCTGGCAGGCAGCTAAAACAACCACACAGCCGTTCGCTCACTCCCCACCCCTGCAGTGGGATGAGGGAGAGAATTGAAAAGAAAAAGGTAAAACTTATGGGTTGAGATACAGACAGTTTAATAGGACAGAAAAAGAAGAGAATAATAATAATAGTAGTAATAAAATAAGAGTAATATAAGAATAAGAATATACAAAACAAGTGATGCACAACACAGTTGCTCACCACTCAGAGCCAATGCTCAGCTAGTTCCTGAGCTGCACCACCTCCCGGCCAACTCCCCCAGTTATATGCTAAGCATGATGTCATATGGTATGGAATATCCCTTTGGCCAGTTTGGGTCAGCCGTCCTGGCTGCATCCCCTCCCAGCTTCTTGGGTGCCCCTGCCTTCTTATTGGCAGGCCAGTACGAGAAGCTGAAAAGTCCTTGACTGCTTATCAACAACTAAAACATCAGTGTGTTATCAACATTAATCTCATCCTAAATCCAAAACACAGCACTATACCAGCTGCTAGTAAGAAAATTAACTCTATGCCAGCCGAAACTGGGACAAGAGGTCATCTCTTCTCTGATGGCTCAAACAGCTTGTCTGATATAGAGGTTTTTGTTCTAAGCAGTGGAAACAAAGAAATGCTACATTTTAGATCTCTGTCTATGCAGGGTTTTTTTTAAGATTTTTTAGCAATGTGATGTCATTTGAAATGTTATTTCCTTTATTACAGTAGCATAGCAGCATCTCTAAATGCTGGTTTTGTTTCCTTCTGCAGAACGGTCTGCCTTCAGAACAAAACCGTTATGTCTTCAATGGTGATTTTGTTGACAGAGGGAAAAATTCTATGGAAATACTTATAATCCTGTTTGCATTTCTTCTTATCTACCCCAATGATTTACACTTGAATAGAGGAAACCACGAAGACTACATCATGAACCTGAGGTGGATTTTAAGGGGTGTGGGGGAGGGAGTATCTGGCCTTTCACTAGGAATGTTGGAGCTTTTGAATGCTACTTTAGCGACTATGACACTTTAAAACAGAAATAATGTTTTATTAGGTATTCAGGTGTAGCTCTGCATCTTCAAGATGCGTGAGGGGGGCAAAGAACATCCTCGGTACACACAGATGCTTGAACAGGAGTCATGTCTTGTCTCTGACCTAATCACAATCCATTGAAGTCCATGGGTTTAGCGCAGCTTCCAGAGTACCAAATCTGGGGAAAGAGGATGGATGGGAGGATGATATTTTAGTTAAAGCATTGGCTTTTTCCACAGTGTAGCAAAAGACATAATAGTATGCCATATAATGGAACCAGTAAACCAGGAATTGATATTTCACTTAACTTTAGACTAAGATGTCACTTCCCAAACACAAGGGGTGGGTAAATACCCTAGCTTCTACACAGTGGAGGTCCATTAGTTGAGAGGTGGCATTCTGCCCCACTGCAGGAACAGCTGAGACGCTGCTAATACAGACATTTGTACTCAGCTGTACAGCACTGCCAAGGGAGTGAGCACAGCCAGTGTCTCTGGCTGTAGTGAAAGTGTGACTTGTAGACAAAACCATCTCACAGACATGAGAAGAACTCCTCAGTCTTGGTCTCTACAATTCTAAGCCACCCCAGTAAGTCTTTGTGTGACTGTCTGGTGGGTAACCTGTTGTATCCCTTCTATTATTTGATGCATGCGTACGGAATATATTGCTGTTTTAACACAGATATAAACCTGGGTTTATACCCATGTTCAAATCCTGTTAATGATCCACCTAAGAGAATCCGTTTCATGTGATACTTCCTTTTTCAGCACTTAATTAAAAATAAAAACAAACATAAACCAAGACAGTTATTTTACCTACAAAGGTGGAAAATTCCCACCCAAAATAGTGGAAAACAGTCTGTGATGGTCCCGAGTGCAAAGATGCATTCCTGTATATGGCTCTTTGCTGGGCATGTTCATTAGCAGTGCTGCACATCAGTAAATTTGAAAGCTGAGAGTTAGAGTGTTGTGAAAATGCCCCTTGCACCATGGATACCTTGGTGTTAAAAGAATGAAGTATCAAAATCCTTGTCCCTTGAGGGGGGGAAAGACATGATAGACAACATTGTCTAATAAAGTTGAGTGATTTAGGACAAAAACTCTGTGGAGGTTTTGTGGGAATTTTTGCCTATGGTCAGTTAGGTTCCTTTGAAATTTCTCTTTGGTATCTAAAAGGTAAAACTGCTAGGCTATTTCATTTAGATGGGAAAAAGGCCACTTAATAATTATTGGTCTGGATTCTGTTCCTGATTTCTTGTATGTACAAGAAATCAGTTTAACTCAGTTCTTGAGACAGAGCAGAAGAAAGCACATTTAAACATTTAAAAGGTGAGACACAATGGCAGGAGAAAAAGAGGAATAGAAAACTCCTGGCAAACACTGTAGTGCAGAAAATCATGCAGAAGGGGCATAATGAAAAGCAGTTCATGATGCTGTCCTATTTTCAGATATGGCTTCACAAAAGAAGTTTCAAAGAAGTACAAGGTAAGGTTTCTCTTCCTTTCCCTATACTTCCTTTGTAGTCTTGCACATGTAAAATGAAACCTGTGTAAACAAGGAAACTTCCAACCAGTTTATTTAGGTGTAGTACAGAATGACTTTAGTAATGTATTTGAAATTATTTTAGATTATCAGTGGAATAACTGACAAAACAATTTTAAGTGTTAGTTTTTTATGCTCAGAGATCTGTGGGATGAAATAAATAACATCCATAAGGCAACTCAAGAACACAAAAAGAGGTGAGCATGAAAAACCCCAAAATGCTATAGAGACAATGAAATGGCCCTAAACCAGAACATATTTGTCAGTGTTGCAGTTCGGGGTGTCGGAGTGAACTGTTCATACAGACTGTGGCAGACACTTCAGCAAAATCTTGAACTTAGAAGCAACAGAATCTTCCAGAAATAGGATCTAATATAAGAGTATGTTTTACAGGACCATGGGAAACAGATTTTGTATCTTCTGCGAGATGTCTTTAGCTGGCTTCCTCTCGCCACTATAATTGATAGCAAAGTTCTTATTCTACACGGAGGGATTTCAGACACCACAGATTTGGATTTCCTGAATGCACTTGAGAGAAGTAAGGTAAGAAATCATATTCATGTGGGGCTAATTTTGTTTTCTTTAAAAAATTTAGCAGTATGAATTGTAAGATCAAGTTGTTTGCTTTAGGAGAGGAAATGGCTGCTGTGTAAGGCACATAAGGAAAAAAAGAGTCTTGTTTTTCTTCGGCATCAGTGTTTAGGAAGGAAGGTTTCAGTAGGTGTTGGGAGCCAATTGTTTGGCTGCTGTAAAATAACCTGGGTCTTTTGACTTTAAAATAGCTAAAAATACTTTAGGTACCTCCTTCCTGCAGTGATGATGCATTAGCCAGAAAGTATGAAAAGTACTTAATTCTCAGGCATTTCTAAACACTTTAGAAGTCAATGTAGCCACTTCTCTCTAGCACTGCCTTTTGTCCTGGGGCTGTGCTTCTGACTTCTCTTGGGTGGGGGAAGTTTTCCACCTGTGAGGCGCTCCCTTGGCAGCAGCTAAGCTTTGCGTATGTGGGAGAGCCTTTCCAGCAGGCTCAAACTTCACAACCTGGCCTTTAGAAAACCCGAACTACTGCTTTTCAGGGATTTAGAAGACAGAGACATCCATTTTTTTTCTGAAATGATGAGCAAACACAGCTCTTTCAAATCAGTGGGAAATGATGTGGGATTTGTTCTCGATTTGGACAACTAAATTGAGCTATCTGCTTTTGAGCAGGGTGCTTAGGTTTCTTATAATCAATGGAGATCCAGGAGATCTGGCAGAGATCCAGATCTTATAATTACTCAGACGTAGGTCTCCAGTGGTATTTGTGGAAGCACCCCATAGCCTAGGGATGTCCCCTCTGGCCTCTGCCTGCCTCTGGAGAAAGTCGTCTTCGCAGATCTCCTCTACCGGTCTCATTTAGGTCTGGTTCATATCTGCCCATCTCACACTAGTTCACAGACATGGTAGAGTGTCCCAGATGGCACGAGATACATCTGTTTAAGTGACCTTGTGTACCTTGTCATTAGTGTCTGTGGAATCTAGAGCTATTTCTCTCATCCTCATGTTTTCTAATACAGAAATAAGTCTTTTACAGGACAGTCAGGTGTATCACTGTTTCTTAAAGAAGTGAAAAAGAGCAATGAATACTTCTGATCATCAGAGTCTAGGCTCTGTTGGCTATACCACTGTACACTAAAATTGGTTGCTTAACTAAAGATGTAGGTGTCTTAACTGTGAGCTGAGTTCTGCCCACACTTTCACCGAGGCTGGGCTCAGCGTGTTACTGATGTGGGACCTGTGCAATGCAGAAGTAGCAGGTCAAAGTTGCTGCCATGGGAGATGGTTGCTAATGAGACATGTGTGGGCCACAACTCAGGGCAATATCACTCAAGGCCAACTGATGTATTTTAATTGGTACAGCTGGCAGCTGACAGGTCTCAAATACTGGTCAGTGCACTGGGGAATAACCTAGTGTTTTGCATTTTGTTTTGCATCAGTCCTTTTCTTCATTAAAGAGAAGCATTTAGGGTGTGCGTATGCGTGTTTTGTTGTTGAGGTTTTTTTGATTTGGAAATGAGCTAGTATGAGAAAATTTCAAATGAGAAGAAAAGATACTCCCTGGAGAGGAGTCTGTATTAATGGGCATTCATGGAGCCATAGCACATAGCTCCAAAAAAGCAAATGCCCATGCATATTGGAGAAAGTTGATTTAACAGTAAAGGGGCCTGATATAATACTTCATCAGTTTCGCTGTTATCTTCCTGATATTCCATTTATTTTAGCCAAATTAACATAGCAGCATGCTACTGTATCAGAGCAGTAGTGAAGGCAGTTGCATATTCAGTACAGTATCATAGAATCATAGAATGGTTTGGGTGGGAAGGGTTTGGGTGGGATGTAAATCTCCCCTCTTTCAGTTTAAGGCCATTACCCCTCGTCCTGTCACTCCATGCCCTTGTAAACAGTCCCTCACCATCTTTCCTGTAGGCCCCTTCAGGTACTGGAAGGCCGCAATTAGGTCTCTCCGGAGCCTTCTCTTCTCCAGGCTGAAGAACCCCAACTCAGCCTGTCCTCATAGGAGAGCTGCTCCAGCCCTCTGGTCATCTTTGTAGCCAACATCCTCACTCCAACAGCTCTGTGTCCTGTATACAGTATACATGTATATTTTCAGTTTCCAGTGAAGCTGGGCACTTAAGTGTCATCCCTGAGCCCAGACCGTACTCGCTATATAGTGAGACCTTATGATTGACTGTGGCTTGGAATGAGTCTGTCTTTATAAGAATATGAGAGCAGCTCTGAAGAGACTGGTCACTGATAGATATAAAGCAGTATTTTTGCAAGTGCCAAACACCTGCAGCTTCCACCAAACCTGTGAGTTCAGGACATTATGAGAGTTCAATATTGAGTACAGGAAATGGGAACTGATGTGCCTTTCAGCTGACATCTCTGTATCATCTTTATGTTCTGGTAACTCATTTCTATTTTTTTTTTTTTTTAAAGTTGAAATCTTTGATGAGGCCACCAAAGTCAGTGAGAGACAGACAGGACCAAGTGAAGGAGAGAATTCCCACAACCAGACCAAGTAAATACATTGCCGACCACGGTGTTGGAGGGAAAACACACCACATCTCTTCATCGGGTTCCACTGAGCCTTCAGGCTCGAATTTGGCTCCAGACCCTGCCTTGAAGGAATGGAAACAAGTAAGTGAAACCGAAGAGACTGATACCGAACCCGGCCCTGCACAAAACCACTGGCGGATACTCTGTTCAAGCAATATGTTTGAGTCTGAGGTGGCTGTGTCTTAATAAGAAACCCATCATTCTTGGGAGTATACTAGCTAGCTATTAGTTATTTAGCTGCTTTTTGTAGACCCAGTAATAAAGGCTTGTGATTTTATACCTTACAAGTACAATTTACCCAGTGTTTTCTTTTCTTAGCCGTTAGGAGGAAACTGCTCAGTATGAGATGTGTTTGCATGCCCTCGTGTGGTTGGATCTGTTGGTGCATATGTGGTTGTCAGTTTAAATAGGTCAGACTGCAATTGGTGATAGTGAGTGGCTTTTTTGGCTGTGATTTTGGAAGCTGAATGTCGATACTGTCCAAAAAAACCCCACTACTCCTGAGACCTACAGGCTGATTACTCAAGAGTGGGAAATTTTTGTCTTCTGGGTGTTCGTTTCCTCTTAGATATTAGAGGCAATATGGAGCTCTTGTCATACTGTAATTTAATAAATTGTGAGAATTAGAAAAGCTTAATTTGAACAATTTAGAAGCTCAAAATTGACTTATATAAATTTATTTTTCTGAGCTTTTCTTCAGACAACTGCTTTAAAGGGCAGAGATTATTCTTTTGCTTCTTGAGAAGCAAATCCATCTCTGAAAGTGTGATTACCCAAGATACCTATCTGACCAACAAACTAACAAAATGGGCACAAGCAGTCCCCCCCAAATCTGACACTACCCCAGCTAACCAAGCATTCACTGAGCCACACTCACAAATGTGAAGTGGAATGTGTTAGTGTAAACCTTGTCCAGTGAGGTTTAAACAAACACATTTTGCCTAATGTATGCTACTGACTGGACTTACTATGTTAGGTGACTTTAAACCATGATAATTCATCCTCACGTCTGAATCTGGCTAAAATGCTTAGTATGTCAAATCTTATTTTGATACATGAGCTAACTGAAGACAATAAAGCCAAAGACAACTCTTGTCATGTTTAGAGCAGGCACTCCCAAGCTTAGTGTAGGTAAAAAACTGCTGACCGATGGGGTTAGCAGGTCTGTGCCAGGAAATAGAAAACGCCTCTCACACCTATATGTGAAGAAGGCATCTTTTGCTCTCTTTGCAATAGCCCAGGTACCATTCCTGATGTGCCTACCTGAGTCTGGAAACCTCAGCTGTAAAAGGAGGCACATTTCTGAAATGATATTTCATCTGAATAAAGTTAATCCAAAATCTAGATAATGTTTCTTAAGAAAAGTAGAACAAAAGTTTCAGCCCAAAAGAATGCCCTGCTGAAAGGAAGAAAACACAAGACCTACTTGTTAGCTCAGGTGTGTTTTCTCCCTGTACCGTGGGGCTTTTGCCATGGCCAGTACTTTAGTCAGCCATAGCCTGTCAATCCTCACCTACTACCAGTCCTCATGTGCTTGAATCTGCTATTTATAGATCCTTGATATTCTCTGGAGTGATCCAAGAAGCCAAAATGGCTGTACACCAAACAAGCGTCGAGGAGGTGGTTGTTACTTTGGTCCTGATGTCACTGCCAAGCTGTTTGAAAGGTATAATCTGAAGATGCTCATCAGGTCTCATGAATTTAAGCCAGAAGGTTATGAGATCAGTCATGATGGGAAGGTAAGATGCTTCCATGTAAAGTAGAATTCTCCTGTGAATTCCACAGGCACAACCACAGTAGATTTGTCTGCAAAGTTAATAAAAGAAAAAAAGAGTGACTTCTTTAAAATGGGTTTGGGGGAATTGTGTGCTAGATAGATGTTGGAACAAATTATGGAGTTCTGACAAAATTCTTTACAGCTTCAGAGAGTGGGGACTGGCTTATTACTCATGTGAAAACAAATGAACATCAACAAAATCCCTGAGGAGTGTTATGTGTAAATATAGTGCAAGAGATGCTCTAAGGCTCTAGAAGCCTTTAACGTAATAATTTCTCTTTTGGCCCTGCTTTCTGAGATGCTATGTCAGGAGGCCAGCAAGAATCCTGAAAACCAGCTCTATCTTAGAAAGAGATTTCTGTTAACTCGTTATATCACAGTGCCCTCTGAACTGAAGTCTTCCTACGACAGACCAAAAATACAGGCCTGGAACTCTGACTCAAAAAGTGCAAGCAATTTGGTGAACAACATAGTTGTTGATCTCTGGTTTTATATGTAGACAGTTTTGTAACCTGCACGTTTTTCTAAGATCGGTTTCCCAAATCAGTCTCAAGAAGAGTTGTTCTAACCAATCCAATTTCTTTGTTTCCTATGATCAGGTTATCACTATATTTTCTGCCTCTAACTATTACGAAGAGGGGAGCAACCGGGGAGCATACATCAAACTGAATCCTGAACTGATTCCTCGGTTTGTCCAGTATCGAGTCAGCAAGTACACACGCAGGCAGAATCTTCGGGAGAGGTAAAGCTGTGTGTTGTGTGCAGTGAGTGTGTACTCACTTAGCATGTAAGCACCTGCCACAAATCTATAGTTTGATTGAATAATTGAATAGGCATCTATTTTCCTTGGTTTTCCTTGTTTTTCTGTTTTACAATTTAAAAATGAATACAGTAGACAAAACATGTTCTAAGTGCTCTAACTTGGTTTCCTGAGAAACTCCCAAAGGTAATTAGCCGCGGTAAGCGGTTAGACAGACAATTGCCAGGGACTTGTAAAGGGCCTGCGCCTGTCTGTCAGGTCTGCTTTAAGGCTGCTGCATTAATCTGGACAAATCCTGTTATGAATTGAGTCCAAAAAGTTTATCATGACGGCTTTGCCATGCCTAGCACTGTGGTCAGATTTGCTAAAGCAAAGCAGCTTAGAATTACCTGCATAAACTTGATTATCTCATAAGTTCAGATTATTCTTATGGGGCTTTGTTTGTTTTGGGTTTCCCCCTTCCACCCTTCAGTGTTGTCGTCTAGGGTGACCCTAAAGATGCTACATGTTAAAGGATGTAAGAATTTGATAATGAATGTTGAAAAGCATAAAATGCTAGAGGATTTAAATCCTTTAATGATCTGCTCTGCATTTTTTTTCCTCCTAGGGTGGGTACAATTGAATCATCTGCCTTAAAGTCCTTACGAGAGAAGATTTATGCTCACAGGTCTGAACTCACCACTGCTTTTGCACAGTATGACCTCAATGGCACAGGTAACACTACCTCTCCATCCAGTTGCCAGCATGGGGAAAAGAGCTTCCATGTGTGCGTGGGGACAGAGGGGACAAACCTTGTGGAGAGGGGTCCTGCCTGCCAGTGTAAGGCTGGAGAGCAGCAGAAGCTGGTTGATCATATGTCTTTCCTCACCCCAGGAGGATAGAAAACAACTTGGGATGAAGCTTTAAGTAGGAAGATGTAAACAGAAACAGGCGGGCAAAAAAGGAAATAGTGGTTGTTGTTAGGCAGAGAGTTTGGGCAGGCAAATACAGCTCCAGAAGCTCAAAGGTCACCACCTTCACTTAGATGTGTCTTCAGAAGATGCCAGACAGGGAACTGGTCTTCTTCTGAGTCTGGGAGATACCTGAGTAAAGTTGACTGGCTATGCCACTAGCAGACACACGCTCACCCATCAGCTAAAGAAAAGTCAGTGGTGCATTGATACATCAACCTTTTACATAGGAGCACGGAGTTGATGATTTCTAACAGAAATACAACTTTTCCTCCTGATGGCCTCTCACTTGACTGGGTTGTCATCTGTGTCCCTAAAAGGGCAATCAATAATGTGATGGTAGTTTCTTTGGCCATTGAACAACTACTTAACATATTTCTGTCTTTAGTTTTCAGCCACATATGTCTCTCTAGTTGCTGCTCAGCTCAAATCTGAAGTACTCCCCAGGGCATAATCTGGTTTTCTCAAAAGGAATGAAAACATGCTGAATATCGTAATTGAATCACAAAGTTGTTGAGATTGGAAGGGACCTATGGAAATGTCTAGTCCAACCCTGCTGCTCATTGTTATGAGGGTTTTTATCCCAGGGTTAGGAGAAAATGTGTTTTGCAACTGTTGTTAAAAGTGGCAGAAGGCATGCTGGTGACTGGTTTATGCTGTGTCGTGTACTGCTTGTAACCATGAACTGACCCCTTCTGGCAGGCAAGATTTCTGTCAATGACTGGGCTGCAGCCATGGAGTCTGTCCTACAGCTGGAACTGCCCTGGAGGATGCTGCGGTCTCAGTTAGCACAGATGAACGCAGATGGAGAAGTTGACTTCATGTCATGTTTTTACGATTTGAAAATAGGTCAACCTGTAAAAGAGGTAAGGAGGAAAACGCCTCCTTGCAAATCTTGGAGGAACAGCTTTTGGCGCAATTTTAGGCATAAGACAGTGGTTTGGCCAATCAGGTAGACATCCACAGCTGAACTAGTTACTGAGCTTCCTTTTATAGTCACTGGAGGGAAATGAGCACTGCTAGGGTACAAATCATCATTCCCTGCTAAGGTAGATGCTTAAAATAGGTTGGATGAATCACATGCTAGAACTGCTTCTTACTTTCCGTTGACTCTCAAGGGCGTTTAGATAACGTAGCTGAGGAGATGCAATAAATCCTACCCAGAGCAGTCAACCCTCACTCTTTGAGACGAGCTTTCCAAATGTGCTCCAGAGCCAATTCAGGCACCTGTAGGAGGGACTCACAGTTGTAGATGGACTTTCAGATGTCTAATGGTAGCTGAGGTCTCTTCTAGAGAGTCCCGTTGTTACCCAGTGGTGCACGGTACTTACCTGTGTGCATCATTTTTCTAAGCAGCAGGATCCGTTCACATATGTGCAGCGAAAGCTTTGTATGAGTGCATGGCATACAGCATCTTCCCTAGATTATCCGTATTTCCACAAATAATTATAGAAGGTAGGAGGTGTGAAGGGCTCCTCCTCCCCATGTCCCAGGTTTTAGCTGATTATTCCTTAGGGCACGACACAAACTATCATTCCAGGCAACTCGAGCATAAGGGTTGGTTTTTTTTAAACGTTTGAGAAGTTAAACTGGGAACATAGATTCGGGTAGTACATATTCTGTTGGTTAGAATAACTCAAACCACAGTCTGACCGGTTTCCTGTATGGGATTTCAAAACCAGGTTCAGCCAGCTTTGGTGGAAACACTGTGCAGGTACAGAAAGGATCTGGAGATCATCTTTAACATCATTGACAAAGATCACTCAGGTAAGTCAAGGCAACTTCACTGTACCAGCTCTAGGAAGCCTATACTAGTTATCTTTCCCCACTGTTTCCTCCTTAAGGCTTCTAAATATAGAGGAACCAGAGGTGATGTCATTTTTCCAGTTTAGCGAGGACTAATTTAAGCAGTCAGGCTGTAACCATATAAGGGACAGTGCACAGAGCCTAACTTGAGAAACAATTCTCACATATCCCAGCTCCAGTACTGGCTTCACTCTTGCGGGGGCTTTTTCCTCCCTTCCACTCTCACTATTTGCTGCTTTCTCAATTCCACTGTTGAAAGCACTAGATCATTACCTTAAGTAAAAATGTACTTCAGTCATGAAATCACAGGACAGACTCAAACCATAGTAGGCAGGTAGCTTTCCTGCAGTGAAGGAGTGTGCATGCATGTGTGCACGTATGTAGGAAATGGAAACAGCACTGGGAAAAGCAATCTGTTGTCTGTCTCCTTCAGGGCTGATTTCTCTGGAGGAGTTCAGCCAGACATGGAAACTCTTCACTTCTCACCTGGGCATCGATGTATACGATGAATCCCTCGACAAGTTAGTCCTCAGAATAGACTACAACAAAGATGGCCACATTGACTTCAATGAATTTTTAGAGGCCTTTCATGTGGTCCATAGGCTGGAGAAAAAGGCACACTCCTGAAAAGGCAGAAGTTCTTGTGGGCTGCCTTGGAAGCTCACCTTCCCCTCATTACTCACAAGCAGTCTGGGAAATCAGTTTCCACATTGACAATAAACAGGCTGCTCAAGGTGGTAAGCATTGTGGTCACTGTGTAAGCATTTATTTAGTCCCTTCTGGACAATACATACCTGCTAGTAATGTGACAGAAGAGATGAAAACCCACTACCTGTAGTATGACACTGTCAGTACCGCATCAGTACCTTACAATTCATCCTCACCCTTGGTGGCATCTCCCCTATCCATCTAATCTGCGAGCACTGCCAAGGCAGTGCCTGTGACACCGTGGGAAGAGAAACTGTGGTGCGCTTCTTTCAGGAGACCCTAGCAACAGCTGAGGTCGAGCAGTGATGACAACAGGGAACACATCTGACTTTCCTGGGGATAGAACGGGCAGGACAGAGGCCTGCTGTGGACTATCCAATCCAGGAGAGGAAAATAGGGAAGAGCCACCATCGAGGTCAAATAGGTAGTTCTGCATTTAATCTTGCCCTTTGCATGATGCAGTGAAATTAAACCATGTCAAGTCCCTATCTATCCTCCTTGAAGTGACAGACACAAAGGATCTCGGTTGAAAGGCTTTATGCTTGCACTAGATTTCCTCTTGCCACTGGTTACTTTTCCCTCTGTTTGTTGGGGTTGGAGCTAATAAACAGTCATAACTCATCACCTTAATGCTAAATCCACAGCATCTTCATGTAACATACGCCAGATGACAAAATAAAGCTTCAGCTTTCGCAGTTGTATGTAAGCCTGGTGTCTTTTTGCCTGTATGTTGGTATCCTACACGTACCAGAGCACAACACACTGTTCCTGAAGATTAACTGGACTCCTTTAAACAAAGAGATGCGTAAGAACACAAAAGTTAAAGAGTATTTGATACTAGCGGACCTAACTATTCTTGCATATAGTTAAGCATAAATTCTTTACCAAGTAAACTGAGAAATTCTGAAACTGAGTTTTTGGAACATGGCAAGATAGAAGAATCCAGTGCCCCTGGCCTCCCCCCAAACTGGAAGCCAGTATTCCCAGTCCCACAGGTACCACCCCATCTGTGCCCATGGGGGAGAGTAGGGAGATGTGGACCCAGTCCTCTTGCTTATTGCACTCAGAAAGCAACACAGTGACATGAAGTCAAGTGCAGCCGGCTCAGGAGCTTTTGGAAAATGCTATTACCTAATTCAGCTTTCGTAAATACAATGTGCACAAAGCACTCTGGGGGCAGGAAAAGGTTCCAGCCTGGCCTGTCTTTAAATTTTTATAGCAAGAGAAAAGCTAAGTAAAATAGCTTGCTTTTATTTAGCAACAGTGTTGAAAGTACAAAAAGCAGCATCCTTCCCAGTTTATCGTCACAGAATGGAACAGCAGCCCGAGCTTAAGGTACTGCAGGCTTTCTTAAATCTTATTCTCTATAATTAAATACAAAATACTTTTTCAGATGTATTTTGTAACTTGACAGATTTATGAATAAACACGCACACACACACGCTTATTTCTATTGCCGGGGGGGGGGGGGGGGGGGAGAAAAAAATCTTTAATAGTGCAAACAAAATTTACAGTAAAATTGTCATGGCATTAGTCATAGAGAATGTCTGGGTTTAGCATGCATTTATTCTGATCTATGGACTGTGAGGATCAGTCCCACCTTATTCCAGCGGCGTGACAAAAGGCTCCACCTCAGGGGGACAAAAACCAGGGTGTGTGGTGGGACCTTGCTTCCGTCTGTTTCCTGGCTGTGGGTGCGAAGCAACAAGGTGGAACAGGACAGTGCAGCTCTGGAGTCGTCCTCTGCCACCTCCCACCCCACCAGGAGATGGACAAAGCCGGGTGCACAACCAGACACAGGTGCTCAGAACCATGGCCACAGCCTCCAGCTTCCATCTCCCCCTCTTACCAGAAGCCCCTGAAGCTGCCCTAGTGTGAAGCTGAAGGATGCTCGCCCAGGGGTCACTTCCTGAGAGGGGATGTCATGGTGAGGTCACAAGGCAGCACTCTTCAGCCGGCAGCAAGAGGAGCCTTCAGGGACACAGCACTCAAGTGTGAGAGGAGCTGAGTCATAGAGCCAAAAAAGCAGCAAGCCTCCCCTGCCAGCTGCTAGCAGCACACAGGAGCCCCCCACTGCTGACAGAAGGGGGGGGGGTGGCAAGGGGAGTAACTGTGAAACATCTCATGCCAGGAATAAAAGCTACTCCAGACTGAAACTGGGAGTGGGAGAGAGCCCAGCTACTTGTACTTACATCCAAACTGCACGAGCTGAAGCTCTTCTTCCATAACTCCCATCCCCATTACCGGTTTGTTTTTTATCCCACAATTTTATGCAGTGGCTACTATTACAGCTGTAAGTAGGGACTGAATCAGTCTGCACGTGAGTGCCCAAGCTTTTGCCCTGCAGGTACCGATGTTACCGCTGGTGGCATCTCTCTCTCCCCCACTTCCTGGACAACCCTGCTCCTACCCATGGACCACACCAGGAAGGGCCCAGTGTTGGACCTGGACTGACCCAGGCTCCTGCTCCACTCAAGCCTCCGGCTGCTGCGAGATGGGTGACATGATCCCACAGCGCCCCGTGCCCGCAGAAGTGCAGCAAGCCCACGTGTTCCACCACCTGCCGCAGAGTGGCCACCCCTTTTTAGGACTGCTAGGGACTGCGCAGCTCACCTTCGCCTCCCAGAAACAGGCAGGGCTCAGACCACAATTAGCAGGACAGAAGCCAGACGAATTTTGGACCCCAACCATTAAGTTGTGACATCTACTTGTAGGAGCAGCTGCTGAGGGGGATTAATGCCACTTTTGATCTGTCTAGTTTGACAAACTCGTGTCCTTCGCACATCAACAGGGAGGAAACAGTGGTGAGGCAGCGAGTAGGGAGGGCACTGGCCTGGAGGAGCTGGGCTGGGGCCAGCATGCAGTATGGACACAGCTAATTATTCCAGCCAGTGCCCCTGAGCAGCCCCATTTCTGTTAGCAGGCACGCCTGGCTGTCCCCCCAAAGCAGTGCAGGTGCTTCTGTCCCCACAGCTGCAAAATGCCTACAGCAGCAGTGCCCCTCAGACTGGAAAGACCAGGTCTTGGGTCGGTCTATTTTAACTCATTAATGTCCTTATTTCTGAGGCACAGGATGTGCCTGTTTACCTTTGCCTTCTTTCCATAAATGAGTTTCCAGGGACTTCAAGCTGGCTGTGTAATTCTCTGCCGGCTCCCCTGGGAAGCCTGACAGCCAAGTCGAGCCTCTGCCAATTAGCTCAGCCCCGCAGAAACTGCAAAATTGACACGTATTTTAACTGGGAGCACCGCCAGTGCAAGCTCTGCTTTGTAACAGCTTAACATGCACACACAGGTGGATCCTCAGCAAAGCGGGGGTGGGGTCTGTGTAAAACCTTATTTGCTTAATGAGGTTTGCACTAAAATGCGACTCTCCAGTTGGAATGGTTCTTTGGGCAGAGAAGTAACACAGCAGCGAGTTGCAGCTGTGCCTGACCTGAAGGTAATAGGAGTTTCACTTCCATTGGTGCTGTGTTCCGGAATCCCATCCTTCACCACCAGCTACCTAAACTCTTCAAATTACCATGTAAATACTTTCCAAGCATCTGCGCTCTATATGATAATTGATCATGATGATCATAAATATACCATAACCTAGGTCATACTATGAATTGCAAATGAAAGATATCACTGAGACTCCTACTAAAGAGTTAAGGGGTGTCCAGGTATGTTTTGCCTCAGGCTCCATTGCTTTAGACTTCAGTGGAGCTGCATGTAAAACTACATCACCCTTCTTGGTTCTGAAAACAAGAGCACACCATAGGATTTGTTTTGGTTTGCTTTTTTAAAAAAGGGGTCTGAGAGAAAATCATCTTGCATTTCTCCCAATCTAGGATTCAACAAGAAAAGCAAAAATAACTGCTATTACTGCCTTGTCGTATGATACTGGAGAGAACAAGAAACCATCACACAGGCTCATGTCTGCTCATGCTCCGCGCTGTCACATTTGTCTGCTTCAACTAGACAAAAGATTTTATTTTCTTTTACTGCAAAACAAGTGATCTCTCACAATAAATATGAAAAAAACCCCACAAACCCGGAAACCTACAGCAAAGGCAAACCCCTACAAAAGAGGCACCACGCCAGTAAAATGACTTCCACATCCAAGTGCTAGCTGTACCTGAATGACACCTTCCTACTGGCCCCTCAGCAGGCCCCACAGTTGTCACGGCGGTTAACACAGTCCATGCCCCTCCAAGCAACCCGTGAGAAGCTCCTGGGCCCTTGGACTGCCCAGCTCTCCTTGTGTCTGCAAAAACATGAAATCGCCTCCTGAGGCCTCCCACACCTTCGCTCTCTTCAGCCAGTGTCCAGACGTTGTTACAGCAGCAGCGACTCTGTAGAGGGACAGCCGGCGGGGTGGCACGGCCATCGAGAGCTCAGCCTCCCCACGACCATGGGTGCCAGCGACTGACAAGTGAGACAGGGCTTTACTTCCCTCCTTTCATCAGGTTATCCGTGTAAAACTGGAACCACAAACCCTGTTCTCAAAAGCATCCTGTACTATTGTTATAAAAAAAAAAGTTTTCAAATCCTGTAAAAATGGCACAGTTATGTTTTGAGAGAGTGAAGCGGGCTCTCACAGAGATATGCTTAACAGGCTTATTAGCACAGAAAATACTTACTTTTTACAGGCCGTATCTGCTCTTTTCCCCTCTACCTGGCAAGACAGAACCGCTCTGATCCTCTCTGCTCGCACGGCGGCAGTGCCGGCACAGCCCAGCGCAGCTGAGGGAGCCCAGGGTGGTGGGAGAGGCTAAAGCTACAGCCACTTCCTGAAGCCGTGAGCCAGATGCGCGCTGGCTGGTGGCAAAACCAGCAGCACCGGCACAAGGAAAACCGCAGCCGATGCCTGGGGTAAAGCAGGGTTTTCCCTTTCAGGGGCAGCCTACCTCTGTTTTCAGTTTAAATGGCCACGGACACACCTATTCTCCTTGCAGCTGCTCGGAGCAGCTGCAGAAACTGGTTTCCAGTGGACAGATTCAAGGCGCAGGCATTAATCTAGGAGCCCGCTGAAGGGAGACTTCCAGGTAGCCCATCCCTAACTACATGTGACAAGTGCAACTTCAAATTAAAAAAAAGAAAAAAGAAAAAAGGGAAAAGGGAAAAAAAAATGAAAAAGACAAACATCAAAGCCTTGCATAACCTCACGCTGCGCTGGAAGGGTGGCAATTATGCCATTCTTAACTCTGAGGCTATTTGCAAAGGAAAGGCTCAGGAGACCTGGAAAGGGCGCTTCAGTGCAAGAAGTTTATCTTGCTCCATTCAGAGGAAGGGATTACAGGCATAAAACTGTCACCTTGGAGAAGCTGGAGTCTCGAGATTTTGCCTCCGAAGCCTTGGAGATGCAGGGAAGGGAGCTATTTGGTTCAGATTAAAGAGAGATACAGCTTCCCAAGAGAGGCTATCCTCTCAAATTAGCAGATATTGTAAGACATTTGTCTCCACTGGTGTTAGCCCTGCGCTGACTGGATACAAACGAAATGAGAATCAGGATAAACATGTATTAGAAATATCACCTGGTTATTACAAGTTATTCCTACTCCTCTAATTTACATTTCCCTGAATGTTTCACACTGTGCATTAGTGATTCACAATGCTGTACATCTACACGCAGCAGGAGAAAAATTAATGAATTCCATCACTTCCCTTATTTGGGAGACTTTATGCCCAAGATACAGCTCCCTCGTTTTATTATGCCTTTTGATCTCCACAGAGTAATCTCTTTTCCCCTTGGCAGAACTGTATAATTCTGGCTAATTTAATATGAATTACATTTAAGCACTTCAGGCAGAATAAGCCTCATTATTTGTTATTTCTCACACGCTCCCTTAACACCAGGCCAAACTCCACCTACCTGTCCCCCGCAGGCAGGCATGCACGTAGCATGACGACTAGCCTAATACGCTGAGGTAGTGCACGGCACACATACATGCAGCAACTAAACGAGAGGTTCATGAAAGGGAAATGGCGAGAAAGAGCTTCTGAGCCTTCCCTCCCACAGGAGGCATCGCTTATTGCATCGCACAGCCTGTGCTAGGCAGGAAATCGTGTAAATAAATAATTATGGCTTTTGTTAGGTATGTCATGGTGCCATAGGCCCCGCTTGGAGCACTGTCATAAAAAAAGTGGCAAATTCCTGTGGCTACGTCCTTCTCCAAGATACTACCAGTAGCTCCGAATGCTTTCTGAAAAGACACAAAGAGTAGGGAAAGTTAGGCATGCATGCTCATTTACTGGAAAAAAAGGGCGACATGATGATTTCACATTTGTGCCGAATACTGAAAGCAATTTTCCTTTCCCTCATGAAAACCTCTGTCAGGATTGTTATAGGACCCACATGACTTAGTTGGATCAGTGTAAGTAAAAACTTCACAGACTTTGCCCTTTGCGGGGAGGGCAGGCGGGATTACTCAAATATTGGTAATTCTAATGCTGTAGTGAAGCAAAACTTCACTTCAGTCTACCCACTTCAGAGCTTGTTAGCCACCATAATTTTGTTCCCTTTAAATCTCCCACAACTCTTAAATTAGTCTTCCAAATATATTTCCAGAAGATGTTAAGTGATTTGGTCTGTCTTTGTGGGGATAAAGCATAAGGAAAAAAATCAAGCCCACCACACGTATTAAAAAAGGAGCAGAGGACAATTTTCAAATGTAGAGGCTTCCCTTTGAACTGCTGCCCTTTGAACTCACCAGCTCCTGCAGAAACAGGTCGTTGGCCATGTGCACGATGCGATCCACATGGATGATGCCCCCGATGCTGTTCACCTCAATGTCAGAGAGGAACGTGAGAACCAGAATAGCTTCCACCAAGAGCTGCCTGTACTCAGGCTGGGGTACGTGGTTCAGCACCGACTCCACGTGCACTGCAAACTTGATTTCGCACGGGGTCATCTGGCAAGTTTGAGGGGAAACGGAAAGAGAAACTGACAACTCCAAAAGACTAGTTCCCCACATCCTGCAAGCACTTAAACATATGCTCCTCTCTGCACACGGGGGTAGTCTGACTGAAGCAAACAAAATGTTTTGTGCAGCTTTAGCACTTACAGAAGCTTTTTGTGTTGCTAGGCCCTGCTCCTGCAAACAGTTATGCAACTTCCACAAGACTGCTCCAGCCCTGCAACCCGTCACACACACGTTTTAGTTACACACAGGACCGCTGATGCTTAGCTGGCAAATTAACTCTTTGCTCCTCTTGCTGCGGTCTCAGGCACTCTGCCTTGTAAGTATCTTTCTGGCATTGCAGGTTAGTTGCAAAGCCAAAATCACTGCTGAGTTTTAAAAATAACCACCTGCTTAGAGTGAATGCTTTTCCACACAGAGATATAGCTATATGGTTTGCAGAGCAGCCTAATTTGCACTGGCATAAAGGCTGCTGCTTTAGGAGGTTTGTGCTTATCTTGTTTGATTCCTTTAAACAGCAAAATTAGATACTGTCTAGGTCTGACAGGCTAAAAAGATAAGCCTGTTTATCTACACAATAGGGATAAATGAAGCTCCCCATTCTGCAGAAAAAGGTTTAAATTTGGCAGAAAATTCCAGCTCCTCTCTCTTTAGCTGTTACCACCATTCCTCAGAAAAGAAGGAAGCCAGAGACAAATCTGAGGGAACGAGACAGGAAAATAGTCTCAGGCACACAAGCACCTCTCTTCTGCTGATGGATTACTGTTCACAAGAGTTTGTGTTATAGATGTGAATTCAAAACTTGAATTAGAGCGCCTAAAGACAGAGTGGCAATCCAACTAAGGAAAAATAATGTAAGGAAAGGTTATGGATTTAAAGTGTCAAAGCTTTGGTTAGAGACAATCATCCTTAATAGGTATTTACTTTTGAGACCGTGATGCCAAAACACACCGGCTGCTATTGTGGCGTATTAAAAAAGCCGAAGTGGCAAGCAATGTGTCTGCTTTATTCCAACAAGGCTGCGCTTTCTCGTCCCCCTGCCCGAAGGAGTGCCATCAGTCACCCTCTTTCAAGCACTGTTCCACGGGGTCAGTGAAGGTGTGCAGGGGGCAGGCTGGGCAAAGGGGAAAACCTGCCACGACCCCGCTCTGGGCTTGCCCAGCAGGAACTCAACCACACAGCCCTGGGGAAGCTGGCAGAAGTGCTGGAGGGAAGGTCCAGATCTTCTAACCTTCTTCAAACTAAGGATCTGCAACAGCAGCCCCACTGCATCTTAACGCTGTCAAACCAAACAGTCAGTCATGGGGCTAGAAAATCGTTGGCATTTTACTGTACCTCTCTGGTGGTTGAAGAAGGAAGGACGTACCCATCAATGGACAGACCATGGCACTGAAACAACATCATTTTGACAATGAACAGAAATTACAGTTCTTGCAAGTAAGCCAATATGCAATAACCCTCAGTTAATAATCTCCACAAAAATCCACAAAAAAACCCAAACAACAACAAAACCTGTTAAAAATATTATTTCACCTTTGCTGAAGAAATTATTATATAAAACTGGCAAACGTTAGAAATAGCCTGACATGATACGTAGAGAGCGTGCTGTGTGCCAGTCCAGTTACAGAAGGGGAAGAAAGTACTTAGAGAGCCACTACAGCAAGAGGCACACAAAGGCAGAAAACAAATCAACGAGAACATTCTGTGGGAAAGGATGTAGAAATAAAAGACACTGCAAAAGCATGACAACAGACCATGAAAGTGAGAAACTTCATTTTTCAATTTTTGCTAAAACAATACTTAGTTAAGTGTTTCAGACCGAGGGCACCACAACTCAGGATTGTCAACATGTTGTGGTGCTTGGACACGGGCCACCAACACCAGGGAAGAGATGGTGTCAGAAATACCAAGTGGTACACCAGAAAAGAGTGACAAAATCTAACTGGTGAGAAAGCAGGCAAAGGAATGACACATCTGGCTACCTGAGGTACAAAAACACACTGCGAAGAAGAGAGCTTTTATGCGTAGTCCGAAGGGAGTTTAAGAATGAAATATTGAAGACAACTTAAATAAGCGCAATTGATTTTAATAGCCAGAAAACCATTCCAACACTCCCAGCTATTACGTGAGGTCAGGACAGAAGTGATGCTCACTCTACTGAAAGATCCCATTAGTAAATAGCCACGAGGTCATATATGACTCATCTTGGCTGACATCAATGCTAACAGCTTCAGCATAAGTGATTTTTGAAGGACAACCAAAATCAACCTGAGCTGGTGATGCACATTTTTCCCAACTGTGTGGGCATGACCAGCTCAGTACTGCAAGGTGCCGGATTCTGGCTTTCATCAGGAAATGGTGCATAATCACTTTGAACTCAGTAAAAACTCCTAATTCCCCTCTCCTCCTTCCTGGAGAGCTGCTTCAACACATTTCCATACCCCTGATCTCCAAGGTGCTGGCAAGGACTTACTTTTCACTTAAAAACAAACAGAAAAACGCTAAGAATGCCATACAGCTCAGAAGAGCCAGCAAGAGATCTCAAGACCTTTTGGAAGAGTCAGTGCAGTTTCCTACTTCATTCCTCACAGCCTTTCTGAACTGGTGTGCACAAACAGCACAACACTGTGGTGTCTTTCAGCAGCACTGATCACAACTTGCATTACGCCATGGGCGATGCAAAGGAGACAGTGGCGGAACAGAACCGTTCAGCTGAAATTCAGTGCCAGTGGTTTCAGAGAAAAATACAAACAAACACGTGAACTCGTGCTAATGGAGCCCTTCTATGTTCAAGGGACACATCCTGCTAATGACACTGGGTTCCACTGGTCTTCCAGCTGAAGACCAACATCAACTCTTGGCAACACACTGCCTCTGGACCACCACCTCCCAAGTTACGGTACAGCTTGCTTGCTTCCTGCCCTCCACTTCCATCAACTTACCTTCTGAAGGATTTTCCACACTTTCTCGTAAAAGCCAACAGGAACTCTGTTAATAGCACCATCAAGCCTCCGTCTGCGCAGCCACTGCCCTTTTCGGTCACCCCAGCTCGTGTCTCCACTGGAGCCAGTAGGAGAAGTACTAGTGGGAGATGATGGAGTACTGCCCTTCTGCAAGAAACATTAAAGCCTTGGTTAGCTGCTTTCTACCACCCCAAATGCTACTCCTGGTGACTGCATCATTCTGTTACAATGCTACCTCAGAACCAGCAAAAAAATAGAGGCCAGGATGTCATACAAGATGACAGAGCAGGACCTTTCTCTCCCCTTCACAACAAGCTTCACTTCTCCAGTACTTCAATCATTTCTCAACAAAACAGCGAAGCAGTTCAACAAGGCCTAACACAGTAAACTTCACTGCTTGGTTCAACACAAGGCATGACTATTTTAAGAAGCATGAGTTGGCTGCCAGGGCAGTGTCACTGGTGTGCCAGATGGTGGGATTTGCAGGTAGGTCTGACTCGGACTTCAGTCTAAGTGTTGTAAGAGAACCAAAAGGTCCATGAGTCCAGCAAGAGAGGTCCTCCATGCAAAAAGCTCCATTAAAGTAAGTAGATTAAAAAATGACTTGATGTGGTCATGTAGTCATCATGCCTGCCTCTCTGTAAGTATCAGTCATGTTTCCTTTATTGTCACTATTGCTCTATGATTTTACTCTACAAGACTTGGAGACTAAATTAGGCAGCAAATCATTGTAAACAAAATTCAAAGTTGTGGCACTACCACCAAATTCTTGTTCCCATTTCCACACATGTAGTCTTCCTGCTCTTTGCACTCCCAGAGACTGTGCTCGTTTCCTCGTTCCTTTTTGCACACCTACTACTTTCAGCCCGGAAAGGACTTCACTGACAGCCCCATCTCAAATCCCATCGTCTCTGAGTAAGGAACTGCCTGAGCCAAGTACTGGGGAAGGTGGGAAATAAGAACAAAACCTGTATGTTTGCAAAGGATAGGGTCACTGACTCTTCACAGCCAAGCTGTGCAAAAAGACCAGTAAAAGCAAACAAAGTCCATGTTCACTCCTGTTGGTGTCAGTGAGGCACAGGTCGTGTTCCCTTGATGGCTCGATGCACGCTATTCCTTTCCACTGCACACTGACACAGACAGAACTTCCCCCACCCTGTTGAGCAGAGCTGGGGATGCAGGAGGTCAGCAGGAGGGTGGGTGCCAAAGTAGAGAAATCCATCTGCCTACAATAATTCATCTGGCTACTCAGGTGGTTCAGACAAGCAAAGATCTCACTGAACAATTCTGTGCACTTGAATCAAACACATGCTTGAACGCTTGAAGCCTGACTTTCTGCACTGGTATGTGGGAAGAGAGAGGCAACAGCAAGCTGGCAGTTGTCAGGCCAGGCCACAGGGCTACTGGTGCTCTGCAGTTGTGTATTTAGGACACATGGGAGGTGTGACATCGACAGAAAGCCTGCAGACGCAGAGAACCATGAATCACAACCACCAGTTCAAAGTGCAAGCGTAGCTGCAAGCCTTCTGTTTCTTTGTGACAGATTTGGAGCCTCAGATTTACTTTAAATTGTTGGGGTTTCTGTTGGTAAAATATTTAAACAGTTATCTTCCTTCTTAACAGTGAGAGCTTAAGAAGAGTTACAGGTCTCTGCCCTGAAAGGAGATGACGGCCTGAGGAGATACCCATGCCCATAAAACCCATGCTTCAGCAACCCAAAGCTATTCTGGGTTCATTACTATCCAGAGACTGCCTGCATTTATCAACATTACATTACTTTTAAATCCTGACGACACCTATAACATAATCTACCATCAAGAAGCTAAATCTGCTATAGTGCTTTATCTGCTACAACTTCTTAAGCTTCAGAAGAACTAAACGGATCTAAATGCGAGACTCAACTTCTATTAAAAGATTACTAATGAGAATTGGTTCCCAGTGAAGATGAACAAGACAAAGAGGCAGGTTTTGAAAACAAGATTTATGTAGGAGAAGGCACACAAGGTGACTAGAGCTAAGACCCTTGCACACACAACACAAGGTGAAGAGCAGGTGCAGAGCTGCAGACAGTGTTTTACCGTGGAAGTGAACATGCTGCTGGACATGGAGTGGCCCTCATGAAAGAACTACAAAACAAAAACAAACACCAATACATCAGACAGACAGACATGACAGAACAGGATGCAAACAAGGTTAAGTAACCCATCCGTGCATAGACAAGAAACATGGAATAAGCTCAGGTACTCGGGGGAAAAGTGCGACAGCCCCTGGCCTCTTGCAGTGCTGCACTTCAGCTGACTTCGGGGCAGCTGCTGCCGATTCCCAGGGTCACCACGAGGCAGAACCCTGCCATGCCAGGAGCCTTGCTTGGCTGTGGTACAGCCACAACCAGCCCACACCATCCACTGAGCTCCACGCATGGCCAACACAAACCTCCACAGTTTAAGACGCATGCAAAAGTTTCCCTGTGACTCAGGACTGGGAAAAAAACCCCAAGCTCCCCGCTTCCATTCCCCATTCACTGCAATGTCAGCAGCTTCTCTTTGCACGAGAAGGTCATTTTGCTGCAGAAAGTCTGCAGGCTGCCAACTGGGTGGGCAGTGCTAAACAAACAGCTGCAAGGCAACATTTTTACTGCAATGTGGATGCAGCACCGCAGGCTTGCAGCACTTTTCTGTAAGTGTCCACCCCAAGCCATGCCTCCAAATTAAGTGTTAACGGTCCAGACCCAGGCAAAGGCTTGGTGTTCAGACTCAGGAAACAACAACAGCCACAAACAAGAGAGCTGCAGTCTCTCAACACCTGAGGTCTGGTGCAAAGAGACATTAGTACAAGTACTTGAAATGTTCCTTGTAACACAAAGTTGATTCCCCCCCGCTGCCAAAACGACATTAAATTAGCATCTAGTGAATTATTCAGAGAATACAGTGAGACATTGCAGGAAGCAGCATGACTGGAAAGGTGGGGGGAACAAAAATATAAACAGCCAACTCCTCCTCTGTGCCAGATACCAGGTTTCCATCTAATGCAAAAGCAACGCAGGAAACGTCTTTCCAACGTCAACAAACCTCCAAGTGTTTCAGCTCAGGCCTACCTCTGTATTTAAAACAAAATTC
Organism: Grus americana; assembly: GCF_028858705.1. Lineage (NCBI taxonomy): Eukaryota > Metazoa > Chordata > Aves > Gruiformes > Gruidae > Grus > Grus americana. Next base: position 133,751,330 of record NC_072852.1, on the reverse strand, counting down.
TGCTGCCACCTAGTGCCTTGTCCCTCTTCCATCCTGGAAAGGCCTTGAAGTCAGACAGCCACTGTATGACTGTGAGCCCTGCTCAGACTGAACCCCTACAAAAGCAGCTAGCAGCACCTTCACAGCCACGGCTGACCCACGAGCCTTGGCCACGACCACGCTCAGGCATGGCTCAAACACGGCGACCAGGTCTCGTGAGACAGACACCACACGTTTCACAGGCTCCTTCGCTTCCCAGCCTTAACATGTCCCGTGAAGGATCATTAACTGATCTTTACTGTCACCGTCAAATGCTCCATGTGAAGATCATGCAGAAATGCCACTTCTTTCTAAAGGCTTATTGAGCAAATCTGTTTCATACCATCAAAGGAAAACATCACATACTTCCTCAGAAACTTAGAGAAATGGCCTCAGATTAAATTAATCAGGCTTGATAAGCTCTGAGAAGAAAGCATCTTCTTAAAATGTGTTTCTAATATAGAATCACAGCATGGTTTGTGTTGGAAGGGACCTTTACAGATCATCTAGTCCAACCTCCCCTGCCATGGGCAGGGACATCTTTCACTTGATAAGGTTGCTCGAAGTCCAGTCCAGCCTGACCTTGCACACTTTCAATGATGGGACATCCGCATCATTTCAGGGCAACCTGTTGTAGTGCCTCACCACCCTCAGCATAAAAAATTTCTTATGTCCAATCCAAACCTACCCTCCATTGCCCCTTGTCCTGTCATAACAGGCCTTGGCAAAAAGTCTCTCCCTATCTTTCTTAAAAGCCCTCTTTGTTATAAGCCCCCTTTGTAAACTGAAAGACCACAAGAAAGTCACCCTGGAGCTTTCTCTTCTCCAGGCTGAACAATACGAAGCTATTCATTCTGATAAATGCATTCTAATTGTTCACTACCTTCCTATTTATCTAGAGCAAAAGAAAATTACCAATAGAAACATAAAAAGAGAGAAATCAAAAACACTCATAGCAAAACCATCAGTCACATTAATTCAGAATACTTTGGAGGTATTTTCTATGATATTTCTCAATATGCTCAGTTGCTGTGTACTTTAAAGTACTGAACTTAAATATATATCCATATTCTAGCAGTCATCATCCTCCATTCTTAAGAAACAAAACAGGAAGAAAACAAACCAAGATTTCTTTTCCGAGTGTATCTTTTCCAAAAGGTGTGTGGAGCACATTAGCAACTTGTGCAGAGTATAAAAATAAACAGTTTGGACGAAAGCTTCGCTTTGTACATCTGAACTTTCCTTAGCTAAAGATGATTAAAGAACTGTTTTAAAGTTGATGCCATGAATGCATTAGAGTTTGTTCAAGTTCTATATTCAGCATGTGAAATAAGAACAAAAAAGAAGCACATTTTTAGAGGAAACATCCCCTTACTGCCTTCCATTTAGTGATCAGCTTTAAATCAAAGGATCTTTAGAAACTTCTGTCATTTACCAAGAATAAAACCTAACATAACACAGTTCCCAAACAGCTGCGTTTTCTGATGAGCACTGACAGAAAACCCTCACCTGCTTCATCTCACTCTTCAATTTAGTAATACCACTTCTTTCTGTTTTGGTTGCTCCAGAGTGCCCCATTTCATGAATAGAAATTGCAGGGCTAGATGAAGAGGAATCTACAGGTCGCACTAAAAGAAGCAAATGGACATTTTTAAAATTCTAGGGGTAGAAAAACAGATGAAATTGTATCTAGAAGTTAAACGCATATCCGTTCAGAAGCGTACAACGGTCTTCGTAACAACGTCCTTTCAAATCACATCAATAGTTCAAACCTGATTGCATCAAGTCGGGGCCTAGATCCATACTTGGATATCAGGCCTTATTTTCCAAGACACTGAGCAAACACAGATGTCAGATTTGCAATGAGTCTGTGAGGGCCTAAGAATGAAGCCAGGAGACAGCTGACAGCCAGTTGGGAATCTGGTCATCACAGACATGTTCCTTGAATATGAGCTTTTTATTATGGTTTTCATTCTGGTCACAAAGTTGCTTCATTTTAAAGGTTTGCCTTCATATCACTGAAGACTTGATACAATCTTATTTCAGTGCAAGACAGGTTCCATTATATTTGTTTTCTTCATTCCACAGCAGACATACACAGGTACCGGCCACCCATTACCTGTACCTCTATTTTACACACTGAGAGAGTAGATTCCTACTTATAAGACAATCTAACTTTATATTTGTAGTTCTCACTTAACATATACAAATATCCCAGTGGACAACTTACAGCTTCTTTCCACTCCAAACTCTTTTCCACTGAGAATATGGTGTAGGAGATTTTTCATATCAAAGGGGCTTAAATTCATCAAGCTCTCTGAAGCTTCTTCACCTAGTTTAAAAAAAAAAAAAAAAAGACAAACCTCACTATAGGTGGCTTTATAGCTTGTTTTCCTAAGTAAGCTGCTGATTGAATGAAGTTCAGTCATGTTTATCTTTGTGGCTAATGCTTCCTTTAAAAAAATTAATACATAGAGTCGCATTTCAAAGAAAATACATTTCAGGACTAAACAACAAACACTGCACAGAAATAACACTATTTGCATTAGTGAATATTACGCTGCAGCTTGGGTGAAATCTCACTGAAGCTGATGATGAGAAAGTATGCTCCTTTGTAGAGCAAGATCACTTGGAAAGGCATGACAGCCATCCCCCAACAGCAGATGACATGTAGATCTAAATTACAGAGCCAGAATTATTCAATAAAGAAATGCATGCATGTGGAAGGCTTGTGTTTTATTTGATTAAAGGATCACGCTTCTAAGTGAGAGACAGAAAAAGCCCATACATACACGTGAGCACCCGTGTGTGCACAGACAAATCTCCCATAGGAGAACATGGAAAAGCAATGAAGCTGGGGGCAGTGTATAAAGCAGCTGGCATGTAAGGGTACGGAAAAACAGAGGGGACCCCAGAAAAGAGAAGCTTTGCACTGTGAACAAAAGCAGCTTCCACAATTCAGCTACAGGTTTCATACAGAAACAGAATTATCCCAGAGAATTACTTGGCCCCTTTTGTCGACTTCTCCAAAGGGAGAAACCTGCTACCCCTGAGTGGCAGCCACTCAAATTAGAGAGCAGCAGCATCCAAAGTGGGCTCCAACTAACCAGCTACCAGGGTCCCCCACTTCACGAGGGAGAAAACCAGGGAGACCAGAAAATATGCTTCCACAAAGTTACCCCTTTTAAGGTGTACATTAGAAATGGTAACAAGAGCTGAGCCACAAAAATATGGCCCAGATCATGCTCCTAAGTGTCAGCATTTGACTATAGATTTATCACATTAACTTGATTATTTTTCATGACTTCTCCTTCTTAGACTTCCGACTCCTTTCAATAGGGAAAATTCTTCAGTGATTTTTCAGATCTCTCTTCAGTCATAATTTCTCTCTAGTTTCACTTTTCACTTCCAAAATGATTTTTAAAGTATTTTTGCCTTGCACCGCTTGTTTGTTACTCAATTCTTGGGTTCTCATAGGGCATATGCAACATCTTGGGGGCCTGTAAGAATTTTTTTTTTGCTGACCTCCTGGCAAAATAACATCACTTGCTGAAATCTAAACAGCAAATATTTTTCAACTAAGCACTAAGGGGAGCACTTTCAACTAAGGGGGGAAGGCTAACACGTAAAAGGAAGAAGATCAGAAATTACTTTGAATTAAAACTACTAGAACTATGAATTAAGACTCGAATATTCAGAAGATACCTAGGGTCCTAGTTCTCATTGACATTAGTGGCACTTAGTCCCTAAATACGCACCCATGTGCAATTTGATGACCTGGACCTCAAACACTTACTGAAAGTCAGGGGACTTAAGTATTTCATCTCCACTTCAGTTCAAATAACTGGGGGATGGAGGGGGCAGAAATCTTTCATTAAGTCAAAGAGAGACATTATTTTCAAAGTCTGTAACTGCATATGCTGAATGAAGAAGTTAATAAAAGGATTTAACACACATAAATGAAAAATCAGCCACTAGGTGAAGCAGAAATAATGCCATAAGTACCCTTATGATAAAATTGCTCTTACCTGAGCACTTCAGACTCCGAGCCAGCTCAGTGGCCATCACTTGAATTATCAGACCAATGCGGAGCCTGAGCATCTCCACAAAAAGACTAGGCTGTGACCGGACGTACATTGCCAAGTACATAATTATCTCCTGTAAGGACAAATCCATGAGGGCACCCATTCAGCGTGGGTCATGCTGGCTCCTCCACTCACAGAGCAAACACTGGCGCCCCAATGGGCACCGCTGGAAGAACCCTTTTTACACATGCTGTATACCTGTGTCAGAACTGCAATACTGATGTCTTGGCCGCTGGCTTCATAAATAAGATCTGTGAGCTCCTCAGGTGGCAGTGGGCTGCAAGAAGGCAAACTACAGTTAGTAGTGACTCAGGCACCTGCTTTTAACGTCCTGAACATGCACTGCAAGCAAGTCACCCAGAAAACATCTCTGCACCGCAAAGGTGCCTACAATTCTGCCTAGGTGGCTCCAATTCCTTCTGAAGGTGAGGAGTAAGTTTTAAAACAAGAAGATAGCAGCAGAACGGTACCAGCAGGAAGCTGAAGGGCAGGCTCCAACTTACGCGGTAATGATTTTCTCACGGGGTTCTGGTGGCAGGCCCACAGTAAGTTGCTTGTGGTGTGAGAGAAGGTCTGTGCATGCCTATCATAACATAACAGAAAGCAAGAGACCTTTCTCTGAATCACATGGAAGTGATACTGCTTTTAATTCCTGAAAACGAAACATTTCTTTAGCAATTTTTTAAGTGCATTTCTATTAATTACCAGATGCAGATTCAGCAGAATGCTGTTAACTAGTTGCCAAAGATCCCCTGAGGTCAAAAGGGCTATGAGAGTCTGCCCACGCTGGAAGCCTGCTTCCCACTCTGTGAAATCAGCAACATAATGAGTAGGGACTCCAGTGAGGCTGGCAGATCAATAAAGGACTTTATCTTTTATTATAAAATAAACGTTTGTTCTTTATTTAAGACAAAAACCATTTTGAATCAAAGAAAAACTTGGTGTACTAATATATGTCTTAAAAATATATCTTGAATAAATATATGTCTTTTAAAAAAAAAGACAAACACAGAACACATTACATCACATACCTGAATTAGCCACCCCGATACATTCTGAAATTGGTTCTTCTTCTAGTGGTTTAATCTTTTATACTGACCTCCTTCAAAAGTGGGTGTTCAGTTTACCTGTTTTAGTATCCTGAATCAAAGACCTCACAGAGCAATGTTCCTCTGATTTTTAAGGGTCTATTTTCCCTTCCTTCACGTGGAACAAACCAGATCATCTCCACTCTCTTCCTCCCCGATTCTTTGTCAGTACCTTTGCAATTTAACATACACAGCTTTCTGTGAGCGTGTCTGTACTACCTGTCCATCATATATTGAGGATGGAAAAGGTTGGGTTTAATGAAATACCATGCAGGGCAAGTATCACAATTGCTCCCTGCAGATATGACTGTCACTAAAACAGGGCATCCTAGATTGACAGTCCAAGGTTTGAAAACGGCTAGGAATTAGAGAAAGAGCTCTACAGAAATATGCAGGTATAAGTAGGAAATTAAACGAATGCTTTAGAGTATTTGAGAGGAAACATTTTTGTAATGTTCGAAATCAAATCTGTACCCTTACAGTGGATCCTTCTTGTTACCATTAAATAGTCGCAGATATTTTAATACCTTGGTACATCCACATACAGACTGTCTGTCCAATGGGACAGGTATCATCGGGTCATGTTTTAGCATCATTTCTAGCACTGTGACATCCTGGTGCTCCAAAAGCGTTCATGCTATCAGAATAGCAATAGACAATTAGCAATGACAACTACAGCTTTGAAAGAACGTAATTAAGCTTCTCTGATTAACAGAGATGAAATGAAGCCTTCACAATCATTTACAGTGTGACATTCTCAGTCCATGCCAACATTAGCACAGTTCACAGTAGAGAAGAAAGGTAAAGAAGTCATAGTAAGATTTTTAGATCAGAAAAGCAACCGATGTTGACACGTGAAGTAAGACAAGAAGGTGGCAAGCACAAGCCCCATTGGCAAACTGGTAGTTTTATCTCTTGTTTCCAGGTAAGAAACTGAACGAGCACTATTTATATTTCATACCTCAGCCAGGACTTCCACTCTCTTTTTGAGTATACCGGAAATATAACGGATCAAGCCCCACTCTTGATTGAGGCCTGCCTTTCTGTAGAGCTCATTGAGTAGGCAATGAACGGTGACGCCGTACTGTCCATCCAGCTCTGTGTCCCAGTCAGCGCCTCTGCCAGAAAAGAGACAGAAAGTAATTTTCATCAGATAAAACACTATACTGCTTGACCTTATCACACAACGAGCAGCCTGATTTGGATCAAACTGCGCATTTTGGTGGCAGACTTAAAAAGTACAAAGGACACGTAGTCCTTCACCAGAGATCGGTTATATGTAGACAAAACCTCCTGATACCAGGAACTTTCACATTACCTTGAGCACTCAGCCATGAGCCTGTGACTTCAAAGCAACCACCCAAGGATTTCCCACTAGGCTTTAAATTGAGCACGTATGCAGACAGTTTGCTGGAGGAACACTCCACACGGTGCTTTTTCAGAGCAGAATTCAGCAACGTCTTCCATACTGCTGAAGTCTGCACCCATTTTTCGTACGCCTCAGCAGGGGCTCTACAAGTTTTTGCCCTGCCTCTTTCTTAGCTATTAACTAAGCTTCCACACTGCTTATGCCACTACTGAAAAAGCAAGGGAGATTTCTGTTCCTTTCCTGGTTTTGAAACTCACTGCATTACAGCTTCTTGTTGACAATGTTTTGAAATGTCACAGAATGACCTTTCAACACCTGTTTGTGGGACAGAGTCCACCAGAAGTCCACCTGCCTGTCCAACATAGTGAAGTAAGTCCAGAAGAGGAAATTAATGGTGTTAAATGTAGTTAAACAGCAAAATGGTATTTTTTCAGGTTTTCCTTTGCTCTTTAAGAGAGGCTGTTAAACACTTCGCTTGGGAAAACAAGATCAAAGAAGAGGTCCTCACTGGAGAAAGACTAAAATAAACAAAAATACAATCTTTGTAGCAGTAAGGAAGACCATCTGTGATTAACACATGCTTGTCTTCGCACCCAAAGCTAACTTTCTGCCAGGTTCCAGCAGTGTTCTCCTGCATAGGAAAAAAGCCCAATAAACGCACTCCAGAAGATGATTTCATTGGTTTGTATTTGTGTTTGGTCCCATCAAACCTATTTAATAAGCAGCTGTTTACTAACCCCAACAGCTCAGGTTAGACCATTTCCAAGAATGCGTTGAAGAGCACTGAGTTTTAGCCAGGGATGCACATAAGCATGCAGAGGGATGACAGGAAAAAATAGTGACTGCTCATTAAAACTGCATTTTGTGTTTAGTTACAAAACAACAAGACAAAGTTTCCCTCCACTTCCCTTCTTGTGTATAAAAATCACACCAAATCTTTGTGAACTTAACAGAGTGCTACAAATATAGCAAGATGCGTTGTCATTCATGGAAGGATCTGTACATTTCACCTGTGAGCCTTCAAGCCTGTATGCATTCACAATTGTGTTCCAATCAACTCTGATATTTGCACAAGCAATTTATTTATGTAATTAAACAAATTGAAAATATCCCCGTTAAAGCACAAAATATTTTAACCTCTCCCCTCAAAACACAACCCTGAACAGTGGAAAGCTTTTGCACAAGGGCAACAAAGATGGTGAAGGGTCTGGAGGGGAAGACATATGAAGAGAGGCTGAAGTCCCTTGATTTGTTCAGCCTAGAGAAGAGGAGACTGAGGGGAGGCCTCATCGCGGCCTACAGCTTCCTCACGAGGGGGAGCAGTGGAGCAGGCGCTGATCTCCTCCCTCTGGTGACCAGTGATAGAACCCATGGGAATGGAATGAAGCTGCAATGGGGGAGGTTTAGGTCGGATATTAGGAAAAGGTTCTTCACTGAGAGGGTGGTTGGGCACTGGAACAGGCTCCCCAGGGCAGTGGTCACAGCACCGAGCCTGACTGAGTTCAAGAAGCGTCTGGGTAACGCTCTCACTCATATGCTCTGATTTGGCTGGTCCTGTGTGGAGCCAGGAGTTGGACTCGATGATCCTTGTGGGTCCCTTCCAACTCAGGATATCCCATGATCCTATCCTATGATCCTATGAAGTATAATCAGATAGTTGTGACCAACTATAAACATGCTGAAGTTTATATTCAGTTAACTCACTTTAGTATATGCAAGATATATAAGATATCTGCTTGATCATGGAGCGTTGGGCATTCCTTCAGCTGCTCAACAAGCCTCCTGCAATCCAAATCACCTTCAGCATCTTTAGGTAAGTGCAAAACATTTTCACAGTCCTGATAACAAAGACAGATGAAAAATTAAAGAAATTATCTTGAAAAAAGTAGCAGATTAAATCCAAACTGTAACTTCCCATTAAAAAATACAACAGTCAAGCAACAAAACTCTGCACTTGAAAGACATACACATCACACAGTTCTTGCCAGACTACTGCAGACATGAAAGGGAGACCAGCCCCAGGAAATACAACACCCAGAATGGAACTCAGTCTCTAGTTCTGGTTCAATCAACAAGAGAGTAATTTTTTTTGACAAAACAAAAAATATCTTGTAAAAGAAGGAAAACAAAGTATTTGCACACTTTCCCTGTCATATGCTGTTACTTGTAAAGAGAAATTCAGAAGTTTTTTTTAGTTTAAATCATTTAAAGCTTTTTAAGTTCCATCTCTAACCTGCATGTATGTGGTGCTTTACAAACGCAGATGTTGCCATCAAAAATTTTCCAAGCTTATCAAACTAACATGATAACTAATCAGATAATGCAATCCTGTGAGTCCTTGGGTAAAGAGAAGTTTCGTTTAATAAGTATTCAGTAATTTATATAGTCCTAAAATACCATTTCCACAGACAGGGGCTGTAGAGCAGAATCCTTCAGGACACAACCTCCTGTAACCACTCTCAGCAGCTGGTCCCATATACTAGGACAAAACGAGTGCCCAGCACAACCCCATCTTCCTGCCTTGGAGTGGGATTTGGCTGGTGCCTTATGGACATCTGTCCTTTCATACACTCCCCTCCTGCCCAGACATTACTCTAAGTAGCACTTCTTGGAGAACATCTCTAAAGGTTGTGAACATCCCATCCTTCCCTTTCCGTGTTCAGTTAGGACTAAAGATCATGAGTTAACCTTTGGCCTTTAAAATAATCACCTATTATATTATTTTCTCTTTTGCACACACTATTAAAATTTTTCCATTTGATAATGTCTATTTAACAAAAAAACCCTCACACAGACAAAAAATAAATCCATTCCAAAACAAGGGAGTAGGTATCTGGTGCCTCAGGCGGAATGGCTTGTCTGTGAAGGAAAATGAGAACTAGCACAGGGTTTGGCTGGGAAACACAGGAAAGGCCACAGTATTGGGCCCTAAAAATACAAACAGCATAAAAATTCCCACAGCTTACCTTTGTCTCAAAGAAATGGGGATTATCAACAAGATTCAGAGACTTCCGGTGTGTGTTCAGAACTTTAGTGGGAAGAGACATAGACACAGCTGGAAAACAAAACCATAAGGAAGAAAAAAAAAAAGTCCACTTCAGTAACGTGAAAATTGAAAACACCTACATGAAGCAACTATACTAGGTAAAAACAGAGACACCTCTAAGACTCAAAATACAGAGGCAACGCTTCTGAGATGCTGTGCCTGGAGCTCAGAGACAAGCTCACATTCTGAACCTTATCTCCCTGCAGGCTTGCTCCCAGAGTTTCTGAGATCAGCATGTCAAAGGCTCAGGAGCTACACGCTCAACTGATACCTCTTGTGACAGCCCACGCCTCAGAAATCCTACAGCCCACTGACGTGACCCTGCTAAGTGTTTTAAAGATTTTAACAGGAAGTATGTAGAGAAAATGGTCTAACTGGTGAGATATCATAATTAAAGTGATAATGGTAAATGCAGGCTAACGCTCTGTTAACTTCATATATTGAATTTAATAGAGGATCAGATGATGTGGCATATGAAAGATGGGAGAAAAGACTAACAAAGAAGCCTGAAAGTTATTAATATACACTGAAGTTGAGGGAAGCCTTCCTTTAACCAGGGCATTGAATACTACATCGCTACATATAAAACACTGCATATGCTGGAATCTATTTACAAATTCAGTCAAAGCATTATTTTGGTGTAAATCCTTCAATCAGTCTATTAGAAATATAGCATAATTAGCAATACTGTCCTCCCTCTCTACATTTGTTCTTACAAATTTAGAAAGTACATGTGCATACTTATGTTTTTCTGGCATCGAAACATTTCATTTCACCACAACTTTATTAAAATAAGAAAGTACATTTTGGCTGTCTTTGTTTACACAAAGGCAAAAAAATTATTTCATTGACTCAGGTTCTAAAATTCTGTCCAACTGAGAAGCTGCACCAGTTTCCATAACATTAACTTTGATTAAATGTTACATTTCATAGCAGATTATTTATGTATACACCAAGTCATGGGATACTGTGGGAACACCACAGTAACAACTTCAGACTTATTTCCTAATGACTACAACATACTTGTGTCACTAGTTCTTTTTAAATCACAGAATTTTGGAAGACTTGAATTTACCTCTTTTAGCACCCAAACCAGGTTTTCTATTACTATGACTACATAAATAATAGAGAGAATACCTGGAACTTCCAAGCCCTTTGTCTTGGCCATTATTGACAGTATTTCTTTTGTGGAATGGTTTGCACTGAACACAGGCGGTTGATTTGCAGTCTTTGAAGTTGGAGGCAGGTATGATTTTAGTGCTGTGCTCTGTAGGACATCATTTATATACTGATCCAGCTCATCCTGGCTTTCTAGTGTGACATACATAAAAGAAAAGGTTTATTAAAGACATAATCTACCACTGCTTTCTTTTTTAAATACACCACTCTATTCTTGCGTATACAGAAGAGCACACAAAAATGCAAGAATATCATAAGCAAGATTTTTAAGCTGAAAAAATTGTAAAGATTTTTTTTTTAATCAGTTTTTGACACTTCAAAACCAGTTACATTTAGAATTTGTTTTCCCCTTTGAAAGGAAGCAAAAGGGCTTTTATCTTGATAGTAGTCCAAAGATCAGCTCTTCCACACAAACTCTTGTCTATGACTCCTCACAGTCTCTTCCTCCATCTAATCTCTTCCACACTCCCCGCCATCTGCTGACTCTTCAGACTCTACTGCAGCAGTTACTGGTCAACACCATACTACGAACGTGGGAAAAATATGCCCAAACTCCTTCTCCAAATTAAGTCATGGATGTACTGTCCTCAGACTGATGCATGAGAAACCTGAATGACTATCAACTGTGCATTAAATAGATTCTGCATCATAGGTTAACCCAGGCTCTGCTGATAGAACTTGAAAGAGAAAAAAATTGAAGTGGAAAATCACTACCTTTTTCACAGAAATCCGCTGGATAACCTCCATATTCACTGTCAGGACTATTACGACCTTCATTAGGGTCATCAAACAGTTTTACATCACAGTCTGGATCCAGGAAGCTCAGATACGTATGAGAAGAGGTGGTAAGAAATTCAGATAGCTTGCCTATCTTCACCCTGAAAATGTGAACACATGCTAGAGAGCATTAACATCCATTATTTTGATAATGCTCACTGAGCTTTCAACAACTCCTCCAAAATCTATGAGGTGTACTATCAAATCCACCTTTGCGAACTACGAAGAAGCAGATAACCAATACTGAGAAAAACAAATGTAAAACAATAGTTGCAGATCTAGCTGGGTACTTACTGCTCTAGCTACTAATTGAACTTCACTGTGTTACGGTAACACCTACAGGCCTAACCCAAAGCCCAATTATGCAGGGTGCTGTATGTTTATACGGAGACCCTGAACAAAGACCTAAACTCCAAGGATAACGCATGACAAACTGGAGCTGAGAAGTCCCCATGAACAGCAGTATCTTTTCACAGAACTGCAGTGCTGCTAAGAACCAGAAAGCACATCTGATCTTCAGAAGAAGATACTGCCTGAGGGAGGGCAAGCAGAAAGAGAACAGGGAGGTACTGTGGCATCATATTAAATTGCTCTTACATGTAGGTGAATGGAACATGTAAGCTTACAAGTACTAATTGTAATTAATGTTTAAAATATGTCCAATAACTGTGAAAGATAATTACTTCTTAAAACAAAAGCCCAGGCAGACCAAGTTTTTGTATTTCCAAAGGTTTGACATTAGTTTTTCCTTATCCATTAATGGCAGTCAGAGATGGTACACCTCTTTGGAGATACATCCTTCCCATTGCATCTGAAGTCCAGCTACCATCTGATCATCACATAGTAATTAAAGCTGAAACTTCTCTCTCTGCAGAGTTCCAGTACAAGGTCTATGCACTATCACAAGTTCAAACCTCAGGCTTGTATAGGATTTAACTAAAAAATCACAGAAAGACTCATTACCTTGCACCTCCAAAATAACCATCCTCTAATTTTCTTATGGTGGCAAGAACTGCTGGATGAATGTCAGTACCATCATCAACTAAAAAAGAATAATGAAAGAGAGTGAAGCTTACCAACATATTCTTAAGTTACCATGCCTCAATAAAGTGGATTATTGAGTGTTCTCTACAAAGTATGTCAGACAAATTTAAAACAGAACCCACAACTGCTATCAATACTGGCTTATTTAAAAAATCCCAAACAAACAAGCAAACAAAAAAACCATCTCTGAGAAAAGTTCGAAAGGGATTTCTCAAGAGAAAAACCAACCCACTCAAGACAAGTTCCAAAGAGATCTCTATCAAATTTCTTTGGACAGAAATAGCGTGAAGATGATGGGGAGATGCAAGAATATAAAGGAGGAGTAAAACCAAAATGAAATATTACCATGTCATACAAATTCAGCATATACTTGAGAAAGTTGAACTGTACTTTTGATGTTAAAACTCAGATGTTGAGACAGTCATGCCACCTGTCTCCTCTCAAACCAACTCCCATCTTACTGCCCAGCATTGATTTACTCTACTTGAAACAGAGAAAATGAAGTTTACCAAGCATTGTGTGGGTGATGGGAAACGTCAGGGTTGGTCTCCCTGTCATCCTCCAACAAGAAGTGAGGTAAGCCAGTTCTGTCTTGAGCATCTCCACAATCATCTGATTGTCTAGAGCCAGATAGAAGTGATGCTGGTCAGTAAACTAGAGAACAGAGAAATATGGCATATGAGTAGTCGTCAGTGCTCTCTCTTTTTTTTTTTTTTTTCCCTTCGTTTTCTCCCGTAAATCATTCACAAAAGCCACATGAACTGTTGTTGTGGTTTAACCCCAGCTGGCAACTGGGCACCATGCAGCCACTTGCTCACCCCTCCCCCTGCAGTGGGATGAGGAGGAGAATGGAAAAAAAACCCCTCATGGGTTGAGAAAAAGTTTAATAGAATAACAAAAGAAGAGGATGATGATGATGATAACAACAACAATAATAATCATTTTTACATCCAAAACAAGTGATGCACAAATGCAACTGCTCACCACCTGTGGTGAGCAACCAACCAACAACCTGATGCCCCGTCTGTTTCCGAGCAGCAATCCCATCTCCCAGCTAGCTTCCCCAGTTATATACTAAGCATGATGTCATATGGTATGAGATATCCTGTTGGTCAGTTGGGGTCAGCTGTCCCGCTGTGTCCCCTCCCAACTCCTTGTGCACCCCCAGCCTACTCACTGGTGGGGTGGTGTGAGAAGCAGCAAAGGCCTTGGCTCTGTGTGAGCACTGCTCAGCAGTAACGAAAACATCCCTGTGTTAGCAATGCTGTTTTCAGCACAAATGCAAAATACAGCCCTGTACAGCTACTGTGAAGAAAATTAACTCTATCCCAGTCAAAGCAAGCACAACTATTCTTGACCACAACACAAACTGCATGAATTAACCTCACAAGGCCTGTGACTGTGAAAAAGAAACCCAATTCTTGTGCAGAGTCCATTTGCTTACACTTGTAGGCTGACTGTGAAAGTAGTAAGCCATACAAATAAAAAGTAGACAATCACACCAAGTAAAATCTTCCAAATGATGAATTACAGTAGCCTATGATCTGGAAGATGGAAGTACCCTAACTGTGGAAGAAAAACAATAGCAACAAAACCAATAAATAGGCCTAACTGCATGCTGGGGACTGGGAACTAGTATGTGTATGTCTCCTGGGAACAATCTGAAAGTCAAGCAGAATACAGAACAGCTGGCAATTACTGTGGAAAAAAGGTACATTAAATGTTCCCACTACAGAGGAAAGCCAAGAACCACATTAAGAGATTATTACGGCTACTTCAGGAGCTGGAAACCAAAAAACCTGGAAAAACAATGAAAAGTATCCCAAATCAGCCACAACAAAAGTTAAGGAAGCACATAAGCCTTGGGGAGGGGTGGAAAAAGGAGGCTGGGATGTAAAATAAACATCAATTAGTAAGACACATAATGGCCAAGGAGAAAACATCCTGTAAACGCATCAGAAGTAACAGGAAAACACAGAAACTGTAGGTCTGTTAAAGAAAGAAAGAAAGGAGGTACAAAAAGAGGATACAGACAAGCTGAAGCATTCGATGCTATTTTTACTGACAGAAGAGGAAGAGTGAATTATGACCTGTAATACTACTTTTAACAAAGCAATAGGAGTCCAGCCCGAGTATGGGAAGAAAAGATTAACGAGCATGTAAATTCAAGCTGGCAAAGTCCAGAGAAACTACTTCACAGAACTTAAGGAAACAAAACAATCCCTGAGCCACTCGCAATTAGTTTTGATAATTCAGGAAGAACAAGTTCCAGAAATCAAGAGAGAAGCAAACACATCGCCCGCCTTTATAAAGGAAGAGCCAGGATAAGATAGACCAGTCAAGCCCATTTCAGTGCCTGAAAACACAGGGAAACAAAGTCAATTTGAAACTGCCAAGATAATTACAAAATGATAAAACAAGATGGTCAAACAGTCGTATCAAATCTCAGCAAACCAGTCCAATTTCCTTCTTTGGGAGCAATTAGATCATAGGTACAAGAAAGTGGCTGACATCTCTCAACTTTTGCAAATTTTCACAGTAGTGAGCTGAAGAACAAACAACTGAGGAGGCAGAACTGCTTGAAAAAATGTTCTCAAAATGTAGTTATTATCCCTTTTTTTCAGAATGAGAGGGTATCTAAATCAGTTAGCCTTTGCCCCACACCTAATCAATGTTTTCATTAGAGAACAGGATGAAATACAAACTAGAAACCCACAAAATTTGTGGACGTTACTCAAGATCAACACAGATGAGTTAACTGCTAACCTTAGGAAGGTGAAATTAAACATTAATTACAGACACCCCCCCTCAAAAAAAGTCAGGGGGGAATGTCTGGCTACAAAGTACAACAGAAATGTTATGGAGGTTTTAGTCAAACATGGAATAAGCAGGACCTGTCAGTGTGCTGCTGATACAAAGATAATTGCCTTTTTGGAATATATTAATAAGCATGTCCATACTTGATACACAGCAAGATTTCAGCTGAAATACTGGGTCCTACTTACATAGTTAGTGGACAAAGAGGTATTTTGAAAGAAATCACAACTCTACGGAATTTTTCCCTAATTTGCGAAAGTGAAAATTGGTGTGGGGGAACAACACAACAAATCAACAATCTGTAACAAAACTGCTTGTGATCAACTGACATGGGGAAGAACAGGAAGGAAGTCACACTATTTGCAATAAATCTGATGTTTTTTGGACATCATGAAGCATGGCAGAAGCCATCTATGGAGTCCACTGAATGTCTTCCACTGGAATTTAAGGACTACATTAGTCAAACATCTATTTATGAGGGTGTGAGCATTCTTTATCCTGCTCCAGTTGCACATGTTTGGAGTAGGTGATCCCTTGGCCTTCTAGTACCAACTGCTAGAATTAGTTTACAAGATTGTGTCATATTTAATTAAATGTATAAATAAGAGTTAGTAATTCTGGGAGAATCCAAGTTTCCAGCTACATTGAAAAAGGCACTAAACAGAAAACAAAGACAGAAGAACCCCTTTTCTCAGCATTATTGACCCTTTCAACAATATAAGACTAAGATTACATCTTAGTCTCTTGGGGGTTATAGTACTTGGCATGCTTATGTGAAACTAAATTTTCCATCAAAGCAATCAGTAGGAAGATATATTAAGTGACCTATTTCTGGAGAAACTATTTCATTAGCTAGAATGTTGGTTTGGGCAAAGATCAGTAACAACTTTGTACTATCGATTTGCTGTGTTCTCCTAAGCCAGAAGCCAAAGAAGACAGACTCCGTATGACAGAAGAGAGATTTATCAGCACTCCTACCATGCTGATCATCCAACGCTCTTAAAAACCCCACAAAGCAAAGCACATCTGCTTTGTCAGCCCCGCTCTACCTAAAGTAGAGTGACAGCATGTAAAAGCAAAATGTTTCACTAATGATTGGCCATTAAGTAAGCAGCGATTCCCTGACAGCTTTACTCGCTCACCTGAGGGGTAAAAGCAAATATTTGATTTCTTATCACGTACAGCTTGGAGGTGCCTAACACTCCAATATGTCGGTGTGGCCGTCCACTTAATTTCATGTTCTTGTTCCGGCCTGTAAAGAAAAGAGAAAGAAAAAAGACTCACCTAACATTTCCTGTGTGGTTTTCCACAACAACCATTTTAGACAAGGAGATCTACTTCATTCGTATCAGCAAGGCAGAAGACAAGTAACAGAGTGAGATGCTACAGACTGGTCCATTTTGTAGCAACCACCAATATAATAGCTAGAGTTCTTCAAAGGCCTCATTACAAATACAAATTTTGGCTTCATTGACCATGGGATTGGGTCTTTTAATTATAGTCATTGCTCAGCACCCAAAGCTTCCCCATCAAGAACAACAGGAGGTATGACCTTTCAAAAGCAAGGCCATTGACATGCAACAGAAACTGCATTGCTTCCACTGTAGAAATTTAAAAATTCTTGCACACAAAAGGCACAAAGTACATCCAAACACAAAGTACATCCAAATACAAAGACATATTTTCAATCTTTTCATCAGAGTAATAAGCTCCACTTTTCTCAGTAGAGCTTACTAGCAAATGATCCACACTGCACCCTTTGCTTCAGCAGCCAGGAGCTGACTTGAATCTGTCTGACAAGGAATATGAGCCAAACAACCATGTGCCTGAAAAAATACCACAGTGAACATTCCCAAAGAAGTCACTGTTAAAAACAATACACCAATGTGTCAAATCATCCTACTCGCCCACACTAGTGAAAGAAAGCTATGATGAATTATTATGAAATAAATGTAAGCTTCAGCAAAGCCCTGCAAATGTTGCATTTGTTTAAAGTTCTTTGTGATAAAAAGACAAATTCTTTCGCAAGAACAGCATATGCAATTTCCTTTCTCCATGTAAAGGGCACACTTTCTAAGATTTATTTGGATGCTTCCAAAAAAGTTCCTGTTAAAACAAAACACAAAAAAACCCCAATGAAAACCACCACCACCACAAAAATAACTTTACTAAAGCTAGTTTCTCTATGGAAGTAGTTCCTGCAGGACAAAGAGTCAGTTCTTGCCTAGCTCCAAGGATACAAGGAAACCTGTATTTTGGTCACCTTTTCTAAAGAGGTAATACTTTTTTTTCCTGTTGGAGTTCCTTATTTGAGACTGAAGTTCAAATTTTGTTAAGCCTCTTTGATTTTAAAAAAATGCATTTGTGCAAAGAAATTGATTTAAATAAAATCAAAGAAATTGAGACAGTATGAAGCAAAAAAAACCCCAAACCCAAAACATCACCCTTAAAAATTACCTTGCACAGCAGCAGAGAGGGGCATCCATGTTCAAATACCTACCCAGCATGGTGTAGAGGTTACTCAGGATGCGAGCTGGCTGCACTCTGAGCGGATGGATATCAGCAATGCTCTGAACATTGATTCCATGGTCTTGCAAGAGATTCTTAACTTGATTAGATTCTGCCAAAACAGTTACTGCATAACAGAAAACAAAAACACTAGTAAGAACTAAAGTTCTCTTTTTAACTGACTGTCTCTACTGTCATCTGTCAACTACCGCATAGCTGACAAAAAATGCACAAAGGCCTCACTTCTTTCTTAATTTATGAACCTGTGAGATCAAAAGGGTAAGAGGGTGTCAGACAGCTTTTAGGTCTCTGCTTTTCAACATGTCTTGCCATTCTTGTCCACTTTGGATCACTGGGTAATTCAAGTTGGAAGAGTCCCTACAAGGTCTCTACTCTGAAAGCAGGGTCAGCTCTGAGGTCTGACCAGGTTCTTTGAGGCTTTATCAGCTTCTTCTCATTTTTTTCAGTAGCACTAGTTTGGATCATGCAGTCTCTTTCAGTAGATGGTGCTTTTCCCCCATAAAACAAGGAGAAACCCAATTTGAAAATCTTCATTGTTTTAACACAGCACACTGTAACACCACAGCCGAGTCAGTGGGGAACAGATGCTGCTATTTGTATAGCAATAAATGTTAGAGGCCATAAAATGGCAGAGGTAGGAAAAAAAGTCCCAAAATCAGAGGAATTCACAATCCAGGCTTTGATCCATCTTCTTGTCCTGCTTAAGGTTTTGCCCATTATCTGGCTTGTTGGTTGGGGACTAATAATTCAGTAGTATTCATTGCATTATAAATACTTGTCCAAGGATGCTAAAAATAAGCAAGCATTTATATTTCTACTAGAAATTAAGCACTTCAGAATAGCAAAATGCCACCCCCATGAGACACCAACAGGGGTTAAACAAGCACCTGCCCATGTCACAGTACCATTGATAAAGGCTGCTCCTGATAAACGAGCTGGTTGCTTTTCCAGAGTCGTACAGGCCCTTGAAAAGCCTTTAGGTCCTGATCAGCCGGTGTTTGCCCTCTACTTAATTTTTCTGGTTTTGGCTGTTCCTGCACTGACAAAAGAAGCTGCTCCCCTGCAGTAGCCAAAAGATAGCTGTAAGTCTGGCTGCCTCACTTCTGTGTACAGAGATCCTCCCCACTCACTGCTCTCTGGTTCCTTCCAAAAAGGGGCTGCACAGAAACCGAACTAAACTGACTGGTCTCCTGCCCTTTCTCGCTAGGATCCACCAAGATTTTCCTTTTCACTACAAGATTAAGTTTGCCACTCTACAGTCCCTGATCAGTCTTAAAATTTTAACAAGTATTTTTTAAAAGTTTGTTAAGCCTGATGTTCCCTCTGGGAAAATGGCAGCTAGGCAAAAAACTCCTTTCTCCTTCCTTCTCACAATAACACCAAAGCATCCATGTCCCATGCAAAAATCCACATTGTTTTCAAAAGCGTCTTCTTTCCTGTACATAGGGACTTCACCATCACATGATCCAATCCTCCCAGAATGTTCAAAAAGATCCCTCACCTTGTACCACAACATCAGGTTTAAATCCAGTGGAAAATCTCCTGTTTAAGGGATCAATTTCACCTGCAGCAAGAAATCCCTAGAATAAATGCAAAAGAAAGAAAAAAGAAAGGAACAAACAAAAATTAAGTAAAAGGCTTCTGATGACATCTAAAAGAAATCTTAACCAATTTTGATACTACATCAGGCCTAAAAGCCTAGCTTCTCTACCCCATCCACTAAGTAGCACATTCAGTAAAAACAATGGCTGCAATATTTTTCAGAACAAGAACAAAACAGTTATGACTGACACAATCTGCATGTCCATATTTCCTGTCTTACAGTTGCAGCAACTGAGACAATTTCACCAGGCCAGTGACTTTTTATTTTTTTTGTAGCTCCACAGAGATATTCAGTGGTTCCTTTAACAAGTCGATGGCTAATACGGGACAACTCCGTAGGCATCTTATGCCACAGAGTAAGGCATAGCCTAGTGGAGCTGAAACAGTGCAAAATCCTAGCTCTGGGACAGCCAAGTCAGCCTGGGCATATTCCTCTAGCCTAACCATATATCCAGCCCATCTGACAACTTAATTCAGCTTGATTAGAAACAGACAATTGCATATCAAAAAAAAAAAAAAAGCTCCTGAAAGCTCCAAGTCACCCCTCTATGGTTCACGTACATGTTTCTACTTGAAAACACACTGTCCCCCACCTGTCATCCAAATTGTACTTAAAGCCCAAGCCATTTCAAAACAAAATGAAATACAAGCTCATTGACTATACAAGAAACAATTACCTCTGCTAATAGGCAGCTAAGGATATACAATGATTGGCCCCAAAGATGAGGCAACTTTCCCACTGGGACACGATCCACTGAGTGAGGATTTTCATACTCCTCATCCACCTGAAAACAAATGCATAAGCAAGAAAAATTACCCTAAAGTTGTGAAGAACAATCAATAACATGAAAGTATTTGAAAAAATATGGTGTATCATCCACTTTTTTTAACCTGCCATTATTACTGACATCCAGATCTCTCGGTTTTACTTTTAAGGCTGCACATTTTCTGGGACAAGAGCTACGCTTCCTTTCCGTACACCACTCCACCTTTCTAAGCTGGAGGTTGAATGGGGGCTCTACATGCAATTACAGCTTTGGTGTCAGCACTTCCCCTTTCCTCTCACCATGCCTTCACTGCCTTCCATCTGGGCAGCTTGTAGGTAATTGTGTTTCTGCTTTCCAACCCCTTGCAAGATGACACTTGAACTTCACTGATGTCTACCTGGCTTCCTGAAGTAAAGGTGATTTCCAAAAACGAAGGCTATTCCACCTTCCCTCTTTTAGTAAGAATGGTCAACAGAAAAATTAAGAGTAGACTCTCATTAAATTAGAAAAACTGCCTTGGTTTTGCAGTATACAGATCTATTGAGGGTGGGGGAAAAACACTCCTGGACAACATCTTTACCATAGCCATTTTCAAATTTATAAATGACAGGCAAAATCTATCCAGTTTATTTGGTACGTACATCAGATCATCATCATATCACAATTCACAAGAAGGCTCTGAACTCCTATACGCGTGTTCCCACCAAGAAGGCAATTCAGAGTTTCCACCTCAGATCTGCGAGCAAGACATCAGCTGCCGACACTCCCTGACCAAACTCAGACCAACCCAGGAGGCTCCACACACTTAGTGAGTGAGGGCTGAGAAATCTGGAGTGGGAGAAGCAGCTGGCGGGGAGGGATACAAAGGCAAATAGCATGGAAGACCACATAAGCTCATTTGAATTTCTGTCACAATGGGAGAATCAGGTAAACAGTAACAGCCAAAGATGGGGGGGAAGAAAAAAAAAACCAACAATCAACCAAGCAAAAATCCTAGCCCAAACCCTAATCCATCTGAAACCTGTTTGTCTCTCACACACAAGCTCTGGAAAAGAAAGAGCACAATCAATCAACAGACTAGACAGGCAGGACAGTCTATGTTTTATTTCTTCTTTGAGCTTCAGTTTCTAAGTCAGCACAAGCACTTTTTCAATATACATCTTGCTATGAGGATTTAAATCTTTAGACCTGCTCTCATATTTCCGTTGGCACTCAGATTCTCAAGTAAAAAAACGTGACCATTTGGAAGCCTAAAGTTTACCATTTCTCAGTGGGAGCTACAAGAGGTCTCTTAGTTTTTAAATAATGTGCAAGTAGTCTTTTTTTATTGCTGGTTTACATTTATCAGCTACAGGAAAATGATAAAACTGACATTCATCTTGATATCTATATTTTGCATACTGAAGTGGATGCTGCATTTTCACAATACCTTTTCTGGGGGGACTGCATACAGTTCAGGCATTAGCACTATTCCGTTCTTCTCTCTAATAAGTATTCCTTCCAGAGCCTCTCTATACTCTTGAACCTGGAAATATTTTTAAAAGAGAGTGAGAATTCATATTACAGTCAGCAAAATCGAAACAATAAAGTTAAAGTTTCATTACTTTCCAACAGTACTTTTCTGCTAAAAGTTTGTTTAAAAAAAAAAAGGGGGAGGAGGGGGAGAGGGCAGAAATCATGACTTGCTGATGGAAGATTAATTCAGAGAAACTGTTGCAGCATCTCAATATTATCAGCCTCAGAAATATGAACACACACCTTTGATCTGTAACACACCACTGCAGTACAAAACTTCTAACATATTCCAATCAGGAAGTCATTGGAACAAATCCTACATGAAATTTCCAAAGGACTACGATGCAGTGAAAGGGATGTCAGGACTGCCAATATCCCTAAAAGTGTAAGGTGTATAAGGTGTATACATTGTTAGTTTTCTACCATGCACATCTGTCTATGATTTTATAAATTCTGCTTTGCAGGATTGGGAAATCAGTTTCTCTTAACTGATTCACTTAAAAATTTGCCCCATGGAAAACTTAAAATACATTTAAACTGTTGAAAAATACCTAAGTTAACTAAACAGAAAATCCTCTTGTTCTTGTGCTGTTAGACAACATAGTATGAACAGGAATACCAGACTGATACAGAATAAAGAACATTTAATATTAGTTTTACCAGATTCCTTATTTTGTTCCATTTCTTAACTATCCCATTCCAAGCTTTTACTTACAGGAAGCTGTTTTCAAGCACTACCAGCACCTGCCTCTGAAATCCTATTTCTGCTATCCCTTTCTGAGTACAGTGAAACACACAAGGTAAGGTTCATACTATGGTACACCGATATTTGCAGTATCCTGTCCTTCTTCACTCTTTTTGAGTCCTCAGGGTGCTTATTTTTCTAATAATTGCTGCCATTGCAGCCACTTGTTTGCAGCAGTAATTGGGGAAGACTAGACACTCACCTCAGCATCTCAGTGACTCATTCAGATAAGTTTAAATGGTGGGAACCGCGAGCAATTGCCCAGTCTGACCATGCCCTAGCACAGCCCGTCTGCACACCATAAAGGCAGCCAGGTACATACCATCCCAGATAATCCAACTAAATTCTAGAGACTGCTTTGTGAAGTGGTATTTTATTGACATGACCAAAGTTTCAGTAAACTTTCTGCTTTTCCCTGTCATGAAATAATGCCATTTCTCTCTCCACTAGACTATTTTTACGGCGTTCAAGAAAGCAATTTACACTTCTTGTGTCACTAAGTATTTCTGTACCAGATGTTGTAAATTAAGTGAAAGAAGGCTTTTTGGTCTGAAATTATCTGTTTTGTTTCTGATGCCATTTTATTTTTTAAGGGATTAAATTTAGCAATCTCCTATCCCTCTGCATGCTAGACAATATTAAATCACATGTATTATTTACTTCCTTCAAGCCACCAATCTACAGAAGTCTCGGTATGAATACATTTAGTCCTGGCTTCTTGTCGCTCTTTAATTCACCAATACTCTCCAGGTGCCACTATAGCCTTCGGAGGGCTACAATCAATTTAGCTCCCCTGACCATAGGGTGCTTGACACAGTAAAAGCATGAAGTAACTTAGGGAATTAATGAAAATTAAATGGCTTCTCATTATCCAACTCCAAATGTCCCTGAATGTATGAAAGGACTGAAAGTACTATGAGTCTTGTTCTCAACAGCCAAGCCACAGAGGTCAGGGGAAAAAGAAGCTGGTCTCATCCTGAAGTAATTGGGAAAGGGGCCTCAACGTTGGTGATAAGACAAAACCAGGCAAATAAACCCCGTTCAGCCCAGTTTGACACACCAGCTGGCAGAGCCACTCAACCTGGTAGAAAGAGGGCAACGAGGTCCTAGTGTGCACAACACCACAGCCTCTACCATGTCACGAACTCCCCAGGAAGGTGAGATTGGCTGAAGACTACCCCCATCCTGCTGATGGGGTATCCAACTGATACCCAAAATAAATATGGAGCAAAGCTATGAAATACTGTGAGTAAATGGCTTTGCATTTCCATTGAAAGTAATTTCTTCTTTCCTCACCTGAATTTTGTCCTCATTAAATACTCCATCAATTAGGAAGTATGTCCAGAATACCGGCCACTCACATTCAATATTCTCAAAGAGCTTGAGCTCAGCAGGATCATAGTGCAGCCTGCTCGGATCCTAGAAATTCAATCAATCATGTTCGTTTAGTCACAGTACTAAATTAGTCACTCGCATTCTGACTGTAATAGAAGCTTATTTTATAAGTAATAAGTAATTAAACCCAGAAAACCAATAAAAACACTGGATATAGTTTCCATGTAGCCTCTGGACTTCTTTTTCACATTCAGTCTCAAACTCACCTGATCGTCCTCCTGACAAATCAACCCTTCCCAGTCTCAGAATCTAGGTGTCACCCAAATACTCTTGGCTCTGCCTGAGTTCAAAGATATTTTGGGATGCCTCAGAGACTCCGCTTCCCCTAAGACACCATAAGCATATTTAAAGGTTCATTCCTTAAAGAACTATGAATTACGTTCTGTCCTTAATAATTGGTTTTCAAACCCTTAGTCTCGTTCGGATATGTGTCATTTCTAGGGTGGATACCTGGATTACCTCCAAACCCACTAAGATGTCTTAACAGCAATACAGAACTTCCCCTTCATGTAAATGAGACAAAAATGTCTACAAACAAGAGATAAAATTCTTCAGAAGTACCTCTCTGGGCGTCTTGTAACCATCTCGGAGAAAGCGACAGCAGCCATAGCGGCCCTGTAAAAACAGACAAAATTACAGAAAACATCACATACTGTTCTTCCTCACAGACTAACATCAGCATAAAAGTATGTGCTGAGTTTTAAATGTCACTTAGGGATTTTCCTCCCTCTCTTCTACGCACAGATGCACCAAGCCTGGCAACCCTTTAATTAAGATTTTTGGTTAAGAAAGGGAGGTTCTGCTTCTCTTTCCCTCTGGAAAATAAAAATAAAAGAAATCCTTACCTGCAATTTGGATATGATTTCACTCTTGGTCACATTAACAAGGTTTAGATCCTCCACTGCAAAAGCTGGGTAAGAAATAATAGAGAGAAGGCCAGCATCTATCTCCTTTGATGTGGATGCCCTTGGCAACATGGAGTACAGAATAGACTGAGGAAAACAGGAACAGAAGAGAGGTATGTAAACAAATTACCTACTTCAGAAGACTATGTGAAGTGCAAATGGAATAGACTATACTATCTGCAAACTGACAGAGAACTCACTACATAATAATTTTGAACTGAGTTACTATGAGAATGCTTCACACTGCTGACTTTCACATGATCTACTAGAAACAGGCTGAACAGCATAGTCTGACACCATCCTTATTACATTAAGTTCTTGGTTCAGTTAATCAATATTTAATTGCAAAACAAAAGGGAGAGGGTGTTGGGTTTTCCCCTAGCAAAGGAAACAGAAGACTAAGTTTTACCTGACAATGTTCTACTTCATCAGGAAGAACATGAATCACTGATTTGTGTCCTCCATGAGCTCCAAAAAGATCTAGTTCATCAATTGCTTCTAAAGCAGCCTTCAAAAAACCAAACCAAACAACAACCCAAAACCATTAAATACTTTTTAAGCCAAGTATACACCCTAGCACCCTTCAGGTTATCCTCTGAAGGAAATTACATAAGACAGGAGTTTACTTCGCAGACATTTTTTCATCTTTAAAGGAAAACTTGTATTTTAGAAAAAGTAAATATTTCTGTATTTCCACTAGCAGGATACAGGACTGATGTGCTGGTGACCCTTCTTACAATTCAAAAGCAATGCAAAGCAATGGGGAGCAGGGCTTCCACTGAGATAACATCCAAAGTACTAACAGTACTCCTGTCCTATAGTCCAAAACAACCCTCATGCTCAGTTGCCTTTCACTCCTGCCTGAAGGGCTATTCAAAGAGGAAGGCTCATTCAAGGCACCCCAGAATCAGCAGAGGCCAGTGCCCAGAGAAGAGAGCATCACCAGCTCTCTGATACTATCACTTCCCAAGGGAAAGAGAAATGAGATGTCTGCTCTCTGCACAGCCATCCAAGGCACAGCATGCTCTATGTCAACAGGTGCATCACCACATCTCACACCTCTTGGCCATAACGCGTTTGTCTAGTGAAGACATTAGCAGCCCAACCATTGACTCCATTTGGGCACCCCTACTTTAACCTAGTAGGCTACAAAACCTGGCTTTGCGGAAGCAGGGTGTGCAGTGCCATGCAGGGAATGGCAGGAAGAGAGGACCAGATGGCCAGAGCCAGGCTAGCAGAGCTTTCCTCTGAAATGCATATTCCCAGGGTTGTGGTAGCACTGAATGTTGCTCCGTGCCCATTTTGGTCCCGCAGGCTCATGGTAATGTCAACCTCTGACAAAGGAAGGATCGCACAGTACAGCTTGCCTTATCTTCTCTGCAGAGAGGCAAGGGTATTTTTCTTCTTCCAATACAAACATGGGTTTACTGGCTCTGCAGAGCCCCTCTCTCTAGCTGAGCGCTAGAGCAGCAGATGTTCCCAATAGCAGCAGAAAGCCCCACTGAGGAACTGATAGCTGGAATCATGAGACCACAGCAACCCGCATCAGGCTGTTCAGTGCAAAAAAATTTGTACTGGACAGCTAAGGAATAACCTCCCCGATGGACACCACCCCATCGCTATTCAACTGAACTGTGGCCAAGACCAGCAGTTTCTCCCTCTCGCAGCCACACAAGATCTTGGCAACCAATAAATCCTGCCGAAATGTAACTACACCTTTGACCTGAACAATACCTGGCTCCCGTCAGTCCCCCAGACATTACGTAAAAAGGTACTTGTTGATCACACGTTTACATTTACGGCCTTCTGCGCTTCATTTACTATCTCTGTGACATTGTGCTATGGGGGAACCAGAAATAGCCACTTTCTTTAAAGTACATCTTTACTCATTTTTCTCTCTAAATTACTTGTGGATAATTTCTTAGACTGATATTCTGCTGTTTTCCAGAATTAACATCTGAATTAATCTTACCATGAAAGCATCACATATAATACTGGGGCTGGAGAATTACGAAAGAGGGACAGAAAACCAGGGGCCACTTTATGAGATTGCATCTCACTCAGTCTTTCAGATTCATGCCTCAGTGAATCTGGTACCCTACTTGCAATCCCCAGAACAACTGTACTGAGGTCCTTCAATGAAAGCCATTATCACAAGGATTTTACACTGAAAAATACTCACTCACACCCAAACAAAAATTCTTATACAATCAGTTAATTATTGCAGTGGCCAAGAAGACTATGCAAAGGAAGCCATCAGGTTTGTCAGAGCCCTTCAGTGTGACAGAACAGCCACAAAGGAGGTGTCAGGAAGACATTCTCACTTTGGCCATCCCTACGGAGCTCGCGTTCAGTTCAGGGATGCCCTGGTTCGTCTTGTCACCACGTTCCCAAATTCCATAATCCTGCAACAACATTATCAAAAAAAAATTGGCATGATTATATACAAAACCAATGTTTTTTCCCCTTGCCTCACAACAAAACCAGACCCCTGGAGGAAATTAGTATATTTGCCTTAACAAAATTTAAAAAAAAAAAAGCAAAAAAACAAACAGGCTCCAAGTCTCCAAAGAGCCCCTCCTGATGTTTAAAGAGCGGCACATAAAAATATACCCCAGCAGAATCAGGTCTCTGTATCCCTTCAACTTGCCACTTTCCAAAAAGTTTGTTAACAATTAGCTCTTTTTAGAAAGGCCCATAAGATTTTAATGAGACATCAGAAAATATTATTAATTATCAACAAAGAAAAACTATTATTATGACAGAACAAGTATACCTCACCCAGGCAGCAGTAAATCCTCCACAGCCCTCCCACCATCTCCAAAGACGCTGCTCACAATGTAAAGTACTGACAGGGTCTGTTATCTTCTCATAGAAAAAGAAGTCTGTATTTTCCTTCTCCCTCAACAAATAATTTTCCACCCACATCTGAGCAATGTTCAGGTATTTACATATAAATAACTACTTACAGCAACTTTGTAGGCAGCTTCTATGTAAAAAACAAGATTCTGAATAAAGGCAACTTCATCGAGGGTGAAGATAATACGTAACCCTGATTAAAAGAAGGAAAAGAGTGATTATCCTGTATCAGAACTGAAATATTTACTTTTCAGTGAGTTTCATGCTTTTATTTGCTGCCAACTACTGCCCACTGAAGTCAATAGAAAAACCCATGCTGATTTCAAAAGATCAGGCAGCAGGCCTCAATACTTGCTGCTGATAAAATACTTCAAATGCCTCCAATACACACTGTTGCAAAGACCAACCAAAATCCAGCCCTGGGAGGGTGGCATTCAGACACGGTGGGTACAAAGCAGAGACATCTGAGCCAGCTCTGGCTCTTGAGAGCAGTGCATCCCAATTCCCGCAGCTCCCCACCCCTCCACCCGTTTAGTGCTCTGTTGAGAGACCACTAGGCTCTGAGGACAGAAAATCATCTAAGGTAACAAATCCTTATCCTCACAGGAGGAGTACAGTTGAGAAGAGCTCAAGATAAAACAGAATCAGCAAGAAGAGGAATACAGATGGGATGAGTGGCACCTGACTCAGTGTTGCCACTCTCTGAAGAAATCTGGTTGTCCATTAGGATGCCCTACATAGTCTTCAAACACGAAACTCTTCTCTGACATGACTCTGAGTATCTCATGTAGCTGTACACCAACAAACATTAAGGGAATGGACACTGCCAGGGCAGTTACTATAAACATGAAATCTTAACTAAGCCACGTCTCTTTTCCAAAGAAATCTTACTTTCTCCTGAGTAATAACTATGTAAAGGTTTTTTAAGGTAATTACAACTTTTTTTTCCCTTTTTAATTAAAAGCTAGAATAGAAAAAGACTGCAACAATAGTCAAGGCTAAAGTATCTTCTGCTTACCTGATGCGGTCATCTGTGCCAAGAAGAGCAGGTAAAGGGAAGTTGCATCCACTTGTAAATGCCCCCATTGGTCGTCCCCAACCACAGTGGCACAAGTTGCAGAGTTATACTTGGCATGTAGGCAGTCTTTGGTACTCTGTGTGCATTTGAACTTCTCTACCTTATCTACCTAAAAAACATCACAAATCTCAAATGTGAAACATTTTGGAAGAAATTCTCCATATTATTTCAAAATTAACAAGTTTTCTTAGGTGAGGAGAAACTTGACGTCCTAATTCCTGTTACCTCACTTCCATGTGTTTTGATTGATCAGAATGCTTAAACACAACTCTAACTTCAGGCTCCAGCTAAATCCACAGCTCTTCAGGAAAGAGTAAGATGAAATTACCTTTTTGAGTTCAGATCTTGGTTACAGGTACGCATCCTGGTGAAAATCAGTTTGCAAAGGCAAAACTGTGATTTGCTATGAGCAAACTGTCAAAAAGGTGCAAGCAAGATCAGAGTTTTGCTCAAGAGTTTTAAAAAGACTCCCCACACTAATGTCTACACACACACAAAAAACTCACTCCACAGAAAAGACACAATGAATACATGCTTCAGATGAAATCCTTTGTAAATACAACATGTACTAATTCAACTCATAATTATGACATTACCTGTCTCATCATGCACTGTAAGAGTCCCCGCATCAGCTTCACAACATTCTGCAAGAACAAAAGAGACCAGGGACACTCTGGTCACACATGGCCAGCCTCATCAGCTGTTACAAAAAACATTCAAAAGTGACAAAGTTCATACCCCCTACTAACATCCTGCCAAAGGTAGAAAAATATGTATTTGCCCGAAATACTTTATATGCCTTTTTTTTTTTTTTAATATAGTGGTTAATGTTTATTCCCACATCCCTATCTAGGACAACAAATCTTTTCCCAAAGGCCCTCTCTAAACAGCAACTCTCTGTGGTCCTTCTATCCAGCTAAGGAAGAGGAATGCTATGTCTTGTAAGAATAATAATAGTAACAATGATGATGATTTTTAGGCGACAGATCCAGGGAACATTGGCAGGTGACTGCAAGACATAGATGTGATTGGAAAACCTGTGGAGCTTCTTCCACTCTTTATACAGTACAACAGAAAGCAGATGACTAATGTAAAGAAAGGGCCTTTACTGCGTACAACGATAAGCATAAGATTTTGCCTTAAATGAAGATATCAACCCCATCTTTATATCCCCAAATTATCATAGCCTCAAAGTATGATCATGCAAACTGAGTCAAGGTTATTCCGTCACCACAGATCTCCCTGGTTTGAGCAGCCCATGCCAGCATAAAATTTACCCAGTGCCTTCAAAACAACAGCAGGACACTGACACCAACATTCCCTCACCGCCCATTTAACCCACCTCTACACTCTCACTTCTGATAACCACTTTCCCAGCTGCAGATTATAGAAATTAACTGTGTGAGTTACCACCCCTTCCAATTCTCCAGCATATGGGTCTTACCAGTTTGGAGATCGTTGCCTTATCTGGTTTGATCAAACACATCTATACACTGTGTACTACTTCCACGAGAAGACACAAATGCGCATTTCAAAGATTGCTACTTCAAATGGCAGGCTTCTCCTTCCAGGGAAGAATGGTCAAGCAGATAAATTGCTACCCTAGGATTCTAGCAACCTAGGCTTGATTTTCGGCTCCATAATACACCTCATGAGGGATCACAAGGTTTAATCAGAGGCTTATAAATCTGGGCATAAAATCTCTCAGAAGCCTAATTTTCAACAATCAGCCAACCGATGGAAGTTTGACTCCTACATGTTTTTGTTTTGTTTATATTATAATTCAGATGGTAGCCTCTCTGCCACCCGGTTCTCCAAATCCCCCTTGCCGGAAGGCTGCCGGGAACACCACACACCACACGCTGCATGGATGCTGCTGTCATAGGAACAAGACACGTATTCCAAGCGGGGAAAACCCTGCCAGATGCTAAAGACAGCAGCAATGCGAACGTACCATTCAAAACCACTACTCTATGAAAGAAACAAACAGCTTAACTGGTCTATGCCAAACTTTGACATACCTGCTCAAGCTCATAGGCTTTGGCCTTATCCTCATCTCGGTCCGCGTTCTTCCGATAGGCCATCCCCAGCCCCCACACGGCCAGGATGCTGTAGATGTTGTCCCGTACCCAAGCATCTTTATGGTCTGTACCGGCTGAAAGCAGCCCCGTAACTGGATTCTAGCCATGGCAGAAGGAATAAAGAACAAACATTACTACCTGAAATCCCACCTATTAAGAAGCACCAATTCTTCCTGTATCAAGGGTAACAAAACAAGAGAGAGAACCAAAGATGATTTCACACTGATTGCATGCTGCGGTTGCTCACAATTTCACAACAGAAGTAAGGTCACATCTTTCTTTTCCAAACCCACATAAGTGAAATGACAAATTTATTTGAGTGCTGCAGGATGTAAAGCTTATAGTGTCCAGCTGGGCATTCTCATCCACATATGATTATTAGCTAAGTCACTGAATGAAATCTGAGATACATTGAGGATATAGGAATTTAAATTTTACATATTTGCAAGGAAAAGAGGGTACTGAGTTAACATTAGAAATTGAGTCTGGGATCTGTTCTTCTCTATGCAACTGGTCTGTGGCATAATCTTGAGGAAGTAAAAAAACCACTACATGCATTCTAAGAAATTAAAAAAGTATTTTTATTTATTTACCTGCTTGGTTTATGACAGCTAAAGCATGAATGCATGCAAAGCCTTTTGATATCCTTTGGAAAATGTAGAGAAAGACAAATTCTGATGGTGTTGAAAAGCAGCACTGTCTGAAAACCAGCAGACTAAGTAGTCTCCTGCATCCCAAATATTGCATTAAATTTTTCATTGCATCATTAATTCCTGTCACTGCATATCATTAAGACCATCTTTCTCAGCTGTATGTTCTTCACTAACAAAAAAATGAGGTAGAGATGCAAAAGGCCAATTGAGTTTTCAATCAAATCAAGTCTTTACAGAAAATTTCAGTCAATGAAGACCAGTTGCCAGGGCTGGTATGACAAGGGGCAAAGATTACAATGATAACGATAAGTAAAATTAAAAAGAATACACACATCGATTTTTCATTTCTGCCACACCCCAGTTCATTCAACTCCTTCCCTTGTTACTTTTAAGAAAGAAGTTTTGAGGGGAGAAGCTTCAATTACAATTTCCTGGGCTTTGCATGTGACAATTGAACACGACAGGGGTGACAGCCTGACACAATGACTGGGCGCAGTCAGTGCTATTGTTACGGTTTAAATTCAGCAGTATGTCCCTCACTGACAGTAGAAACATGTAGTTCTGCTGAAACAGTCCCTCAGCATGGTCTTCACAAACCAAACATGTTTGATGGGAAAAGTAGAACATATGAAGCCAAAGAGTTTAAAAAACTTCTTTCTGAACTTGAAAAGTCAAACCAAGGAGTAACAGAAGTAGTGAGCAAGGCAAAGAAAGGAGACGGTGCTCCCAGTTGAGCACTGCACCTGGGTGACAAAAACCGGGATCTCAAAAGGCAGATTGCATATTCCCAGTATTTTTAGAGAACACTTTTGTTTCCCTCCCTCCCATGCAGGACAATAAATGTCTATGTACCTGCAGCCCTGGCTTGACAGAAATTGACCTGCTGTCTGAGAAATGATCATTTTGGTTTGTTTTTCCCCACCTTCCACACTGGGCCGGCTGCCAGTTGCAAAATAAAAAGTACCACAATGGAAATCCTGGAAAAACGGCCCATGCAAGACTTTAAAAGACCATTTGGTCCCCAGGGAGGGACCTGCCTGCCTTCAAGAGGCCGCATTAAACACATTCAAGGGCAGCTATCATCATTTCAGTGCCTTTGGCTCCTCTACAAGAAGGTCCCAGCTCTTGCGGTGCACTGGGGCTGTCTCTCATGGACTGACAACGCATTAATGTCTTTCCTCATCCACATTCAGAATGTTAGCAGAACAACACAATCTATTAATTAATAATTTTCTTCTGTTACCTGCTGACACCATATGAAAAGTACAACCCCTGCAAAGTGCTAAAGAACCCAAAGAAACACTAAGTGAGCTTAACCCCAAAGATGTCAAAGTGATTTTAGCTCAGCTAGTACTTCTTCAAAGCATTACGTCTATGCAGTGATTGCTAATTGGACTAGCAGGTCTCATCCTGCAAATCACACTGCACATACGTGCACTGCAGATCCACAGACCAAAGAATTTTATCAGCACCCACGGGTTCTGTGAGCTGAGAGCAACGCAAAAGAAAGCTGATTGCTGGACTAAGACTTCAAACTGTTGTATCATGCCCAATCCTATTTTTAAGTATATCTGTTAGACTGGAGACCAAAAAAAAAAAACAAAACCAAAACAAAACCAAAAAAAACCCGGAACACACCACCAGTTCCTACAGGGGAGCGGACGCTAATAAGAACTTCAGCAATACAGGCACAAAAATAGCAGGGTTCTAACCAGAGCAGCAATACAAGTGAGATCACATTTAGCATCTTGCTGAAAATCTATTTAATTTGCATCTGTCTCATTGATCCACCAGATGAAAACTGATGTAAAGTCTAGCAAAGTTCGCGGATAGATTGTTTGCTTGAAACCAGACATAACACAATTGGAGTTACCCATAAATGTATGCCAGATGTGCTTTCCTTATCAGCTCCATATGCTTTTCTCTTACAGTACCCTAGCAATACTTAAAATGTATACATACATTAAGTTTTGCTATTTTATGGACATATCTTAAGATTCACATTTATTTTCTTATCACATTCAAAGTGTATCTTATCACATTAACAAGTGTAATAAGCAGCTGAGAACAGCTGTCTGGTGATGCTCTTCAGTGCTTGCTGAGCTACAGCGTCGAAGCACCCTTCTGGTTCCTGTCCCCAAGGGCACGTGCAATAGCTGGCAGACCCACACCACAGCAGGCTGGTATAACTGATGCAAGGGCACAAGACAGGGGCCAGTAGTTTGGTCTTATCCTCCTTGTACAACCTTTAACAGGATCATATCTATGACCATGCATGCTGCAGGGACTGATCAGCAGAATGTAACGCTTGCAAAACAGGAAAAAGTTTGCTACGGATCCAATCCTGCAAGGTGTCGCATACGGAAAACTGTCAACCCTGGTGAGGGGTCCGGACCTGTGCTTTGAATGCACGGCTGCCTAGTAGTGCACTTATATTCTGAAGTAAAATTTGCCTCTAAAATGACGTTGATTTAGAGTGATTGGAATGAACGCAAGATCAATTGCTGCTACTGAGAAACCTGACTCCTAACGTACTGAACACCTTCTTATCAAAGCAAAGAGTTCCTGAGCTAACTATGTGTTCTTCTTGCTGCATCCTTACAACAGCGAGCTCGTTACTGCCCTTCGTCAGCGCACCAGCTGACATGCCAAGGCTGCACATCTGGCATTCTTGTGGATGCAAGGTACAAGGTCACAGTCACACATCACCCCTGTGCTGAGCAGCACCACCCCAGAAGCATCTTAAATGCCTCCTGGCTCTTCTGCCAGGCTGCTCCTGGGCAAACCAATGGCTTAAATTCCCCTCCCTGGATCTGTCCTGAAGACACCAAGAAGGCACTATCAGTAGTGAAGCAGCAGCCCAGCCCAGCCCACCACAGGCTATTCTGCTCCCAAGCAAGACAGGGCTGCATGTGGCCCAAAGACAAGCATCCTAACTTGCCCAAGGAAGCACTGCATCTCTTCACCCAGCTGAGCAGGACATTTTCAATCTATCGCAGTGAAAAGCCATAAAGAGTATTGATAAAGACAACAAATCTAAAAAACCACCTTGCAGCATCTCTCTGGGCCCTCTTGCGATAATGTTGTCCCTCTGCCTTGCTGCTATCCTGTGACTTGCTTTCCACACACAGAAGAAAACTTATTTATCTCCTTCCCTCATCTCTGAACTCTCCCCAGCATTGAACACTCAGCAGAAAGGGCAGCACTGAGTCGTAAACATGCATCCAAGCACTGTAAATAGCAATTACAAAATTCTGGGTCACTGGTATAAACTCCCACATTACCATTAAGTTACTCTTTTTATTATTAACTATTAATATCATGCTTTCACAAGGCATGTTTAATCTCTGGATCTCAGAGGCTCCATCTCTCCTCTAATGGAGGCTGTTATCGGCACCCTCATTCTATAAACACGGAAATCAAGTCAGGCACTGGAAGCCAAAGTAACTTGTCCAAGGTCATCCTGCAGACAAAAGGCCAAGACAAGAACACAACTCAAAGCATCTCCTGCACCCCGAGGAGCGAGAGTGCCTAATTAACTTCTCACACCACTTATACCATATTCTTGCATTTGTTTCTGATGAGTTTATAGTAATTAGTACACAAACATTAATTCACAGGTATCTGGACCCTGTGCCCATGACCAACCTAAGTGGATTTGGGTCCTAACCTCTTCTTTCACTGCTTTCCAGTTTCTTGCAACTCAGCAACTAAGTATATATGGGAATGGATTTGTGCAAAAAACCCTGTGAGTTCTCAGAGCCCTCCTGGGCGAAGCGAGCCCATTAAGCAGAGAACACTACATTGCATGCTTATGTATATGTGCTGGCCAAAAAACATAGTGTGGGTAACAGTGTTTTCCTACCAGCCCTGACATCTTCGTTCTTTTACTGCTCACACATGCAGGCAGCCCTGCCCGACACGCCAGAGCCCAAGCAACATAACACCGGGACAAGCGGCTCCACGAAACCCAACGTCGCACAGGCTGCACCAGCAGCACGTCGGGGACGGGAATCTCTCGGGCGTGCACCGCCGCACACACGTACCGCACCAAGCACTGCGAACCCCGCTCTGTCCTGGATTCACACCGAGCTGATGCCGACAGATTTCAGAGGCCCCGCTAGGGAGCTCAGCGTTACTGGGGTTTGATTGTGTTACGGGCATGTATATATACAGTGTTACAACGGGTGGGTGTGTATAACACATGAGCACATTCTATACGCAGTATTATTGTTTGCAAACTCAGACTTGCTGTATTTTCCACGTACCTTCCAACGTGCATTTATATAAGCGGCCAACGAGCACCCCCGAAGATCCGCGCCACCTCAGCTTTCCCTGCGCTTCTCCTCAGGCGGGGAAAGGAGGTACCGAAAGGAGGCCACGCGCCGGGGAGAGGAGGTATTTTCTTCCCCCGGCCCCGTAGCGCCCCTTGTGCAACCAGGCTGCGGTCACCGGCCCCCGGCAGCTCCAGCCGCTCCGCCGGAGGCCCCCGCGCCCCCCGCCACGGCCTCCCCGCGCCCCGGCCGGCATCATCGCGCCGGGCGCCCCCAGACCCGAACAGGCGTCCCGCGGCGGCGGCTGCCCTCACCTGGTGGCACAGGATCGTCCGCTGGACCAGGCGGGCGTAGCCGTCCAGGCGCACCCCCGAGTTGCTGCGACTCCTCATCGCCCCACAGCCGGCTGACTGGCCCGCCCGCCGCACCGCGCCTCACGCCTCAACCGGCCCGGCTGCCAGGCCCGCCCTCTCCCCACCGGTCGCGATCAGCACCGCAACGGCACCCGGAGATGGCGGCAGCGGCCTCCTCCCGCCCTGCCTGCCGGCCTCCGCGGCGCGCCAGCCCGCCCTCCCGCCGGCGAGGCGGGACAGGGCGGGGCGGAGCGGAGCAGGGAGATCGGCCCCTTCCCTCCGGGCGGGCGAGCGGGCGAAGGCGGGCTGTCTCGGCGGCGGGAGGAGGTGCGGCAGCCTGCGGACCCCCAGAGAGTCGAGGCCTTTCCGTGCAGGTCTGGTGCTTGAAATCCCAAATTCAGCTTTTGTGAAGAACCAGCAGACTTTTCCCGGCGGTGTTTACAGCTGCTTTTCCGAGCCTCCCCACGCTGCCCTGGGAAGCGGCAGGGGAAGGGCGAGCGTGAGGTACGGCAGGCACCGCAGCCCCCGGGGACACCGGGGGGGTGTCAATGCCCGGGGGACTAACTAGGAGCAAAGGCAGGGGCGAGCAGCGGCAGCAGTAGCGCGACAGGGATAAAAGTCGGGCTACATTGTCAAAAATAAAGGCGGTTTTATACAGCCTTTAAGTTCGTAAAATAAAATGCAGAAGGTGAGAACATTTGTTGGAAGCCTTTTTTTTCAGCCTTAAAAAATACCGTTTTGAGATCTGATAGAATGAAAGGAAAAAAAAAGACTTTATCAGGTGTCTTCACACCCCAGCCTTGACTTTCCAACTTAATAAAGAAATAACATTTAGCGATTTCTGATGGAAATGAACCTGCTATTCCCATAGGCACTCACTAGGGCATTCTGTAATGTGCACTTTTGACCCGATTTGGCCTTGCATGACGTGCTTTCACACTGCAGTTACCTAACATGGGTAGGACAGGAGTGAGCAGAAAGGGAAGTCAGGCAAAGAGAGCCAAGGCACAGAAATTTGACAAAGACTTAAAAAAAAAAAAAAGAGGTATGTTACATACAGTTGCAAAATCTTCACGGAGTTCCTTCTGTGCTCCTGGCAACAGCAAAAACCCCAATGGTAAGTGTGGATGGGTGCTGAAGCACACACAGGATGTTGCAGAGTAGCTGAAGGTGTGGGGTTCACTCAGACTTCAGATTTTTCTTTTTTTGTTGTCTTTTTTTCTTCTTGTGTGAAGTTACAGCATTAACAGTTTTAATTTTGTAACTGTTTGCTGTGCTTACTTCATTGACTGTGTAACTGCCAACCAACGCTGAGAAAACAGTCTTAAAAGGAGACCTGTTTGTTCAGCGATGGCCACCAGGCATTTCTGCTGGAAAGTGACAGAGCACTCCAACGCCGTCAGCCAGAGCCCTGCCGTTGCAGCTCAGTGAAGGCTGCACAGTCCCAGAACATGGACCAGTTTGGTCTCCCCTGAACTCTGCACGAGCTTCCTGCTTCAGGGCACTGCTTTTTACAGAGAAGACTGCATACATGCAGGGAACAGGTTTGTTGAGCAAGGTAGTGCCAGCTGTACACAGCATGTTGCTGTTTATCTACGACTAAGCTCACAGCCTCCTTACAGAGGTCCCCAAGTTAGCTTTGCAGCCACAAAATTGATGCATAGAATTTTCCTTTGCATTCTGGGAAGGGGTTGCAGCTTTCATCGAGCTCTGGGCTGCCACAGCTGAACTGTTAGCAGTGCACAAGAGACGAAGTACTGAAAGGATACAACGACACCCAACGTGCAAATACTTTTTAAGCTAGTTTAATGATGATAATTATTCACGGAGCTAAAATATGCTGCTGTGTGTGCAAAATTTTACTACAGTATGTGCATGCTTTTAAGTGGCAAAGTCAGAAAAGACTCCCCACCTCCAGGAATAAATCAAGTAAAAATGATTAAAAGAATCCTAACATATGTTAGTGTGCAAAAGTAAAACCAAAAGAAGACTCCAAGCAGGTCAGTGACAGTGGGATATGCGTTTCCATAGGTAATTTAATTACTGAAGCCAAACTCAGCTACATGCTTCTGCTCATAGCATTCTTGTGGAAGAGCTTCAGCAGACCTGAGCACAAGCATTGACTAGACAGACTTATGCCAGGGTTTTCTCTGCTAAAAAAATCTGCTAGAAACATGAAAGGTAAAATATGTGGAAGACAATAAATGTAAGGGCTAAGTCAGCATTTTCTCCAAGAGGTAATTACATACTGCAGCTCATGTAATCTGAAGAATTGTAACACAGCCCACTATAACAACACGGTTATCTAGAAGACAAAGTTTATATATTTTACATGTTGTACTTGCTGTAAATTTATTACCTTTTTTACAGTTGAAAATATAAATACAAGAACATTAAATAAATTTACAAGAAACAGTGCAAAGGCAATTGCCAAATAGTTAAAGCATTCACAGAAATGCATTCCAGCTACTAGCATTCCAGTACAGTCTTTTATTAACAAGCAGTTAAAACCTTGTGGATAAACACAACGAATACTTTAAATTCTCACTGTAAAAGCATACTCAGAGTAGTCTTGGACACAGGTGACCAAAAGAACCCATGCGTTGCATACAGAACCACAAGAGGGCTTGAGTACTGAAGAGGTTCGATTGCTGAACTACAACAGAGCCCCAGATAGGAGGCATTTCACTGATGCTTTTTGTTGAGAAGAGTGTTTCCAGGGTTCCCTACCGTGTCCTCTGGGAAAGCAAAGCCCTTGCTCCCTTCCAGCAAGCATCTGCCTCAAAAAATCCCCTCTGCAGGGGCTGGCACTCCACAGTGTGGCAGCAGTTTGTTCTAGCTCTTGCTCCAGGCGCATCCAACCTTTGACCAAGAACGCAAGGAAAAAAAAAGCAATGGCCGCAGCTGCACACTCGTGTGAGGAAGAAGAGGCACAACCAGGGCTCAGGCTAATTTCTGTTCAGAAAGAATCTTCATGATGTTGCATGGGCTCTATTTTCTTTCCTCTGTTGTACACGAAGAGCCAAAATCCAGCTTTTTCAGATAAATAGCACAAAGGGAATGAAATTTTGCTTCAGGAATTACTGAGCTAGGCCCTCAGGATGTGGCTTGCCAACCAAGGGCCAAAATACAAGCAGAAATACTCATTAGAATAGCTCAAGAGCTGCCCCTTAAAAAACAGCCACACAATGAAACAAGCAATTTCTCAGCTACTAAATACAGCAACCAGCATTTATTCTCTGTATTTTTTCTTCAAAAAAATAACACTTCTCTAATTTTCTCTATCATTGCCAATAAGAAATGGCAGTGTGTTTAATCTCTGGAGCCACCACTCAAGATAAAATACTGACCCTGCTGAAATCAATGGCAAAAGTTCCCATTGACTTACTCAAGCCACTAACGTAACTTAGTTGTATTTAATAACCTACTGACTACTTTATCACTCCCTCATTCATGGCACTCTACTTTGACGACACCCAGTTTCTATCCCTCTGTGGTGTGTGTACTAAGAGGTTGCTAAAGGTTCAAGACTGATAGTGTTTGTATTTACAGTTCT
Source organism: Grus americana (assembly GCF_028858705.1). NCBI lineage: Eukaryota > Metazoa > Chordata > Aves > Gruiformes > Gruidae > Grus > Grus americana. The sequence goes on along the minus strand of NC_072852.1, from coordinate 133,711,595 downwards.
GTATCTACTGAATATATTTAAACCACTGTAAGTGATTTCACTTACTGAACAAATTAACTTCTGTATCATTCTATGTTAAAGTTAATTATTTCAATTAAAGACAAATGCAAACTTACAATAAAAGTTAAAACAAAATACCAATTATTTTGCTATACATAGGAATATTTAAATTTATATTACAAGAAATAAATATAAAAGTGTCATTAAGATGCTTAAAGGTTGATATTTTTCTGCTTATGTACATCACTATAGTTTGCTACTACAACATACAAAACATTGAAGACAGTGTAGCTAACATTTTTAAAGATAGCATCGTTTCTCAAGTTGTAACTTCCTGCATTTATACAATACTATTATGCATTATATCCAGATACTTAGCTGTAATGAAAAAAGTCTAAACAAAACTCTCCTTTAAATGTAAAAAAACTCAAAAAATCCTCTAATGAAGACTCAAAAGGGAAATGTGCCAGCTGTAATTCGACATCCAAGATACCTTCTCAAAATAGTAGCTTCCTTTAAAAAAAAAAAAAAATTGTCCTTGTCAATCCATTGCATGGCTGCCTTGAAGTTCCAGTACCATATATTAAATAAAATCAGTTCTTGGTCTGCTCACATTATGTAAAAGTGTTAAAGTAAATCTGTACTTCACACTGTAAAACAGTGTGCTGTTTGAAAGGAAATCACATTTTCTCAATAAAAGTTAGGCTTCCCCTCTTTGAAGTCCTTCTGAGTGAGATACGGCTTTTTTGGCTGCCTGTATCATCCTTTTCTTGAAATACAAGTTGTTTGCCTGAAAAGTCATGGAGACACACATCACCATTCTGTACACTGAAAGAAACACCATTTTTCTCACTGGAAAGATGGCCTGTTGAAACAAAGAAAGAAAAAAACATCGCCTATCAGAAAGGTTCAGAATCAAGTCTGCTATGCTTTTTCAGTCACTGTAGGGAGTTCATGCACTCTCATTTTATCCCTGCAACAATGTCAAAATGTGGATTTTTCTCTACATATTATGTATATATTTCTTTTCCTCTGTGAAATGAGTAAGAGATTTGAGAGACGTAAATATATTTACGCACAACAGGATTCCATATTTTAAGCAGCGAAGGTCACAATTCTCAGTAGGTAGACTTTGACTTGGAATAAATATCACTAGATAAGATGCAAAATACTTCTCATTTTAGTTTTGCTTTAACAAGTTAAGTTAAAAAGGTTTCTCAGGTTTGCCATGCATCTGAAACAAGGAAGTGTTTGAGAAAACAAGGATTTTTTATTTTTTTTTTCCTTTGAAAGGCACTCGACTTGCAGCATTTATTTCTGGAGGACAATCAGAATATGACCTAGGTCCCACCATGGGTCTAAGCCATATTTAGACTGAGAATCTTACACATTAGGTGAATCTACAATGAACATGTGTAATGCCACTGCTGATTGCAGCCTATTAATGAAATGCTGCACGAAAGCTCAATTCACTGGATAGAATCTGCTACCTCTATGCATTACACTCTAGATAATTTTGATGAGAACTAAGATTTTTTAAGTATTTGTGCAAATGCTTCTAGTTGGATTTTTTTTCCTGCAAAGCAGTCAAATTTAAAAGATCTGCCAGGATCCTGATATAGAATCATAGAATCATAAAATAGAATCATAGAATCATTCTATGTTTCTATGATTTATGCCAGAAAGAGAATTAATATAAAACATAAAACATCCAAGTTTGCTATTTCTGTTAATATTCACAACACTTCATATACAAACACCATCGTGATTCACTAGATTTCAGTAAATCTACTGAAAAGACACAACAGTGAAGGTAGAAACTGCTGCAGTTTATGCTTTTAGGAGTAGGGAAAACACTGATGAGAAACCTCTAGGCAGTGAAAGATGACTCTATTTCAGGGATCAAAACCTGATCCTCTCTAGTACACCTGGATTCCTTCCATCAAATACCTCAAATATCCTGGAGCAGAATTCTGCTTTGGCTCTGTCCTCCCCTTTCACTCTCTCACTACCTCATACTTCTGAACCTTTCCAGAAGGGGCAGGGCCACATTACAGGATGCTCTTCAACTATTTCTGGTTGGGGTCACCAGCGGGGGAAGTATTTGGTGACATACCTCCTCTGAACTTAATCCCTCCTGCAGAAAGGATTCTGCTGCTTGAGTGACTGGGCCGGACTGCTCTTCTCTGTTCTGCTTGGCCCAGGGCCCCCAAGCACACAGGTTTAGTATTGGTCTACCCCAACACTTCCTCTAGAAACTAATCCTTCACTTTAGGCAGACTGCACACCCTTTTCAGCAGGTATCCTATTGATTCAAGCAGATGTCAGTGTATCAGTTGCATCAAAGTCTCATTGGCAAAGTTTTCTTTGGAATGAGAGGTGGAATTTTTTAAATAAGATGTGAACATGTATTTCTAGCTGATAAAGCTTACTACCAGTTTGAAAATGTAATGAATATAACTTAAGTTAAACATCTCGGGCTGGGAGTTTAAGGGAGTGGGTTTGTGGTGATGGCTGTCAAAGGCAGACTACAAATTCCATGCCAAATTACTGAGCTGCCACTGGACCCACAAAACAGAAGCAATGGCCCAACAGATGATGCAAAATCTCTTGAATATAAAGTCTAATATTTAATTATTAATGTAAAAGGCCATCAAGCACTAAAACAGGCACAAATGTAAACAGGCTAAAATGAGCAGAAGAGCTTTGTTAATCAATTAAAATCAGATAAAGACTGAAATGACAGAAAATAACCATACTTGCTGACACTGTAATTGTGCATTTACAGTGCATATATAGTTTAACCCCCTCCTGACTACAACTGTTTTATTTTAGAAGCAGCGTTCAAAATAGCTGTGGCCTCATGTTAGGGCAAAATCTGAGAAGAAAGGCAGGCTATTCTATGAACAACAGTCCAGTAGGCAAGCAAAGCCACAGGCCATATAGACACCCCAAACTTACCATGCCAAGTCATTCAATCCTGCATCTGGAATAGCATTTCAGTGGAAGTAGTAAGGCTAAAACCACTAAGTGTTTGTTTATGTACTGTATATATTTACATATATTCCACCCAAGTTGGGCAGGAGTATTGATCTGCTTGAGAGTAGGAAGGCTCTACAGAGGAATCTGGACAGGCTGGATCGATGGGCCGAGGCCAACTGCATGAGGTTCAACAAGGCCAAGTGCCGGGTCCTGCACTTGGGTCACAACAACCCCATGCCACACTACAGGCTTGGGGAAGAGCGGCTGGAAAGCTGCCCGGAGGAAAATGACCTGGGGGTGTTGCTCGACAGCCAGCTGAATATGAGCCAGCAGTGTGCTCAGGTGGCCAAGAAGGCCAACATCATCCTGGCTTGTATCAGACATAGTGTGGCCAGCAGGACTAGGGAAGTGATTGTTCCCCTGTACTCGGCACTGGTGAGGCCGCACCTTGAGTGCTGTGTTCAGTTTTGGGCCCCTCACTACAAGAAGGACATTGAGGTGCTGGAGCGTGTCCAGAGAAAGGCAGCAAAGCTGGTGAAGGGTCTGGAGCACAAGCCTTATGAGGAGCGGCTGAGGAACTGAGGTTTAGCCTAAAGAAAAGGGGGCTGAGGGGAGACCTTAGCACTCTCTACAACTACCTGAAAGGAGGTCGTATTGAGGAGGGTGTCAGTCTCTTCTCCCAAGTAACAATTGATAGGACAAGAGGAAATGGCCTCAAGTTGCACCAGGGGAGGTTTAGATTGGATATCACGAAAAAATTCTTCACCAAAAGGGTTGTCAAGCATTGGAACAGGCTGCCCAGGGAAGCGGTTGAGTCACCATCCTTGGAGGTATTTAGAAGATGTGCAGATGTGGCGCTTAGGGATATAGTTTAGTGGTGGAGTTGGCAGTGCTAGGTTAACAGTTGGACTCAATGATCTTACAGGTCTTTTCCAACCAAAACAATTCTATGATTCTATGGTTCTGTGACATAGGTCTTAATTTCTAGAGTGTTTTCTATCTGGAGCTCACTTTTTAAAATGAAGTATTGCATGTTATGTTGAAGTTCTAGCTGTGAGAGCTGGGAAATCAGGTACAGCAAAGGTCCCATGTTCCTATCTAACAATCAACTGATGGAGGCAGTACCTTTTGGAGGCATTTGCCCATCTTTTCTGAGATACAACTGCCCCATGTTTGGAAGATTAAGTGTAAGGAATTGCCTCAGAGCTTTGCTGGGAGGATCAGCTCTATCCAAGCATAAGTTTACCCTCTTCTTGTGGAACTCCTAAAGACCCAGAAGGATTATTTAGTCAAACTAACTATGCAGACAAGGTATCATACAACCCTTTTGATATGAATGGAGGATGTGGTACAGGGTTCACAGCACTCAAAACATACAATAGAATACAAGAGGCGATGAGGTGGGTCACCTGAGACATCTGTGTTCGTGACTGTATAGGAACAAAGTTCTATCAGAGTTCTTTCAGGTGCTTTTTCTGAGAAGCTGTTGGCACAGGACATACAGACTCTCACACTGGAAAGATCTAATTATGTGAATAAACTAGGACAGAACTGGAGCATAGCACACAGAACTGGCATTGCTCTAAACTAGGACAGAACTGGGGCACATCACACAGAATTGGCATCGCTCAATGGTTTAGATCATCAATTTTGCATCTCATTCTAAAATACTACCCAAATCAACAAAAACTTGTTCTGGAAAGCCACAACAGCACTCAGTTGCTACAACAAACAAATTCAATAAAACATTTATGCTATCTTTCTTTCTGTTGAAAAAAGTAGCCAAAATGCTTTTGTAGCTGTGCGTAAGCACGTCAAATGTTCCAGGGAGAAGTGGCATCTTCCATCAGAGTAACTAACATAGCTGGAAAAAAGCCCTACAAGACATCCAGGCTTTTGTGCCTGAATATTTTGCTCTCTTTGAAAGGTATTGCTTCTACCTAAAAATATTGCCTTGCTTTATATTTGATGACAGTGAGAGTTACCGGATTCTGGTTCTCAACTGACCTGTTAGATACAAAGCATGTTAATTATTGCACTGTGTGGTATCCAAACAGAGAGGTTGTATAATGGAATGACAAAAAAACCCCCAAAAAACAACCAAACAAAAAAAAAAACCCTAAAAACTAATTTTACAAGCTCAGTTTGGAAAGCTGTTCAGGGCATGTCCAAATGCTATTTCCTGAAGTATTGTGATTTCTTTACAATATGCAGCTAGTACATCCAAATGGACAGTAACCTATTAAGGGGGCAGCACATACGAATTCCATAGCTTTTACTCTGTACATCTGAGAGGTTACCTGCTGAGAGTATCCCGCTGATTATCTGCTGTCTTCTGACAGCATATGCCAGGAAACAAGCACAACACAGCCTCTGTGAGCATGTTCTACAACTTCATACTAAACAATCTAGCTGATAGCATGACTTCTTAGCTTCAACTCTTGATCAATTGGGAAAAACGCCTTAGGCACACAGGAGTAATATCTTGTAAGTTTTGCTCAACTTGGGCTTTTACACATTACATATGTCTAAGTTATTTTTCCTCTTTGAAAAATTGTCTTTTCTGAGAGCTCAAATCAGCAGCATGACGTGTCCAGCAAGTGTGTGAAAAACTAGATTATGTCCACTGCAAAATGATCATTTTTTGTAAGTACATTCAGTGGAGATTTGTATCTAGCTTTCTGAATAGACAAATAAGCTACACCAATTTGCAAGTGAAATTGATTGGAGTGCTACATACACTTGCATTTCAACTTCTCAGGAACAGAGCAGAAGTTAACAGTTCAGAGGACAGTACTGTGTTAGAACATGAAGGATAGAGAATTTTACTTCTGAAGAGTTGTTTCTTGCAGCAAAGGTATATTTCGGTTAGGCAAAAACATCCTTAAAAACCCCACAGGGGAAATAAAGAGCTACAGAGAAACTGCATTTCAACACTTACTCTGTAGCCAACAGTAGCCCTCTCAGCAGTGCCCTCTTCACTGAGGTGATTTTATAAGTTACAGTCTCCGTTTTCTCTTCCTTCTCCTCTCATAAGCAGCTTCCATGTAAGCATGCCATTAATGTTCTTCCTCATACTACCTCCTGCACGATTTCTTTCATACTTTCAAGCTATATTATTATCCTATATTTCTTTCTTCTTCAGGCAATGTTTGTTTTAATAAAGGTGAAAATACGAACTGTTTTAAAACATGCTTGAGGTTTACTGTCATATATTCAGGTGACAAGAAAAGCATTAAAAGCAGCTTCTGGTAAGTAATTGCTCTAATAATGAATATTACTTACTATTTGATATATAAATCAAGAGTTCCCAGTGAGTAGGAGAAATTGATATTTTAAAACTTTGTCTGTCGTCCCCTAAAACAGATGTGTGGTATTATTTGTGAGGACATTCTGAAATAGTCTAACCCTATACTTATGAATAATATTTTGTCAGCACTTCACCTTATATTAGCATGAAAGAGCATAGCACTTCTGTTTGAAGACAAGAATAAAAATAGCTTGAGAAATACTATTTTGCATTATACATACCATTTCCATTTGCGTGCACTGAATAATCATTATTCATTAGCAATGTTGTAGAGTTAGTGGAGTTACTGTTTGATTGTAAGGAATTGGAAGAACTGGATACTCCTTGATTTACAGTCTGCTTCTTTAAACCATTAGTAGCAGTTCTACTCCAGTCTACAATAGATACGTGTTACAGAAAATAGCACAACTCATACAAGCAAAATATTAAAATGTAGTTAATAATGCAACTGAATTAAAATAAAAACACAGCTTTAGCCATTCTCCTCACAGTATTCTAGACAGAATGATATTCTCCTGAGAATTTCATGATTCTTGATTATTTCAATCTAGTTCCTTTTTCTCTTGGCCCTTTTTTAATACAAGCAGCCAACTGTCATAGTTTTGCTACTGCAGACCAGATCAGAAAAAAACCTAAAGTACATTTGATCCTCTAAGTTAAAAAGTATGTAGCTTTATGAGAAGTCAACTACAGAATAAAAAAATAACATAAAATCATTTACAGTTTCTTTGGTTTAAACTATGCTTCACCTTGGTTTTGTGAAAGTCACTGGTAAAACTACAGTTGACTCAGAAGCTAGAACAAATCTTACAGTTTCTAACTATGATCAAAAGTCTTCTGCAAGACATGCCTTTATACTGCAGTGGAAGAGATCAACTGCAGTTATAGCTTAATGCAACAGCATGTAAGCATGTTGCATCGACTACCACCTTAAAGAGTGTAATTTTGTAGGTTTATTTTACCTTGGATAATAAATAAGACCTGCAACTGCAGCAACATGATTTATTGACACTTTTTCTTTTTAAGTATTACAAAATACTATGAACTTAACACTGAGTATAAGTATTCAGAAGTAAAAAAAATAAAATTAATATTTACCAGAGTTTTCAGCCAGCCTGAATTTCCCACAACAGAGATATCTTCTCCACTGTTTACGGACATTCTCCTTTGTTACACAATAGAAAATAAAAATGAAGAACCCTGCAAAAAAATAACATTACAGAATGTTGCAAAATCGACTTTTGCTACTTCTTAATGAACAATGTTTTGGTTTTCTTTCATTTCTTTTATATTTCTAATCAAAAGTAATGACATCTTTCTTTGGTGAGAAAGTTTACAGCTCTGAACACTGAAGAGTACTTTTCCCTTACACAGATGAGAGGAATCATACACACAAATGCAAGAGCAGCAAATATAACCAAATCCACAAAGTGCATAAAGTTTCCTTCTATCAAGTAAGAAGGGAAAAATTCTGTGGATCCTGAAATTTCCTTAACGCTTTTAGCAAAGAATTCACAGCAATGTCAAACAGAGGGTATGATATGACACTGTCGGGTTATGCAGCTGAGAGCATATGGTATGACATTGTCCCATCTTTTCCTAGCAGCTAACCTGTTAGCACCAACTGTAACAGAACCAATAACACTACAAAATTTTAAGCATTCATACAAAGAAAGTAAACCATATCTAAAACATAAATAAACAGTACCCCCTTTACCACAAAATCAAAAGCCAAATATTTTCTAGAAAGGATGGGGCTCATCCCTGTCTCTTGCCAGTGCCACATTACAGACTCATTGCCTGTGTCTCATTCACTTCTAACTGACACAGGGTGGGACCTAACTTTCCCTGCCTTAAAGTCCATCATCATCATCTGCCTTTAAGGAAGAGTGGCACTCAGTCTTTGCACAATTTTCCAGCTGCAATGTGTCCCTGAGAACAGGTGTTAGGTTTACAATGAATAGAAAATAACATGAAGGAAAACTAAATGATCAGAGTGGTGCAGACGCACATGTATGTTATGTTTACACTGCTTTTAAGGCCAGTTAAGCATGTAAAATCCCACACTTTGCGTAAGTATCTTTCTTAACTTTGGCTTTTAGGATGAGTTTTTGAATGTAACTAAGTGTTGCTCTACACTAAGTGTTGCTCTGGTTCTATACCATTTTCAAATATAGTTCTGAAACACTGGCATAGGCTTAATTAAAGTCAATACAATTTATGCAGCTTTATTACTTCTAATATCAAAATGCCCAGCACCTAACTTAAAACTGCGTAAAAGAGGAACTTAATTTCACATAACAGATTACTCTGCCCACACAGAATGTAGTTTTGTGTTAGTTCAACACAATCCCATGCAAGACCTGGAAAGATGTGTGTTCAACCCCTCAAATTACCAAAGAGTAAGGCACTCAAAAATCAACATAGGGGAGGACTCTAGACACTGAACTGCAATTTTCATTGCTTTAGTCTCTCTGGGAAATCAGAATCATCTGGGAATCACCTAAAGTGCCATTTAAGCAGAAGATTGGATCGAAACTTCAGTGGGGCAATTCAGGTATACTTAGGTAACTGTAGGCACCTACAGTACCTCATCTTTACAGCCTCTGTAAATACATCTTTTGCAGCCTTTGAAACTCTGCTTTTGGACGTGTTCAGTAGCATCCTGGCCTTTGCAAAGCTGCATGCCTTTGTATCTACTTCCTATATGTTATCAAGTACTAAAGGCCATGCTTGAGAGTTAGACCACTAACTTTTAGATGTTGCAGCCTTGCCTGTCTCAATGGCCCTTTGTTCAATGTCACACCTCACCTCAAAGCCTTAGGGATAAGTGGAGAAATGATACAGTTTTCACTATGTTAATTGCATTATTATGTGAACACTTACAATAACTGAGTATTTACAATTAATCTGTTGACTACAGAAATACAGTCACTTCCAGCGGTGTCTCATTTGCATACATTTTTAAAAATGATAGTATTTATAGATATAAATACATATAAATACTAGTTAGCTTTCCTGTACCTTACTGTAACATAACTGTAACTTCAGATTACAGTAAAGAGTATCATCTGTAATTTAATTAATATGTTAAAGCATGCATAAAAATTACATCTTTATTGCTGAACCAAGAAAATGCCATTTCTGAATGTTTTGTTCATTATATTGTACACAATGGGCTGTCACACAAAGGATAAACTTACCTTGCAAAGTGTTGAAAATGGTAAAGAGGTAAGTAAATACGTCATTGACTGTGAAGAAAGCAAATCCCCAAGTAATTCCCAACAAGAATGTTAGGCCAGCAACACTCCTAAGGTCTTGAATACTGGTTTTTCTTTGAGCACCAAGTTGTTTTTTCTTTTTGATACGACAGAGCTGGATCAGCACAACAATGAACATGCTGATGTTGATCAGGAATATCAGGCAAAAGTATCCCACAGCAGTAATATAGAAGACAACTCTATTTTTAATCCAGCAGCTAGAACACAAGAACAGTATGTCAACCATTATCAGAAACAGAAATTAAGTAAAATAAACATGAGATAAAGGTGTAGTTTGTTGCACATGCAAATCATTTTTGCCTCTTTAGTAAGAACTATTTTTTTGGCCAAAGCGTAAGAGCTTTCAGATAGGCAATAACCACAAAACACATGACATAGTGTAGAGCTATACCATGTCAAAGCTCTCCCATTGCTTCCTTCCCTTCCCCACATTCACTTTAAAGAAAACCAATTTCATAGGACCTCCCTCCCACCCACCCCCCAAAAAGCACCTCCCTTTAACTCACAATTCATCAGGTCTGTTTATTGAAACCTTTCCAGTGGTGATAAGTCCATAATTATCTGGTGATACTGCCAACACGATGGACACAACTACTGCTGGTAACCCTAAAAGATTATGAGCAAACACATAAGTGAAAATTATGACAAAGACAGTACTATGATGACTTGAAATTACTGTATTTTTCTGTGAAATCTACAACCTGTTTCTGAAATTTGTCTGTTGAATTCTGTTGACTACTAGCTGTCTGAATCTAAAAATTGGAGCATTCAAACTTGCTGAGGAGCATAACTTGCAAAGAAACAAGAGTTCTCCACAGCTAGCTCCAAACCTTTCTGAATAAAGCAACATATTTAAAACATCAAATATGGGATACCTGATTTTCTTTCTTACACCTGCTTTAAGAAAACAATTCTATTGATTTCAGTGCTTTCACTCATGTTTACTTGCGTGGCCAGAGAGGATAATCAGGCTCAGAATTTTTTCATCCTTTAACCAGTTACATCTGTTTTGCTGCTTTTTGTAAGCAACAGTGCTATCCCAGAAATGGAATATATATACTTATTGGCATTTGTTTTCAAAACAGAACTGACACCATCTGTCTGGTAAATGGAAATGAAAGTATGCACATTCAAAATCGGTTCTATTGTACTTGCACAAGGAAAATTTATTATCAATTTGCATTGCAGCAGCCTCAGTTCTGCAGTTAGGGGGGAGTTCCCTGCCTCAGAAAGGTGGATCAGGTTTATTGATAATGAATACCTGGTCACTGCAAGGTCATAACATTTAATGACTGCTTCACTTTCATTTTTGAACTGTGTCACATTCACTGATAAGAGAATTTATCTATTTAGCATGCAAAAGAAAAAAAAAACCAATTAAAAAAAATACATACCCCAACCAACAATGCAAAATTTAAGAATGTATTTCCGTACATAGGTATTAAAGACTTTCACAAGGGCCAGATACATGTGGAAAGCTTCTAGGCCCATCCAGGTGAAGGAAACCAAAAGGAAATAGTGAAGAAATACTGCAACTGCAATGCATAGGCCTCGTGTATCATACAGTGCGATCCATGAGTCAAGGAGAAAAATTAAGTTGAGTAGAAGTAATGCAGCACACAGCTGAATAAGGATTTTGGAGGGGTAGTCTCTCCGGATTTTCCTAAAAAAGCAAATTAGTGAGATGACATCAGTTATCCATAGATCCCTGGCTTACTTCGTCTCTTGTAGTCCTTAGTGCACAAATGCCAAGGAAAAAAAAAAATATATATTTTCATTCATATATAATGCTTTATATATTGCATTTATACATGGAGAGAGTAATTTACAAAAGATTTAAAGTCTGTTATAATAAGGTTACATAAATGCAAACAATAACTTGGATTCCTAAGAGTTTAGTACCATGATTATTTTTTTTACATTGTATGTTGGACTTCTTGTTACAATACTTCCAAAAACCACAATGTGACTGTTCTTTATCGCTAAACTAGATTAGGCTTTTGACTGGGCTTCCAAAACCTTAATAGGGCCAAGTAAGTCCTTGATGACAGGATAATGAGAGAATAAACATGTGCCAAATAAATACCTTTGAGAAGGATTTCCAAAACATAGCATGGAGGATTCAATAGTTAAGGCTCAAACATAACAAAATGTTCCAACAAACAACAAAGAATAAAAATGCATTTAAAAATGCTACCATTCTGCACTGCTCTAGATATGTTGCATCTTAAACACATTCCTTCACACTTCTATTATGATAATCCATTGCAAAATATTTAAGAGTGCTACTTCTTCACTTCTTACTGCATAGTCTCATGATTAATTCACTTGTCTGCAAGGTTAACATTCCTAAGACTGAATCAACACCTTCCTGGTAAACTGGACAAATTTGTGCATTATCAACGGACACAGAATCCGTAACTATTGGAAAGGACTTTGCAGTAAAGACTACAAGCAATCATAACTGAAGAATAATGGGAGCTTAGCTGAACAGGTACTTACTCAAAGGCTATGTAGGTCACAAGAGTAATAGAAAGAAAAATTGCAGAGAGGCCACAGCCTATATAAGATATAAAAGTCAGTACCAATTCTTGTGTGGGATTCAAAGGAGTATTTCCATACAAGTTCTAAAATGGAAACAGAAGTTAATTTCAGAGAACATGTTTATTAAATGGAAAAAAAATTAAAAAAACCCCAAAATGCACCCTTCCCTCTGCAATTAAAAAAACAACAAACAGTTCTTTTCATCATGAATCTTATAAAAGGTTAACTGAACAACAGAAAAGCCAGCCTAGTCCTGTGAGGAGCAAGGAGTTGGACTCAATGATCCTTATGTGTCCCCTCCAACTTGAGATATTCTATGATTCCATGATTCTAATTGTGAAATTCCCTTTGATTAAAAACTTGATTTAAATTTATCATAACTGTAATTTCCTACAATATAAAACAAGTGCCTAAATGTAAAAGCTGCAGTTTAATAAGCACTTAAGGAATTTTTACTTCAGTGGAACTCATGGCCCCTCATTCAACAAGCAGCTTAAGCACATGACTAATGTACTAACCCTGAAGTGAACAGAACCTGAGTAGTATTTCATAGGTGGCATGCGCTTACTGAATCCTCATTTGCTTAAGATAACATATGCCTAAATGTTTTCTTGAATTAGAGTAAGATTGCATATTTTTTTAAACAATTACCATCAAAACTGCAAAGCTTGTGAGGTGGTTGCATGAACAGACTGTTTCATTTACTCTACTTTCTTTAACTATGCAACCTTCATATGACCAGCCTCCATGTCCACCTGTTAAAGAAAACAGCTTTGTTATTCGTAAAAGCCTTTATTTATATTAACATGAGTTAACATAGCTAAACCAGCATGATATCTTGGGTGATATCAAGTACTTACCATTTTTATTAAAGTCCCAAAAAACACATCGTACTGTTGAATTATCCTGTTTGGGAGGTAAAAAAAAAAAAAAAAAAGAAAAACAAGTTTTACTAAACTATGAGTTTATGATCAAGTAATGTATGAATTTTCTACAAAATGTAGGCAAGAATAAATACTGGATACAGCAAACATACCCGTTTTCATGAACACAAAATGAATTTAGGTGCATAGAATGGATTAATATTGCAATATACATGTGAAAATAAGCTGAACGAATTTGAAGTCACCATACAGGAGCTAGCTCTCATGCTTACGCTATGATTCTGTTCCTGGTAGAACATTATGAATGCTGTTTCACTGTCTTCCCACACTATACAAATTCTTGGGATTTCTCATCTTTCCTGATTTTGTAAGTATCAAGGAAATGACCACATAGAAAAGGAAAAACTCTTTTTCATTTGCAAACATTTGATCACTTTATATTACTATGATGTTGAAGGTTTACATAGAGATTTCACACCCACATGAAAATCCTAAAAATAGTAGCAGTAATACACTATACTACTATGAATACTAATACTTCTACAGTTATAACTCAAAACTCAGTATTAAATCAATACTAAGCCAACCCTAGAAAAAAACCTTCAGGTACATTACTGGAATCCTTTCATTTTTCAGTTTGTAATATTTTAGTATTTTAAACTCTTTTAAAATATGGGATAGAAGATTTTAATCCCTGATGCTCATCTAGGAAAGAGATGTTGTGTATGAGCCCTAATACTTCCAGATAACACAATCTTGTGTTCCAGTTTAAGGAACAACATTCCCCCTAGGGAAAAAGACTTCTATTGCTTTCTGGCCATGCAGCACCTACAAATGTCATGATTGCAGCATCTCTGTAGCAACCCCCACTGACAGGCTTTCACCTAAGGGTTTTTGTTCTTTGAAGAATAAAGCAGAAGGGTAGGTAGGAAAGATAAAAACTGGATGGCTAAGTGATAGAGCAAAATAGGTTGGACTTGATGATCTTAGAGGTCTTTTCCAACCTTAAAGATTCTAAGATTCTATGATTCTATGAAAATTACCTGAAACCATTTGAGAACAAAACTTTATACCAGCAATAAATAAGCAAAGATGAGTGATTTTTAAAGTCCAGATGGAGATGAAATGTTCACACTAGTAAAGCAGAACCAACTGATCCGTATCCTTAGGACAGTATTTCTTCTACAACAACTCCAATGGAGGCAACAAAATTGTACTTTAAGTCTGCCGAAATGTATATCATACCTGATTAGGTTTGATATTCTGTAAAGTGACAGTAACATTTGCCTTTAAGTTGCTAACTGTGAGGTTAGCAACACTTGATGATATAACATTGCTGATTAAAGATGCATTCTTCAAGGACAGATCCTGGAATGACAAAAAATAATCAGATTTTAAAATCTGAAAGAAAACAATAGTATAGTACAGCACCCACAAGCTCAGTTAATATGTAGAGTGAGCACTGGACAAAAACAATTACTTTTTAAATCAGGAAGTTTTGAAATGTCTTTTGCAGGAAAAAATTCCAGTCATATTTTATTTTGCTCTAGGCTTGAGTTTAAACCATTTATGAATAGAGGATCATAAAGATACCTGGAACACAGTGGTCTTTTTAAAGAAGTTGAATATAATTCTGGAAGCCAAGTCCAACTCTTCAGGCGGTAAATTTGTTAGCAGTGATGAAGGAAGCATAATAGATCCAAGATTATTTACATCATGAATTGCATCAACACCTAGAGAGATCTGAAAAATAAATGCACGGATTTTGCTTCATTTCAGTCACTAAAGAAAAATCAAATTATGACTTATTTTCAGTTTAGAACTTCAAAATACATATCTCTGTAATCACTGTCAGGAACTCACTGCTGCTCTCTCATTCCTCTCCCGCTCCAATGAATAAATAGCATCTGCAGGCCTGAAAAGGATGCAACTCATTTGAGCTCTGCCTTGAAAAATTCTCTGGCTTTACCCATTTGCTTACAGGGACAGAACACGTCACTTTAGTGGATAATATTGATTTGAAAAAGGTGAAGGGCAACAACCTGGATAGGTCTATGTGTAGAGAGAGAAGCCTGCAAAGGCAAAGTATTTTTATACCCCATATGAAGTATGTCAGAATTCATAAAAACTGTGAATAGCCATTATTTGTCAGTAAGTTTTTAAGTATGGTAGGTTGAGCAGAACCTAAGAACATAAACCCTAACTTTATGATCATTGGTAAAATTACAAAAATAAACTGGATAAGCTACAATTCAGATATCTCAAGAGCTTAGTGATCTAACATTACCAAAAAAATCTGAACTTTCACCCAGTTTTCTGTGCTGTACTTATAGGACAGAGAGCTTTGGTTAGTACAAAACCTCTAATATTTTCTTGTCATACATTAGTCACTTTATACACAAATATCATCATCTCAGAGTTCCAGCAGAACTGAAGAAAGAAATTATCTGTGTATTTAAAGAATGGTTGTAATAGGAATAACAGTGCGAGCTCTCCACAGTGCCCTAACAATATGGTTTAACTCTTCTGTTTAGACCAGTGGTCTCCAAACTTTTTTGGTCATGCACCCCAAAATTTATTTATTTATAAGTTATATGCATGTACTATTGTACTAATATATTATATGAGTTATAAAACATACACAAACCCAGAAATTTTAAAATGATGATATAAAGACTGAACAATTTTAAAAAATGTTCAATCAAAAATGTTATTTAAAAAATAATTTTCATTCCTTAATCATATAAAAAATATTTTCTTCCCACACCCCAATGGACTGTCACGTGCACACCCTGGGGAACTCAAACCCCACTTTGGAGATCACTGGTTTAGACAGCCACCAAAGAAATCCCCAATCAATTCCACAAAAGCATTCCTGTTGCTCTGATTTGAACTAGATACCTGCGGAAAACTCCCTACATTTCATTGCCAGCGCCACGAGATTTCTGGAAAATCATTACTTAGCAAATACCTGTTTTTCAGCACTACCACCTCCTAGTCACCTCACATTCATGCACCACATATTGCTAAGAAAAGAAATCAAATGTTCACATTTCATATCATTTTCAGTATCACAGAACAGTTCCAGTACTACTTACAGCTCATGCTAGACTAAGCTATTTCCTTCTCTGAGAGGAAGAAATATGCCAAAATTTGTCCAGAACTTTCCACCTCTCCTTGATTAAGCCTCCAAGACTGGTATTGTCCAAATTATTATTTCCTCAACCAGGAGGGAGGTTTTGAGTGAGACAAAGTGGATCCAAACTTTCTAAGCACTTCTTTCTGGGTGAGACCAACTAGTCATAAGTGACGAATGTGTGAATGTCATTATCCAAGCAACATAATAGTTCTTTCCTGGAACCCTCTGCAATTAATATCCTCCTAACAGATGAAGCCATATGGCAACACTCCTTGACAAATTTCAGCACTGTCAGGGTGGGTGATTAAGTGACTCATGATTCAGGGTTTTTGAGGCAAAGCTATTCTGCCAAGCACTCTGTCCATTCTGGTGTTCTTGCTGTACCCTCTCTAATGCTTTTTAGTTGAATGCCAGTTTCTGCTAAATCTGTTGCTTATTTAAAGTCTGTTGCCTATTTACACCATAATAGAAAATTATAGGAAAAACTATGGAGGGCTTAAAAAAAAAGTATTTTTTCTCTGAAACTAATGCGAACAAAAGATCCTGAAATTGTGACATAAACACAGAACAAACTCATGTTATATATAAATATATAAACATAAATACTTAAAAAGAATCATTTGAGAATTTTTAAGTATGTAGAATTATCAGTGTTTAACCTGGAGATCAGCCGAGTCCTGGACAGCAAAAGACATTTGATTGGAGCGGATGCTATTGGTTTTGACAACTGCCAGAGCCAAGGAAGGGGAGGCAAAATCGGCAGATGTTGTTGGAAAGTTCAGTTTTAAGCCAATATAATCCACCAGTTTTATAATTCTGTTAAGAAAAAGAGATACCTAGTATTACCAAGCACATAGACCCAAAATTCTCAGGCAAGCTGTGATTATAGAGCAGCAATCCAAACATAGTGTAAAATACAGCTGACTCTGCTTACTTATTATGGCATCAACACAAAAAAATACAGTTTTCTATGGCATTATACTATAGTAGAGCTGGTAACACGAGAATGATACTCCTGTTTTATACAAGTACATTAAAGAGCAAGAAATATTCTTTTGGATTATGATTATGAAAAAATGAAACTTGCTGAAGCCAATTTATCAAGACAGTCAATACAGCACACCTTTAATCTATTGCCAGAATGACCTACCTGTTAGAAATTCGGGGTGGTAATGGTTGGGAAGCAGTCAGGACTTTGCTAACCTCACTAACCATCCTTTCTACGTCTTTAGGCTCTACTTTTCCAGCTGCTAAATCATTTTCTATTTTGGACACGATTTGCTCAGCTGTGGTGGTATTAATGGTGGTATATACAGAAGTTGTGTATGTGGTAGATGATAGTATCTTTCCTGTGACAAAAGAAAAGTTGTGCATTTATTTAAACATTGCATTCATCATTTGACATAAGCTTTGAGAAGCAGAAAAACTAAGTGGTTCTCTTGACCAACAAACCTTATCACAACTTGCAAGGTCTCTCAACATGTTATGTGAGACAGAATCCCTTTTTCTCCCCATCGGCTACTTTGCAGATAGCAATACTTCTAATCTTATTAAAACATACAGCAAGGTTTCAAATGGCCAGCATTAATTCCACTTTTTATTGATTACAAAGTTCCTCACATCAGACCATTAGTGATGTTAAATAATCTATTATTTTGGATTTTTAGCCACTGGAGGCCTCAAAGTAGAATAAAATCAAGATAAGATCAGCAATTTGAAAAGAAGCTTGTGAATATGCGTACAATCTTTGTAGGAAAATACATACCCACTAAGAATATTCCTAATCAATAACAATATTTTAAAGAAGATACAACATTGATTTGCAATATTTTAAAAACTAGCTTAGTAAAAAAATTAGCTACCTGGCTCTGTGACTGAATTTTTTCTGCCAAAAAATTGTACCTGCTGGGAACTTAGCACAGTTACCGACCAATTTGTAGGGTGAGGTCAAGGCATCAGAATGTATTTTAAAAGAAGTATACACCTTGTGAGAGTTGTCTCAGCCTTTTCACAGTAATTGAAGGTCACAGCTCAGATATATAATCTTGTTTAATAAAGCAAACTCAGTATATGGCATCGAAATAAAATAATAATAATAATTTTACTTGTCATATTTACCTGTGCTCCCATTAGGCAGGCTACCATGGCCATCAGCAGTAGAATGAGGATGAGAAGCTGAGACAGAACGGTTGACAGGACTAACAGTAGGGGTCAAAGTTATTGTGAAAGGAGTAAGGGGAAGAATAGGTCCTGCAGTAACATTTTTGTTACCAGAAATAACCTGGGTTGAATCTGTAGCACGATGAATTTGTGCAGCAGATTTGGTGGTAGTCTCAAAGGGGGGAACTGCTATTGGAGGTTTGGGGGAAAGCTCAGAAGAGGAAACTGCAGAATGTTTAGTGAAACCTACAGAAGGAGAAATTATTGTAATAGGCTTGCTAACATATGCAGCATCAGATTTAATTGAGAAAGCGGCCTTAGTGACAGATTTCATTGCAGGTGTGGAAGTAGTGACAGATTTATTAGAAGCTATGGAAGGAAAAGTTGGTATAGTAGGTTGAGCAAGAGACTCAGAAGAGGAAAGCGTAGTGGTAACACTGGTGGAAGACACAGAAGTTTCAGTAGATGATGTGGTGGAAGTTTCAGAGAGAGGATTTGTAGTGGGAGATGTGGAGAGAGTTCCAGAAAAAGAAATTTCTGTGAATGGTGGGATCAGTGGTCTAATTGTGGGGCTTTGTTTGGTAGAAAACATAGTTGGGGGAATAAAAGTATTAGATTTGGGGGGAGTCTTTTTAGGGAGAGAAGGAGAATGAGGGAAAGGAACCCATATAGAATGAGGTGGCACTTGTATAGTACTGTAAAAAAAAAAAAAGAGCACAAAAATGCATGTTAAATTTAACATTATTTATATTTTAAAGAAAATGAGTTATAATAGAGGAATATATATGAATGATATGGACATGCTACTAACAATGTATATTTAAAAATCAGTCAGAGTGGATGTTTCATGCTGTAGTAAGAGATAGGAATTTAATAACATTTTGAGGGTTCTTACATTCAATTTTGCTGTAGTTGTTAACTAGCAAGTCCATAAATACTACTACAGCCATTGCTGCCTATTCTAGAGGTGACCTGATGCTGAATACAAAAGCTATCTGCATCAGGGGTTAAAAAAAAAAAAAAAGAAAAGAAGAAAAAAGGGAAGGGAAGAGAAGGGAGTGGAGGGGAAGAGGGAGGAATGGGGAAGGAGCTATATAGGAAAATGCCTGTCAGGTTGTTCTTGTGGAGTCCTTTGTAGCTATTACACTGCAACATGCAAGTTGACTCTACTAATGCATTAGGAAATAAGCAAGCCAAATTTTTGTCTTTATACTTACTACATTTGTAATTCTTCAGCACTCAAGGAACAATATTTCAGTGATGAACAGCAGCACTGTTCTGAGATGACAAAGAAGCATTAACAGCTAATACTGTTAAGTAGGATATTCAAATAAGTGTGTTTTATGGGTTTTTTTAAAAGTACATATTGCATAATTGATTTTGAGGTTTTTTTCTGAAATTACATTTGCAAAACAGATCTTGACCAGTCAGAACACTGCAATACCCCCAGACTTTTGCTCAATGCCTGACAAGTACAGGCTTTTTGTTACTGTAAACAAACCAAAATGCAAAGCTACATTTTTTGAAACAAAGGGACAAATGGTATGAGTCACCACTCCCTACTATCACCATATTACTAAAAAAGCTTGGCTACTTTATAAGCTTTTCAATTCAGGTTGCCATTTAGGTAACACATTTATGTTCTCAAGTAATTTTAACCTAATCCTTTCAAAGTCTGCTTTATTAAGGTAGTTGGCAATTTTATAGCAAAGTTTTTTAACCATCTTACTATCTTCCCCCTCCCCACCCAAAAATCAGAAGGCTGCACTTTTTTATGTGTTTATATTTTTCAACAAAAAATATTTTTATCTAAAAGTAAGTAACAATCTTTTCTTTTAGCTACCTGGACATCACCTGCAAAGTTAGAAATTTAATTTGAAAGGGTGAGATGAGACTGTGTTTAAAGCATAACTTACCAATTTTGCTTATTTCAGCTTTGTCTGTTAAACTGCTTATATTCTCTCTCTCAGCCAGCTTCATTATGAAATTGCAGTGTATACTATAATGAGAAGAAAAAGCTTTAGACTCAAGAAACAGATCTGCCTCATCTTTACAACACATGAAACTAATATCAAATGCTAAGTGAAAGCACATCAGCACAAATGCTAAGTGTGAAAGCACATCTTTCCTAGGGTCTTTCAGTTTTGGGGATATTTTTAATATACATAAAACACTATGCAAGCCTAAAAAGAAGAGTAATACAACAGTCATGGCAGCTTATTTTCTCTTTTCTCTACAGACACTGTTGCTTCTTAAATAGGGTCCCTAATGGGGGCCATTAAAGAGTTGATAATTTTGTGAAGATAATAATGTAATCTCCACTGTTACTGTAAAGAAACTCCAGAGAGGAACTAGCAAGTGTCCTAGGTGGCTATGTCGGTGTATATGAAATCTCCATCACCTGGGGAAAGTCAGTATTCTCTCTTTACTTTAGAGAGAACTTAAATGACCCATTTAAGCATGTAACTACACATTTACAATTATGGTTCAATGATGTGAAACCCTGCCTAAACTAGCAAACCTACAGTAAGAATTCTTCACATTCAGGAAACTCAAACACAGGTGAATGAAAAGGCAACGCATAAAAGATGAAGTGAAGCTTCTTTCCAGCTAACAAGAACAAAAAGAGCACCCTAACTACTGCTAGTATAGGACATAGATGTCATCTGACTTTCTGTCTATTACTATTTGAGTGTTTTGGACTTTTCTTTCATCCTAATCCAGGAAGAAAAACCCCATATTCAAGTATTCAGGGAAGTGAAGTTCCACATTTTGCCGCAGAATATAGTGTTTCCAAGCTGATCAGTTTAAAGAACCAGCAATTTAGTGGTGAGTAGCAATTAAATTGACAGACATTATCTACATTTCAGGGTTTCCAGGATCACCTTTGTGCAGCAGCCTTGCCATTCTGATACCCCAGGCTTCCAAACTCTGAACTGGTTATCTTCTCAGGCTTCCCTACCCTGAGGATGGCTGGTTTCCCAAGCTGAAGAACAGCAACTTCGGACGCCTCAAGCAATTCCCTCATAAAGATTGCATTGTATTCACAAACTCTGGAAGTTTGGTGGTCTCAAATCCCATAGCCTTGGTGGTTATGTTGCTGTGTGACTCAGCTAATACAAAGATGCAGACGAAACATGGCAGGCAAGGCTGTGCTTCACCAGAAGATTAATGAAAAGCAAAAGTTTGGTTAAAAAAAAAAAATCTAAAAAAACCCACTAATGTGAGAATAATGGGATCAGAATTTCTTTGTCAGTCTACGAATATTTCTCCAGCCTGTTTCTCAAACTTAACTTCCTAGAAAGTTTGTTTTTTCTTCTATTACATAGCCGTTCATACCTGATATAGCACAAGACAATATATGAGCATTTAAAAAATTAACAACAAACCTCTGGTTTTCTGTACTGCATTCCATTACAGAAGACTGTAATGACAAAGGAAAATAGAAAAAAATTGTTTTGTCAGAAGAAAACAGGATTGATACTTAGATAATAACATTATTAGAAATAAGTTGAAAAAAAGTTTTCCAAACAGTAACAACAAATAGTAATCTTACCTCACTTACTGCTTGCAAGGTTTTGTTGAAATCTGAAATTCTTTAAAATAAAAAGTTACCATTATGGAGGATTTTTAATTATGTTTCTAAAGACAATTACGATATAATGAAAAGAACAAGCAATTACTGAGGAAAAAAAAATTCCAGGTGATCAGTGATTTTTTAAAATCATGCCAGTTCTAATATTGTAAAAGCAGTTTTCAAAGGATTAAACATTTTAAAAGTTGCCTTTTATTTGTCACTCCACAAACTAAATTTAAACCTCTGTCATCACATATTTTAACATAAATCCACTTCTTTAAAAGTTATTTAAAAGAGCAAAAGATAAATCTTAATGTTGCCTTTTGGCAAGCAACCATTTGGAACAGAGTTCTAAGTTTATACTCAAAGCTGCAGAAATAGAATGAGTAAGAAATACGGATTTCTTCTACAAACAAGACCTGTTGGCCAATTACATCTTTTTGATATTCAGGGTAAGTTTGGGAAATAGCAGTAAATATTCACTCATTCAAATCTCTCCTTATAAAGACTGTGAAAGAATAAACTACACCAAAATAAAAACATAGATATGACTCCAAGAATGCATATTAAAACCCATGCAGCTATGAAAGTTCTCTTAATAATTTTCTGAGACAGATGAAATCCCTGAAATTATAAAAAGCATTTATGCAGGAAGAGCAGCAGTAAGACTGGCATTATCAACAATCCACAGCTAATGTCCTGAGTTGCTGCTGTTATTATGATTCCTACTGTCAGCTACGACTACTATTATTAACATCAGCAGCATATAAACAACAAGGCCTTTGGGCCTTGTTATGCCCCAAGAAAACTAAAGGACCTAAAAGGAAATCAGCAAGTGTACCATTTCTTAAAACAAACTCCAGTGGTTCATAAACTAAAACTAAGATTATTCTAACCAATATGAACTTTATGTTAAAGAACAATAACTTACAATTCCTGAAATTTTTAATTTATAAAGGCAGGAATAATGCAAAGTCAAGAGTCTGCTAACCACATGGAAGGTTCAACTTAATCTTTTTCAAATATAACAAAGATTTCAATCCTTATTCAAAATTATTTACCTCAATTCTTGTAGGGTAGGTGCTGGAATTGCAATTAATTTTGTAACTTGATTGTTGATGGTTATGTTATTAATCTGTTAGAAACAAAGATTCCATGGCTAAGTAAAACCAGTAATTTTTAGCCTTAAAAGAAACTTATGTTCATTTCACACATTTTAACAGTCTGAAATTCCAAAGATAAGCTGTACATTTTCTCACAAATACACTTCAAATATTTACCATGATGCTGTTGTCACACATTATGGAAGGCATTGGGTCACTGAACAACAGGATCTGATTTGTGAAAGATATGGGCAAGAGGATAGTAACCTCACCATATCTCATGTTGGAAAAAGAGGAATTTGGCTTAGTTTGCAAGAAAGACTGCTTAGACCAGACACTGAACAATCTTTCTAACTGTAAGTGTAGCAATGGGACAAGCTCCATAATAGACATAAGAAACAGACAACATAGAATCCTGGGAATAAGAAGTCAAGAACTCAGGTGAAAGACATGGTAGAAATCACCTAAACATATATGACCTAGCCTTAGGGCCAGAGGATACACTAAGGTTTATCTAAAGGCCCTTTATAGATCTGCATTCTTATGTTCCTCTGGTTGCCACCATTACCGGTTATTTTTACATTTCATTCAAGTGAGCACCATGATGAAAACATCATCTAACATATATGGTATTGACATTACCTAAGAAATATTCTGCTAAAAAGTAAGAGAGTTTCAAGAGACAAGTAACCTGTTTTTCTAATAGCTGTAGGCATAACGTTAATACACTAGGAAGATTTCAGTAGGCATTATCACCATTAAAATGCAACACAATGCAGAGGTGGCTTTTGCCAGGGGCCTACCCCTGCCCAAACTCAATGCTCGATGTGCATCTGTGCAGTAAGTAGCTCTCTGCAGAGATTATGCTGACTACTTTCATGCTTGCAGAGATGGGCATGTGAAATCTCAGACTGAGCGTAGACAGGGATGTGTAGGAGAAATACAGAAGGTCCTTTACAAGCTAATGTCCTTTTTTTTGACTCCCTTCAGTCTTCCATCTATAACGACTACAGATTCTCATCCTCATAGTATTACCTCCTTGCTTTGTATGATACTGTTCTCTTAAACCTCTGTTGTGTTGTATAAGTGGACACACTCATGCCACATAGGCCTATTGCAAAATTAATAACTGATTAACCACATGCCAAAAAGCATAGAACGATACCCTGTTTATGAGAGTCTCAACATGAATTATTCCCAGGATGTGATCCAACTTAATTTATACCCACACTGTTGCCTTATAAAGTAAAGGGCCTAGATTAATCTCCAAAGAAGATCCTGTATGCCTAAATGTAGATTCCTAAATAGGCAGTTCCTCTCTCCAGACTTCCCAGGGCTTCTCCCTCCTTTCAGTGGCTATATAGAGAATACAGGCCCTTACTGTAGGAAGTTTGCTTAGCTGGAATTCTAAAATTTAGCTGCAAAGCAGCTGTTTAAGAGAGAGAGGGTAGATCCATCCACTGCAAATATTAACTTGTAATGCAAACTGTATATGAAATAAAATAAAACTATAAAAAACATAGTAAGAATCATGTTAGGATATCAGTATTTTAAGTGTAGACAAAGAAACTCATTTCAACCTTCCTTACAATAAAGTTTGAAAAGAGAGAACACTTACTATTTCTACACTTAGCGATGTGTTACTTTCTTCTCTTGCCTGAAGTTTTACCTTGCCCACATAGAACACTAAAACCAAAAGACAAAAAAGTTAAGAAAATCAACACTAAACCACATGATGTAAAATTATTTGAGAAATTAAAAATTCACCTTACACTAGCTTTTCTGATCATTCGCTATTTTTGCAGTTGTTCTTCCATCTCTTCACTTACTATTTCCATAAATGAACTAGTCCAATAGCTTCATTGTTTTCTGTATATTTATTTTTGCTGGCTGTCTCTAAATTCCTTCTAGTTCGTTGTTTGTTTTTTTCCCCAAAATAGATAAAGTGCACTGCACATTACTATTAATACAACTGCAACTCCCGCAATGAGAATAAAATGTGTGTGTAAAGGCAAAGTGATACTCTGAAAATTATTCCCTTGGGGATTAAAGAACTTTGAGGATACCATAATTCAGAACATCATTCAACAGTCCTTGAGAGCTGGTTAGGCCCATTTTGGAGACACAAAAGGAACTTCTATGACACTTCTCTTCCTGCAGCCACACATTCGGTGCAGGCTATAAAGACCCATACAGGAATGCATGCATGCATGAAATTGCCCAAATCACCTAGCAGTTCACTGCGTCAACCAGTAGGGAAACTTTATGAGGGAGGAGGCAATTATTCTGCCTCTTTCTAATCTATAAAGTACTCAGCGTATGGTTACTTGGCAGAAGTGTCTTCATTTTCTTAAGTATTTCTCACAGAAGCCATTTATCAAAGTGCTTTGGAAAGCAGCAACATGTATCAAAAAATCTTCTTTTACTATGTTTTTGTTAACACACATAAAGGGAACATCACTGCCCCTTCCATTTCCCTTTGTCTGTTCTGTCACATCACACTTTTAAAATATATGCAGGCTTTTACAATAATTCTCCTGAACGCTATTTCAACTTCTATTCCTGATACAGAGTTAGGGTCAATATGGCAGACACTAGGGCCTACTGTAGCAAACTAGTTTCTTGTTTTCTTCAGTTTGTAATTCTTATCTGCAACTGTCTATCTTTTGATAAGAAACTAAAGATCAAAAATACAATAGAGTAAACATTACTTTTAAATACCCCCCCATATTTTATAGTAATTTTTAGAAGTTACACAAAATCTCTTTAAATTTGCAAGAAAATTTATTACAGAGCTAGCTTTCACATAGCAACTAAAAGTTGCCTCATTACTTAGAATAGAAAATAGTTGGATATGCTTTTAATAAGAAAAAAAGAAAACCACTAACCTGAAAAATTACAGACACGTGTTATGTTGCATAAAATGGTTTCTCCTGCTATAGGGTTTTTTGGGGGAAAAAAATCTAGTGAGTAAAAAAGTTGAACTTAAACCCAGTACTGACAAACATACATATTTACAGTAATTTCAATGTTTTAAATGTAAAGTTCTTTACCTTTTATAAATATTTCACATACTGTCTAGACTTCACTTCTCTAGGGCACTTACCATGACATTTTCCAAGACTTAGTATTCAGAGTGAAATATGCTGGTTTTGATTAATTAATTTTGAATAATTTTCTGTAAGTTTCCACAGAAGACCTACATGCAAGTGGTGTCTTTTTTTTTTTTAAACCAAATAAAACAGAAATCAGCACATCATAAAAAATCTCTTCAAATATCACAGTATTCAATCACTAGGTAGCATATTATCTGCTTCTGAGGATCCTACTACAGCTACTTATGACAGCATGAAACAAAAACTGTTTTACCTCATAGAATTCAAACTATGATGATAGCAAACACGTATGCTTTCATCTAGTAGAACATGTCTTTAGTTAGTTAGAGCAAGCTTTTGGCTGCTCCCATATTTTTAATGCTACCTACACTGCAACAAAATCATACCAATCCCAAATTAAGGGTACTGTAAACAGATGGCTCAGTTGTATAAAATCAAGATAAAGGATCAGAAAGGTATTTGTACCCAAGACAAAACTCCTACACTTGTTCATAAAAACAACATGGCAGCACAACTTTCCGTATTTAAGCAGATAAGATTGGCCTCCATTTAATGGAAAAACAAATGCTATTTTCTCTGCTGTTATCATTAGCTAGTACCAAATGAGATGGGATTTTTAATTTTTCATTTTACTTTTTCTGTGGTATAAACATTTGCCTGTTACAGCTTGATGCTTCATCAATTTTATTACCATCAACAAACAGCCACCAGAGGGTACGGACTGTGAGCTGGTGGCAATATTAAAATTATTAGAAAAAATATTTTTTCAGACAGCAATTTAGATTCAAATAAATTTGCCTTCCCTTTCGTGCTGGCAGGTATCAGTGAAATAGTTATAAAAATTGTAGCAGCACTTTTTTTTTTTCAAATCCTTAAAAAGTAAAATGTTCATAAATAACTTAATTTGTCAAAATTATTAACTACATGAGAACAACAACACTTATAAAAACCCAACACAAAATCCAGGAGTGACACAAAAGTAGAGAGCAACATCAGCCTCTTTTTCTTTACAGAGCACCCATTAGCGTGCAACTTAGTCTTGCTTAGGATCTCTGCATGCCACCAAAATGCACAAAATAGCTAAGCAGTGTGGAGGATAAAAGACTGATCAAAAATTACTAGTGCTTCCAGTCCCCAAAGACCATCAGATAACATAGCTGCAAACTTCTTGCTGGTCACACTCACACAGTCAAATTATACTAGCCAGTATGGCTCCAAGCCAGTTCTTCTACCACTGGGACTAATTCAGTGCAAATACATTCTAATGGGTCTACCAGGCTCCTACGTGGATAATTAAAAAATTAAATTCAGCCTACTCCTGACCTGCCCTGAGAACATCATGACAGGATTCAGTCTGCTTCGATCTACTAAAAAAGTATGAGGATTTTTTTTTTTAAAGTAAACATGGTCCCTGAGATTGTGTTTCTTACATCTTTGTGGTAATCCGCTGCTCTGACTTACAAAATAACCAAACTCTTCTATATGCGGCCACCTAGGCAAGCATTGCAGAATTAGACCTTCTACCAGGCTGGAGATCAATGCAAAGTAAGACTGACTGCTAATATGACACACCATAACACCAAGAAAAAAGATCCCATTAAAAATGTTTGGGAGCAGACTTCCTGAACTCATGCACGCTTAAGTTTTGAGCAGCATAAAAGAAGATCAGTAGTGATATATGAATCCTACCTGGTGTTACGGTGGAGTAATAATCAGTGATGTTAAGAGTTTCTGTTAAAAAAAAAAAAAAAGAAAATTAAGTTTTCACATTTTAACTAAAAAGCTATGATATATATGTCACAAAAATAAGTTTCCTAATTTCTACTTCAGACTCTGTCTTCCCAGAAGTATAAACACCTGACCATTTATAAGGGAATTAAGTTACTTTCAGCATGGGAAATGAAAAAGGAGCATTCAGAGTGAGATCCATCCAATCAAATGTTTATGTCCCCATGTGAGCCAGTTACTCTAGGCTCCCTATTATTCAGTGGAGAAAGTGGGGCTTTTAAGGTGTGATTCCCATTTAACCTGTTCTCCATGGGCAGTTCATGTGTCTTTCTCTCCATCAACTATGAAGAACAGCAGGATGTGTAGCTCGTATACAGACATGTAGGAATCTGTACTGATACGGGATGAACCTACTCCTTGTTTTCAAATGCAAACATCAGGAAAAAAAGGGGTACCAAGTTCTTCTGACTGAGTCTTTACTGATCCTATGTGGCAACTCATTGCAAAAACATATATCATGTAAGTGTCTTTAAGGAATGCTGTGTACATTTCTGTTCTGTAAACTACTTTAAATAGTATCAGAAAGTATAGAAAACATTGTATCTATAGATATACCAAAAAACTCCGTAGTTGCTAAAAATAAATAGGCCCAGTTTGGGTTTTGGTAAACAATGTAATATTTTCAATAAAAAGACAGTTTAACAGCTCAGTGTCAGTTTAATACACTTCAAAACCCTACCCACACAGACTTAAAATACAGATTGGAGATAAATACAAATTTTAAGATCATGTAAGAAAAGAATTTGCACTAAAGGAATCCCAGTTATAAAAAAAAAAAGAAAAAGCAAACTTTCATGAATGTAGCAAACATCTCCCTTCAGATCTTACTCTCTTCATGCTAATTCTCACCTGCAGTTTGTGTAGTCTCCTCTGAAGACATATCTGAAGAAGAAAAATTAATAAAAGTAAAAACAATAAAAACAAAATAAAAATCTAAAAAGTCTAAATCTAAATAAATCTAAGAGAAGCATTAATAAAATCTTGCCTGAAGGATTAATAGGATAGGTGATAAAAGTAACAATAGAGGATTCTGAAAAAAAAAGAGAGAAAATAAGTAGAAACTGTATCAGTATAATATTTTATTTCTATTAATTTTTGACAAAAAAGATCAAGCATGCAAAACTTTGAACAGGAACTGAATTTTAATTATCTAAGTTCCATTTTAAGAACAAATGCAGTGCTTGTTAGGAATGGTCACATTCTTTCAATATAAATATTTGAAATAATGTTCACACTATTTCAAAAATCTGAGTATCTGAATACAAACAGCTGATAATCGAGTTCCTTCACAAAATTTCCTTTTATTGGTTTCATTCTTTTAGAAGATGCAGATGAATTTGGTGTATCCAATAGCAATAACTGCTTAGCCCCAAGGCCCTTTTCCTGCACCAACTCACAATACTCATGAGCAGAGATGACACACTGGGTTTGGCAAACTGTCCCTCCAAAAAAGCTATTTTTGCCAGTAACCACACATAAATAAAATAGAGGATGCAAGTTTTTTTCAGCTACATCAAAAGAAAAAAGAAAAAAAAAGAAAATTACATTAAGACAATAGAAGAAAATCTAAAGATTGCTCAGGAAGAATGTGTTTAGTAAGCATATTTCAGGTGTCAGCGCAGGAATACAAAGTGGTTAGAGGACCACTTGTTATCACTCCAATATGACAACTTAGTGCCTTTTTTAAAATGGGCCAGAGCAGCTTCATAATAGAAGAACATTATGCTTTCCAAACTTCTTTACTAAAAGCATCACCGTCATTGGTAGAAGCAATATATTAAGTATAATAAAGAAAAGTTGATGGCTCTGCATAAAGATAGTTGCATATCAAGAAAAAAAGCAATCTATTTCATCACATGGAAAGCGAAAGGGAGTTTTTCTTTCTGATATATTTATTTCAACTAGACTAGCCATTTTGAGCCTTTTCAAAAGTGCCCTCTTAATTCCATACTCAGAACAAAAGCTAAGCATATTTAGCTCTGAAGTAACAAACCTGAAGACAACTGATTTTCTAAGGCAATCAACGAGCAGCCAAAATATGAGCAATCAGAGTGAAAACTAAGTGCTGATTTCATCTGTACTATTTGGCTTGGTACAAACTACAACAAATATTGCATTGGCTGCAGTTGTTAAAGATGAACTATTCCCAGAGAAAAACTGTATCTGTAAAAAACCAAAAGCATATGTGTTTGTGTCTGTATTATTTATTTTCTCCAGAGCACGATATGTCAGTATACATTAAGCAAGAAAGCAGCTGGCTTCCACACAGCTATTTCTGTGTGTCTACATTCTTCATTTCTTAAAAATGCTTTCGGAGGGGGTGGGCTAGTGTCTCTGTGTCTGTGTGCGTCTGTGTGCGTGTGTCTCTGTGTGTGTGTATTTTACTATGCTGCTCTGCCTCAAATGACATATGCTCATCTGCTAGGGTGGGAGGAGATGTAAGGGAGCTCTTTCACTATAGTGTTCTTCCTCTGCCATCTTTGCAAACTATTCACCGTTTCGGTTACTGGTCAAAAAGCTCCTGATCAAGCAACTTGTACCTACTTCATCCCCAAGCATCATTGCGACAAACCATAATTAATCCTATAAGGTAAGCTATTTCTTTACAAAGTAGAATGAAGAAATTAATTTTCTCTTCAAAAAATAAACAATGAAAACATTAAATGTTGACACTCATTTACATTAAAACTTTTCTGCATTACCTCAGATAAAAGCAGATTTATCTAACGGGAAATAACAAACATTGCAGTAAAGTCCCGATTTTCTTACCAGAAATGGTTGTTGCAGATGATTCTTCTGAATTTGCAGCTTTTGTTTCAGACAGAAAAAAGAAGAGGGGAAAAAAGGACCATAGTGAATTTTCAGACAGATACGTAAGCATCCTCAGCAGCCTTTCCTCATTATCAAAAGTTTAATGCATTCACCAGAAGAGGGCAACACCTGCTTATTAGAAGAACACTTCCAGGTTGTCAAAAAAGGCAGATGTAACAATCTCTGATTTAAAAAAATGCAATTTTAATGAATTCAAATAGAATTCAACTGAAGACAATTTCTTTTCAACAAATACTGTACAGTTTGCATTTTATAATGTTAAGAAAACAAAAATCATTGACCCAAGATATGTCCATGCTAGCCTGAAAGTCGCATGCCTACCCTGAGTGCCTTGCTAATTCTGGGAATGGGAATCAAGCATACATAACAAGATGTCTGTAGTTGGGTATCAAGAACTCTTCTCAGACTTTGTAAAAAAACCCGAGACTTGCCATTTAAAATTTATCCCATACGTATTTGTTCTCTTTTCTATCCTGCAAAAAGCAGCATTACAAAAAGCTAATTCATTTCAAGCTTCAACCTCTGATCTTGATAGGAGCCAGCCAACTATTTATATGGCAAACACTAGCCACTAAATCTTTGATGTTGTTACAGTCAGTATTTTGATCAAAAAGAAATTAGGAAATTTGATATCTGGTTCACAAAGCAACTTCAAAGTCAGCCCACTCATTCACTGAGTGGCTTTTGACAGTGCAACAGACAAGTCAAGTCACAGCTATCACAGAAATATAGTCTGAAGAAAATCTGGCTGCAAATATGAAACACTATTTGAAAAATATTCTTAAGGTATTTCAACATCTTCTCTCAAAACTCAAAAGTCATCCTACAACATTACTTACAATACACTAATTATACTGTAAACCCTCTCCTACTGTTGTGTAAGTCAGAGAAACCGAAAGTCTCTGTGGAAACCCAGATTTTTTTGGTTAAACATAGTAGACAAGGAGTTTCTGAAATGCTAATCACTCATATGATTCCTTGCTCAGACTATTTTGCTTGCCTTACTGAAAATTAGTAATAGCTTCTTCCCAAAGGATAAACGTAAATATAATTTCTGCAATGAAAGGAGAATTGGAGTAATCTCAGTGCCCTTACTTTAATTTTCTCTGGAAAATTACTGATGCTATTTGCACAATGAAATATGCTAATAAGCCACAAGCATTATATGGATAATTAATTTGCAAATATTCACATATTCTTAACTATCTCCATGAATTAAAACGTAACAACAGCAACAACCTTCCTACACACTTTCTAAAATAAAAGAACAATGGGTAAAAAAAGTGCACAGAACCCCCACATACCTGTTATCTGTTTTCTGCCAGGCAACGTAGCAGCAGTTTTAACTACAAAGGAAGAAGAGTTTTTAGGAGTAGAAGTCTTCATATATACTTGTACACATACATGTATTCACACACTTTAAACACAACCATTTTAGATGTGCTACTCACCGCAATTCAAGCTGGTTTGCAAAATTACTTTGTATCCATTGAGAAATGTGTGTCAAGTCTTTTTGAAAGCTGGAAGTTGAAATCTTTTGAGTTCAATTTTTTACTCAGTTTATCACTTTTATACTTAAGGAAGACACAGATTAGGCTGTGAGCTTTCCCACTGCTCTTTCACTGCCAATGTCTTCAGAAACCCTTTCAGCACATTTGCTTGAATAAAGATGAAGTAGACTAAATAACAGCAGCCAAAAATGTAACAGGTACACAAACTGTGCTTTCACACAGCTATTTTTGCAAGAATGTGAAAAAGAAATGCTGATGAATTATTCAAGAAGTGAAATTTTAATAATACAAAGAGACACAGAGAAATTAAACAAACAAACAAAAAAGGGGGCAGGAGAGTTGGGTAAGTCAGGGATGCTTTATTCCATACGTATTTTCAAATCATGAGATGTACTTTGAGAGTACATCTACATCATGATGTGCATACACATCATGTAGACACTCACATGCCCAAGAGCTGCACCACCAAAGAACATCTAAACAATGAGCAAATAGATCAGGCTGCCAGAAATGAAGCAGCTCAAGTGGACCTGGACTGGGAATTAAAAGATGAGCTATTTCTAGCTCAATGAACCCATGAAGCATGTCCCTAGGGACACCTAGAGAGAGATGCAACATACAGATGGGTTCTTGATCAAGGTGCGGATCTGACAATTGAAGCTATTGCACAAGCTACCCATGAATGTGAAACATGTGCCATAATCAGGTGAATCAAGTGACTAAAGTCTCCCTGGAATAGAAGATGGTGGCTGGGCTATCAATATGAGGACGCCTAGCAGATTGATTACATCAGATCACTGCTGCAAACCTGCCACCAAGGCAAGTACTATGTGCCTCCCGTGGTGAAGGCAACTAGAAGGTGGCTAGAAACGTACCCTGCAGCCTATGCCACTACCCAAAACATAATCCTGGACCTTGAAAAACACATGGCAACACAGCATGACATAACAGTTAAGGCACCCTTGATAGCCGAGACCCTGGCTGTTGGGGCAAGGAGGAAGAGATATTCTCTTCAAGTCACTGAACCTGGTGGGACAGTCTAGCCACGGCCAAGATGCAGGCCCACAGGGTTGCAGAGGAAGAGAGATTGTCTTTGAATTGCCAGAGCTGGTGGAACAGTTTCTCCACAGTTAGTGCCTTGATATCTGGCCAATCCATCATCACCAAGGTGTTGGCCTATTACACTGGTGCATACTGTAATAACCTCTGCCATATGGCCCACGTGCAATGGACATCATCCAGATCTTTGGAGACCTCGTTGTTATCTAGGTTGCTGTAGACCACCTCCACCACTGCTAATTCCCTCAGACACTGGACACTTTCCTTCCTCCATCAGTGGTGGTCCACTTGCAGCAGTAGTCTACAAGACCACCTCGGACTCTGAATACAGTGATCCAAGTTCAAATCTCTGTGGGACCTCCAGTAACCAACCAGTTGGGGATGACACACAGGAAGGTGCTCTGAGGCAGCAAATTCCTGTGTAGCAAGGTGTGTGGGAGAACTTGGGCAAGTGCCTACAGCAGTTTTCACCTCTGATGGCCTGGGAGTTTACACCTGAGCAGGCACAGAATCATGTTGAAATGGCAAACCACTTGAAGGAAGCATGTCTTGCTTACATCAAAGACAGACAGAGACTTTTGGTGCTGTGTTGGGGCCTGGCCTATGCCTACCATGCCTGTGTCCAGCACCCTGAAAGGAGCAAGAGGGTCTCTGGATCTATAAACATACAAGTGGATGCTGTGGCTAATCCAGACACACAACTCTAACCATAATAGTTACTCCTGCAGTCAAGAGGAAACAATGGAAGTGGAGGCCCAGTTAGTGACAGAGGAAGAAGCTCCTCTTGAGGGGATGCAGCAAGAAGACTCAGAAGAGGCGGCCTGTTCTGCAGCCAGACAGCCACAAGAACAGAAGTGACAGAAATAATAAAAGACACAGAAACCACCCAGTCCCTATTCCTGAGCAAGCTGTAAGATATGCGCAAAGATTACAGCTGCCAGTAAGCAGATTGCTGCCTGGTTGGTCCAGTGCTGGGATACCGGGGCCAACGATCAGGAGTAAGAGAGTACAAGAGAGCTTGACGAGATGTAAAGAAATGTCAGTTCATTTCTGTTGAATGTCATACACTGCATGAAGCTAAAAGCAGCAACTCTGAAATATGGCAGGATGAATACATGGCAATCAGATTAATTGCACTAGGTTTAATTTTTTTAGGAGCTTTCCTTGAAATTAACTGTTAGTTTTAGTTGATTTGAATTCTGGGTAGAAATTTTCTCATGTAAAAGAAAAGCGAGAGAGAACCAATATTCTAAGTAAAATAATACATATCCATTAAGTAGAAAGTATAAGTAAAAATTACATCTTCATATGCATCAGCCTACTAAATTTAAACTATTTCAGTAAAGACAAAAACAAGTTACATCAAACATCTCATTTGAGACAACCAGGATTCTGCCTACAGAGAAATACAATTGGTCTTTCTAACATCTAGCACTGTAGGAACTTCACGGATCATGAAAATTTGGCTACAACCTTAATTTTTACAGTCAATTTTCAGGAAAATTAGGACTTCTCATTATATGGTAAGTCTGGTTAAAATACATGATCCTATAAGGTATGCGTCCTAGAGCTCTTACGTAGAAGTGTTGTTACTTTAACATTGTACAGTGATTAGGTATTATGGCACCTATAAAATGATTTTCTTAACACCTAGTGTGGGTTTAGAGACGACCCTTAAGATACAATATTGACTTTGAATAACATGCAGAACTTAAGCAGTAGTCAGATAAAACTGTTCTGTATTGTTTAAACAGTAAATAGCTTTTTAAGGTAGAATGGGGTGAATAAAAAGAATTGAGTCAGCTCTACATAAAGTGGACTTTCAATTAGAGAAGAAAGTATCCTTCCACATGTAGGCAAACTGTTTTTCCTACCACAGGAAGTGAATACTATCTCCAAAAATTGACCTGCCACTGGTCCTGTCTTACTAAGAGGTTAGCATCTTGTGCAAAAGCCCTTATCTCCAACCAAAGAGCCCTGGAGGAAATTAAATTCTCAAAATGAACCCACCTCTTGAAATATGCAGCATCTCACAGAAAAGCCCACTACACTGCTTCTTCTGCCCACTAAAAAAAAAAAAAATTCTGCCTGGGGAATCTGACCTTAAGGTCTTTCTCACACACTCTTGAGGAGTCACTGTAGACATAGTCACTGTAGACAAACTACATTTCCCATCCTCCATATCCCTTCAGCCTGCTTTGTGAATTTTTGAGAATACAAGTAGTATCCTGAGGTAGGTAAGAAAATTTTCCACTAACATGCTTAGTACTGTAGGTATGGAAGAAGATAGTGAACTCTAAAAATGCCAAATGCTTTCAGTAACAAATCCAGTGGTACAGGGACCAAAATAAGCTAAACACAAGCCGTGAATAAGGAGCTGGCAAATGTGATGATGGCATGCATAACTTGAGGGGCACTTTTTTCTGGACAAAAATCTAACCATGACTTCTCTTACAGCACAATATCCACATGCCTACAGTTGCTAGAAATTATCCGTGAGAATGAGTCTTGTCACTGATCGAGGTGCAGCATTAAGTTCACTAACGAATCCTTTTATCCGAAACACCTTTGCACACAGAAAGGGGGAAGGAGGAGAGGCTGTCATACGTTATTTAATTTCACTTACATTTGTCAACCCTCCTCCTTTGTTGTGTTTAAGAACTAGAGAAGAAAGTGAACAGGGTTTATTTGGAGAAAGATTAAAGTTCAATCTAAAACATCCCTAAAATTGACATGTAAAAAGGAAAGTAAAGTACCTGAAGATGTGCCAGTTACAAGCTAACAGAAAATTTATTTCCCTTAGGTTGTTTACTATCACTAAGAGCAAGAAAATCCTTATGTATAGGAAACCTCATTTGATTTGCTCCATGGAATTTTCTTTGCAACACTGTTACTTTAGGATCATCAAATCGACATACCTAATAATCTATTCCAAAACAAGGCATTATATATTGTGGTAATACTTTTCTACATTTTCTCTAATAGAGAAATTCCTGAGGATCCAAACAGCAAATAAATAGGCAAGTAACATTATTCAGTATTATTCTTTGCTTTTGCTGCCAGGGAGACAGAATAGGTCCCCACAGAAGTTTTTTTCTGAAGGAAAAGGCAACTCCATTAAATGAGATAAGCACCAGTTTCTGTTACTAACATGCATCATTAGAAACAAAAGCAGCAAGTCCCTTACTGTCTTCTTATCACTTTGTACTGTTCGGACACAACTAGCTAGCTAAGCCAAGACTTGAGAATCCCATCCGTGTAGGCAGAGGAAACTGTTGCACTGGTATGAAACCTGTTTAGCAACTCTTGCCATCACTCCATACCACAGCTGCAGAAAGCTTACCTGGGACCCAGTATTTACATTGTAGACAACCTTCATTTCTCATAATGACTTTGTATGACAATGGGAAGCAGCGTAACTTTAGCAGCTCTGGTCTGGTAGGAGACTAAATCCATTAATAACAGCACTTAAAGCTAGGTCCACAGACCAAGGAGGCTCTGAGAGAGATCAG
Organism: Grus americana; assembly: GCF_028858705.1. Classification (NCBI taxonomy): domain Eukaryota; kingdom Metazoa; phylum Chordata; class Aves; order Gruiformes; family Gruidae; genus Grus; species Grus americana. The sequence goes on along the minus strand of NC_072852.1, from coordinate 133,674,797 downwards.
TGCCTGGCCCTGTTCTACAAAATAGCCTTGTGCTTACAGCATTCCTTAGCATGACAGACCTATCGGTCTACTGGCTCTTTAGGATGGGATGATCTCCACATGTCCTGCTGAAGCTGTTCCACCAAGCAAAGCAGAATTCAAAAATTAATTTCACCCAAGGGAAAGAAAGGGAGAAGGAGGCTTTGTAACACAGTGGTCAAGATGGGATGGATGGTTCTGGTCCCTGCACCAAAGGCACTGTCACTTAAAGAATGCCTTTTGTTCAGTAACTTAGATACAGGACACAGAAAAAAACCCTTAAAGCATGAACAGTGCACAATGTTCTATCTCCAACTGGAAGAACAAAAAATACCGTTTTCTTCTCCCTACCTCTAATTTAACTTATGATCAGTATGCTCTTTCTTAAAATTTTTGGAAAGGCAACATCCTTTCTGATTCACCTGTCGTCAGGCAACCCACTCTGCCAGAAGTGGTTCAGTTTTTCCAGGGTGGAGAAGCGAGAAGCAGCTAGAACCTGGATGCAGATACTAACATTGTATAAGTTTATAGGATAAAACTAAGTGCAATCTTAATTTAATGTTTTGGTGCCTCTCATGACACCTCATGTCTGCTCTGACTCTTAGTGGTGGCACTGTGGAAGAAAGGATGAATTATCACTGCCTACTGGACAGAAGCAAATATAAGAAAATTATGAAAGTGCTTGTTCACATCAGGCTCTGTCACTTTGGCCAGTTCATTTTAGTGTCCTCAACAGAAAGTTTAGGTGCAATATTTTTAACTCAGCTTTGATGTTACAGGTTTTTAGGAAAGTAGGTTATAAATACAGTTTATATCTGTTTGTATAAAGTTCTGTTTGTATAAAGCTGTACATTTGATACTGAGGTGAATCAAGTCACCTCTTCTCTGGCAGGCTGATTTCCAAAAAGCTACGTCCTTTGATATCACAGAAGAGGGAGGCAACGAGAGCAAAGAAAGGGAGGGTCAAATATGCATTCTGTTAATAGGTACAAAGTAGAGAAGTGCGTGATTCATCAAATAGGCACTCCAGAGTTAGGTATTTTTTCCCCTATCACATTTACTTCCTTTAAGAGCTTCTAGAGGTTTCTGTAGTATTCTGTCCTTACACTTTTAGAAACAAAATAGTATCAGGGCAAATAACTTATTTTTTTCATCTCCAGCTTTCATGATCTGCTCAGTAAACATAACAATATGGCCCAAAGTTTGGTACCCGACAGTCTGGGATGCAGACTGGATGAGTGGCAGCTACATTTCCACCTTCTGCCTGAGGAGGTAAAGCCTTGGGACCACCCACCCGTCCAGGAAAGCTGATCCTGTCATCAGAAGTGCACACAGCTCGGGAAATCTTTCAAAGGGATTACACGAGCATAAATCATACCTCCTATTGCCCACACCTGCAAACTAGAACAACAGCCCAAACTGAAGTTTTCCTCTTCCTTGAGTGTGCAAAGGCAAAATAGTCACAGAGGGCACTGGTCAGTTCCCATTTCTCCCATCAGCATTAAAGAGCTTTGTTCCCACAAGCCTGGAAACCTCTTCCAGCAACACCGGTAGCAGAGTCAGCAATATTTGGAGTGAAACGGATACATGGAAAAGAGGGGGCAACACCTTAATCTTGAAGGGTGGACCGGACAGGTCAGAAAAATCTAAAATGCCACAATATAAACACTGAATTGTATTTATGCAAAAAAATGCAACCAAAAGCAACAGGCACTGGACTCCTGCTAAAAGTTAGGGCACTGATACCACAAATGAGATGATAGTGCTTTACTGTCAGTGATACTATTTACAATAATGCCATAAATGATCTATTTTGTTTATTCATCGAAATTTGTAGAAGATATCCTGTCATCTCTGTGCTTCTTGCATAAATGCATGGTGTAACAGTTTGGATATTTATATTTGGATTAAGAATGTTACTGTTTAATGTGCAACTGAAATGATTAATGTTTAAACAGTACATTTCTTCCAGTTGTCAAGTTATTATTAAAGGGAACTTGTAAATATCCCAAGTAAAAATGACAACTGAAGAACTGGTGCTCACAGATGACTAAAGGTTCTTTTCAAGCATTTAGCATTTTAAACTCACCTATTTTCTTGTGGTTTTGTATTCTCTTAAATCACCCAGATCTTTATATTACTTAGTGCACTTTTTTATTGGATTATGCAGAGACAATAGTGATATCATTCATATTGTCCATATTTAAGTATGTAGCTAAATAGGAATAATTCATCAAGGAAACAGATAAAGAAATTTTACAAAGTTGGCACGTGGAACAGTGAGCACATCTTTCTTCACTTACATATTTTTTAATACCAGGAGATGATCTTTAAAGTGAAAGACATTCAATGTGAGGCACTCTTTTTCCATATCACAGCTGCTATGCTACTTCTCATTCTCAGCAAAAGGGAAATTATCAAAGGAACCTGAGGAATGTAAGCGGAAGGTTAGTGACGCACGTGTGGGGCCTCCTTCCCTCTTTGGCCCTACCTGCAGTATTTACACCTGCTCAGCATGCAATGGTTACACCAAGCAGAGGAGAACCAGAAGACTATGACTGGGAGAAGCAAGAGTTGCATCTTTAACTCAGATCTAAAAGTTTGCTATTGCTATGTTCCATTAGTCCAAGAAATGTGATCAGCCCTCATCACAAAATGGGAAGCAGCCAGGTATGTCCTTTCTTGCAAATCTTCAGGTGCATAAGATGTGTAGCTACTGCAAAGGTAATCCCATCCACTTATGGAGAGCAAACTACTTGGTTAAAGTTGAGCATGCCTTTAAGTACTAAGCATGTGTGTGAATCTTACTAGAATCAGGATTATGGTCCTTATTGGACCTCACATGGTTAAGAAAAAACTAAATACATTTTTGGTAATCTGAAAGTTTATTATAAAAATAAATAATAAAACCAAAAGAAAAAGAATCTGAAGAGTCGACAAAAAGAAAGGTGAGAAAAGGAGGTAAGGAAACACAAGTAAATAATGTGACGTTAAGTAAATCTAGACTTATTAATGGAGTGCATCACTGCCTAAGAGACACCAATTAGATAATGGCTTATACTGCACAAAGATTTTGAGTGGTTAAGCAAAAGAGGAATCACAGAAATCATGGTGACCTTTGACTGAACATTTTACAAATTGTTGTTTTATGTAGGCATAAAATGCCAACCAGGTCATAAAAAAAATTCTGAAATTTGTCCTCCGGCACAATTATGACTGTAATGAACCACTTCCTTTTCACCTTTTGTGCCTACATAGGAGACATAGCCCCTCCCCAAGCTTTAGCCCTTTGCCAATTATGTTCTTTGCAGATGCAAAATCAGAACTTTCTGAAGATTTACTACTCAAAATCCTTCTGTTTTAACAAAAAGAGAGAAGTCCCCCAAATCAGATAATTTTTATACAGGTGTACAGAGGAACTTATAGAAAGAAATCAGATTGTAAGACTCGTAGCACCATCAGTTAAAATTGCCTGACACTATTATATGCTCCTACTGTCAATGCTTTGTTTGTGATTAATTGTTGGACTGATATTTGCTAAATATATGCCTTTCACAGGCTGACTTGGAGGGGGAGGGCAATCAGCTAAAATGCATCTATTTCTGAAAATAGGCAAGTAAACTGTTAAAAAAAAATTCCAGTGAACTTTTTTTCACGAAGCTCTTACTCTTTCAGGTTATCTAGAGGATATAACTTATATTTGGCAGTAGAGATGGCCTCTGTACTGAAACAAACCTTTGTCAGCACAATTAAAGTTCAATTTGGCTAAGTAACAGAGCTTTGGAAACCATGCAGCTTATACACTCACTAGAGAGCTCTTGCAGATAGACAAAGGATTCTACAAGCCCCTAATTCACTAATTCTAAAATCATTAATCAGTTGGAGCTCAAGTTGGGCATTGCCTAACCAAGCTGCCCTGTGATGCTTAAGGATGCTCTATATTCAAGGCAGAAAGAGATGGAACTGAAAACAAGAAGGTTGTCCTTTCAGATGCTCCACTATGACCAGGATTTATCCCACTATCCAGACAGAGCTCTCTCAGACTTTCTCTGTACCAAAGTTTTGTCTGGCAGCCAGAATATTCCCCCTTTCAGCCCTAGGGCACAGCCACACACAGGCAAAAGAAAGACATCCTTTCTTCAGCTCCTCTCCCAAATCACACAACCCAACAGAGAAGATGTGCTCCCAACTACAGCATCAGGCCAGCAGAGGCATTTCATTCATTATGACCCAGCGTTAGAGGCATTCTCCATGAGTCCTGGTTCGTCAGACAGATTGCTTTCTCTCCCAGAAAAAGAAACCTGGTCACCTTATTTTAATGTCCTTACTAAGACACTTTTAATCTACCCAGTCAGGCAGTGATTGTAATATTACATAGCTAAAAGATATTTTTTAGTCTGCACAAAACAGATGGGTACAGTTTTTAAGGATAAAGGTGATGAAGTGTAAGATTGGTGCCACAGTTTAACTGAAGCACCTATGCTAGATAAGAATTTTAGGAACCAATTGAGCTACTCACCTTAAAATCTCTGAAGGTCTTAGGCGGTAGTACCATTTACTATGGTTGATAAATTGGATCCCACCCGAGCTTGATTCAAGTTTGTCTTTCTTGTCAACAAATATGATAGCAAAAGCTAAAAAGAAGATTATTCTTTTGCTTTAACTCAATTTCTCTGAAAATAAAATCTTGTTTTGGTTTGGTTTAAAGCTTTTTAGGGTTCTTTTTCAGGGCAGAGAGGAATTTTGAGAAATGTGTGAGAAACCATTTGACCAATTTAATAAAGGAAGACATTACTGATATAGAAACAAGAAGAAATCAGAGCCTCTAGTAATCTTTACAGATGTAGACCATACCAGCTAAAGATGGTGTAACGTGCCGGTGAAGCAGTGAAAAGCCGCACTCATTGAAGTTCTGGCCCAGCGAATGTGCAGAACGAGGACCAGCAGTGCTTTCCTCTATATTTATTCCCTGAACACCAGGTGTGTAAATTAATTATTTTAAGATGACGTTGACAGAAAGCCCTAATACTCCAAGGAGTTTTGGTTGGATGCATCCTGCTCTCACTACTACTACATGGACAGCAGACAGACACAAAAGTTGAATGAAGTTGAAAGTCTTTAAAGGACTGCTGCTATGCTTTTTACATTTGGATGAAAGCTGGTGAAAGCTGCAGATCCTCACATGATCTCATTAAGCATTTAGCTAGAAATGACTAATAGACAAAACTTTGTAAAATCTGGAAGACTTACGTGTTAGACACGTTCAGATCAACTTTTGACAAAAATATTTTAAAGATGGGTGCAATGGTACTTACCACATGGCAAAGAGTTATCCTCTTCTACTGTCTTATTATAGACCCAGTCCTCCTTTCTCCAGCGTATAACACCACTATCTTTGCAGTCCAGAGATTGCTTTATATTTGCTTTATCCCACATTCTGAACATGTACAGCTCCCCAGTCATACCCAGGTTAGGTGACATAGCTGTACCTGGCAGCTTCGAACAGCCAAGTAAGAACTGCCCTTTTCCAGGCAAATTAACTTTCCCAGTTAGTTTTTTGCTTACTTTTTTTGTTCCATTTATGAATACCTTCATCTCCCCATCTTCACTTTTCCACTGGATACATATCTCATTCCAAGTGTTTTCATGAAGTCTTGCTGTTGTATTTATTTGATTTCCAAACAACCATATCCTCAATTTACCATGATCTCCTGTAAGGCCAAGATCATACTTATTTGCAGAGAGATTGGCGTGAGGTGTTTCTTGATTGTATACATACGCTGTCCAGGGACTATTTGAGGAATATAGCTTGAGGTGCACACAGACAAAGAATTCTTTCAAGGGACGCAGAGAAATTCTTGGTGACAAAATCCAAGGATCTTCGCATGCAGTCTTAAAGACGGCTTTATATTGTCCTAAGAAATCCTGATCTAAATAAAGAAAAAGTGTTTTGTAAAATTATTTTGTTTTTAAAAGGATCTTCTATATGAACGTTATTCTTCCATATAGTACTGTTCCTAGGCATTTACTTAGGATTTTTCAAAACAACACATTAAGAAACAACCTTGTATACTTCTCTTTTGCTTTTTTGTGGTGTGGAAGTGGCAAATTCAGAGGTAGTCAATAAATCCTAGCTGCTCATGAAAGCTTTGAAGTAAAACTCATGCACAAGATGCAGGATGACCATGTAGCTCTCTAAGGCAGTATTCAAACGACAAGCGGGAGGCAAAAACAGAATCACAGATCCTGGTTCCTATTCCCAGGACTGCACAGGTATTTTGCATTTAATAGATACTGGATAAAATAGAGAAACAGAGCTAGAAGAAGGGACTACAACCCTTACTGCCTTCTCATGCCCCAGCCTTGCATCCTCCTTCTCTGATCATGCTTCTTCATGCCATTTTTTTCCAACCTTGAGATTTTTAAGTCCTCTGCTGCGTACTGGCAGACTTTCAGCACGAAAGGTAGAAAATAGCCATATTCTAGAAGATAATGAATTTAGGTAACTTTCAGGAAATGTGTTTTGGAGCCACTGGTTTATTTTAAATTTAATCCCATCCAGTCCCATTCCCTGTTCTCTATCAGGGCATTTATTTGCAGAGACATCTGGTCTATGAATCTCAAATCTACTGAGGCATTGAGATGGTGGCAACCTGGAGTTCAACTGTGACAGCTAATAGAATTTTAAGTGCTAACAGTAAATTTACTGGTGAAAACAAGGTGCCAGGCTCTGTCACTGCTAGTAAAACAAGTAGTGCCAGGGAATGCCCCAAACACTGGAACTTGATCATAACTTAATTTCTTGTAGCTGCCCTCATTTCCTCCATTGTCCCACTACAGGAAAGTACAGGCTTTTATGGTTGTAGATGTAAGCTCTTTGGACCTGACTCTCATATTTTGTGGAAAAATGCACATTTCAGTCACACAATCATTATCATGATTGCTTGCTTTATGGTGCACCCATCAGCAACAAAATAAATCCAAACTAAGAAAAACCCCTATGGGACATGAAATGGAACTACAGAAAAATGAAACAGCCTGGTGGATGCTCAGCCGGTGCAAGAGAACACATTATTGACACCTTTAAGGAGGTATTTATTTATCAATATATGTAGAGCTTTTGTGTACCCTCCAGAGGAGGTATGTAATTAATCATGATTGGTCAGGGTTGGATAGCAGGAAAAGATCTGTCAATGTAGGAAGAAAGCTTTTCTACTAGGTCCCCTGTGAAAAGACAAATTTCCAGGCAACTTGGATCAGGGCTTTTTTTCCAAGGTATGTTACATTCATAGTCCTAGTTAGGTGTCAAGATCATAGCCAGCTCTTCTGTTATCTTCTCAAGCAAGCAGAGCACCAGCTTTCATCAGGCCAATTCCGAATCAGGAATGTGTTCAACTTTTCTGTCTCTTGACCAGAGGGCTCTCAAATTTCTTTGTCAGTAGCAACAAATGATAAACAGGAGGAAGTTCCTAACTTCCAAGTGCAGCTTGGTAGGTACAAGCTATCAGAAAAAGTTCAAAACACGAAATATATCAATCCAGTTTCATGGAAAGTCATTGATAACTATTCTTGTTGCGTACTATAGTTTTGAGGCTCCCTTTGTGATGCTAATTAGCAGAAACCTGTAGGCATCTTTCACAACCCTGAATCATTCCTGAAGTTCAACATACATCATGACAGTGCCATACAAGGCTATAGATCAAACAAAACACTCTGAGGGTACAGGCTTAATTAGGTGAAAATCCTAGCAGACAGTGCATTCTGAATGGCGAGGCAATACTTAGCACGGTTCTATGGCAATGGAGAAGAAAAACATACTTGACCCAACAGCAAGCAGTAGAGCTACTTCTCCCCTTCCCAACCATACAGCATGAATTCACTCATTCAGTTTGGCCATTTGTCAGAGCCTAAAAGCAAAATTTGGGATACTCAGCTAAGAACAGTTCAGCATGGAAAACTAGTTTTTAAAACATGATGTAAAAGCTGAGGTGAGGAAGATAGGGCGTAAGGGGAAAGTGTCACAGAAGTGGAGATTTTTAGTTACAGACTCAAATGTACCTACCCTTTTCAGTTAAAGGATGACTACAATTAAAATAGACCTGCTACCTTCCAGTTTGGACAGATCATGAGGAAACTGATTTTATAAAGGAAACAGCTAGTTAGATATACAGTTATATGCCAACACTTGTGACACAGTCCCTCCAAAGAAAAATAATTGCTCAAGTCTTTCATTATTAAGTAGGAATTATGCTGAAGGTTTTGAAAGATTTGATGCAGCTGTTGTTCCTCAGAGAGTATATGTCAGAAGTTTACTTCCATGACTCTCATACCCTCCGAAATTACTGTAAGCAATCTTGAGCATGCAGAGATGGCCAAAGTGCCCGGTTAAGGAAGCCTCCTGACATAGCTTCAAAACTTGAAGTCAGTGTTAACTATCCAGATTGAAAGACTGGAAGTCCCTTCCTGAGCAAAAATGTTACCATAACTTGAGGTGCCATCAGCAGACTTGATTTTGGAAGTGAACAAATTCTGAGAGAGGCTTGATTTCATGTTAAGCATTAAATCAGTGCCAATTATGTGCCAATAGTGAATTAACTAAAGGGCTGCAAAATTCTATTCCATTCTTTAGGGGAGTTGACACTATGAAGTTGTCGCGGGAGCCAGAATGGACATAAACTTGCAGGTGTAAACAGTCTTAAGGCAGGTAACCAACAGAAATGATGCAAAATGAGATCAATCCTGCTGATAATTCTCCCAATCTACTTTGTACCATTCTAAACGACTGCTGTTGCTCAGTATGCAAGGCCTGATGAATTAATTTAAACTAACAAAAGAGTTTGCTTAGAGAGGTCTGCCCTTCTGGAAACTGGAATGTCTGTCCCACTTTGCTCTAAACAGTTAAAAAAAAAGGCGCCAAAAAGGGATGCCAAAGTTAAGAGACTAGATACCAATACCATCAGAATTGTTACAAGAAAGGCTTGGAAAATTTTATATGGTTTGCCTACCCAAAGAATGCTAAGAATGCTGAAAAAGCACAAAGGAAATCATAACCATAACCAGAAAATGCACTTTGGTATTCCAAGTGGAACACACGCAGTACAGCGTTAAATTAATTAGAAATTAATTATCAACATCATCTTGGCTAAGTCTGTTTGATATGTGGGTGGATGCAATGTAAGTAGGATCTGACATTACTTTAAAGCTTTTGGAAGTTCTGTTAATCATCACTTATTTTCTCTAGTAATGGTACCTGTGGGCTGCAGCCCACCCTTGACCATAGAACCGAGGAGCTGGAACTGGCTGTGCTCTGCCAGTGACCTTCTGCTCTTACAATTAGTTCTCCTGGGCCCAGACAATACAAATCACATTCAGAAACCTAGCCATGAACATACCTTCATCACCACAGCACAGAAAAGGTAGCATAGTAGAAAGAATGCTCAAAACATCTCCAGAGTAAGAAAAATAAGCAAAAATCACAATTTGGAGTCAAGGATACTCCATGCAATAGTAATTGTGGGCTGACTTTTCAATGTCATTTGCTGTATTTGGGCATATAACCTCTTTCAGAAATGCAAATTGTTCATTCTTAGTATATTTATCTCTAATAGATGCAAGAGCTGGGATTTTTACCATCACTAAAACTAAGAGCATCCACTTAATAAGCATGTTGTCTTACGCTGTAAAAGAAATCCTGAAATGTATGCACATACTTCCAAACATTTAAAATAAACTTTCTAAGAATGACAAGGTAATGCAAACGTAAAACAAAAATGTAATCTTTTTTCAAACATTTTCAGATAGTAATAATTTATATCTTTACAAGAGATAGCCAACCATAGGTAGACATAGAGGAGCAGATCCTCTCAGTACATAACCACCAGTGCTATTTTCCTTACATTACTAATAGCTACTGTATCAGTACAGTTGAGCATTAACACAGTTGAGTATTGTCTTGAATTAAAATAGTCACAAGTTTATGTGTCTGCACAACCTGGCTTTTAACCAGTAACAACAATAATTAATTTCTATGCAAGTGTTTGCCACCTGTAACACATTTGGCTCGCTATAGTCCATTAAAATGACATAAGAATCTTGTATCTTAATGTATTCCGCCTAGAGCTCATAACTGGTCTTTATAAAAAGTTTAAAACTCTAAACTTTCTACATGTGGGTCACTTGATTCTGCTGAATGTGTTGGAAATCTGAAGCTAAGAACTGTTTGCTCAAAATTAATTTCATCCCTCCTTTTCATTCATAGTTGTATTTGTATATCTGGGGATAAACTACACCACATTATGCAGAGTGTCATAGACATTGGAAAGAACACAGGCAGTTCTCTTCTTATTTCCTGGAGAACACAAACATACTTTGGCACCTTAGCTAAGGAGAGAACAGAGTAGAAATGCTGCTGACAGGGCTAACACCCTAAAAAAACCCAAAAAACTGGGGTGGAACTGCAAATAAACCATTGCATCAGTTTAGCTTTTCTTGAAGGATTACTGACACTTGCAAGTGATATGTAGGTGAAAGATGAAATCCCTCTTTGCTTCCTTCCTTAGAACTCTAGATGCAATTGAATTTTCCTTGGAAGAATTCTTGTAGGACATCCACCCATCTGCTGAGCAGCCCTGTCCTTTTTATTATTCAAAGTACATGAGGTTAAAACCTCACCATCTTAGTAACAGTTTTAGCACCTGAATCTCAAATTCTGTCTCAATAAAAAGCTTCATTTTATGAAAATTACTACATTTGGAGAATTAGAATCAGAATTAGTCTAGTCTGTAAACCTATGAAATTTCATTGCTAGTACAATGTCATTAAGCAGGCATACTTAGTAAGCACATTTGAACTGCAAGAAATTCTGACCGTCTAGAGTAAAATAACATGCCACGACACAGGAAGCAGTTTCTAAAACTAGCCATTAAGTACATGGCAACAAACACTTCTAATTTTTTAACATTCCATGCACATTACTGACATGATAAATGTCTTACACACTATTGATATAAGGAAGTTTTACAAATGACAAGCACTGTTACCTATATCAGTTGAGGTCCAGTGTAGTGACAGACTTGTATCTGCCAGCTTACAGAATAGCCACGAAAAAAACCACAAATTGCTGATTCTACTGTACTCCATACAAAAGCATCACCATGTCAGTTACCCAATTTGTACGAGAACCTTATGACTTTATTTTTCATTTAATGTTATATAAAGAGCATAGACTGTCAAATTCAAATACATCATTTCTGTTACATGTTTTGAACCTTACTACCTTTTCTCTAGCCATATTCAGATCTACAACCAAGAGCAACGCAGATGCTCTATGCTCATACATGAACTAAGCAGAGTGAAGCTCAAAGGATCTTGTGATGTTTGTGTAAGAGCAGTGTAAAAAATTTAACAATACCTTCTGAAAGTGTACATAGTAACATTTCCAATTCAAAAAAATAGCAAGAAAGTAATTTGTCTTGTTATTCATATTGTGTTTATGTTCTCTTATCCACCGCTGAAAAGAAGTTACTACTGCTGATTTTTTTATGAAAACAAATACTGTAAACATAGGGTTTGTATATCCAAAGTGCTAAGCACCAACTGTTTCATTTCTTGTTAATGGCAGTTTTTCCTCTTCATTTCAAGAGGGCGGAAACTTGCCTGCTCTGAATATATTCAAAAGTCCTATTCATCAAGACTAATCCTATTTATTTGGAATACCAACAGTAGATAAATCAGGAAAAAATTGTCTTACCTTTGCCTGCTGTAGCCAGGAACAAATGAAGTAAAAGGACTGCTAGAACAATCCTGAATCTCAAGAAAATATCCTGTATTCTGCCAACACAGCAGTGCTGTTTTCCCCAGGCAGCCATTCTAGAAGAAGAAAAAAAAACAAAATAAAAAACCACAGTGACTAGAAAACATGCAAGTGTGCAGATATTATGACAAATTATGTTTCCAGCCCAAAGCACAAAACTTTTCAACACCGTTATACTATTGGGTATACATAGTACAGAAATGCACAAACACTGTAGAGTATTGCCAAATGACAATTTGCCAGTCACCAAGAAAGAGCTGTTTGCTGAAATGAAAAAAAAAAACCAACCAAAAATGCAAAAAAACCCTCCACTCAAGCTCTAATTCTCCAAAGACTCACAAATACATCAGAGCATGGCCATGAGTCCTTGCACAAATAAGGCTTTCAAGATTTGAAAAACAAACAAACAAACAACAACACCACCACCACTCCGACACAACAAAACCCCAACCAAAACCAGCCAGAGAGCAAGCTTGGAGAGCTTATCCAAAGGCTTTGTTAATCTCAGTAGGTATATAGAAAGCATCTCCTCAGTCCCCTACCTGCAGGTTCTATCATCTGAAGGTTCTATCATCTTAATAGCAACACTGTGAACTCCTAAGGAAGAAGAAAGAGTTTGATTCTCGATCCTCATCACATTCTCAAGGCAAGAAGCTAATGACGAAAAAGTGAGAAATGCCGTAAGTCACTGTAGGCAACAAGTTCGTACACAGTATCATCAAAACCTGGTTTGTTCACATTTTTTCCTAGTGATGGTCGCCTAATGTGAGCAATAGGACATGGTGGTGGACAAAGAACATGCCTCCTATTATAAGAGATAATGTTCTATGAAATTATACACTTTTTTTAAAGAGATCTTTTTTAAAACAGATACATCTTCTGAATATTTTGCATGCCAAAAGAAATGTTAAGTGAAACATTCATGTGCTTTTTGCATGCATTATTTCTTAAATAAAAAGATTCTTGAAACAAATGCAAAGCAGTAAACTTTATGTATTGTTTATCTTTAATGTATCAGCTTTATGGTAGACCAGGGCATTCTGTGTGACACCAGAAGTTTAACTTTGCCATCACAAGTTTGGTGTATGTGTGCGTGTATTGGTTAGCACCCATTGCTCGCAAACGTTACTGTATTCTTGTATATGCTGTATCAGGCTGCAACAGTTTCCCTTCTTTTCAGGACTCTAAATTGTGAACTCTTTCAGGAGTTGTAAATTCGTGTTAAGGTTAGGACTAAAATGTATTTTTTGCAAGCTTTCATATTACTGTAAATATTTATTAGCATAAAATGGTTACTATAGGCTGAACTCTCCAAGAGAAGTGCTAGAGGAATAAACTGAGAAACAGTGAAGTTGCTAGGTAATTGACATTTTGGAAACTGATTAAATGTACATGCAAATAAATTATACACATATGATAACGTCACATAGAAAACATAAAGCAAAGGCTTTTTAAAAATTAGAGCACTGCAACACTGTTGCCAGCCAGTGTCTTCAATAATTGTACGGTATGCAATATTTCTAGCACAAAAATAAGATCATACTTATTGCATTGAAGCAGACCAATCTGGATGATGGCACATACTGCTTCCACTTTCCAGATTCTGGATGCTACACTTGAAATTGAAATCCACTAAGGAAATAGCAGTCAAATCGTGGCAACACCATGAATGGCGTCTGCATAGGTGCCACAGATGTTAACCAGCAGGAAGAAAGGCTATCAATAAAGGAATACAAAAATCAAGCATACTAAAGCTGAGAGAAAATAAATGGTATACTAAAGCAATGGACATAGCTAATAAACAACATCTTAGGCAGGAACGGACTAACGGCAAACAAAAACAAGTTAAAAAAGCAAAAAATGTCAAAGGTGGGCTAGCTTTCTAAAGATTCACAGGAAACATGTCCAAAACTGTCTTCAGCTTGTGTGGTGGGTTGACCCTGGCTGGAGGCCAGGTGCCCACCAGAGCCGCTCTCTCACTCCCCTCATTCACTAAACAGGGGAGAAAAGGCATAATGAAATGCTTGTAGGTCGAGATAAGGACAGGGAGAGATCACTCTCTAATTATCATCACGAGCAAAACAGACCAAACTTAGAGAGGGAATTCATCTAATTTATTACTAGGCAAAACAGAGTAGAGGAATGAGAAAATAAAATCAACTCTTAAAACACTTCCCCCCACCCCTCCCATCTTCCCGGGCTCAACTTCACTCCCGGCTTCAACCTTCCCCCCCCTCAGCGGCACAGGGGGACGGGGAGTGGGGGTTACGGTCAGTTCATCACACGGTGTTTCTGCCGCTTCTTCATCCTCAGGGGGAGGACTCCTCTCATCGTTCCCCTGCTCCAGCATGGAGTCCCTCTCACGGGGTGCAGACCTTCAGGAGCAAACTGCTCCAGCGTGGGGTCCCCCACGGGGTCACAAGTCCTGCCAGCAAACCTGCCCTGGCGTGGGCTCCCCTCTTCACGGGTCCACCGGTCCGGCCTGGAACTTGCTCCAGCGTGGGCTTCCCACGGGCCGCAGCCTCCTTCAGGTGCCTCCACCTGCTCCGGCGTGGGGTCCTCCACGGGCTGCAGGTGGAATCGCTACACCCCCTCATCCTTCCTCCATGGGCTGCAGGGGGACAGCCTGCTTCACCATGGCCTTCACCATGGGCTGCAGGGGGATCTCTGCTCCGGCGCCTGGAGCTCCTCCTCCCCCTCCTTCTTCACTGACCTTGGTGTCTGCAGAGTTTCTTACATCTTCTCACTCCTCTCTCCGGCTGCAAAAGCTCTCTCTCCAAGTGTTTTTCTACTTCTTAAATATGTTATCACAGAGGCGCTGATTGGCTTGGCCTTGGCCAGCGGCAGGCCCGTCTTAGAGCCGGCTGGCATTGGCTCTATCAGACACAGGGGAAGCTTCTAGCAGCTTCTCACAGAAGCCACCCCTGTAGCCCCCCCGCTACCAAAACCTTGCCACGCAAACCCAACACAGCTTGCTTCTCTTGAATGCGTAGAAATCATATATTAATAGAGTTTTTCAGTCAGCAAACTAAGTAGCAGAATTATATTAATAATCCTAAGAACCTGATAAGGAAAACTGCCATGCTTAAATATACTTGTCAACTTCAAGGATTGTGCATCTACAATAAAATTTACTAGGGTTAAAAGAGATGTCCATCCAAAAGCCGTGTTTCCTTTCTTTGCTTACTCATGCTTCCCATTCTAGTCTCAAATTAGGTCACTTCCAAGCAAAGACAAGCTGCACATCTATTCCACCTTTTTATGGGAAAATCTCTTCTTTTGTACAGTAAACTATCTATCCATAGTGATGTATTTAGACAACAAACCAAACACAAATTCCAGCATCCCTTGCCTCTACTACCTTGACATCAAGAGTTGAAATGTGAATGGGATGGAGCCCAAAATTACTCAGTCACACCCACAAGTTTAGCCATCGATGCTGATAAGTACTGAAGCAAACTGCTTGCTCTGTGTCATATATAATACTGCTTCAGAATGCTCCTAAATTCCTTGCATTTATTTTCCTCCTTAAGCCTCAGTTCTGCAAAGAGATATAGATGAAATGAGCTGACTAAGACAAAGGTTTACTCCCGTACCATCAAGTATGCCTTCTATTTCGTCTGGTAGACCTCATTAGACAATCATGTTAGTGCCCCTACCACCAGAAATAACAACTGCATTCCAACAGTCTAAATTTGAGGGCAGCAGCCAAGAAATTCCTGGGTCTGACTCCAGGTCTGCCTGAGTGCTATGTAGCCCTGAGGAGTTTCAATAGACCTTCCTTTAACTCAGGTCTTCTAGAGTGAGGTTTGCTAATATTTCTCTAGTGTTTAAATGAAAGGCTGTAACAAATACTTTCAGCACATTAAAGTTTTTTTCCCTCTGGTTTTTTTTGACATTGTTCTCACTTCCCGAGATGGGCCTGGCAAAGATAAATGGGGACAGAGGCACAGCTTCTTGTTGACAGAATACAGTCACATCAAGAACTCTAAAGCTATTCAAAGCTATGAATGCAGATTAATGGTCCCAGGGATGGCAATTAAAATCCAGATGGCAGGAAAGTCAGTAAATGTATAAAGTGAAATCCTGACATGGTCACAGTTCAATTCCTTTTTTGCAAGACTTTGGACATTTATGCTAGCTCAAGATTTGTTCCAATGTCCACATAAAAAAAATTAAGAGAGTTAGGAAAATAACATTAGTGTTTCCTTCTTTTTGCAACAATGCTGTTTAGACACTAACAAAGAAAAAGATGCTGCTAGCTTTGATAGATTTTTTTAGATTTCTTAAAGAAAAAGCAAGATGAAAAATATGATTTCACCATATCTATTGAAATAAAGATCATATGATACATTTGAAAACATTTGGACATTATGTTTCTCAAACTTATTTAAGGCCTTCTTTCTATTGGAAATCTAAAGCTCTACTCTTAATAATGATCCTGAAAAGTAATATAAATATATAGTTGTGGACATCATAGAATTAGGCATAAGTGGTGTTTTTTATTTGTTATTCATTTTGTTCATTTATTCAAATGAACATTTTTATTGTTCATTATAATAGATGAATACAGCATGACTCAGAGAGCCCAGCAAGAATCTGCATAGTTTTTGCAGCAGGATGAAAAATTTTCACTTGTAAATCAAGATCTAATCAAGTGCAACAGCTACTGAGCACAACTACTCAGCCACCCAAGTGTGGGACAGAATTCTATGCACAGACTACAGGCAAAGATACAGCTGGCTGTCTTTACTTTCTTACTATTCTGAAATAACAATTAAGTCAATTTTATTTACAAAAGGTAACTGCCTGAAGTAGAAGATAATATAATCAATTACTTTTTCATATGGTCAGTGCATAAAATGGAAATTCAGAAAACAGAAAGTAAGGGCTCAGGCATAAATCTCTTCCCTCTTGTTTGCTCTCCACAAAGAATGCTCTATTTTGACGAGTGGCAATCTTGTAGCACTGGTACCCAGGTTTCACAACCAATCATACCATGTCATTAATTTGAAAGTGAAACTGGAATTGATAGAACTTTTCTTAAATCAGCAAACACACTTTCAAAAATTAGATGGTTAGTTTGTATGTTGTGTTATATATGTTGCAGTTCTGCATTAATAATTCTCTGGAAATTAAAGAGGTTACTGGAAATGAAGACAGGAAGATGGTATAAAGAGGAGTCTCTATTCTTATTAATTAGCTTATGTCATGCTATTTTACTAGTTTTCTGATGCAATTGTCTTTCAACACAATGGGAGTTTCTAAAGAGCACAGTTTCTGCAGAAGGTACTGAAATCTAACAGATTGACTAAGACAAACATTGGACAGGGAGCCTGTTGCAGAAGGACAGGCAGAATAGAGGGATGAAGGTCAGTAAGCCAACAGCAACTTACAAAAGCAGGCAATGAAAACTATTAAAAACAAGGCCTATAAGGCTTTTACTGTGTTTATTCTGCTGTACTCAGCTTTGTACCTCTGAAAGAAGAGCAATATATTTTGAAGTTGATGTTTTTAAAGCCCTTCAGCTAGCTAGTCAGTCACAGGCATCCACCGTGAAGAGACTGAGGTGCTGCAGGAAACTGGACTTGTGTTACAAACACAGCTGGAAGGTACAGGAGATAGAGTCTGTGCCTCTGCAATCAGCCTCAAGGCAGACTGCGTAGTGCAGCTCCACTCAAAGTGCAGTGTGAGAAACCTGGACTGCTTTCCAAGTGTGCACCCACAGGTGACATATCAAGAGATACTGGCCTTACCTTAAGCCACTGCTTGCCTTGTATTATAGCAGATACATTTTCAATAGGCTTAAAGCCAAAGAAAAGTGCAAAACACAAATACAGCTGTTTAGTGCTGTATTATACGTCGTTAAATCACCTTTTGAAAACTATATTCAAATTTTACAGTTCCTGATGAATATACCTATTTATTGGCAGTCTTTAAAATTTAATAAACTATTAGTTCTTTTATGCCAAGTTTTAGCCAGAGCAGGTTCTCACTGCCAATGTATAAACTGTTGGTAACAGAAATTTATGTTGGAAATCATGACCCAAGCAATCAGTCACTTACTTCTAACTGTGCCGTCTACTGCTGCACTTCAAGCTGTTTTGTTCAAGTCATACTTATTTCATCCATAGTCTTTGGGGCCCATTCTGTCTACTTTTGTAGATATCCCCTACTAAAATCTTGGATTTTAATAAATATATTTCCCAAATTCATAGAATTTACTGCTGAGGAAGATGGTAATAATGAATGGTAAGCTTCTGGCTGTTTTTTTGTGACAGTCTTGATTATTCAAATCTATACCAGCTGATAAAAGGCAGAAGAGAGTAAGAGAAACATCGTATTGCCCAGGTATGCAAACTTCTTGATGCCTTTAATTACTTTCAGAAATGTAAGACTGTAGACTTCTTCCATCAACCCCTTATATTTTCCAGACTGGAACCAAAATGTAGTAACGTTTTTATGTTATTTTTAAATTTTGGCTGAAGCAAGTTAGATGTAATAGGGAGGATGCTTATGTTGGAAAGTCTTATGTCACTGTGAATTTTGGCACATACAGTATCCACTGACTTAACAGCAGAAGTAGCACCATTGATTTATAAATGTTGTTCCATGGGATTTTTTTTAATGTATTTTTCCAGAAGACAGTAATAGGGTTACTACTGTCTGATAATAGCCTGGGTTTCACTAATTATCTCCAGTGTTTATCAAAGTCTGTAAAAACAGGCATACTGTGTTCTAAAGTGACACATAGTCACTTTATGTAGAACACCAGCTTCTTCTAAGACCACAATGGTAATGTGTGGAGCCAGGTCAAGGATCTTCCGAACATGTCCTCCTGACATAAATCTTTGAAAATAGTAAAGATATTAAGTATTTTACTTTTTAATAAGTTGGCTTACAGAGAGCAACAAGCCACGTAGTTACAGATACCAGTCTTCTGCAAAACTTATAGCTTGTTGGTTCAGTTCTTAACAGAAATAAACAGAAGGAAAAACTCTACGAGAAATCAATTCTTTTGTTTAGCCTTTCAATAGCTGCAGGATACTGGTATTACAAAGACTTTTTTATTTTATTTTACAAATACCAAGCTGTGTAAGCCAAGGTTTGCCCTCAGTTCAACTCATAGATCTCTCCTTAGATTCATGTAAAAGTGTAAGCTTAATCATTAAGGTTTGTATAAGTGGATTCATGAGTGTAATATGCTATTGGATGGCTCTCCATTACAGACAGACCTCAGTGCCAAAAAGCACTCTTGGTAGTTAATTCTCTCTTACAGTAACTTGTGTCATTGCATATAGTGCAAAACTGGAACAGGGGACAATTTCAAGCAAGTTTTTGCTCCCTCTTATGCAGTTTGGCAATGTTTCACCTCCTGATATCCAGCAGTCACCTGAGAGATGAGGAAGAGGCTTCCTTCTAGCTCTTTTAAAGTTCTACACTATCCAGGAAATTGTCTTTTGTGTTGTGTATTCCCTTGAGAGAACATGCACTCTATTAAATCTTCTAAAGCAAACTAAAAAGCCCTTCAGTGACAACATCCGAGTAGGTTTCCACTTCAAAGAGTTTACAACGTACTGATGAAGCATAAGAAGCAGAGATGTAATAAAGTAGTTATGTTTGTCACAAGTCTGGTGACTTCAACTATAGGCAAGTTGTTTACATTTTCATTAATAACACTTTGGGGTATGGAGGTATAATAGGTTTCATGGGAGGGGGAAATAATAAAAGAAGTGTTCTGCAGAGTAAAGACTGAAAATACAACAAAGACTACATTTATGTTGGCACATAGATAAAAGATTAAAGGAATGCTAGACATGCACCTTGAGCCATGTAAAAGGGATGAGGAAGGGTGTACAAAGATATGAGCATAGAAAAGCAGACAAATACAAAGTTTTGCAAAACCTTTATATTCAGTAACAGGACTTGAATTTGATGCAGAAAGAAGGAAGGGCAAAGACTTTTCTAAAGCTGGAATATTCAAACCAGCAAACAATGTTAGCAGGCTGTAAGGAATTAAGTGAGGGCCAGGCATGCCAGAAAGAAGACTGTTCAGCTCGTGCTTTCAATTTTCCTACTTTTCAAAAATGAGACCTGAAAGTTTATATCATCTTACTGTAAGTGAGGAGAAAAAAAAAGAAAAAAAAAAGAAACAGTTGTTTCTGCTCATCTTACACTTTCTTTCCCTCCCTCTCCTTTCCATGCTCTCTTGGCTTGAACAGCAGCATTTTCCCACATACCCCCCCCCCCCAAAGTCTTAAAAAAGAAATTATATTGTGATTTCATCGTAAGCTTCACTTTATGGATTTAACAGGTCTCTTGGATCTTGCACTTGGAACTGTTAAAAATTTCTCTGGAAGCTAAGAAGCAGAAAACTTGGAGTTTTTTGCTGCTTTGGGGTTTTGTTTTAGGTTTGTTTTTTTTTAAACAGTCTCTCAGACTGTTTTACTCAACAGCCCAATGACCAAAATTAATTGTTTGTACCAAAGAAATAAAGCTCATCAGTTTTGAAAGATGGATGCACTGAAGCAAGCATCTTCCAGAACCCTGCTACAACTCTGATTAGGAATATGGCATCACTACCCTATACAGCCTAAGGAAATACAGTCACTTTGGCACCTCAGTCTTCACATGGGGTAAATATTTGGGAATCCTCTATTAAGACATTCTAGGAAATGGGTTTATGCCAGAACAGCATTCTGGGCCTTTTAGCACCGCTCCTTCTTAGGGTACAATGTAAGTCTATGGAGCACAGGGGAAAGGAGATGGCACCATTGCCAGAACAAGGCCCTTAATCAGTTGTTAGGGAAAGAAGGGGAGGCAAAGTTCCAAGTGGACCTCACATTAGATTAATACAACTGAAACAAGCTAGTCAACAGCAATCATTCTTAAATACTTGAAAGTGGTCACGCAAGAGAGTGGATGACTTCAAAGCAACTTCAGAATAATTTATTTAAACCATTTCTGTGCATGGCCCCCATGAACGTATCAGCTCAGAAAATTTACTTCGTACAACTAAACTACACTCTACATGGCTTCTTTCACCATCACCACCTCTAAAAAAAAAAAGTGATTAGCCTTCTTACAAATAAACCACCCTAATCGCAATGCTACTTGCTGAAACATAGATGGGGGGTGAGGGGAAGAAAGCACTTTTTAACTCAAGTTATATGAATACTTGGACTATGCTATCAATAAGTAGTGCTGGAACAAAATCCCCCAGACTTCAAAACATGAAGTGACAAGTATTATCAGAAACCCAGCTGTCTAGTCCAGGCAGAGAGCCACAGTAATTTTTTCTCTAAAGAATATAAAGGTGGATTTTTAAGAGAATACTTAAAAAAACTAAAAGCATCAGTAAAAAGATGTTGGGTTTTGCTACGTGTCCACAATAATGTTTTCATAATCAGCATACTCACATTACTTATTTTCTTGCTAGTTCTACCATTTCTAAATGTGTCACCACTTGTCAAACATGACAACTTCTGGCAAACCTACTGATGGATCTCTCAGGCCTTAACTCTTCAATGATTCCTTTAAGGAACACCATAAATGAGAACATACACAGTGCTTAATTTGTGAGTGGTTGTTCTTTTTTGGCAACTAAGGCATCACCTGAGGTACTTGTCTCATGCAAATTTCAGAAAATAGAAAAAAATGTGATAAATTCTAGTAATTTCCTCTAAATTTTAAGGAGTGAAAAAGTATTTTAAGTGGATTGGGGAACTTTATGAACTATTTCTTTTCCGTACGCTGTCTCATCTAGTATAACTGACATTCTACGGTTTTCTTTTAAAGTAAACAAAAATAAGTAAATCGTGTTACAAATGACAGTTTTTCTCTGAGATGTTAAGAACAGTGTACTTTAGTAGCCAGCAGAAGAGGACCTAGAATGGAAGAACAAAATCACTGTATTAATAAGGCACTAGCTGAAAAGCGGCTGTTGTGTCAAACAATAATTAGATTTCTGGGCTACAGTGCTCATCGATAAAAGAAAAACAAAAAATGCTGAGGCTGGGAGTTCCACTGCCAAATACACTTCTAAAATGTTGTATCAGTTCCACTACATATTACCTGCAATAAAACTGTCCCAAAAGTGATGTAAGTACCACTCACAGGTTGAGCACCTGTGGTATACAGCTGGAGACAAATCCATGTGATTGATGCAGGCAGGATTTTGAGATTCTTTTTTTTTTTTCTCTGATTTAATGCCAGCTAAAAAGGATCCTTTGTCCATCCTGACCAGGAATAAATTTCAAAGATATTTTGGCACAAAAGAAATGCAAGACTCCCAAATAATTGAGTCCTATTAATTACCATATAGCTACACAAGCCTGTCTTTTCATAGAGCAAGCATAGTTCCTTTCCAAACTGTAATTCCACCAGGAATTTATGACTGGAAAGAATAAGACCCTCATGATCATGAGCACCTATCTAATAACATTAAATGATTCACCCTGCTCCTTTCTTGTTCACAAGCTGAGTAGCACCTACCAGTGTCCTACAACAAATTAATATTGTCTAAATCTATGCATCAGAGAAAAGAGCAAAGCTTTTAATTGAACCTAGACACAATAATACTACTAAACTTACTATTTTTCAGAAAGCTAACATTTCAGGCCAAATAGCATGCCTTATTCATGTCAATTCTTCCGTTGAAGTCAACCAGATTGATTGTATGCACTACCCTGATTTCAGCCTTCAAATAACTTAATCTACTATTCCACTGAAAACATAAAATTCCAAACTCAAGTGTAGTGATCAGTTTTAAAGCTATACTGTGTTTGCCAAGGCTACTCATCATGTTACATATTAAGAACTAAAAATTGTCCAAATTTAACAACAGCTATTCTCTCATGAAGTCAAAAACTTTCTCTATCTGCCAATATTCTACAGTTTGTGGAAGACCTGACTAAAAGCCTTCACAGCCCAAAAGCTGTATAAATTGAGCAATTAACTTGAGAATGGGAATTTAGTCCTTTATCTCTCTCCAGCTGGCTCTAATTTGAGCCAATTTCTGTTGATGTATTAGAAATAGAAGTTTAATGTTAAATTTGAAAGGCACTGAAGAGAAAAAACATGCTCACAAACTCCATCTGACCTACAGAATTACCTTAAGATACTAAAGTAATATTAATAATGATACTAATAACATTAGTTCACTTGGTGTCTGACTGCCACAGCACAAATAAAATAATACTAGCTTGTAGTGTAAGGAGAAAACTTTGTGGCCCTGATCCACATCTGAGCAAACTTGGTTCACACACAATTTCTTTCCTGCATCTTCTTTCAAGGCATTTCACTTTAGAGATTGTCTTTATCAGTAAGTTATAAGTGTGCTTCCTCAGTGAAGACAAATACTTGGAGACCCTCCTAAGCAAAGACATGTTTTCTTTTCTTTAGTTTAATTCAACAAACACATTTCCCATTACCCGGCAGAGGACCAAATCCTGCTTGTTTCCCCCATGCAAACAGTTACAGAAGTACATTTTCCATCTTAGGAAGGAATGGCTAAAGCCATAAGCTTAAAGCTTAAGAACAGGAATATCAACTTGCACAGCTTTATTCTGATGATGATGTACACTGTTAGCCTATGCAAGCAAAAGGAAGAAACGTATTTTGAGTAGAGACACATAACATCAGCTCTACCTTTTCAGCACAAATGACAGAGCTCAATACCCAAAGAGGTTGCTTTGGGACCAAATAACACTTTAGATCTGCAAGCCTGAGGTTGTAAACTCTATTTTGGTTCATGTTGAAGCTTATTCTACCCCATTTTCAGCATTACTATAACTGACTTCATGTAAGTCAGAACCAGCCTGGGCTTGTACAATCACACGTTTAACTTGCTGGGTAGGCATGCCTTTAGAAGGCTAGTGAATTAGTTTACAACCATTGCTTCAACATTTCCACATAAATCAATGCAAGACAATCCCACAGTAAAAGCAACAGATTTCAGTACTGTTATAAATACTACCCATGAATGACAAAACCTATATATTTGCAAAGCAAAGCAAAAATAAATGCAGACAGGAAAGGATGCTTCCAGTACATTGATCTTTCCTCACTCGGCCAGTGTCAAGCGACAAGACAAAAAAACCCTCAGAACTATTACTGTGCAAAACAGGTGACTGATCGGTGATACGAGTTACCTTGTATGAGAAACAAGCAGCAAAAAACTTTTGAGCTGAATATATTCTCAGCACCCATTCTCACATTTGTGAGAGCAAAACCTGACCCAGTCTAGAAATACAGTCCCAACGGGACGCTGCTCTAGCCCTTTATCGAAAACCGCATTCAAACCCCACTGACGCGTCCCTAAAAATCATTCAGTTTTAAACCTGATTTAAATGCGTTACTGATTTTTTTATCACCGCTAATCAAGTGCTTAAAATAAGCTGGAAACCAGAAGGAAACAGTTCTACTAGCACCACCGAGAAATGTACCTGGTAAGAACAGAAGTCCCCCTCAAGATGAGCTCAGAAACGCGTCTCCCACAGCCCTTTACCGTGGCCTCACACACCGCACCGGCCCGGCCGTGAGTCCCAACGGCCACCAACGGCCACCAACGGCCCCGGCAGCTCGCGGCCCCCGCCCCGGTCCCACAGCTTTGCGCCCCCAGGCGGGATCTCCCCTCAAGGCCCCCGGACTGTGTTTCCCTCGACGGACGAAACCCACAAGTGCCATTCAAGGGGAGGGATCCGTGAGGGGGACGTGACTAAGCGGGAGCTGCGGGGCTTGGCTGCGGGGCGCGAAGCTCCCCGACCTGCCCTTCTCCGTCAGCCTCACAGCCAGGTTCCCGCTGGACCCTTCTGCCCTCACCCCGGTCGTACCTCCGGGGAGGGTGGTCGGGAAAGCCCATCCCCACAGAGGCGCGCATCTCTGCCGCCCAGCTCCGGAGAGTCGCTCACCTCAGCCCGGCAGCTCAGGGCGACTTCGACCTTCGCACCCCGCCGCGTTGCCGATCTCTCCTCGTCCTGGACAGCCCGCCGCCTCCAGCCGCCTCTGCCCCCAAGAGCCCAGCAGCAGCTCACCTGGCCCCAGAGGACTGCCCGTCCCGTCCCGCACTGCCCGCCCTACGCCGCCGCCCACCGCCCTGCCCGCTCGGCACTGGGCGCAGGACACGCGGCGGCCGCCCCCGGCAGCTGGGGCAGCCGCCTTGACGCGGCTGGGGGGCGGAGGCAGGCGAGGGAGGTGCAGCGAGAAGCCGAGAGGGAGTCCGGCGCGGCGGCGGCGGCCGGCGGGGCCGCCTGGGAGCGGCCCCCGCGCCCCCTCGGCAAGGCGGGCCCGGCGGCGGCAGCGGCTGCGGGCGCCTCCCCGTTCGGCGGCCCCGCGGGTACGGGCGTCGTCCCGGGCCGCTGTGGGGAGCGCGGGCCTGGCGAGGCAGCTCCTGAGGCGTGTGGCTGGCCGGGGGCGGGTTGAAGGCAGCAAGCAGTACCGGCTAGGTTGAGAGAAAGCGTGGGGACACTTTGCGGCTGGATACAACAAACGGGGGCGGGGAGGAATTAAACCGTCTGATTAAACCGTTCTAAATTCCCTGGTAGACAACGTGTTCGGTGTTAAAACGGCCTTTAAAACAGACTTAACTACGTCAAGCTTAAAGGTACATGTAGTTTTTCAGAATTAGCAGCCTTCATTCAACTTGGTTTGAGATTCATACCTTCAGTCAGTTCAGATTATTGATGGTATAAATGAACTTCACTTAGCCATCAGAAAGACAGCAGTAAGCTGCAGCTGTGGCCCTCCTCTTCCTCATTTTTAATTGTTTGGTGTGAAGCATATTCTGAAAATGCATTTTCAATGACTTTTTTTTTAATGGCTTAATACACCAAACTCTTTAGGAACTGCTGTCTATGTGTGCTTTGATCACTTAGGCACTGCTGAGAAGAGCCTGGCTCAAGGGCATAGCTGGGGAAAGCAGTTCACACTGCACATCCTGAGGGAAGGGCTGGAGCTTCAGGCAACAACTCTCCTCAGTGTCGCTGAAGATAAGATGGAGATAAATTCTACAAAGTCCACAGACAGCAGATCTTCCTGAGGATGCAGGGTGTGATGAGTCCACGTGATGAGCAGGATTTCATAGAGAAGTATTTGTAAGGAAGAGCTGGGTTTAGATGAAGACGCTTGTTTCATTTTGCTTAGATCGATGGTGTGTCTGCATGCTTTGGAGCCGGCATCTAGTGGAACACGAGGCCAATGCTTTTGCAGTTCCTCACACAGGAGAAAACAGGAGGCATTTTTATTTCTCTGCCTTGGTGTGTTGGGTTTGTATGGCAAGGTTTTGGTAGCGGGGGGGGGGGGGGGGGGGGCTACAGGGGTGGCTTCTGTGAGAAGCTGCTAGAAGCTTCCCCTATGTCTGACAGAGCCAATGCCAGCCAGCTCCAAGACAGACCCGCCACTGGCTAAGGCCAAGCCAATCAGCGCCTCTGTGATAACATATTTAAGAAAGAAAAAGAACAGTTAGAGAGAGAGCTTTTGCAGCCAGAGAGAGGAGTGAGAAGATGTAAAAAACTCTGCAGACACCAAGGTCAGTGCAGAAGGAGGGGGAGGAGGTGCTCCAGGCGCAGGAGCAGAGATTCTCCTGCAGCCCATGGTGAAGACCATGGTGAAGCAGGCTGTCCCCCTGCAGCCCATGGAGGAAGGATGAGGGGGTGTAGAGATTCCACCTGCAGCCCATGGAGGACCCCACGCTGGAGCAGGTGGAGGCACCTGAAGGAAGCTGTGACCCTGTGGGAAGCCCATGCTGGAGCAAGCTCCTGGCAGGACCTGTGGACCCGTGGAGAGAGGAGCCCACGCCAGAGCAGGTTTGCTGGCAGGACTTGTGACCCCATGGGGGACCCACACTGGAGCAGTCTGCTCCTGAAGGTCTGCACCCCGTGGGAGAGACTCACATTGGAGAAGTTTGTGAAGGACTGTCTCCCGTGAGAGGCACTCCATGCTGGAGCAGGGGAACGATGAGAGGAGTCCTCCCCCTGAGGATGAAGAAGCGGCAGAAACACCGTGTGCTGAACTGACCGCAACCCCCATTCCCTGTCCCCCTGTGCTGCTGAGGGGGGAGGAGGTTGAAGCCGGGAGTGAAGTTGAGCCCAGGAAGATGGGAGGGGTGGGGGGAGGTGTTTTAAGATTCGATTTTATTTCTCATTGCTCTACTCTGTTTTGCCTAGTAATAAATTAGATGAATCTCCTCTCTACATTCAGTCTGTTTTGCTCATGACGATAATTAGAGAGTGATCTCTCCCTGTCCTTATCTCGACCCACAAGCCTTTTGTTATACTTTTTCTCCCCTGTTTATTGAATGAGGGGAGTGAGAGAGTGGCTTTGGTGGGCACCTGGCCCCCAGCCAGGGTTAACCCACCACAGCTGGTTAGTGGGATATCATTAACTTCCTCGAATGCTTAAGTACCACAAATGGTGTTCTCTTCCTAGCTTATACCACCTGTGAGAATTATATCTCCTTCTTCTTCACTTCTGATCTAGATGTTTGAGGTCATAAGGAAGAAGAGAAAAATTGTCCTGAAGTTAATGCTAGGGGTGTGATATATGGGAGTATTGTTTGTCTATGAAAAGACTTGCCTAGTGGTTCTACATCAGTGCTCTTTTGACACATCCACAAACAGTGTGCTTTACCGATGTGGCTTAGCAATGTCTCAACAGAAAGGCTGAAAGGTTGAATGAGGTTGGAAACTGAAGCCCAGCTTACCTCTGGGCAGGTTATATGTTGGCAGTGCAGGGTTAGTAAGTTTACTGTGTTTTCCTTTTGTGGGAATAGTGTAGAGATAAGTGGAAGTCTGTCCACCCAACACCTCTGACAAATGACATGTTCTTCTGGATAAAAATCAACCAGTTGCTGAATTTTCAAGCATTGAAATCTAACTGCAGGCAGGGGAATTGCCTCAAAATACCTATTCCCTTTCCACTCAGATTGAGTTCATTTATTAGGAGAAAATACTGTGTAATTTACAAAAGGAAAACACTCCATTTATATCAGTAATTGTTTATTTAAACTGTATTACGTACAACTGGGTAGTGTCCAGTAACATACAGAGAAACTAAACAGAATTGATTGGTAATGACCTAAAAACCAGGACTAAGTAAAGACCTTAATTCCCAAAGTGCATTTTTATAGCTGTGCTTAGCTGGAAAAGTCCCTGAAATCTATGTATATTCGCTCAGATACCCGTATGCCAGTTATACAGTTCTAGGACTACACTGGATCAGGCCAGCGTCACAGGCAAGCCAAAAGCAAACTCCTATGCACTTAGCAAAAAAACCTAGACTGTAGCAGGTCTGAGGAACAAACGTGGATAACTGAATGATAAAGAACTTTTCAGTCGCATTGGTTTTGTCATGTTTTTGAGAAAATGAAAAAAAAAGGTTGTCTTAATTCAGATTGCTCAATGCCTCCTTTATCGTATGCTTCTGCAATACTGAACACCGGCTTAGTAGGAATGGCAGGTGACATATTGCAAGTTTAAGAGAATGATACTCCCTTGGAGAGAAGGAGGCAAATCTTCAATCCCCAGGCAAAATGATCATATTTTAAAACATCTTGAATAAAGCTAATAGTTCCTGGAGCTGGAAGGCTTTCCAGAAATTTGCTGATCAAAAGGTCACTAGCTTGAAAATAGGAGCATGGAACCCATAAACTGGTGTTGATACAAGTTTGGCCATGCATCCTCCTAGTAGAGAAATACTGGATTTCAAGGGTGTGACATTGCAAACATTTTATTTTCACCTGTGTTCACCAAGATTGAACATAGAAACTCCAACAGTGACTCCAACAAAGCCAGTGCCTAAATTTCCATTAACTTTATCTTAACCAGAATTTCATATTATGCTCTCTAATTGGTTTGGGGTGTATTATTATTTTTTCTTTAAACTCTTTATTTATTTATGTGTGTGTGTGTACATGTTTCCTAGGGAGATAAGACGTTACTGTGACATATTGCAGCATTCATTTAGTGTTTATAATTTCTATATCCAAATGGCACTTGTTCTAATGAGGTAATTCATGTCTCAGTAGGGAAAAATACAAGTAATCGACAAGAGAAAAGGGAGAGGAGAGGTGGTGGGAGAGGTGAGGTCTGCTTGCCTTTTCATTTATGCTCTGAAGGTAGCATGATGTTGTTTCAGAAAGGTGCTTGATGGGACAGACTTGTCCTATGCTCGCTCCTCCCTGTTCCTTCCCTATTCCTAGTGCACAGGATTGGAGGTTGCTTTGCCCTGTGATAGGCATATGGTCAATCCCAGAGAGTTTAAGTAGGCTATTCTTTTAAAAAGAACTAAGCATAAAGTTAGGGGAATGGCTGTTTCAATGAATTACATTAACCTAACACCATTTATGTCAAATCTACTCAATTTAAAAACAAAGCAAAAAGGCTTTCAGATAATTTCCATGGTTCTGGATTTTGTGGGGTTTTGTCTTCTTCTTTGCCACATTACAGGTTTCTGTGAACACCAGAAACTGACTGGAAGTACAAAGAAGCAGTTGAAATGGTTACACTTCCCTGTTTAATATATAAATATAGCTTCCCTCCCCCCAAATCACTCATGTTCTGTTCTATAATCTCGTTTACTAGCTATGAGTCATGTAAATTACAGATTATCAGGTAAAAAATAGGCTAGGTGGTTTTTTAAACTACTGGTAACACTGAAGATTGAATAAAATAATCTGTGAGTCTTTCGGTCTATTTTCTGCTTTCAGCGTTGCAAAGATGTGAAGTAGTAGTCAGCAATTTTAGGCTAAGGAACTGATACAAACTAGCTGTGATGCTGAAAGGATTTAAACGTATCAAGGGAGGAGGATCTTAAGTCTAATCTTAAAACGGCACATATTTAGCACAAAGTTGAGAGCTTGGTTTGTGAAAAAGAGGCTGCCTCTGTTCAAAATTTGTGCCTGATCAACAAATCCATATCTTACAAAAGAGTCTTTGGAGTAGATATACCTATCTAACATTCAAATAGAATAACTACTTATTAATATTCTTTTGTCAGAAAGTAGCATATAGGCATGGATACCATGAGTGCAGTGTTTGCTGAATGTTAACTGAACCAATATGTAAAAGAAATCTCTTAGATATGTAATCATTAAATAAGGAGGTTTAGTCTATCCAGCTGTGATTTTACACACGTTGCCAAATACTAAGTACAACACCCAGGGTAAGATTTTCTTTTGACTATTGCAGTTTCTTCATTAAAAAAAGAAATATGTAATATCTTCTTTACTGAAGGTCCAGCAAGGATATTAAAATAATAATAATATCTCTGTGATTAGCTTCTAAGCCTCAACTCACCAAAGAAATATGCATTTCACTAGTTTTTAAAAGAAAACACATTTAGAGAGTTGTGTCTTGTATCATTACTCATGACAAGTGATATTTGTTATTTGGCCCTACTGAATTCCATGTTGCAGGTCCCCCTGCTTCCAGACGCACAGCCATGTCATATCGGACTGTATTCCACCTCAGTGTCCCTATTGCATTTACATTCCAAAATGGAATGAAGGTAGGAGGCAATTTGTTAGGTACCCAGACCAAAAGGAAAGAGAAATCTTTGATACTGTTATTTAGCAAAATTTCATACTACTTACAGAAATAGTGAGTGGTTATATGTAGCAGCAGGATGACCATCCTGCTCTGCGGGATGACCAGCCCTATAGTACTTCACCCTCAGCGTATGTTTTCATGCAACACACCATTTTGTGGAGTTGGGAGCCTACATTATTACCTGTTGGAGTTAAAAGTGCACAGAGCACAAACTGAAATGCAAGAAATTCCATTTAAACATAAGAAAAAACTTTGTTGTTGTGAGGGTGACAGAGCACTGGAACAGGTTGTGGAGTCTCCATCCTTGGAGACATTCGAAAGCCATCTGGATATGATCCTGGGCAACCTGCTGCAGCGGCCGCTGCTCTGAGCAGGAGGTCGGACTTGGCAGTCTCCAGAGATGCCCTCCAGCCTCAGCCGGTCTGTGACGCTGTGAGAACAGCTGCTAACGCTCTGCTTTCCCTCAGTATAAAAATACACTTTCGGCCAAGCAAAGGACAAGGATCCTCAAATTGTAAAAAACTTGAAGGTGATTAAGGGTCACATTCTCAAAAGCCCAGGCTGAGGTGCTAATTAACATTATGGGAAACTGCAAAGAAGAGTTGCCAAGGAAAGCAGTTCTGAAAAGAACACCTGGAAAGGACTATAAAACCTTTCAATTCTCTATTTATGGCACTCACTTTCTTTAAATTTTACCAACATTTGTATTTCCATTAAACAAACATTTTAGAGGAGTTGTAACTTCTCCATAAAAACAGAGTCTGTGTGGATCTTGGCAGGCAAATTCTCATTCTGGGAACAATTTTTTTTCCCTTTTCTTTTTCTTTTTTTTTCTTTAAATTTAATTTACAAAAAAGCTGTATTAACCTCTGTAAGTTTACAGTGACTCTAGTGATTCTACATCAAATGTTCCTGTGTAGTAAGACCTTGATCATAGCATGAACCGTTAAAATAAATCCAAGGGGATTAATATAACCCTGTTGCTTCCCAGGTCTATGTAACTTGTAAAGCAACAAAGAAGAATCTTTTTTTATCAGGGAACACTTTTCCAATGTATGGTCTGCAGTGTGTACCTTTCACATACTAGGGAAAGGATTTTAGCTTTCATGCCAAGTCCTTTCCTCCTTCACAACACTCTTTTTCCTTCTTTTCTTGAGAGGAAAACTGGCATTAGTAGTTGTCCTGTCTAAACTCCATTCTTGGCTTTGCTGTATCTTTTAAAGTGGGTGCATCTCAGCTATAAATAAGAGGTGGATGGTGGCAGGCAGAGTAAAATGTGAGATGTCATCATGTTTTGAGGATCAGCAAGGAAGGCAACCTGCTTTTGATGTATCAAAGGAGAGATTTCCTTCCCCCAGTTTAATTGAATAGTTTATTCCCCTGTTTTGCAGTGTTGAACTCTGCCGACAACTTACAGCAAGTGATCGAATCGGGGAGTAGGGGGAGACCTTGGCAAATGTTGCAGTACTTCTGGAAGACCTTTCTGCTGAAGTTTCAACTCCTACAATTTTAATGCCACACACCATATTCCTTTTCAACCTCGTCCATTTTTCAATCTTTTACTGGTTTGGAAGTGAGGAAAGTAGTTCCTAAAAGGTCAACTAATCCATGCTGCCTCTGATTTTGCACCAATATAAATCTGTTTCACAAAGTTTCTTCTTAGTAATACTAGAACATTTGAAAAATTTTCATCTCAGAAGAGACCTTCCTCCATGGGTCTGTCTGGGGTGCAGGAGTATATATGTATGGAAGTCACAAAACCAGCTGGCAATATTGGTATTTGGTAGGAGAATTAAGGCAAAGGAGATACCTAGCTTTCCAAAGAGTCCAGCATGTGTAGACTTTACAATAAATGCTTTCTGAGGTGCAGACTGGAGTTTCAAGTGCTATTCAAGTGGCAGCTTCTGGGACAGGCTATGTGCAGCTAGACAACCTACTGCAGGTCAACTACATTTCAACAGTCCTTACATCTGGTTGAAGCGGATACCGCACATGATAAGAGCCATCACATAAGATACGGCTAGTTATCTTCAACCGGCATGCATTGAAATCACTAGTGCCATGTCTGATGTCTAGTAGAAAAGGACAATAAAATGTTAGGCAGCAATTTGGTTGTTCATCTATAGACCGGAGATAATATTTCAACCTTTTTCTGTACACCTCACTTGTTTTATACTAAATATCTTTTGATTTAATCTTTTAAAATGTTAACAGCAATGCTAGTATGTCATTTTTGGTGGTGCCAGAAAGCTCTTTGGCTAAGTGAACCACAGGAGTTTTAATAAACCTCAGCACTGCCATTAGTTGTAATTTGAGTGACATTCTGAATGCTCTGTGCAGAAAATCCACTTCTTGTTTCTGCCTAGGTCAAATAATTTGCAATATTAAATATTAAACAACCTGTAATACTGGATGATTGAGATAAAAAAAGAAGTACATAAAGCCTCAAGTGCCAGGAAATTAATGTTTTCTTTTACCCTTATGTGCCTGTTTCCTCAAATAGTTTGGAATGTCTTCTTAAAAGTTCCAGATCTTTCACCAAACTTCATTTTCTTTAAAAAAAAGGTAGTTTTTCCAACTGGACTGACTCAATTGAATAAAACATGTTTTTATAATAGAAGCTATTACTTTTTGTGTCATGGCGGAGGGGGAGAACTTTTTTAATTTAAAGAATTACAACTTTTTGGCTGTAAAACTTCTCTGTATTTAATCACTGAACAATTATTTTTGATCGTGACTTTTCTTCCTTCAGGCTTCTTTGCTATTTTGCCTGTTCTTCAGATATTGTATGTATTTATCTAGATGAAAGTCTGCATTGGCATAAGCACAATGAAGCTCTGTGGAGCTTAAGGGATTAAAACCTTTGAAAGAAAACTGTCAGCCTGATTCTAGACCGTTGTATCTTTTCTACAAATGTCTTTCTACTCCTGAAGCCTTACTTACTCCTATTACTTGCTTACAGTACTTACTATATTGTGTGCTTAACCACTGTTTGTATCTCCAGTTCACTGTTATATTCCCTCTTCCTACCTACTCTCTTTTGGTGTTCAGCTAATGCAGTAATTTGGCCAGCCTCCCCTAAATCCAGCTTTGCATAAATAGAACTCACTTCAACGTTGAATTTGATCCACGTGGTAATTATTGTACTGAAATCAAATGGGCATTTTACTGAGCGTACAAGTCCTTGCTTTTCTATCTGTTACACTTGGGGGAATGTTTTCCTGGTCCTTCACAGCATCTTTAAATTCTTAGCAAAATTCTCCTTCAGGCAAGCAGTCATATACCTATACATCATATTACCAAAAAGATGATACTTCTCTATTTCTTTATACTAAAAAGCAACTTAAAGCTTTCAGTTTAGGTTAGCTTTTTTTTTGTGAGGAGATAAAAAAATAAGATACTCAGGAAAAAGTAATGTTTGTGTCTTACAGTCCATCTTGCCACAGTGGCAAACAAACTCATGGACAAACTAGTGTTGTCTCTTCATGTAAAGTTATTGGAATGTACAGATTTAGAGAAAACAAAGTCAGAAATTTTCATAACTTTATGCAACCCCAAAGTTTGCTCCAAAGCTCTCAAATTTTGTTTTGTTTCAAAGTTCTGCTTACATTTCTGTGCTTGATGTCAAGTCCTTGCTCAGTCTGGTAGCCTTGAGACCAGGCAACTGAAACATGGGGAAGAGTAGTGCCGCTGGACTTGCAGTGCAGAAAAGTAAAATTGAAACCTCCATAACTGATATGTCAATATGATATGTTAATTATCTCCTATAAATTTTTTTTGCCAAGGTTTTTTTTTGTAGTCCCTAAACTTGTTTGAGAGTTTGGGGGTTTGTTTTGGAGGTTACTTGTTTGATTGTTTTGTTTTTTCCTGTGAATTATCTTTTATCACCTTCAAACTTAGCCTGGCTCTGACACAAATTTGAATGTCACATAATTTCCTGAAATATATTACCTCCAAGATTAAATTAAAATTTATCAAGGTCCTGAATCTTTGCTATTTTTTGGTAAACAAATCCCAAATAATAGCATATGTATTTCAAATATAATTCATTCCTTTTCAAAAGGCCAGGAGAACATCTGCACACAGTTTGTAGAGTAAAAGGTCTGTTTTGAGGACTTAAGTATTATTTAAGTGATTACTAGGTCTTGTGCAAATCTTCTGAACATAGGTGAAATTCATTCTTTGTATTTGGATTTTGGATGTAGAATTGGACCTAGTCCTGTCCTTTGGAAAGGAGGTACACATTGTTTAGGATACTATTTGATGGCTACCTTGGGTACTTTTCATGTTCAATGGCTTTTGAGTCTGACTTTTAGCACGGCAAAACTGAAGAACTATATGATTCTTCTTCATGAACAAACGAGATTTCCACAAAAAAACAACTTAAACATTGCTGTATTTTTAGGATCTTTTCTGCATGATAAATTATTTTCTCTAAATTATCTCATTCTTTGGTTACTGCAGTGATTATAGATTAATTTTTGCAAAGATGCAAAATATCCCTCACTAATGTTGACAGAGCTTTGTTCTGCCTTTCAAGAAACGCCCAATGGTGATCCCTTGTAGCTCCAGCAAAGTATTGAGGGGACACTTCTTTATGCCACTTTGTGTTAATCTCTTCAGTTTGCCAAAGAATCACTAAGATCTTAAGAGGAGTTTTGTTTAGTTCTCTTTATTCAGAAAGGTCCATTCAAATGGAAATGGGCCTGGAAAGGTAGTTGATTGTGCTGGGTTCCTGGGTCAGCAAAATGCCCATGGCTGTGGCCACGAAAGCAAATAAATAAAGGGACAAAATACAATGGTGTTACGTATCTGAAAATAATATTGCCAAAGGTGATGACCAGCGGAGATCATCATGTCAGCTGACACCTGGAACATGCTTCAGTAAGATAGAGTTTTGCTGAGTTTGACATAAGGATAGTCGCTTGGAGCAGATCAGAACGGATATAACAATGGTGTTCGGTTTTCCAAGAATACTGTGGAATAAAAGGATAGTATAGTGAAAAAATAAGCAAGAATATGGATGTTTGTACTCACACAGTAGAATGTAAATTTTTTTTCTCTGTAGTTGTGTTTGGCCTTACATTCCTAATTATTCTTAAATTAATTGCAGACTGAGATTCATATATGATCTTTAGGGACCATATATGACATTTCATGAGATCTGGTCTTGGCAGTTTTCCACAAGTAACATAAGGGCTAACTTTGTATCTTCCAGTAACTTCAGGAAAATCATATTTGCAAAGACTTCCGGCAATATGGTCTTGGGTACCTTGCATCTTTTTTATCTGCTAAGTTTTTACTTAGCCACATATTAGCTGTGGTTTCTTTGTTTGTTGTTAGTACATTTTTCATTTTATTCAATGGTTTAGTACATTAAAATATTGCCCCACAGAAATATTTCCATTTCAAAATAATTAGTCACATTAAATTAATGATTGTCTCTTTAAAATATTAACTTAGCTCTATATCTTCAAAGAGTTGTCTTCAAGATTTGTCTTTCATGATATTAAAATATTTGAAGCCAAATAATTTGATTTCAGATGTATGACATTTGTGAGGTAATTTCTGGGGTCTCTTGGTTCCAGAGACTGTATTGGGCATAATAAGTGTAAGAATGATTAATGTCACTAAGGGCAAGGTAAGTCAGAAATCAGAGTGAGCATCTGGCATGTGTTTCTCCCTGCCATATCTGCACAGTTCTCAAGTTCCGTATTTTGCAGCACTATGAAGTGAGAACATGGCCTGAGCTGTGCTAAAAACACTTAAGCAGTGGCAGTATATTGTAAAAGAAAACAGATATTGTTGCTTACAAAAGGCAACGGAAATTATCATAGAGCATGTGGTGGGTTGGCCTTCTCCAGCTGCCAGGCACCCACCCCAGCTGCTCTCTCATTCCCCTTCCTCAGCAGGACAGGGGAGAAAATACGATGAAAAAGCTCATGGTCGAGATAAAGACAAGGACATCAGTTACCAATTACCATCACAGGCAAAACAGACTCGACTCGACTTGGGGAAAATTAGTTTATTGCCAAGTAACATAGAGTTGGATGGTAAGAAACAAAGGAAAAAACTAAACCACCTTCCTCCCACCCCCTGTTTTTCCCAGGCTCAAATTCGCTTCTTTGCTCCCAACTCCTCTCCCTCCTCCC
This sequence comes from Grus americana, assembly GCF_028858705.1. Lineage (NCBI taxonomy): Eukaryota > Metazoa > Chordata > Aves > Gruiformes > Gruidae > Grus > Grus americana. The sequence goes on along the minus strand of NC_072852.1, from coordinate 133,638,270 downwards.
TGCGAGTGGTGCAGGGGGATGGGGCATGGGGCCTGCAGTCAGTTCCATCCTCCTCACACTTTTTCCTGCTCCAGTGTGGGTGCTTTCCATGGGCTACAGTCCTTAAGGATAAACCTGCTCCAGTCTGGGTCCACCACAGGGGACAGTTCCTGTCAGGAGAACCCTCTCCAGTAGGGGCTCTCCATGGGCTGCCATGCCTTCAGGATATATCTGCCTCCATGGGCAGCAGTGTGGATATCTGCTCCACCACGACCCCACCACCCCACCACCTTGCCACCCAACATCCAAGGCGTTGCATTGAAGTTCATTATTGCTTTTCAGACAATGGTAAATCAGAGTTAGTTTTCTGGGCACGTGGCGTTAAGTTACATCAGTTTAAGAACAGCTCTGAATGAGAAGAGGACCGACCCCCAGACATCTTCTAGTGAGAGAATTACACTTTGTGGTACAGACTGTCACCCTAATGCCACCAGACATTGCTGAAACAACAGATTTATTATGGTTCATGTGGCAGTGGCACACTACTATGGCAATAAAATTCTACCATGGACTAATGAAGTATTTTCATAAATTACCTAAGGTGAAAAGCATGATTTGCGCATTCTAACTTGATAATTTTGCCAAGAAAACATTTCAAAGTCCAGTAATTGCATCTTGCATGAAAAAAATGGTCCTTTGATTTTCATGAAGCCTGAAAAAATGGCCAGTTTTCTGCAAAGCTAATAAAAATGTGTTTCTGTCAATTTAGTCAACTATCTCTAATTCCATTTAATTTAAATTTGCTGGTACTTCAGATTTCTTTTATGTTTACTGGCTCTCCAGCATCCCATTAAAAATATAATTGTGGTTTAAAAGATGCAGCTACTGAAATATAAAGATGTTATCGGATTAAAGATAATGCAGATTCTTTAGGCCCTGGTAACTCATCTAATCCTGGTAGCAGATGTTTCAGCTCTGTCTTCAAGCTATTGTGATGTGACTGTGGGGGCAAAAAAAGACTTCAAGTGTTCCTACATGACTGGAATTTATTTTCACAGTTGATAGCTGGAACCCAAAAATCTTGAAAGTGCTTATCTTAAGATACAATAAACCTAGCAATAGAAAAGTAATTTAATGGGAAAAATGGAACTTGCTGCCTGGATTCTTCTTCTGACTTGTTTCATGATATTGTAGCTCTTGACTTGTAAATATCTCTCCACATGTAATGTATAATTTATATAATATATAGTATATAATATGTAATGAACATGTGATAATATGATAATATAATAAGTCTCTTTCAGCCTGTAGTATACACTCTTAATGTCTTATTCTCCTCTCAGTTTGCTTTTGTAAAAATGTAAATTTAGTCTGAATTACAACCATGAAACATGTATCACTCCTTGTGTGAGGCATAGTATTTCATATCTATGTGAGTTTATGCTTGTCTTTTAGCTACGTGTATAGGTGAATAATAAAGGATAGTCATCAACGTGATTAAAAGATCTGGTTTGGCTTTAATTATTTAGCATCATAAAACCAGAAATCAATCAACTTTTTCTGAAACATAAAAACAAAGTCAGTTTGATTACATCTGTATGCGACTGCATATTCACGAAACTTGAATTGAGAAGTGCCCTTGAGTGACTGTTCTCAGCAAGTAGTTTATCTGAAAACATTTACTTTTATCTGAAAATTACTTTTTAACTTGCATTTGAATTACTTTCAATTATTAGGTCACTTTACAAGAAGTAAAAGAGAGTGTCTGATTGTTGAGTTGTGGTGACTTGACCTTGGCCCACCAAGCCACTCTATCACTCCCCTCCTCGGTAGGACGGGGAGGGGAGAAAATAAGATGGAAAAAACTCATGGGTTTAATAAAGGCGGATTAGTAAAGGCAGTTTAATAAAGTAGAAGCAAAGGTCATGTGTGGGAGCAAAGGAAAACAAAAGATTTATTCTCTACTTCCCATCAGCAGATGTCTGGCCACTTCGCGGGAAGCAGGGCTTCAGTAGGCATAGTGGTTACTCCGGAAAACAAACATTGTAAATAACGAATGCCCCCTTCCTTCCTCCTCCTTTCTCTCAGCTTTTATTGCTGAGCAGATGTCATATGGTATGGAATATCCCTTCGGTCAGTTTGGGCCAGCTGTCCTGGCTGTGTCCCCTCTCAAGGTCTTGCCCACCCCCAGCCCACTGCTGAGGGGGATGTTGGAGAGAAGCCTTGGTGTGTGCCAGCGCCGCTCAGCAGGAGCCAAACCCTGGTGTGTTACCAACACCTTGCTGGCTGCCGATACACAGCACAGCGCTGTGAGGGCTGCTGTGGGGAAAAGTAACACTATCTCAGCCACAACCAATACATGAGTCATGGTATTCAGTTTGTTTGGACACATCCATTTCCCTGCAGCAATCTGAAGTACTGCAGGTGGAAGAAAGAAGCAAGTTCATCTGCATGTTACCATTGCGTGGGCTTAACACCCAGGTCTTTGCTGGCTTGGATCCATTTAACTGGCATATCTCCACTGACTTCACTGTCAGTGTCAACTGGATTATCATTCAAAATACTTACGTGTATTGATAGCTTCAAGGTACACTATTGACAGACAACTTAATGGCCAGAGTGGGGAAATGAAAATTGAAGGTTAGCTTAGTGGCCTCAAAAAAGTATTTAACTGTTCACAGTTCATTTTGCTTGCAGGTAAAACAGGTATATAATATTGAGGCCTTTGGTGAGCAAACTAGGGCCTGATTCTTTCCAAATACTGAAGTAGATCTGGCATGACATTTGCCTAGATGTTATGCTCACCCCTCTTCATCCTCTTCCACTGAAAAACAAGCTAAAGGTTTTGAATTTACTATCAGACATGACTGCTTGAGTGAAAACTTTTTCACAGCTGTTGGTTTCTCCCAGGGTCCATATATTTTCCCAAGAGTGTTTTTCCTGAAGGAAAAGGCGATGGCTACTGTAGGCTGTCTATAACATAACTTATAGCACAGATACAGTAAGTGATTTTATCAGCATTATCAGTAACTAGCCTGCTCAAACAATTTTAATCTGAAAGATGCTTACGGTCTCTTATAATTTACATATCCAGGATAATTTACTGTGTCCTTGAAGCAAGAAAAATGCTCCTTTGCTGTTGGCAGGCACATGGATAACCCACTACCATTTGAGCTTCATCTGCTCTGCACCTTAGTCAGGAGCCATGATTTTTGACTGACTTCTGTTAGGAGAAGAGGAGGAAGCATGTCCTGGAGGTGCATAAATATCTCCTTGATGCAAACGGTTTTCAAAAATTTTGTCAGAGATTGAAGAACAACGGTGTAATTGCAAGCAAGTGGGTGGAGCTGGGACAGGAATGAAGATGACCCAGTTTCTTTCCAGTGACCTGCTAATAGACAAATGTATCTTGGCATCATTCAAAGAGCAGGAGGGAAAATCTCTTTCTGGTTCTGGCAGGTTCAAACAAGATCTTGTAAAAGAAGCACGAGAGCGCAAAAAGCTGAATGAGAAGCTGCCCGAGCTACGCTGTGAAAGTGCACTGAAGAGATGTGGGCAACCCCGTATCAACAGGTCTTGTTTTGACTTCATAACAACAAACCATGAGCTTATTTCAGTTTGGGAGGAGAAAAGGAAGGAAAATGTGTCCCAATCTCAACTCATCAGAGCAAATAGGGGAAGGCCGGTTCTTACTCCCCAGACAATGAGCTACAAGGAAGCATGATTGACAGGAAATGTGCGGGGGAAACAAAGGGGCCGTTTGTCCCTCCTGACTCCCAGCCCTGTGTTTGGGTGCAAGAGCATTCTTCTCCATTTATAATGCATATTCATGAGTGAACCAACTGTGTTTTCTCTAAAAAAAAAAAAAAAAAAAAAAATACTTATTTGCTCTTTGTTGATTAGAAATCTGCCGCCATTCTATGCCAAAAATTGACATGTATTTAATCAGAAGCTTGGCAGCCTTCACTGAGCTGTCCCCCTGAAAATTCCCCCCATCACTGAATTATTTGAGCAGTAATGAAATAGAGAGCTGGGAGCCAAGACTGCTACTTTCAACTACTACTTTGACCAAGAATGACAGATAATGACATTTTTGTAGAAGAATGAATGAAAATTAATAGAGACATAGGTGTGAGGATTAAATAATCTGGAATCTCAACTGGATGGAGAAAACTCATGAAACATGCTGAGAAAATGTAATGAGTGTTTTTAAAAATGATCGTCAAAGATAAAATATGTTTTTAACTACGAAGCCTGGAAATTCATTCAGGTTTATCTTATTACTAAGTTTGATGTTTAGCTTCAGAAATACTATAAATAAATGTGAGTTATTCCGTATACACAACTTAGATACTGCTGTCTCCCACAGGAGCAGTCAGTAAGTACAAAAGGGTGAGACGTCCTCACAAAGTTTTCTAAAAGGGAAAGTGAGCAATGAAAGGCCATCACAATTAAGGACTGTATAGAAAGTCTCTGTGGGTAAATTCATTAAGAAAGGCAAGTGTAAATTCCCCAGGCACACCCACTCCCTATTCATGGATTTTTCAGGCTGGTCATACTTGCTGCAGAGTGCAGGATCAAGAGATCTGCTGATACCCCTTGAATCATCATTCTTTGTGAAAGGATGCTAACCACAAACTACAGGATTTTCAGGTATGAAAATGCATTTTGAATTGTAATAGTGTTATTGTTCCATAATAACTAACTGTGAAATTGCCAAATATACCGGAGCTTCCTCGGCCCTAAATAGAGATATCTGATTATAAAGAAGGCAATTATAAAGAAATTCAGTCCCTGCGTATGTGTGAAGCAGAAGTCAATGTTTGCTCCTGCAGTTTCATGTGACTTCTAAGGCAGGCTAAGCCAGTGCACCACGTATTCTGCTTTTCTCCAGTTGCCCATCTCCTTGGTTTCTTCTCCCCTTTTCTCAACATGTCCTGCTTCGTACCAGCACGGCTACTTGCGTGCCCACCCAGTGAACTGGGGTTGCTTGCAAGGGTAGCTTTCACATGGTTTGTGCCTCGGCCCAGGGGACAGAGCCCGCGTGGGATGCTTTCGCAGGAAGAGAGGAGGATGGCCCTGGGGCAGGAGCAGGGAGCAGCAGGGCTTGGGGTGAGGCAGGGCCACTCCTTTCAGTGGCAGTCTCGGCCTGAAGCGCTCATGGGACTGCCGTGTCAGTTAATGCAGTCATTTCCTGTTCTAAATTTAGTGAAAGTGGTAATGCCAGATATCGCTGTGTGGTAACCGCTAGCAAAGTCCTCCCTTTTGAAATAATGAACACCAAATGTGCAGCCGGTTAGACACTTGTTGTTATATATTCAAATTATGTTGAGGGCTCAGTCACAGAAGCAGGCATGTTCTTAACAAGCCCATGGCATGTATTTTCATTTCATTTTTGGTGATGAAACTGTGCTATACCTTTCTCAGGAAGTAGTGTTTATGTCCCAATATTTAGCATGCTGGCTTTTTGTGTGGAGATTCACTTTAGAAAGCACAAGACATCCCTTCAAAAAAGGTGTATAAATAAACCCCTGGATTCAGTTAATATATGCATGAGTGATTGGAAGGTGACTAAATTCCCAGTCTCATCTGTATGCCATGTATATGCATCCCAAAGAAACAGTGCCTAAATTGCAAACCCTGTAAAACACTCCTGGGTGCTGAGATGCTTTGTGATCTGCATGGGAGAAGTGAGGCAGGATCCGATGCCTGAATAGAACAAGATTACTAATTTCTGAACATCCAAACAAACCAGAACAAAAGTATTTTTTTTTCTATAAGACACTGTGATCTAGTTCACAGGTGGTAGAAAAATGATACCGTAGTTTTTAACACATGTCTTTCCACTTAACATTTTTTTTCTGTGAAAAAAGGGCAGGATTTGAGAGTATTTTCATTCATTTGACTTCAGTTAAATGAAAGTGGAAGGAGGAAAACGCATGCTGTTCCAGGCTTCCTGTCTGAAGACATCTGGGCCTTTATTTGATTGCTTAAGTCAGTGGTTCCCAAAGTGAGGTTACAGATCAGTGAATTCTTACCAGGCCATAATAAGAGGTTGGAAAATATGTATTGTTAGGCTAATAGGTAGAATAGATAGATTTTTAAATTAAAATATTCATGATACAAGTATGTGAAGGTTAATGATAATCTGAGCCTGTCTTTCAGTTTGTGGAAACAGACGTAAGGAAAATGCTCATAGGAGACAATAGTTTCTTAGGGAGCTATTGAAAATGTTTTAATTAATTCACCATAAAATCACCTCACTATATACAGACTATACATTTCAGGGGTTTCTCTTCTCTTCTTTAAGCATCACAATGCCTGAGCAATGTCCGAGACATTTCTCATCCTTTACCAGATAGAGACTGTTTCCAAGAGCTCATCGTGTGTGGTGATGACCCACGTCCTGGTAATTCTGGTCTGTGCCCAAAGAACTCTACCCCGCTGTATTTGGGTAGATTGCAATTCTGTGCGGATCTGCTTCTTGCTAAAGTAAGAAGTGATTGTTTGGGAAACTTCTGTAAAGCCTATTTTTATATATTTGAATCATCACAAGCTCCTGGGAAGGTAAAGAGCAACGTTAGTAATGTATTTTCTCATGCACAGCCCTGCCCATGCAGTATGTACACAAGAAATCAAAAGCAGAAAGGATTAAAGACAAGGAGCCATTGGGATAAGAAAAACACGTTAGGGCAAATCGGAGGCAAGGAGGGTACCTGAGATAAGAAGGTTCTGGAGGAAACTTCCCCTTTACTCTCAGTGCTTGTAGTCTACAAAGTACTGAATGTTGTGTGGGGAGAGAAGCTACTGTGACCTACTGGTTTTTCCACAGACATCTATTGGCTGTTTAATTAGTCAGTCCCCTATGAGAAGGGGTACACTTCCAAGATGAGGTAGTCAGCGTACGGGTTGATGCCAAATGCCAGAAGACAGCAAGGTCCTACTTCTGCAGACAGACGGGGGATCTGCACAAAATACAAATTAGTTTATTGCCAGTGTATTCCAATTATGACATCTTCTTGGCTCAGATATATCTAATGGTGCCAAGATAACTTCTAACATTTTTTTAATAATTGGATGATTTCACAATAGTGTCTAAAGTAATCTGATTTTTCTTGGATAACAGCCCAAGATATTTCAAATGACAGAACAATGACCTAACTGCAGATGTAATGTATGTTGCCTGCTTAGAAATTGTCTTCAAAACCTTGCTAAAACCCACCATCTTGAATCAGTTACAGACTTTTTAGGAGACTGGGGAAATTGTGTTACACAGAACGTAAGTTCCCCCCCCTTAGTAGAATTAATTTCTCCAGCAATGATAGGTCACCAGGTATTTCTATGATCACTCATGCCTCTTAGTCAAGGAAAAGGACCATCAACCTGATCCAGAGATGAAGCAGAACTGATTTTCACTGTAAAAGCCGCAAGAATGTTAACCGAGTCAAGTTCTTCTGGCATTTCCACTTGGCAGACCATTCACTCTATCTTCTAAAATAAAACATGCAAGGTAACCGCCATGGCAATTTTTGCAGGGGCGGCTAACATACTCTGCTGCACACTGATCTGACTTTTCGGCTCTGCATGCCTGATGTTAGGCATCTAAACAAAGCTGGATCTCTGAAATGGCAAATGCCCGCTCTCGTCATTGACCTTCTCCCAGGCAAGAAAGAGGCTGTTTTTTTCGCGTGGGAAAAACCGGATCCAGATGTGGATGCCTAAATCTATTCTTTTATAGGAAGATGACTTTGAAAATTCTTGCCACAGCCTGCAAAGCACTTTAGGATTTTTCTTTCTTTTAGGATTTTCAGGATTTTAGGGCTGAGAGCAGTTAAATTATCCAGCCCCTAGAAGGACATTTCAGTTTCATCAGCTCATCAGGTACACCTAAAAGGGAGATAACAAATCATGCGAGCTAGCTGAACATTATTTAAAGCCAACAATAAATAATGGTTAAGCCACTGGATATTTTTAAAGGCCTCTAATTAAAGTGGGCGGTGTAAAGAAAGCCTTAGGAAAAATATAAGAAATTTTTTGTTTCCTCTTTTAATCAATAAAAAATTAAAGGGCGGTAAGATCTGACCAACTGTTTTTGTAAGATATGGTGCTCTGAAATAACTGTTTCAGTTACCTAACTACACATACACATTGATTAATAAATCAATCGTCTTAAAATTCAAAGCATATTTTCATCATCTTTCTTTTAATTTGGTTTGCTCTTTCAAAATTTCACCCTATGATCAAAATGTTTAAAATTCTTTTTAGGCACATTAATTTATTTACATTTTTATCTAAATGCACCTTGCCATAATTCAACGTTAACAAAAATACCAACTAGAGCAGAAGAAATATGTCACAGAAGATTTGGGGTAGTTTCTCTTCTGTGCGTCACCAGCAGTTCCGACTGCAGAAGGAGCTAAGGCTGGTGGAGGTTCAGTACAGAGGATTATTTTACAGAGCTTTAAACGACATCTATGCTTCCTCTAATCTAGAGCTAATCAGCATCATTTTCTGTAATTCACATTTTGGTAAACTGAGAAGATTGTATAATTCGTTTTAGAAACACTACATGTACAGCTTCTTTGTTGATCTCTGCCAAAGCTCCCAAGAGCATCCGAGGAGGAAAAGCGTTTCATGGCTTATTAGGATCACATTGATGAAGTATTAGGGAAAGTGACTGATCTGAAAATTCAAAAATCCATGTGATTTAACCTAGGGGCTTGGCACACCAAAATGCCAGAATTCTGAGGGCTGCAGCTTTCTACTAAATAAAACAGTAGTTGCTAAAATGCTCTCCATTTTGAACGATCTCTTCCTAGCTGTGTATTTCCTAGCGAGTTACCAGCAGCATCCAGTGTGTACAGTAAAAAGTTTATAAAAAGAGCTTTCCATTTCTAAACCTAAACAAATTAGTTTTGCAAAATGATTAGGTTGAAGAAGTAAAGCATCCCATAATTACTGAAGGGAAATATTTTCAGAGACTTTGTAGTGTTTTCTGGTTGCATCAGAATATGTAAATAAAAGCAGTGAGCCAACATGAAAATATTGAAACAAAAATGTTGCAATACGAAGGAAAAACTATTACATGAGATCACAGACACTATAATTATCGAATCGTATTTACAATTTGAATGTGCCAACTTCAGTTCTTGTTTCTCTAAAGCTATTAAAATTTCTATGTCAGAGGCACAGCTGCAAAACTTCAGCCCTTCATTGATTTCAGGAGTGAGATTTCAGCCACTCCGTTAAACTGGATATTTTACTCCAGAACTTTGGAAGTTAAATATATAGTCAATGTTCAACTTTAATAATCTTGACTAGTCCGTTTCATTTGGAAAGATATGCACGAGAGAAGTAGTGTAAGAGCAGAGCCTCTGGCATTTTTAGTGTTGGTGCGTCAGTCTTTCCATTCTAAATCCTTACTTTGAGGTGGTTTTTAGTATAAAGCAACATTTGGCAGAGAAGCTTTTAGCGCCAGGGAGATTGCTTTTAAAAAAATAAGTAAATATAAAACTAATATGACTGGTCTATGTTACAGGACACAGAAAAAGAAATGAAGTCTGTGATTCCTACCTCCCCCAAGCTGAATGCCTTAAAGAGAGCCCTACTTTTAATATGTTATAAATCTCCCTGGCCTCTCGTGTGGGCTAAGATATTTAAGAGTTGGAGACAAGACTAAAAGTGAATTGCTTTTGTAATAAGGGGTGATTTCATGTATTTGTAATGAATAAATGAATTGATTTATTCAACATGTATCCATGATTCGATGTGAATCAACATTTGATAAGGGCCCAGATTCAGTGTATCATATCTGGGTTAAGAACATGTTTTGGAAAGCCTCGGGAGCCGCGGCGGCCTCTGGGATGCATTAGGGAGTGGCAGAGCAGAGCTTGCCGCCGGACCCAGCAGCTGCATCTCATTCCGTTTTCCTTGGACCGCGCAGCAGCTGCCTTTGCAAAAGCGAGCCCGAGGGTGTGGTGTCCCAGACCTTGGAAACTGCGGCCAGCCCACACGTCCCCCCAACAAAACGAGGCCTTTTCAACACCTACTTAGCGTCAGCCGGAGCCCTCCCTGGTGGCCTTGGGGCCAGGATCCCATGCGCTCACCTCTGGGTCTGGGCTTGACTTCTGGTCAGGGATGGCTGGAAAAGATGCACCAGCCAGCGTCCAGCCGCATGGCGAGATGGACCGGCTCATGAACAGAGCTGAAAATGAGCCCATAAAAAAGTAAATAGCTATCAAAGGAATGGCTTGATCCAGTCAACCATGCGTTGCATGATTGCTGCTGCCGACACCAGCGTTGCAGTAGGAAATCGTCGCCGGGGTGAAGGGGAAGGAAGGAACCGTCCCCATCAGCCGCGGCAGGACCGCACATGGGTTGGTTGAATGAGGGAGCTCAGCCTGAGGGGTTCCTTGTCCGAGCTTTCCTAGCCTCACACAGACAGCCTCAGGGAAGAAACTCAGTCTACTTTTGTCTGCATTAACTGCAAAAATCAATTTTTAAAAGTCCACTGAGAAGAGTACGTAAAACAGCATCAACAGTATTTGTCTGGTTGAAGAAATCCAAAGACTAGGTTTTTTGCTTTTAAACGTTTTTAATTGTTACACCCAAGCCATTATACGACATAGCACGGTTAGCAGCTTGGCATAAACGTATAAATAATGAGACATCCTGTAGTTCAATAGACAGCAATAATAAATTACTGTAATAAAAAATTACTTGTAATAAAAAATCAACAATAAGGCCCAAGCTCACTGCGACCAAAGGAGTTTCAAATGCATCAGAAACCGAGTGCTGGGGTAACTGTTAACAAGTAAACAGTTTGTGCCAAGGCAACTGAGGGAAAGCCCTTTCTACAGATTATTTTTTTCTCTCTACCTGATCAGTCAAATATGGAACAGGATGGCCCACAAAAATGTTGTATAAACAATTTCTTCCAGTGTTTCTTCAAGAGCATACATAAATGTGACAGGAAGAAATATTGTAGGGAACCCAATACTCCAGCCTAAAAATACCCCAAGCCTACAACACTTATTCCGTTAAGACATACATTCAACTAACAATTTGAAAGAAAATAATTACCTCTCCTCTATGTTTTTCGGCCAACACAAGGAAATGAAAAGCTAACACACTGTAAAGGAGTTGGGGATATGTGAAATTAAATATCAGTCTGGGTCCAGGAGAACCCAAACACCATTCAGGCTTATGTACTCTTTAGGACTGGCAGATTTATTTTCCAAATATCTCTGGAAAGGGGGTGGGAAATCTTTTCACCTTAGGTAGGCCACCCAGTAACATATATATATATATATATATATAACTTTGTGCTGTCATTGGTCTTATCATATGACCTCAGCCTATATGTGTTCCGGCCTTTCTTTGCCAGTTTTGCTTACCTTTAATGCTTTCTTATCTGGAGCTAATACTCAGGTGTTCCCCTGGGGCAGTTCTCAGTCACTGGACAGTATCGCTAACTCTTGTTATTTAAACTGAACGTAGGTGGCCGTTGCCTGATTCTTGAGCTGATGCTTGAACTGGGGATGCTGCTTAGTCCGGCAGATTTTAGGCAAGTCACCTGCACTCCTGGTCAGACCAGGATGCAGCTCTCTCCCTGGCTGGGATTACGCACGCTCCCACTAAGCTAATTCAAATGAATTGAGATAACTGCTGGACTCCCAGGATATTGCTGTTACCGTCAGTTCCAGCTACGAGGTTATTGCGCTTATGAGGCTGGATTTGTTGCAAAAAGATCTTTTTCTTACCTGTGAATGATTCAGAGGTTCACTGTGATCACTGTAAACATATTTTGCAATCTTTAAGCTTGCGCCAAACAGCTTAGGCAATAAATTTCAGTGTTGTTTTGGGGGTTTTGGGGGGGGGGTTGTTTTGTTTTGTTTTTTTTCCCCAAGGAGTATTTAATTTGACTATTGGCTCTTCGCTATTAATGGTATGTGATTAGTCACATATGTCTAACAACATTTTCCAGTTGACTGCTCAGATGCCTGAGAGCTCTAAAACAGGAGAAAAAGGAAGGATGATTATCAAATAATTGACAGAAGCAGCATTCCTGAAGAAGTTTCTTATTGCTATATATTAGAGTATTAGAGCGTTAGAGAGTATATTAGAGTGTATTAGAGCATGTACTCTGTAAAACAAGACACTGCTTGTGCACCAGAATATATCTAAAGTTACATTCCACTGTAAAAGAAGTTTAACTTACAGCTGAAGTTACTTAATGTGTTCATCATTTTACTCCAGGTAAAAATTGGATCGTGTGTGTTTTGTAACACACCAGTACCCGTGGCTCTTTGCCTTCCCATCTGAGCGTGCACAGCCAATTTGGGTGTTCCCAGTTGCGACTCGATGGCTTGCTCATGTTGATTACATAATGACACATATTTCCAAGGCTGTGGTTGGATGCAGGTGTTAAGATCAAGCTCTTGGTGTTTTGATTCTCAGGAGGATCTTCAGAAAATGAAGCATCTGTGGTTACATTTATAATTATAAATCATGCAATGAGATCATCGTAAGTCTCTTTTTGTTTTCATAATAACAGCATGTAACATTTTAAAGCACATAGATTGTACACTGGAAAAAGCATTTAACAGGAAACATCCCAAGGTAAAGTGCCCTGAACATTTCTGAAGCACTGATTTTTATATACTTGGAGGTAGTTTTAAAGTCCTTTCACATGTTTTTTTAAGGCAACTCCTTCACAGACTGTTTCCAACACTTTTCAAATAAAGTATACAAACTGTACTGCAAACGAAGGCAATACCTGTAACGATGCACTAATGGAAGAATCTTCATTTCGTAAGTGAAGTTAAGGCGTGAAAAATCTGTAACCACTTTACTATTCTGTAATAAAAATCACCTTTTATTGGCATTACTACCTTTATTTTCTTATTAAGGAAGTGGCAGTTTGTACATAGTACTGTTTGCTCTGCATGACACAAATGGAAATAGTAAGCTAGTGGCTAAATATTTACTTATTACATTCTTCCCCTATATGCTATTTACCAAGTCATGCGACTTGCAGTTTTACATAGGAAGATGATCAATGATTAACCACAGGTTACATCAAATTCCCTGGACAATCCCATAGAGATTTCTGAAAAAAGGCTAATGTTTATTAGGGGTGGGTACACACACAAAGATTATGTCCTCTTTTTTAGGTGAATTCCTTCTGTGTCCGACATATTGTTTTCTTCCTTTTCTTTTCCTGTTCTATAGTATTTGGTAGATACCAGCAGAGAAAATGGGTAGTCTGTGTGTCACAACTTCAAAAACATTCACAAAATCTTTCTAAAAGTAGAAATACTTTATCACAAACCCCAAATATTTTATATCAAAATAACTAATTGTTTAGGCTTGCAGTATCCTGAAAGTTTTATGATTTTCTTAAGGATGGCAAAAGTTTTCCACAAGATGCTTTGCTCATCCATACTATTTTCTATGAAAAACAAATGAACAAACAACAGGTTAATGAAAATTTCATACCTTGGAGGGTAAGAACAGCTCACAGAGGGAAAGGTGTGCCTCTGCAGCATGACTCACGGTGCAGGGACTCCTCTGTGCAAGGCAATGGTCACCCGGATTGAGTTTCTGTACGCAAGGACTGTTCTGCCGCGAACTGTGCTGCTGGGAGGCATGGTGGTGGCGAGGGCAAAGGAAAAATGACTGAAATATGTCTTAGGATAAATTGGAGAGAAATGGGAGTCCAGCACAGGCAGGTGACTTGTTGCAAAGAACCGAGCAGGGATTTACTCCTCTCCAACGTGTGCCAGCTGGCTCTGCTGTGGCAGTCGGTTGGGTGGAAAGACTGAAAGTGTTCCACATCATGAGGCAGGGAAAAGGCTTCTGCTGAGCCGGAAGGGAATATACGGAATTAGTCTCACCAAAAAATGGCAGCCCTGCAGAGCTTCTTGAGGAGCTTGGCACATCCTTCCTGAGCACATCCTCTCAGGGATTTCATCTGCCATTAAGGATGTGCAGGCCAAAAAGTTGTCACTGTGCATCTCTCAGCTACCTGAGCACAGCACCAGACACTTCATCATCTGTTGACCACTGTCCCTTGGTGAATCAAGAGCAAATCATCATCGTCTTCTTTTTGATGGAGTGATCTGTGGGACAGCTGAAACTTACATTTGCTTCATCTCCTGGTCTGGGTACTTCACTCACTGATGTGTGTATAACTCTTTATACTGCTATACCGAACCATGTACTCCACAGAACATTTCTTCTGAAACCCAGCTAACCCCTTATTCTATTTTGGCCTCATTTAAAAGTCAAGGCAAAATGTACAATGGCAAGAGCATGTTTTGCTTAATATCTTTATCAATGATCTAGACGAGGGGATTGAGTGCACCCTCAGTCAGTTTGCAGATGACACCAAATTGGGCGGGAGTGTCTATCTACTCAAGGGTAGGAAGGCTCTGCAGAGAGATCTGGACAGGCTGGATCGATGGGCCGAGGCCAGCTGCATGAGGTTTAACAAGGCCAAGTGCCGGGTCCTGCACTTGGGTCACAACAACCCCATGCCACACTACAGGCTTGGGGAAGAGTGGCTGGAAAGCTGCCCGGAGGAAAACGACCTGGGGGTGCTGGCTGACAGCCAGCTGAACATGAACCCGCAGTGTGCCCAGGTGGCCAAGAAGGCCAACAGCATCCTGGCTTGTATCAGACACAGTGTGGCCAGCAGGACTAGGGAAGTGATTGTTCCCCTGTACTCGGCACTGGTGAGGCCGCACCTTGAGTGCTGTGTTCAGTTTTGGGCCCCTCACTACAAGAAGGACATTGAGGTGCTGGAGTGTGTCCAGAGAAGGGCAACGAAGCTGGGGAAGGGTCCAGAGCAGAAGTCTTATGAGGAACGGCTGAGGGAACTGGGTTTTTTTAGCCTGGAGAAGAGGAGGCTGAGGGGAGACCTTAGCACTCTCTACAACTACCTGAAAGGAGGTCGTATTGAGGAGGGTGTCAGTCTCTTCTCCCAAGTAACAATCGATAGGACAAGAGGAAACAGTCTCAAGTTGCGTCAGGGTAAGTTTAGATTGGATATGAGGAAAAATTTCTTCACCGAAACAGTGGTCAGGCACTGGAACAGGCTGCCCAGAGAGACGGTGGAGTCACCATCCCTGGAGGTGTTCTAAAACCGTGTAGACATGGCACTTCGGGACATGGTTTAGTAGACATGGTGGTGTTGGGTTGACGGTTGGACTTGATGATCTCAGAGGTCTTTTCCAACCTTAAAGATTCTATGATTCTATGTTTACAGACTTTTACAGACTTTTATAATATGAAAATAAACCACCTTTCATATACTTTTGTACATGCACACATTTTAATATACCATGCTAAACCACTTCTAATCTTATTCCTAAAGAGATTGCTCCACATCTACTTTCATCACATCAGTCTCTGTGCCACGACTGCAAATGAACTAGTGATGGCAAAGGTGAGGCTGAAGTGAGTATATTGCTTCCTCAGTGATTTCTACATTATATATTGTCACATGACTCCCAGGAGAGAAAGGATGCTAAAAATACCTGGAGTTAAAAATAATAAGTGACAAATATAAATTTGAATTATTTTAGAGGCCACAGGAAGAAAGCAGGAAGTCACAGACTGTTATGTAGAGTTCTAGATATTTATCTAAGAGATTCACTGAGTCACAGAGTTAATGGACTTAAAAGATAGCTCATCGCTTCCACGTCACTGCTGGTGTGAAATTATTTCTTATACTACTTTCTCCAGTGCTTTAATCTACTCCTATATTATTATTTTCTATTTATACTTATTTTCCTTAAGTGCATTACATTGATTTTGCATTTCAGCACACCACAAAGGCTCCTATCATCATTAAGGTATAAAGTAAGCATGCAAAAAAAACCCCATAGTCCTAATTTGAGAGGTTACAAAGTAAAGCCACAAAATGCCATGTAGAATTCTAGATACCTATCTGAGAGATTCACTGAGTCACAGAGTTATTAACGCATTAACATACCTGTTAACTTTATGAGTGTGAGTAGTTCCCCTGAACACAATGAGAATGCTCATCTTGGTTCTAGAAAGTGTTAGTGTTTAAAACATTGTTTTATGTTCTTTGCCATGTGTTTAATGTCTCTTGCTCAGCAGCATCCTGACATGGGAAATACATACAGGTAAACAGTCAAGACATGATGTTTCAAGAGAGCTTCAGTGCTGCATTATAACTGTTAAAAAAAACCCAAAACCCAACAACAAAAAAACCAAACCACAAACCACCCCCCCAGAAAAAAAAAAAAAAAAAAAGAAATTTTCCTCTCCCATACAGAGAGAAATTCACCCTGAGCAGAAAGCTAGCACAAAATTTGTGCACGCCTTGAATTCAGTTTACATAAATGGGTCCATTATTTAAATGGAGTGTAATATTGGGGATTTCACTTCTAAGGCAAACACCATGCAGGTTTCTCTAGTCTTTCGTGTAACAGTGCAGATCATCTCATTGCACTGGATTCTGAAATCACACAAAACATCTCCCCTTCCGGCAATCAGTATTACAGTCTCCTGTGAAGTATCTGCATTGTCGTATCATGAAACTGCTGCCATGAATTTACTAGTAAGCTCCAACTCTAACAACTGAATTTGTCCTATAAGTAGCATTCTTCCATAATGTTTCTAGTTTAATAATCAAGAGTAATAAGGATATGCACTCTATTGATGCTTTTAATGTTTGCATTGGATGATTCCTAAAACAGTTTACAGATTACTTAGCAGCAACATAAATCTTGGGCCCAAAAAGTGACTGAGTTTATAACCACAACTGATTAGTGAGATTCCAGAGAAACAGACAATTATAGGAAAATATCTGTGCGTCCACCCCAAAATTTTCCACTTAGAACATCTCGAATTTTAACAGTGTTTTGCAGAATGGCTCCTAAAATGCTCCTAAACTTTCCTGTTGACAGCTCCAGCTCTCACCGAGGTGCATTTTACTCTCATTGTGCTATTCTAAATAGAAACCATCATAGTTTGTAAAGACTAAACTTTTCATTTTAATTCACGTTAAATCTGTATATCTTTTTTTAACTAAAAGCATCAGGTTCATTACCTCACAGTGACTGGTTGAAAACCTGAGCTGATTTCCTGCAACACCTCACTTAGCATAATTATACAACTTATTTGTAGCTAACGTACAGTACACCAGATTTAGCAAATGAAAAATAGGATTGGCACTTTGCTGGAGTTTGATTAGTCTATAATTTCCACTGGTGTTTTAGCTTCCCCAGGCATAAAATTAGATTTCCCTTAGTTCTTCCATATCTGTGCAAAGAATTGAGCCCCACAGAAATCACTGAAGCAATTCATGCCTTCCCATAATGAACAAGAGGCTCAGTCTGTCAGAAAGGTGACTTTCACTTCATCATTCTTACTGTAACTACCTGGAAACGAGGAACAAAACTGAAGGACAAGTGTGCAGTGTGCTTATCCAGGGAATAAGCACACCTTTGAATGACTTACTTTCTAGGTAAAATTTATGCTTGGAAAGATTATGCCATCTTCTTATGATGTGCAAGAGTCCCTGGCATGTGTATCCATTGTACGAGCTGGCAGTCAAGTCTTGAAGGTGTGCATTTCTGCTGAAAACATGTAAGTTATTTGGGAATGGGGTGGAGGAAGACCAGTAAAGAGGTAAACTCAGTTCTCATTACTTATTCCTCCTTTCTGCAGTCCAAGTCCCTCTGAACAATGAAAGGGATATCCCATCTTCCTGTGAGGACTTCCCATCTTCCTGGAGAAATCTCCAATGTTCGGTGAAGGTATGTGTGCTTGCAGCTCACAGATGCACATCCTTGCACCTAGGATATATTTACGCATCGATGCCTCTTCTTGGGAACTGGAATATAAAAACAGTGTCCCTGGAATAATGGATATTATTTGCTCCCTTTTCTACACAGTCCTAAAAACAGAAACATAAATTAGTGTGTGTAATGATTTTTGAAAAGGTTGGAATGTTCATTCTCTAGCTTTGTTCTGTTTTTTAAAACTAGATTAAAAAAACAACACGAAACAAAAGAGAAGAAGTAGCATTTACAAGACAACGAAAATCTGATAAATACTAATAGGTTGGTGGACACATTGTCAGAAACATACAGTCTACCATTTAGTCAATAGCTACTGCGACTTAGTTTTAGCGATTGCACCCTGAAATCAATAGCTCCTTTTTAATAGTTAATGTCCTCATACCATTAGTCTGTTCTTGCGTCCCTTTTTTATTGCTAATCAAAGCTATTGACAATGACCTTGACATTTTTCTAGGTTTTTAGTGGCTCAGGTTTCCCTTAATTTAGCAAGCACAGGAAGAGCTTTTTGTTGATTTAAAATTTACCTACATTTTAAGAACTTTGGTTGCATTTTGTTTTTTAACTGGCAAGCAATTCTATCATTTTTATATGAAATATAAGGCCTAAATGAGAATGCTTTGGGCTTTTCTCTTTTCATTGTACATAGTAGCCAGATATAATCAAAGTGACTTCTTATATATATCTAATTATGTGTTATGACTGCAGGATAACAAAAAAGAATTTCAGTCTTCCATTGTAATTATCCAGAGAAGCCACTGTCAGTTTGCATTCCCAGTTTGGGTTTGCAGTATGTTTGAAAGGATATTTGGGTTATTTTCTTATTTCATGGTTATTGGGTAGCTGTGGTGGAAGGTATTCAAATTCAGTGACAAATTCTTCTCTGTTTTATTGAGTGTGGAACATACTTTAAACTTAAAAATCCTTATTTTTAGTAATAGAGTTCCTGCATAATTAACTGCATCTCAAGCATTTCCTTGTCTATGGAGGACAGCGTGCGATACTGTTCTCTGCGACACAGAAAAGCACACAGCATGTCATTATTTAAATTAGGCAGGTAAGAATAAGGAACGAGGTTCCAGAACTGAAATCACACAGCAATTAAATAAGCATCGATCCAACACTGCTTTTTCACACAGACTACTTTCCTGTTAATGGCATTTTAGCAATTATCTTATCAGTTGCTACTACCCCAGTAGTGATTTACATGATTCTACCCGTGTAGTTAGACTGGTGTTAGATTATATCCATTGAAATGAACATAGCAGTTGTATTAAATAGCTCATTTACTTTTCAATGAGTCACAGGAAATACTTAAACCAGTTTACTTTGTACTAGCAAAACCTTTGTACTAAAATTTACAAAAAAAAAGTAGGATCTGATCCAAAGCTTGTTGAAGTCATTCAAATCTTTCCACTAACTGCAATCAGCCTTTTATATACATGCAGAATATTTTAAAACCAGCATTGGTCTCTCCTGTAATTTCTCCTGTCTACAATAACTCCTGCAGTTTTTTAATGTGTATCTCTCACCGAAGTTAATCAGATCCCTACACAGAGCTAGGCTGAGAGCTCAGGTAAGCGTGTTGTTAATCTTCCTCTACGCTCAGGGCTGCACCTGTGCCAAGTGAGGTCCAGAGGGGTCTTTCAAAGTAGGCTGGGCTGGAGGCAAACTTGGCAGATTTCCTGGTGTTATGCAGTGCTTTAGCAAGGCGCTGAACAGATCAGAGGGAAATGTAGGTGCTATTTGCTTAGAGCAGAATTGCATGCGTTCTGCACCTCCGAGAAGTGTGGAAGCTGAATGCCAAGGTCATGACTTTGTCCTGCAAACCACTGTTTATATGAGCCAGCCTTACATATGTGACTCCACTGAAGAGGTGTCTTCATCACCCAAAGACATACAGAAGCATCGTTAGCAACACTCCTTACAGACCAGAGCCAAAGACAAAGCTACCAAAGACAAAAGCTAATGAAATTTTTGACAAGGAAGCAATTGTGGAACAAATTCCATCATATATACTGTAATAAAAATGGTATTATATGCATCTGAACAATCCTTTTCACACAGAGATTTCAAGATGCTTCCCACACGTGGGTAAATATTTTCTTTCTCTGTGGGCAGGTGGGAAAGTTAATTGCAAAATAGTGGCTTCCCACAAGTGACAGTGAGGATGAGTGGTAGACCTAAACAAAATTATGTTGACCTACCTTTTAAGGAATCCTTACTGCAAACTGAATGCTATTTATTTCTGTTATTTCTTCTATTATTGCTTGTTTTTCAGAATTATGCATATCCCCTTTTCACACTGATCAACACTAACAATAGTAGTCTCACTGAAGTTACTTATGCAAGAAAATACCGGCAAGAGACTTGTATATTACTGCCCTTTAACAAGAAGATTATTTCTGTGCCCCCAAGAGTCTACATTTTTATGTCCTTCTGCAAAGGAAGCTTCTTCCATTATGAAGCCTCTGCTATAAATGAATTTCTGGAAAACTTGCCAGTTTTAGAGGTACATTCTAAAATCAGTGGCACTCTACAAATGCTTTCTAATGGATCCTGTGAGTTAATCTTAAACAAGTAAAAGAATCAATATTTTTGCAGCATGAATCATGTTCTGTATCACCACAATCTGGTAATTAACATCGCTATCATAATATTGAAAGTGCTAAGAAATTTCAGGGGTTTATTATATGACTCAAATACCCAATGCAAAAGATGTCGGAAGGGTCTGATTATTGTGTGCTAAGGATTTCTTGGACATCAGGCTTCGTTTAGGTGTCTTGCTCTCAAAAGAAAGTATTACAAATTATAACTCTGCCTTGAAAATATTGGCTGATCTTTGTAGATGCACCAGTCAAGGGCTCAGTTAAGAGCAAAGAGTTTTAAGGTTAAGTTTCTTTACTGTTGAAATGTGCAAAAAGTATGCTGAAGGCTCAATTTCTGCTGGCTGTTGGCATGCTAATGACGTACAAAGGAGCAAATGTATGTATAAGGACTGTTGCTGGTGTTGCAGTTCCTCAGTAATTAAAAAAACCCCACCAGAATATAGAGACAATGTGACACTGGGCCAGGTCTGAAAAAATTGAGCTGTTCTTAGATATGAAAATTATATACTTAGAACCAATATATACTATTCTCTTCTGGAATGAGCTATTCACCTCTTGAGTATAATTTTAATCTAAGACTTCCATGCTCAGATAATGAGACATTTTGTTTATATTTTATGTTATCATTCATTTTACAACAAAGATAAAGTAAGTAATAGATTCAGTAGTCATATGTTCTAGATTGTTACAAGCACCATACTGGAGGATATATAAACCAGAGGGTTATATACCATGAAAATAAACAACATGATTATCTATTTAACACTTAACAATATGTTGTCATAAATATCTTTTTTTTTTTTTGACCATTGATTAGTTTTATATACACAAACCTTTACAGAGAATGGCACTAGACTCACACTGAAGGAATGTTAACAACACGGCAAATGTGTTTCTGAAAAATTCACGTTCTTCTCATGCCTCAGTGCCTTCAGAAACTGCCACAAGACACCCACATCAGAGGCAGTTTTAGAGTGCACAAGCACAGTAATTCCCTGGTGTCCCATGCTGCGGTGTGAACAAGGGGCTGGAATTGGGGAGAGTGCTCAGTCAGACAGCAGTGCAAGTCACCTGTTTAGCTAGGGCACAGGAGAAAAAGCAGCTTCCGAGGGCTCCCACAACTCCAACTGCGAATCACGGTAAAAACCAGGCTTACACGTCCAAATGGCAACTCAGCTTCTCCGTGTATTGCTGATGAGCATAGGCCGATAGGCTCATCTTCTCAGAATGCAACTCAATTTCCTAGAAATGGCCCGGAGAGGAGCAGAAAGGACATGCTATTTCTATTACAGAATTGCCTCGTGCTCCTGGGACACTTCGTTCTAAGTATGGGCCAGTCCTAAAAAAGAGGCCAAAGACAGATGTGTTAATGTTCTTAATTAATTTATACCTTTAGCTCTTCTGTTGAATTTCAACACTAGCATGCACCCCTCTGATGGTGCCAGTGGAGTTTTATTTTGACTTTTGAAGTCATCTTTCAGTTCAGAATTCTGGGGGAGAGGAACACAGTATTTCTGACAATTGTTGTTTAGAAATCATGCATCTGAGCTACCTCAGATTTCAACTACATTTGGATCTAGATCAGGATCATGTAACTTGGTTTCATCTCTGTTATTAATTAAGTCCTCAGAGGAATACTGAAAAAGCAATTATTAAGGCTGTACTGAGTACAACAGATTATGGTAGTCTATATAACCTTTGCCTGGCTGTCCTGGTTTCAGCTGAGATAGAGTTAATTTTCTTTCTAGTAGCTGGTATAGTGCTGTGGTTTGGATTTAGTATGAGAATCATGTTGATAACACACTGATGTGTTTAGTTGTTGCTGGGTAGCTGTAGTGCCTACACTAAGTCAAGGACTTTTCAGCTTCTCACACCCTGCCAGGTGCACCAGAAGCTGGGAGAGCACAGCCAGGACAGCTGGCCTGGGCTGGCCACAGGGATATTCCCTGCCATACAGCGTCATGCTCCCTATAGAACTGGGGAAGCCAGTTGGGAGGCAGATTCGCTGCTTGGAAATAGACTGGGCATTGGGTTGGTTTTTTTTTTCCTTTTGCATGTGGTGAGCCATTGCACTTGCGCATCACTTGTATTATTGTTATTATTATTATTACTATTACTCTCTTCTTTTGTTATCCTATTAAATTGTGTTTATCTCAACCCACAAGTTATTTTTTCCATTCTCCTCCCCATCCCCTTGGGGGGGCAGGGGTGACCGAGTGGCTGTGTGGTGCTCAGTAACTGGTTGGGGTTAAACCATGACATCAGCTTTCTTGTGGGAAGGCATTGTGATAATGTGTTTAACTACATGCTCTCAGCTTTCTAAAAACAGGTCTTCCATGTAAAATTTTCTAGCATTTATCACTGCGAGTGCTTCACAAGTATTAATTTGGTTTTAAAGTGTCCCTTTGTGGTAATAGGTACTATTATAGTCACTTTAGGTTTACATATATGAGTACTCAAAAAAAAAAATCAGTTCATCTGTATACTCAAGAGTGATTGAAGTTGAGCTGCCCTGGTAGTACTTCGTAGCATAGCAGTTTAGAAGTCCTGATATTTCCTGGTATAATAACGGACAAGTATTGGTATGCAATGTATTCATCCTGCAGCCATACCAGAAAAGTGATGATACACACTTTTTTAGGTGCCAGAATGACATCATGGATCTACTGCTATATGCAGGTATATGTACCCATATACATTCTGCCCACTGGAGCATGGGAAGGGCTTGAGTTACTGGCTTTTTCAGCACCACACCAAAACTCTGTGTAGGTGCATGAAGTTTATGAGGGTTTGGGAAGGACAGACCAAGTACCTGGAAGAGAAATCCACCCTGGGAGTTACTAAATAAGCCACAAAGGAAATAATTTGATTTCAAGAGATTTCAAGGCTCAGGAAATCACTTGAGATGCAAATGAAGGCTAGGAGAGTACTGGGGCAGGAGAGAAAAGGGAGTTTGCTTCGAGTTGTTCTTCAAAGGAGTCTACTTCTGGTTCTTGAGGGAGAAAGAAAACTGAGCCACATGGCCCATGAACTGAACTAGAATTTCCACTCTTATGGAAGCTGCCATATGGCAGCTATCTTCAGCACGAAACATATTTTCTCCTCTGCAATTCCCTGCCTCAAAGCATAGTCCCCATCATGTCAAAGCTCATCAGATCAGCTTCCATTGGGAAATAAGTGGAAGGATAAATAGGTCTGGGTAGTGCCTGACCACGTGCAGCTATAGTAACCTAAGAGACACAAGGGTTACAAGAGTGAGAGAAGTGCCTGGGCACTAATGGGGAGACCCATTTGCCTCCAAGGGCAGTAGCATCATGAGGAAGCAATTGTTTGCCTGCCTGTGGTCTTCTGCATGTCAGACTGAGGACATCCTGAAGAAAAAGATGATGGAGACGCCTTCTAGATCTTTGGCAGCTAGAACAGAGATGTACAGACATGTGTACTGGTCTGTACCTTAGTAATCAGACTGGTGGCAACACAGAAATATTCCCACCGAGTGTGGTCAGACTGCCTACCCGATGCTCTCCCTCAGCCATCCCATACTTCAAACAGATGAAGCACACTTTCTCTCTTTTCTTCACCTTTGTTTTTTGCAAGCATTTTAAGCTGCATGGTCTGTTTGGTTATGGTGAATGAGTGCTTTAATTTGCATCTTTTGTTAACTTGGCATGCATTAAGAGTAATTTCAAGATGACTGAATAACGACAAAGCATTCCCCACCCAAATACACAGTGAAAATATGAACCGCAGCACCTTAACAGCTCTGTAATATGCACCTCTTGTGCATCAAAGAATAACAGGGTGTTCTTCATGGGGGCCAGGACAGGAAGAAATGCCTAGTGATCATTAGGTAACGGGGAGGGCTCTCTGCCAGGCAAGATGACACTGAGCCATGGCTGATTCCAGAGAGCAATCCATCTCTTTCAGTGGCACTGCTGAGACAGGATTCATGCCTGTTTCTTGTTAACAGAGAACAGGATTTATCCTTGACATTAGCAATAAAAGTTACAGTGTTATAAAGACACCTTGTTTCATGGAGGGCAGGGGGTGAGGGGTGGGGTTTGCTTGTTTATTTTTTTAACTTGAATATTACAAATCAGGGAAGGAGGGACAGGATGTTTCAAGCAAGAGTGGTTTTGGAGGCTGGGCTGCAATTTCATACTGACTGGGAAAAAAATCGATGTAGAAACCACTGATGGTGGTGGTGGGGAAGCCTTTCTCTGGTGAGGGGCTTTTGACCTATTTCTATTTGCATTTGAAATTCAACGTATACATGAGCGTTTAGATCTTCCAGGGAGAGCTTCAAGAAATGCAAAACTGTTAATTCAGCATTCTTAGAATCAGACAAGTAGAGCAAGGTTATTCCCTGAAGAACAGCCCTGTTCTGGGAAAATCAGGGGTACTCTTGAAGCTTAAGTACAACTACCCTTTGCTGAGACAACTGGAAAAGATGCTGAAGAAGGAGGGAGCTTGAAGAAAGGAAAAAGCAGCCTGAAGGGCTGCAGAGAACTGGAGGAAGAGGGACTTCATGGCCGTGATATGGGAGTTTAGTGACCCAAAGACCCAAGGGGTCATTTGACTTTGAAAGACTCTGCCTCTAGGCTTCTATAAGGAAGGTTTGCATTAAGACATATCTTGCAGACTTTGAAAGTTTATTGAAGAGCATAAAGTAGCAAAAGACCACACTAGATGTCTGCTTTACTAATCAAACTGGAGGGCGACGTTCTGTTTTTGACAGCCTCATCAAGGATGATCTTCAGATTAGAGCCAGCCTAAATAAGCTTTACTTTAAAAGTTTTGAATCCAGACTTTCAAGGAAAGGAAGACTGATTTATTCATGGATATGGTTGAACTGCTGGAAAACCTGCATTAGATTGACCACAGACTTTAAAAATTTTACCCCAACTGGTTCACTTTTGTTAGCATCAAATATGTGACTGTAAATAGGTCTTGTGAAGCTGTCTTTGTAAGGATTGCAGACCTCAACTCTGCCTTCAATATGCTTAGATGTTTTATAACACTTCTGATTTACCCTGCAGCCACGGACCTGCAGTAATAGATTTCCCAGCACTGTATCCCACTGTTCTCAGTCTGTGAAAAACAGCAGAATAGCACTTAGTTGCTTAGTGTGAATGCTGAGATGGTTAAGTTGAGCAGTCTGAGACCCTTAAAAGAAAGATGTCACAAAACCTCTACTGTATTGGTAATATTATTGTTGATGTTGAAAATTTGCTTGGATACTACAGCAATGGGCTTTACAGGACATGCTCCAGAAAAAGAAAGAAACTAAATATTTGCACATGCTGGAAAGAGAGTGAGTCAGCAATTGACTGGGAACATTAATCAAAAACTTAACAATGAGCAACATTGTGATGGGTCTTGCTTCTAGCGTGGGATTCACCAGAACTTTCTCCTAAAATAAAATTTTAAGGAATAGGCTTAGCTGGAAATTCTTTGCACAAAAGAAGTGCAAAAAGAGGTGGTGTAAAATTATTATTATTTCTAAATGGGGGTATATTCAAAGGACCAGAAGGAAACAACTCCTCATTGACTCTGGAGACCTCATTTGGCTGCACGTAGGCTATGGAGAGAGGTTAATTGGCTAAAAAGACTCCTTCCTGGAAAACCACTGCTGCCTGGACAAAAGGAAAGAAGGCAGTGAGTGGAATCAGGGAGGGACAATGCAGGAGAAATATTTTTTAAACCATTCCCACAGCTTAGAATAGTCAAACAACTCAGTTTTCCCATTTGTCTTGGTTATCCAGATAGTCATTTTGATACCCTGCCACATTACACATGCAAGCTAGTAAAATGAATACATCCTGTTCATGAAATAAAGCCATCAGTCACACAGCTGTGTCTCTAAAACCCAGAAAAATAGCATTGTTCAAAAATTAGCCAGTGTCAGAAATTATGCAGCCTTCTGTATCAATAGCATTCTGGAAGAAGGCCAGACCTGTCAACACCGGAACATGTAAAATGATTCAATAACCATAGCAAAACAAATTTGGGTCCGACCCATCCTTAATGAAGATGGAAAACTACTGATGTTCCCCACACATAATGTAGCATGTTTAGTTTGCGTGTGCTTTTATCCAGAAAACATGAATTGTTATTGTGAAATCCATTCGCAAATGTTTGCTAAAGAGAGAGAACCTTGTTAAAGTTTTTTACTGTGTATTCACTGAAAATTTCTGGACCATGATTTCAAAAGAGATATGCCATACCTGAAATACTTGATAAAAGCAGCAAAACTGAATTATGGAATACTTTTATAGGCTACATAATTATTTAGCTAACAACCTATGAAAGATTCGAATGTCAAATCTACAATCCAGGGGTGTTTCCTGGAACAGGTCTTTGCATATTCCAGGAAGAGGAAGAAATCAAAGTGTTCAAAAATGTTCTTAGAATTTTAGAAAGCTGAATAACATCCCTATTCACAGCTGAAATGTGGTGAGCATCACCGTCTAGTTTTAATTGTCCTGGCTTGTATTAGAAACCAGAATGACTGCAGGCCAGCTCCAAAATCTGGAAGACCCCGAAGGGAAGGTCCATACAACTCACCCCTTACTGAAGCTGGACTACTCTGAGGCTATAATTCTGCAATTCCACAGACTCAAATCTTCTAGTTATTTTTGTTGATGGTCCATCATATAGACCAAATATAATCGTTCAGGCAGCCACCAGTTTCTTCCAAGGGTTGAAGCATATGGAAAATAGGCCTGGTCAGAATATTTTTTATGGAATTTTGTTTTAACATGTTGTTTTGCTAAAAATGAAATGTTTCACAGAGACATACCTGGTTTTGACATAATCCTTAGAGTCATCATAGGAAGTCTACTCCAAACTGCTTTTCAAGTAGTATTCCCAGCAGCCACTTCTGCAGAAATCTCTCTGCTCTTCATTTCAAAGCAGGTATTTTGATGCTGTTACATTTTCTCAAAATTTTTGAAAGCTTTTGGTTTTATTTCAACAAGCACAGATGCACACAAAACCAACCCACATTTTGAAATATCACTGTGAAATGTGATTGTCTGCCTCTGGGCAGCATCAGTGATTATTTTAGCACAGAGCACACAGAGCACTTGCTTATTTTAGGTTTTATATGAAATCCTCACCACAACAACGAGAGAGAGGTCACCCAATAAGCATTTATTCTACAGGGAAAGGTGAGGTATGGTAGTGTCTGGAACACTTGGCTAAAATTTGCAAGTTCATTTAACACAATGTTTTAAATGTGGTGATATAAATGTGGAAGAAAAAAAAAAGAGGAAAAAAAATATTGAGAGCTGGAAGTTTTATCATCATATGGAGCCGTGCAGGCCACCAAACTGCATTACTGATAAGGTTCGTACCTTCAGATCTACAGCAGAGACTTTTATTTGAGAACAAACAAAGTAGTAGACAACAATAAAATGCTATTATCCTCCCCGTGGGGCAATCACTGGAAAAAGATGAGAGACCAGTATCTGCTGGCAGCAGGTTGCACAGCAGAGGATTGTAGAGAGTTAGGTTTGACTCATGTCTTTAGGTTTGACTCATGTCTTTGGCCCCACCCTGCTTATTCCACTTGCCCCTGTGCAATCATCTCATTGCTTGTACTTCCATACTATCAGTTCTCCAGCCAAGAGATCAGTGAGGCAATTTTTCCCCTTTTAATCTGCAAATATGGTGTGATAGTAGCCCTTGCTGATACAGAGGGACTGTTCAGTCCTAACAAGATCTACTTGATCATCCTGCAATGGCATATTTGACGCTCCATTGCACACATATGGAGTGTGTGGATAGCATATGATCACTGCAGATTCTTGAATAATAAGCCTACCACACGCCTACGTTTCCATTGAGGATCCATGAACTGTTGCCACCGTGTCAGAGTTAGGTGGATTGCCCTGGAGGATATAAAAGAGATGTTCTTGAAACAATAACCTCGCTTATACTGTTCTCAAATCCTTGAAACAAAGCACAAGAATATTTCAACTCCTCTGTTTGTTGGGAAGTTCAGTGTTGGCAAAATAATGTACTCCTTCAACACAATTTCTCAGGTTTCACCTGAAAATTCAACCATTTCACCTGAAAATTTCTCCACAAAGTTCAACTTGAGGAAAATACTACCATGAAAAATTCCATTTCAACCTCTTAAAGAAAGAGGTTGCGCAAGAAACTGACAATGGAAAGATAAAAATTAAAACATTGGGAAATACTGAGTGACCTTAGCTACAATCCCACATATGTCTTCTCCTAAACTATGTAACCAGTAGCTTGCTTTTCCTTATGTCTTCTCTTTCCTTATTCAAAATATACTAATTGCCTGTTATGCCTAAACTGTATGTCTTTAGTCAAACTACATACCATGCTTGGGACAGGTTCTTCCCACAGCTTTAAAAGTCATGCTCTACATTGGTGAAAAATCATAGTTTCCTCCTATGGAACAGGCAATTGTTTTTGTGGCTTGTGGATCAACATAGCACCATCCACAAAATTGAGTCTAAAATGACCCCACAGATGTCAGTGTAAGCTGCCAAGGCATTTGGTGCTATACCACTTACAACAACATTGGACCTAGGAGTATTAGTGTTAGTTTATCTGGAACAACCTGTGTCTTTCTTTAAAATAATTCATTAATTGATTAATTAAACCCCAAGTGGTTTATCTGAATTAATATCTTGTATCTGATCAAATGTCAGGGCTGGTGCCCTCTAGTTAACAAGAAATACATGTAATTATATTCCAAATATTGGAAAATATTTCCTATTTCCAATATTCATTTAGCATCCTTTGGAAGCTGCAGGTATGTGGTAATGAAGTGAAGACAGATCCATCCTATGTTTCTGGAAAGCTTGATCACTATATAACACTTGGAGAAATACTTGATTATATTAAGAATATTTTTTGCCCTGGTGCCTCTCTTTCACACACACTTCTAAATACAAGAGAGATGTATAGATTTATGTCTAAAGAGAGTATTTTAAGAGTTTCCAAAGGAATATTAGCTGTATATGGCATACCTTTCTAGGAGATGGTATTATATATAGCATTTCTTACACAGCAAAAAGGCTAGGAGTGAAATGTAACTGAAAAGCACAAACTTAAACTCATGCATAAATGCTTACTGCACAGAAGTCCAAGATTGTGGCCAGCCTTTGTGTGAGGCAGAAGGTACAGGAAGTAGGTACCTTGTATCCATATTAAAGAAAGCACAGTCTAGCCAAAATTAAAATCTTAGCTTAACTGGAAGGGAAGATAGGGTTAAGAGAGTGAAGACAATATTGAAAGTACAATATTTCAAAGCTCTGGAACTCCAATCTTTACCAAAGAATCACTGATTTTTTTACATTTCATCTCATCGTCTTATTGCACATCTTTGCATTTCTGTGTGTCAGGTATGTAACAATACTTTGTACTGGGACAGCTGAAACTTCAACAAAATGTACCCTTGACTTGCTGATGAAAATAGAAATGTTTTGAGGCAAGTCTTGGAGGGAGAAGTCATATTTTTCATGAGACCAATAGAGATACTTGGGGAAAAGACGCATGCTTTTGGCCACACCAGCCTTTCTTCCATCCTGAAAAAGCAAGTGTCTTCAAGGTTTCGTGCAAGTTTAACTTGTTTAAGAAGGTGGCTGGTAGCTGTGGAGCTGGACAGGACTGTTAGCAAAAAAAGGGGATGATGCGGTCGTTAGCCACAGCAATACACCTGAATTGCTGAAATTACCCATACTGGAGAATACATGGCGCAATTGCTCTCCTCTGATCCTCATACTGGGATTTCTCTGTGTGGACATCAAAGCGACTCAAGAGAAAAGGCCAGGTGTAGTCCCACAGCTCACACCGAAATGGAGTTTTAATGTGGATCTGGCACACCTTCAGAAACACCAACTGGGAAATAATCCTGGTCCTGCATACAGAGGTGGTCAATGACACAGCTGGAGACACTTCTCGTCTCTCAAATATGGGAGGGTTAACTACAGTAGAATTGAGCAGAATTATGATTATAAAATGAGTATGTGTCTTGGGTTCAAAACTTATATCGTCAGGCAGAATTTTGAGTTTAAATTCCCAGACCTGCAATCTTATGGTATTTTTTAAGTCTCCCTTGCTGAGTCAATCCTCTGTTCTTATTTCATCTCTCCAGTTTTCACCTCATCTCCCTTCAAGTTACAGGGAGGACTGTGGACAGTTCTGTTTCTTGAGTTTTGTTTGCTTTGTTAAGAATTTGGTTGTTGCTTACCAATCAGGTAATTACTGTCTCACTCATACTAATTGCTTCAGCAAAAGGCCAATATTTGCAATACCATCTTTCCAAGTCTCTTCCAGACCACACCATGTGTGATAACAAGGGGTGTGATTCCATTAGCCTCTGCTAGAAATCTTAGCACATGCCCTGCAGCAAGTCTGGAAATGATTTTTCAGTCTCTTATAATTTGTACTTTCAATGTTATTTAAATGTTGCTGAGGGTTGGGTTTTTTTCACCCTGAAGCCAAGTAATGCACACCCTTTTCAGTCAGTAGCATGTCCCTGCCAACTTTAAGAATTACCCAACTTGTGCCTTAGTGCTGTTCTGATTTGATTTGATTTATTTTGTTTTGAAGCATGGAATGGTTTATTTTTTTAAAAAAGGGGCTGTGTTTGGGTGTTTCTTACTCTCACCAAAACCAGAGCACCCAAAGTGACTCCTTCAAACTTGTACGTGAAAAAGTACAGCGCAGACAATTTTTGTTGTTAAGTCCCTCCTGTTACTTTAGGTCTAAAAGAGGGGATCAGAGGCTTGTTACAGTGTAAATCAGATGTCATCGACCTGTTGCAAGCAGCTCAAATGCAGACCATGGGTTAAGCCTACATCACCTTATTGTGTTAGCACTGAGTTATCCAAATCCCCACCTCCAGGAGAAAAGCATTGGAGGATGTGGGACGGTACCCCGGGTCTCCCATCCATGTGAGGATTTCTGATGTACAGCTAAGAAGGGTCAGCTGCTTCCGATGAGTTTCATCTCTTCTATCACCGACTGCCCTCCTCAGAGGAGCACTTGGATCATCTCTGGAAGTCTAATTTGCACATCTTGACAACTTTGGTACAGTTTAATTTCTAAGAATAGAAAACAAACAAACAAACAAACAAACCCCCAAAACAACACCAATAAAACAAAACAGAAGAGTGGGCATGTACATGTAACTCCAGAAAATCCCAGTTAAATTTGCTGCTATAAATAGGCTTTCAACTGGGACTAGAACATGAAGAGCCGAATTATTTTGTGGAGCACAGCTTTAAGGAGAGGTTAGCATTGCAGTGGCTTTAGTGGGTGTAGGGAAAAAATCAGAGATCTGGAAAAATAAGAGTGACACGGTTCCAAGTTGTTTGTGCCACCAACTGTTTTGTTTTGTCCAAGGAACCCTCCAAATATCGCACCCTTGGCTAGTAAAAGCTGCTGCTGAAAAAAATAGCAGCAGAGCTGCAGGGAACAATGACCTAGAGACTTTTGGCACAGTGGTGAATGGACAGCATTCTGGGGGATGGCTTCTGCTTCGTTTTATGGAGTTCATCGCTGTGGAAATTATGCTTGTTAATATTGGTAAGGGGTGACGGCTCTGATGAGAGAATAGTTTGTATTCAGTTATTTATGGCATGCTTTCCAGTGAGAGAACACTGGGAACTAAAAGGAGAGCAATAAAGCAACAGAAGCCATAAATTCCATTTAAGGAAAAAAGAAAAAGGGCAAATTTTTCAATACATAAGGAAAGAGTAAAAAACAAATTCCAGAAGCCCGTGTTCTTACCACAACAGATAGCACTTTATGTTGATTATTATCAAAGTGGGATAGAAACTTTAAAAAGAAACTCCAAACAGCTTTTAGTAATGGCAAAATCAGATTTATCATCTATAGATACAGCTAGTATTTTGCTTCTCCATTGTAGGTGGCATTACATTTCCATTTGGATCTTCTGAAAATATGAATGAATGAGATAGAGAACTATGACATATCTGGTTCTGATTCTTTTCAGCCTATTTCAGGCATTTGTAGATGTGAAACTCAGATAGCCTAAAGCTGTATTCAAGGTTTATGGAGCAGAAATAACTGAGAGGCTAAGAGGACTTTTCTGCGTGGTAACCCAGATATTAAAATGGAATGGTTTAGACCATTTGTATGTGGAATGTGCCCACTGCCACAGGTCAATATACATTAACATGGTCAAAAAAAACACTGACAAAAACTTTTCCTGGTGTTGCAAAGAAGAGAGCTTGGGAAATACTGGGAAAGTATTCTTTTCAACAGGCAAAAATGAGGAAGGTCACAACACCTCTTTGCTGGCATCTTCATTCCTCTGCTAAGCACAGCCCTGTCTGTTACCCCTTCACGGAAACTAAATTACACACTCCAGGAGTATTTGGATCCTCAGGTTAGGACTACCACGGACTTCTCAGTATCTCTGTAAATTCACCTTTCTGGCATTCCCATCTTGTAGGTGCCCTAGATTACAATGTCAACATGACAACTGAAAAATTTTGTAATGGTTCCAAAATGCCAATTTCTGTCTTTTTTAGGTAGCATGACAAATGTACAAATTAGACAATATTATAAATAATTGCATGCATGTCTTTTCCACACCAGTCTCATAAGTCCTTTTGTCAGTATTGTCTCAGGATTTTTCTCTCCACACATGCCTTCTCCTTTGATTCACAAATTCATAAACAGCAGGGCTGAAAGGAACATAAATCATCTGATGTAATTTGGCCTGAAGTAATATAAAATGCACATAAATCATTCTAAATCAATATTTGTCTGAAGTATTTCATACTATCCAAACAAAACATTCCAGTTCTACAGTATTCTTACTATTAGAAAGATTTTCCGTGTGTCTAAATTACGCTTCCCTTTCTGCAAGTTTGTTGCTTTTACGTAGAAATGTGTATAAGATGCTATGTAATTTTTCTTTTCTATATTTACTTTTATATTGTCTCCTGCCTCCTCGTCTCTAAACTGAGCCTTTCTCTTCTCTTCTCTTCTCTTCTCTTCTCTTCTCTTCTCTTCTCTTCTCTTCTCTTCTCTTCTCTTCTCTTCTCTTCCCTCTCCTCTCCTCTCCTCTCCTCTCCTCTCCTCTCCTCTCCTCTCCTCTCCTCTCCTCTCCTCTCCTCTCCTCTCCTGTAAGCCTCTTAGAGTTCATCTAGTACACCGCCTGAACCAAGGAGAGCTCTCCTATATTTAAGTAATTTGTGTTTATTTGACCAGTGTTTGTCTGTCCTCTCAATAACACAGATTTCATGATGAGTGTAGTCATAGTTGTGTAGTTCTTGATTTATGTCCAGTCTTTACCCAGTAATTTACCTTCTGACTTAATGTCCAATAAACACTTCCTAAGCCTGTAATGGAGTATCTCTACCAACACGCTTCTCAAAGTGTTTCACATAAGGAGGTGCAAAGTCTGCTTATGGCCAAATAGGTCGATTTTAATGTCATTTATAAACACTTCTAAAGTGAATATAGTATTTTATCTAGGGTCCACTTCAGTAGCAATGCAGGCTGTATTTTCCCCCTTCTCTCACAGAGCTCTGCAACGTTACACTGTGGTAATTAAAGCAAAGATAGCTTTATATTTGGTGGTACAAAACTAATTTTAACGCTTTTGAAAACACTCCACAAAGACTTTTACTGTAACTTATGATGATGCAAAAAGCATGATAGTGAAGTGTGATGTGTATTGTGCCTTTTTAGGATCATTTATGGTGTTGATGGATGGCTTTGCCATTCTTCTCACATATGCAGCCCTAAACCAGAGACTCACACAATATTTCATGCATAAACACTGCCTAGTGCGTCCAATGCCTTTCTGGTAACAGGATAATTAATAAGGTATAATGACATGGACATACACTGTCCTGCGGCAAGCAGTTGTACAAAAATAAACTAAGCATTGTTAACATTGAGTCATCTACAGTAATAAACCACAAAATAATACAGGCTAGAGTGGGAAAAGACCTATTAAGTCATCCACTCCATCTCCTGCCAAGGCAGGCTTGTTTTCTGCCATATATTATTAAGTGCTTTGTCCAGTCTAGTTTTAAATTATTCAAGTAATTTTATTTCCACTATTTCCTTTGGGATACTACTCTACAATCCAGTTCAGAGGTATGTTTATTTATTCCTTGCTCTTTAAATAAAAAAATTCTTTGCTTACCTTCACTACTTTAAAAACTACTCTCCAAATTCTTTTTAATTATTTTATTTTATTACTCTTGGAGCTGGGATGTAAAATGGGAGATGGAGAGGACTTTGGATAAAACAAAGACATGAAGTTCTCCTGGGAAAGTGAATAAAGGGAATGTGTTTTCTTTTGGGGTTGTTTGTTTGTTTTTTAAATCTCACACCATACCTTTATGCACCTCACAAACCAGAGCCAAATATAATTGCAGCCTTTACACACTGTTGAATAATTTCTCCTCGACCTGCTAGTAACCATCCTGTAGCGGTAAGCATCCCAAGCAGTGGTGGGGGAGATGACTTGGGGATCGTGCCCCGAAGGAGGCAGGGAGAGATAGCTGCCCAGCACCCTATCGAGAGAGCACACTGCCCGCAGGCTGCTCTTAGTGGCAGCACCTTCCTGCAAAGCCACAGGATTCATAAACTCACAGAATGGTTTGGGTTGGAAGGGACCCCAAAGATCATCTAGTTCCAACCCCCCTGCCATGGGCAGGGACACCCTCCACTAGACCAGGTTGCCCAAAGCCCCATCCAACCTGGCCTTGAACACTGCCAGGGAGGGGAAGTATGGGCTGGACTCAAACATGGCAGGGGTTTCTAAACCTCTGGGCTGCTCAGAAATGTAAGGTCAGCTCAGGAAGGTCCTGCATGCTTCACAACCTAGCTGTGTCCCGTGCGTCGCTGGGTGGGCTGTCGCAAGGGGAACGACCAAGCACTAAATGTGCAGGACAGTAGAAAACACAGGTAAATGATTACAAGGAATGATTAAAAGGCATGTGCGTGGCATAAAAGGATAAATAGTAAAGAAAGAAATTCTTAATCCCAGTTGTTCAGCTGTGCCTTGTCAAGTGTTTCAGCAAGCTCGTCCCCAGCCCTACGCTCCGGTACACTTTACAAGAGGTTTTCAGGTAATGTGAGTTTAAAAATTAACTGGTGCACCCTGTGCTGTACGCTCATGAGCCAGGGCCCTTTGAAGTGGGTAGAAAAATCTGCACCAATTTCAAAGGACTTTGAAGCAGGCTGTGAGCACACGGCGACAGTAGTTAATTTTACACTCAGACACAAAGACTCCCTGCAAGTGAGCGGCGTGGTGGCCAGGACAGTGAAGGGCCTCACCCCCACCGCCCCGCCGGTGGGAATGGCTCCCAGGGAGGTGGCAGGCGGCAGAGCCAGAGCGCAGCTGCCTCGTGCAAAATGGCAGCCAGCCAGCATGGTGTCCAGGCAGCAGCCGTGCCTCTGGCAGGCGCCTACGTCTTGTTACCTAGATTAAGGCAATGCAGAAGGACACAGAAAAAATAATCTGCCCTTCCTCTAAGCAAGCACAAATGTTCAGTTTTGGGAAAAGCAGCAACTGCAAAGTAATCCCCTGGGAAACCACCTTCACTTGGCAATGGGAACAGAGAGGAAGGTAAGCTTAGTATGGGATATCTGAAAATACTGTGAATACTAAGAAACACACTAAAGGGTAAAACAGCCAGGGTCTTGGAGTAAAGAAGGCATAATACAGAAGCAGACTGCTGCTTTCCATACAGCCACAAAAGAAAATGAAGGTCCCCTTTGAGCAGTCATACAGAAAAGTCTAGGGTTAAGTGGCAGCCAACAGCAGTGACTCCTTTATTTAGGTCTCCTTTTCCTATCTTCTTCAGAGCAGAAGGGATGACCCTGTGCTTGGTGGAACAAAAGTAAAAAAAATCTTGCTCCTGCGTATCCACAGGGCACTGCAGAGGATGAAGGCGGTTTCCCAGCCAGTGCTGAGGCACAGGCTCAGCTAGCCATCACCTAACATGGCCGTCAGCCCACCTCGTTCTGCTGCCAGACCAGGGTCCCTGCCTCGCTCAGCAGCTCCTGCTGGGGGCAAGCCTGTGTGTGTGTGTAGGGTGTCCCAATTGCTGAGATACCCCAACCTCCACCCTGAGCCTCTTGGGGAGCAAGGC
This sequence comes from Grus americana, assembly GCF_028858705.1. Taxonomy (NCBI): domain Eukaryota; kingdom Metazoa; phylum Chordata; class Aves; order Gruiformes; family Gruidae; genus Grus; species Grus americana. The sequence continues at coordinate 133,601,712 of NC_072852.1, read as the reverse complement.
AGGAAGAGCTTCTTGTGATTCTGCCCCTCTTCTCTCGTGAGACCCCACCTGGAGTACTGTGTCCAGCTCTGGGGTGCCCAGTACAGGAGAGACATGGAGCTGTTGGAGCGAGTCCAGAGGAGGGCCAGGAAGATGACCAGAGGGCTGGAGCACCTCTCCTATGAGGACAGGCTGAGAGAGTTGGGGTTGTTCAGCCTGGAGAAGAGAAGGCTCTGCGGAGACCTTATAGCAGCCTTCCAGTACCTGAAGGGGCCTACAGGAAAGCTGGAGAGGGACTGTTTACAAGGGCATGGAGTGACAGGACAAGGGGTAATGGCCTTAAGCTGAAGGAGGGTAGATTTAGATTAGATATTAGGAAGAAATTCTTTACTGTGAGGATGGTGAGGCACTGGAACAGGTTGCCCAGAGAGGTTGTGGCAGCCCCCTCCCTGGAAGTGTTCAAGGCCAGGTTGGATGGGGCTTTGGGCAACGTGGTCTAGTGGAGGGTGTCCCTGCCCGCAGCAAGGGGGTTGGAACTAGATGATCTTTGAGGTCCCTTCCAACCCAAACCATTCTATGATTCTATGATTCTTCCACAATGACCCGTTTGGGCCTCCCTCATCACATTGCTGCATCTTGGCCCCAGCCCCATGTCCATGGGGTGGCCTCACTCCGGCTTGGTGGCACCTTTGAGACGCACAACGTGAGCTCCAAGGTGCTGGTAAGGGACTAACCAGGGAGTAATACCTGAGCATCACTGTATGGATATCAGATTTGGACTCCATCTTCAGAGAGTATTCCTTGTGAACTCATTCTAGTTCCCCTTGCACGACAGTATGGCTACCTCAGAGTCCACGGACACCCATCTTGAGACTGAAGGCTTTTTGTAAGCCATTTTCCTTCATTATTAATCACTTTCAATGTTTTAAGAAGGTCATTTGAATTGTGTTGTGCTGTTGCTAGTGTCTGATTGTACTCCTTAGAACAGTTCAAAATAACAGCACATTAAAAATAATAATTCATATTATAAAATATAAAGACACATGAAGTATTTCACCAGATATCTTCAAAGTATCGGTATGTGTTACAAGTTTCCAATTTGTAAGCAACCACAGATGTTTCCAAGGAACTAATTCATTTTTCCAATTTTTGTGAATGTGCTTGAGCACATTAATCAAAATGGTGGTTTTATTCAAACAATATCTTCTTTTAACCATCTGAGCTGTATTTAGTGTTATCCATCTGGATCTGCACAATGTGGTGTGAGATTCCACAAGGAGCCACCATTTCTGGCATGCTATGGGAACAGCTGCATTTAAGCAATCCAGTTTGGTATTCTGGCAAGTAAAATTCTCCTGCACAAGGCTTTGCCCACTCCAGCACCTGAGCTGAATACTAATAAGCACTTCAGGCTGTTTTAACTATAATCATTACTTGCTTCCTTGGTAACTCTATTGTAACTCTATGTGAAAAACACACAGAATAGTATGAATTCATGGAAAAAGATGATTTGGTAACTAAGAATGGGACTGGAAACAAGAACTACGTAGGAAGCTCACACTTGGCATATAAAAATTTCCATTATTAACAAATATATTCAAAGTAGTCCCTTAGAAATAGCTGACCTTGTCCTGGGAGAGGAGAATGGACCACAGCAATGCCTTTTAGCTTTAGTGTCTCTATGGGGCACACAAGCTGACAGCAAAACAATGTTCAAGTGAGGGAGAATTCAGTGGTTGATGGGTCTTAGCAAAAGGAGTAGAATACTTTGCAAAAGCTGTTTATTTCTACTTGAGCATTAAACTTCTCTACTCATATGTGTTTTGCTCTATTCAAACATGTTTAGCCATTTCATTATAAGAATTACATGAAATATATTCCTAGATTGGTTAGTAACTCTATATTGCTGACAGACTATCCATAACTTGTTTTGTGTTTTAAATATGTAAAGTAGGCACCCCTTAGATGATATAAAAGACATTTTCATCTACCAGTTGAAAAAAATGACATATTTGAGGTACTATATGTAAAAAGAAGAGAACTTTTACTTCCCAAATACTCAAGATGTTCATACCTTTGTCTTTTATAGTTGGATAAATATTTACAGTTGTTGTCGTTAAAGACTTACCTCACAGTGTCATTCTTATGACTCTCTGTGGCACCTTTATAGCAGCTTCAGTTATTTCCTGTGCTATGCAAATGTGGGAAGTAGTCACTTATTTTTGATGGTGGTCTGTTCTTAAGTCAGGCTACCAGTTGAAGAAAAATGTTTCATTTGTTGACGTTCCTTATGTTAATATTAGGACTATGAAAACTGAAAATACGGTTTGTTTTGAATTTGATGTCTAATTCTTCAATCTAAGAATTTTCTTAGACTCCTTCTTATGGATTCACAGATTCACAGATTGGTAGGGGTTGGAAGGGACCTCTAGAGATCATCTAGTCCAACCCCCCTGCTAGAGCAGGATCACTTAAAGCATGTTGCACAGGATGGCATCCAGTGGATACACTGCCCTAGTCAGATGGACCAGCATGCAGACTTCAGCCAGCTCCTATGTAAAAATGGAACCACTTGCACTCTCCTTGATTTCTTTGTTGGGAATGAAAAATGAGGAAAATTGTTCACCCTTGACTAGAATCTGCCACGATGCTGAGTAACACCTTGCTCCTGGCACAGACAGTGCTATTTTGTGGAGTAACATTTAATATAATCATTACAAAATCCAGCTCTGAGATTGAGGGACATGAAGGTGTACAAATGACTTGGACCATTACTTCATGGTAACACTGCGCATCACTACACACCCTTTGGGACTGAAAGGTAATGTCTACACTGTGCCATAATAGTATGGAGCAAAACCCTCTAAACTAGCTTCCAGCAGTTCCATGTGGCATCACATGCTCCATAAGGCTCTGTAGCTTGCAACACTGCCCTTGAGCTAAGTAAGCCCTACTTATTAGCACAGCTAATTAACCTAAGCAGAGTCCACATGGACTCCATACTGCCTTTGGTCCTAAAGCCGACTGGGTTGCTGCCAGCCTGAGGATGTCCAATGGCCAACGCTCCGTTATATAGTTTATATGGACCTGTATGTGGTTGGTTTCAAATGTGGTGAATATTTCAATCCAGTGCCAGTGTGACTTAGCCGGCAGGTTGGGAGATGGAGGCGGGAGGCTCCCATCAGGTCAGGGATGCCAGATGAAGGCAAATATTTTGCAATGCTATATCCAGTCACAAAAGAAATAATGTTATTTCTGCAAATTAATTTCTTTTCACCTGGTCAAATGTCTTTGCGGAGAGTGAAACAACTAACTCACACATATTATCCAATCCCTCTCTCTTCTTTAGCATTGCACTGATATCGGGTGAGTTTCTTTCAGGGTCATGGGACAATGGGAACAGCTGTCAGAGCAGGAGTGCCCGGGCCACCAGGTAGGACCTGAGTGCCACCTTCAGACTAACACATTTCTTTCCCTTCCATTAGCCCTCCCGTGCAGGGCAGCTGTCCCAGAGTATCCAGAAGAAATGATTTAGGCAAGCAAACCCAGGCCAGTGGCTTCCTTGTGTACTCCAAGGCCAACCTCATCTGCTAAGTTACACAAATGTAAGAATACAGTTAAAGAAAATATACATCCTTTGCCCTTGGAAGAGAGATGCAAATATTTTTAAATAGAAGACATGAGCTGGTAGATTCCACTAAAGAAAGAGGATTTTCATAACAGGAAAGTTTCCAATTAAATATAATTCCAGCCTCTTTTGTTTATTAAACAGCATGTTCAGTGATTTTACAGGGATGATTTATATTCTAAAGTATCTTGCTCTCCTTTAGCCTCCATTGTAGTTAAATTTGAGACATATATTGCTATAGCAACAGTTTGCTTTCAGAAAAACAAAATTTGCCAGGGAATATTTCACTTCCCTACAGAATGAAGGAGCTGGTAAAGACTAAACCAGAAATGTCTGAAATCACAGGTTAGGGAATATAGAAGCATGATATACTACAACTTTGTGTTCCAGAGTGTTGCCAACTTTCACAATTATTTAATATCCAAAAGCCCCAACACTTGTCATCCTTTTATTTGAATTCTTTCATTTTAAAATAAAATCAGAAAGTAATTTGAAGAGAAGATAAATAGATGATCTTTTGTAATGGAATTTGCAGTTTATAGGGAAATTCTTGCCTTGTTAAACTACCTGGGCAAGCAGCTTGGAAGTACTGGTATGCAACGATAACTACTAAATAAAGGATACATATCACGTAAATGTGTTTGAGAAACTGAGGACCTCACTAAAGTTGATAGATGATATGAGAGAAACTGTAATAATGAATTCCAGTGGTTTATACATGAACACACAACTTGAAACATAATTCATGCATATAAAAATTTTACATATTCCTTATAGAAGACTAGTGCGTGTCATGCGCATAAAATGCATGCCACAGAGTTGAATACCTCAATCTCATGCATCTTTCTCCCCCAACAAATAAACAGACTATCTCTGTATCCCATAGTTACAGATATTTTTTTTTTTTTCCAATTTCAAATGTTTGTAAACTGAGCACAGTATTAGTGTTAGAAAACTGGCGTTTATAGAAATGCCTTTCAGGGCATTGATAAACATAGAATAAAGCACATTTTGGAGCTTGACTGTATGACACCTGGTAATTGGTTTTAAAAAGCCAGCAATGAAAAAAACCCCTGCCCAAGGAAATGTAGACTGTGAGTGCCAGAGCTACTGCTGAGGATGAGACGATGGTAGCAAGTAACACCGCACGTTAGCAGAACACGATGCTAGCACAGTATCTTCACAGACCCTTGTCAAACAGCGAAGGAACAGTCAGTGCTAGCTAGAATCCCATTTAACAGCACCACGGTGGTCGTGACTCATTGCTGCAATATTAAAACATCAAACACTCTGTTTTACAAAAAAGGCAAGGCTAAGAACAGTCAATTCTATAGGTACATACATATTTATATCCATATATCTGTATGTTAGGTTTCGTATGAGGAGAGACATTGTGAACAGCTTCTGGTATGTTAGAAGAAGGAAGGAACCAGGTAAAGGAGCTCAGGACACTGATGCATATTTAGCACTATTAAATGATAGAATAACACCAAGAAAGCATCTGCTGTCACCTTCAGAAAACTGGTTCAAATAAGAACTGCAAATCAAAATGGTGTATGGCCCTGACGGGGCATACTCCATATAACTTGTCTAATGTGCCACACAGCACCAATTTTCTATCAGATTTGTGTTCAATTTACAATCCAGACACTTGTAATTGATAAAACAACCTCTGTATCCACAAGTTACAGAGACAGTTCTGTGCATTGTTAGGGAGAAAAGGGCAAAAAGTTTGAGTTATTTGCTGGACTGTATCATAGAGCACAATCAGAGGTTGATGCCTTCCTTAGTCGGACTGTCTGGTGTTTAAAAGGCAGATAAAGGAAAAGAAACCCCCTCTGATGGAAAAATGGTTGCAAACAGCAGCCGTACCATGACATGTAGCTACATACAAAGTATGGAGTTGTAGGCATCTTCTTCATGTCCCAAAAGTACAGGAGATAACAAGCACAGAGCTGCTGCTGCTCCTGAAGCCGATGAGGGTGAACAACCACTGCGGGCTGAGCTGGTAGGTGATAGAATCAGACGAACAGAGGTGCCAACAATAGGAACACAGGTATCTTTGAGGAGACGTGCTGATCAAACAACAGTCCTGAATTGCACTGCTTGAAACAGAGACTAATTGAATGTAAATTGCCTAGCCGAATTCAAAATTTTGCTGACAAAAACATTGCTAATTAAGTTCATTATTGTTGGCTTGGAACAAGAAAAAAGTGGGTAACCGAGCTTTCTTAGGAGGCAACTTTTGTGTTAAATAGTGCTGATAACAGAGTGGTCAGTGGTTCCCGCTCAGATACTGAGTGAAGCAAACCTCTGCCGGGTAGAGTTATGTGTAAAGAGCACATTGGAGAGGGTCCTTGCATTCCGCTTTCCAGGAAAACAGAGACAGGATGCCACCTACGCCCACATCTACCAAGAAACTGAATCAGTCAATAAAAACCAGCATTTCTAATACTCTTTGAGTTTCAGGTATCGGAGTGCTTTATGCGGAATCTAAACAGAAATATTTATTTCAATCCTATACACACACTTCTGATTTCTCAGAATACCTCTGGAAATTGATACCGAGCTTGTTCCTTGCTTAGTAAGCTAAATTGTTGGAAGAATCATCTTTTGGATACCCTCAATATTACAGCAGAGAGTTGCCTTGGGAACTTAAATTCAAAAGCAGAGAGAAAAAATTCTTAAATGTTACTTAAGACCTGTAGGGAATGTTAGCAGAGTTTTAGCTGACTTCACTATGTATTTAATACTAACTTATTTGTCCCTTAACTGTACTAAATCTTTTAATAGCACTTTTTCAGGATTGGAGCAGTCCAGGAAAATTCCAGACTTCACTTTGGCTGAGAAAGCCAAGAAGAAAAACAATCTGTAAAGCAGAAGTATGTTAGCAGGCAAAATCTTAAGTGTTCAATTGCTAGGGAAGGTTGGGCTGATTTTCTCAGAGAACAGGGTGAAGGATAGCTATACACAGGGGCCTCTGGCCAGCGTTTGTCTGAAGATTATACTGGCTGTTGTCAGTTTTTAGGTTTACCTACTTTTTTCATTTGGGCACTGTCCAAGAAAGATGCAAAGACCATACTGCTTTTCTAGAACACTTAGGAAAAGAAGAAAATACTGAATAAGAACACAGTGAACTTTTTATGAATGATGTAAAGTATTATAGACCTATACTTTTTGCTGAATTTTTAACCCTTTTATAGTAGGGAGAGACCTACTGCCTCATCATTCAAGAATAAAATCATTTACTCAGAATTGTTCTTAAGAATCAAAGCTTTTCTTTCTAGTCCCCCCAAGAGTCTTCAGTTTCACAGCTGATTTTACACGAAAAGTGCTCCATGGAGGTAGTTGGTCTTGTAATGACCCAAATAGACACCTTTACAAAGGTAGGTATATTTATTGTTTGCCATCATGAATATAATACTTCCAATTAACTAGATTATATTTTGCCTTCTTGAGTCTGCAGACATCTTGAAACAATTCCTCTGAAAAATGTACCTGTACAAATAATGTGACCACATGAGAAAGAGTTAGTGGAAGCTTTTATCCATGGTATTCTCTCAGGCTCTCAAAACGTACCACAGCATTTCCATTACATCAGTTTTCAACATTGGTGCAAGAATCAGGCAGGAAATGTGATAATTAAATTTAAATTAATTGGCTATGACAACATTCAGGCATCTTATTTACTTGTATATGCTTTTCTTCATGCATTTAAAAATGTGTGTGTAACAAATATATATTGACACGTGCATGTGTTTTGAGAATTTATATGGAAATCTTGGCAAATTTAGTGTCTTTGATAAAGACTTTGGGTACAGTTTACCCCAGTATACATAGGCATTGTGAACGATCCTGTCTTTAGTTGCATTTGCAAATTGGTTAGTGGCTTTGTTTCAGATTACATGTGTTCTGCGGTTTGCTGACATGACAATGTAGCCTCTAACTTCAAAATCAAGTCCAGAAAAAATAGATCATTTTAAGTCCCATGCTCCAGGCTGTCAAACAGCCTCCAAACCGCTATCAACTGGCTTTTCTAGTAAGGCCAGGGGAAAGCTTTTTCGTAATCTGGGTCGTGCTGGAGTTTTATCTTTTTGGGAAAAGTATTCCTAGCTTTCAGAACCAAATGCATCTTTAAACCTTTTAACGATACAGCATATGTAAACCAGGTATCTTTCTCCAAGCTCTCCACTCTTGTTTCATTCTTTTCTTCTGTGTTTCTTTTCATTAGTTATATATCTCCCCTTTAGTTTATGTTTTCTATATCAAAAGATCTGGACAATAAAACTTTGGTATTTAGTCATCTAAATTCCTCCTCTTTCTGGTTTTGACTACATACTTTTCTCTGCTGGAAAAGACAGAGATCTCCAAAGCCAAGCAACATTTATTTTTCCTTCATTGTCCTTACATTTTGAGATATGTAATCAATCAGTGGAGGAAGGTGTAGTAGAATAACGGGCGAGGCCCATCTGCCCATGGTGGCAGCAGAGGAAGGTATGGGGTGGGAGCAACGGGACATTGCCAAAAACCCCGTCAGGTGCGTAGGCATAGAGCCAGGCTGCGACGCAGCAGAGATTGAAGCCTCCTACAATGCGATGTGGGATCTTCCAAGCTGGGATGGACAGTGAAAGGAGAGGGATGAAGCAGGTGGTTTCACTCCAGAAAGAAGGGAAGGGATGGCAACAGCAGGGAACAGATCTTGCTGGAAATGTATGGGGCTTTTCTTGGGTTTTGTCTTTAATTTTAATGAAGCTGTTCTACCAAAAAACCTTCTGCACATCCCCAGGGAGGAGAGACTAGTTAGTCTGAACCAACAGTGAACATTTTGACAAAGGTACTTTTCTGAGACTCAGACCGGTTTAACTCAGCACAATCTTCATAAGTACGGAATTTTTTCAAAACCTCTTTATCTTCTGAGATATCCCTTTTCCCACATTCTTCTGGATTTCCTCATTCTATCAGAAACTTCCTCTTCTGTCTGAACTGCTCTTTTATCTTCCTTTCCTGACTTTTTCTCATTATAATCTTCTGACTTATCTGGCCTTCATTCACAAATCTCAGATCCTCTTTGTAGAAGACACCTTAATGTAAATAACTTGGAAGATGTGAGAGAGGAAAAATCAAGACATAAGTTTGGAAAGAGCTGTCAGCACCTCCCCTTGTTGCAGCAATTATGACAGGAGGATGCAGCAGGATGTTTTGTCTGGTGGTTTGGTAGGAACTCAAGATTTTAATCACAATGGTCCTCTCTGACCTAGCATCTTTGCATCCCTGGATCTTCCCTGGATTATGTTTCCCATACAGATACCCAAAGTTTTTGCTTTTTCCTTTTTCTGTCTGCTGCTATTCAAAGAGTGGGTTTACCTTCTCTTCTTTTCAAAATAGTGCAGGATTTCCATAGTACCAGTCTAACGGATGTGATTTTTTTTCATTTGCAATGACAGTCCTAGAAATTTAACATTCCTGGTTTAATTTCAAACCCACAACATTAAAGCGGCTTTGATATTACGCAAGGAGAGTCTACCCAGCCAACTGTAAATACATGTAAAATGCTTACACTTATTCCATTACAGCACGCATTGGTTATTACATTAAATCCTTAATAAAGTTACATTAAAAGGCTTGTGAGAGTGAGACAGAAACTTCCCACAGAAGGGAAATATTGAGTAAGTATTTCTGCTGTGTCCTTTTTATTCCTTTTGTCTAGACATCACAACAGCCGTTAGGCTTATCCAGCCGATGTTAATAAAGTCTCTTGAGGGTACATGGTAAATTAACAAAAATAGCAATAAAAGTAATGGGATGAGAATTACCTAACTAAAATAACAATGCAGCATATATTAGTGAAATATACAGACACACACATCTATACAAATATATGTACTTACAGGCATATATATGCACACACGTAACTTCTGAGACAAATTTTTTCCATGTAGATTTGTACATGCACAGTTCTTTGTGGCCGATGGATCTGACGGTTAGGCCAATATAACATCTGTATATGAGAATAACAAAATGTATGCGCAATGCCAGATCTATGCATATGCATAAATGTGCCTGCACACACCACCACGGCCACCCTCCTCTGAGGCAAGTGAGCCCAGGCACCCTCTAACTCTCAGTAGCCACTGGCATGGCAGTACCTCATGTTCGTGCTTTTGCATGCTGCCTGACCTCTGGCTGAGCTCAGATGGCCCACTAATCCCAGGTGTCATCCTTGCAGATGGAGCTGCACCCACTCAAGAAGTGCCATCTTCTCTGTGGGGGTGGAAACGACGTGGCAGGACACACAGACGAGCTTCTGAGTGTTTGGTGAGCACAGGACACTGGCAGCTCTGGTGGGGTTACCTGGAGCCCCCTCCACAGGTGCTTCTGCAAGCAGGCAGTAACCAAAGAGTCTTTGAATCCTCCAGTGCTGGATGGATGCAATGAGGGAATTGCACCATTTTACACTGTACTTTTTCCAGTTACAAGGTGGACAGAGGCTCTCTCTTCACAAGGAGCCACATGGAGAAGACAAGGGGCAGGTTGCACCAGGAGAGGTTTCATCTTGATGTGAGAAAGAAATTTCTTACAGTGAGAACAATCAATCACTGGGACAACCTCCTCAGGGATGTGGTGGAATCCCCATCACTGGAGGTGTTCAAGATGTGATTGGACAGGGTGCTAGGTAATCTCATCTGGGCTCCCTTGCCCATGAAAGGTTGGACCAGATGATCTTTCAAGGTGCCTTGCAGCCTGAGCTGTGCTGTGGTTCTATGATTTGGTTGAAAATCTGCTTGTGTTCTCCTGACAGTTCCAGGACGTCCATGAGTTCCACAGCTAGAAACAGTTGTTCACTATCAACTTTGACTACGACACTTTTCTAAAACAAAATGTATTGAGAGAATAAGAGAAACTCAGTTCTTTCAGAGCTGTGCAATGGACAAAACTGCGATCACAGTTTTTAGCAGTCACCATAAATGGTGGAGGGATTGAACAAAAAAGGTCAAACTTGCCTGTAGAGAGATTTTTCCCTTGGTTCTTTAATGACCAAACTGAACAAAATAATCTGAGGGAAAAGAACATAATAATCTCCTCTTGATACATGAATGTCCTCCTTCCTATATGAACCCTTTTTAAGTAACCTCCTCCTCCAGGCTCCATCTCCTTCAGCGTAGAGCAGATAACAACCCATCATCCTTGCAGTAACCTGAACTACAGTTTACACCCATCCCATTGTTACTGGATTGCATCTGCAGAGCTAAACATTACCAAGCTCAAAACTGGATAAGGGACTTTTCAAACATTTTTTTCTCTTTAAAATGAGAAATCTCTACCTTTTCACTTTTCATAGGCTGCATCTGTGATGGTGTGCTCCCCACCCCCAACCTGGCCTTTATTTCCTGTAACTCTGCCCAAGCGATAACCACCAGTGGAGGTGGTAATGGATGTGCCTGGTCACGAGGGCTGCATCTAGTTCTCAAAGTGGATTCGGAGACAAGTAACGACACAATAGCCAAGGGCTGATTTGAGCAATGTGCCCACCTAACCACAGTGCTGGTCAATGTCCAACTCAAGCCAAGTTTGGAAGAAACTAACATCTGTGGTCAGTATGCAACTATGACAATGTCAATCATCTTACCCCCATAAATAGTGAGCAGCCCACGAGCCCTTTGAGCTCTCCTGCACAGCAGCAGCTGCATGCCAAGATCTCCCCTTGAGTAGGGACACCTCACAAGGTTACTCCTCAAGGCTGAGAGATTCCTTACTGCATCAGATACTTGGTAAGTGAATTGGGAATAAGCGCATTGAAACTTTGAAAATGTTAGCTAAGTGATATAAAGGATCGATTGTGCACACGTAATCCTTTAGACATCAACTGTTGACCAAGTCTGAGACTAGGATTGGATCCAGCCACTGCTAGACTCCTCCGAGTAGGAGTTTAGAAAGCAAGGGGGTCCTCTATGCACCTCATGACTCAACAGGAGGGTCTCCGGGACAGTTTTGTCTGACCCTGTCCTCTATGCAGTAAATAATCCAGCGTACCTTGCCATTGAATCTTGTTAAACCACTGTCCCATATACCATTCAACTGTGTTATTAAAAAAATACATTGCTGCTTCTCTCTCATGAGTGAGGTGCATCTCTATCACTCCATTTGTGACAGCATCCCACACTAGGCCTTTCTTGAAATTGTTAATAAGTTAGAAAATGAAAGCAATAATGAAGATAGTTAGGACCTTTATTTTTTGTGAGCTTTCAGGGAGTTTGAATCTCTCTTTTAAAACAAGGCAATGTTATATTTATCGTACCTTATTTTCCAAACACCCCCATTGAACGTTATAGTTGATTTCAGGTTAGAAAGGTATTGTACTGATTTCAGCACTAGATGAACACTATTCACACCAACAAGCTTAGATTCTGTCTTCACGTACCTCTCCAAAAGACAGTGGAGTTTCACCAAGTTTAACTGCGGATCAATTTGTTATTAGGGAGATAAATTCCAGATTTGCTTGAAATAATGGCTATAGATTACAGTCTCTATAGCTGCAAAAATTTGCAAGATGTATGAAAAAATTTCTCAGGAGGAGACATAGATGGTCTTAGGATGATATTACATGTTTACTGGCATGGTTGAGCCTCCTTTTAAAAGACAACAAAACAAGAACGTTTTTAAGTTTTAAGCGTGAATGCTGTCATTAAACTACTCTGAGCAGTCCCGAAAGAGTTCATGATTTTTTTCTGTTTGTTAGTTGCTGTCACCACAGCAACTAACTGATTCTACATGAAGTTATGGTGCAAGCCAGCAGGGCTGTAATGGAATACATTCCTTAGCGTGAGTCAATGCCTTGCACTGAGGAGGAAGCACACTGTTTTGGAAATAGTCTCTAAAATCGTGTGTTCTGCTCGGAGACTGGAAACAAGAAATTGTCTGGAATCAGATTTCTCCCTCCTCTGTGTATTTTTAACTGTAAGTACTTTAGTTATGCTTTGCGATGGATCGGGAGTCCTGCTCTTCCAACATGACTGCAGCGATGGAAAGGAGGGGGCTGAAGGTGAGGTTGCTTTGTGCCCTCAACCGATACAGAGATCTCTATCGGTCACAGTGTAGGCTGGCAACTATTTCCTGTAAGAGTAGCCTTCGGTGCAGTGCTTTTCACACTATGTCCCACCGATCCCTGGGGATTTGTTGACCGCTTCTGAAAAGGCTTCAAAATGGGACTATAAAACCCAAGCCTACTGGTATTATAATTTAAATTCACTATCCAGGGATCTGTATGTCCCTCGGAAAGCCATGAGAGGTCGCCAACTCCAAAAAAAGTTGAAATTCACTGATACATACAACGGAGTAATACCTACTGTGTAAAGCAAGTCTCCTTCTGCCTTCATAAAACCAGCATCAGTCTGGAGAAATTCTGTCTGCACTGGGAATTACAGTGGTGCAGATGTACAAGGCTGAAACTTTTCCCTGGCCAAACTGTTCCAGCTCATGTTGTATGAAAAGCTTTAGACATTGATCAGTAAAGAATCAAATATATTTTGTCATGTGATTTTGGGGGGAGAGTTATGGCTCGATTTTAAGTCATTATAAAGGCAAATTTGAGGAAAAGCAAAACCAAATTGTATTCCAAACAGCAATTCACAGTAATGATCAAAATTAAGTAAATTATTAACACAGTGCCTTTAATAAGATGCATTTGAGGTTACCAGTCTGTGGAATGAGTTGCATGAATTTTAGATTTCTATTTTAAAGCAACATCGCATTGCCCAAGTTCATAAATCAGCAGCCAGATGAAACCTTAGGGTAGATTCTTTTTGCACCAGTGTAATTCTCTGTGCAGTCAGAGCTCCTTTGGACGGGTTTTTATGAGAACAGATGAGAGCTCACTTTGCATCGCAGATATTATGTCATCTGCTTTAAAAAATAAATCTACAACTCCAACCACAGGCTGGTAACCTCAAATGTAACATGCCACACTTGTCTTAATAAATCCAACACATTAATAATATTCAGAATTTTAATAATGACTTCGTCTTGGAATTGCTGTTTGGAATATGATTTAATGTTACTTTCCCTCAAACTTTCCTGTAAGATATTTATTATAAAAATTGAGCCATAATTTCCTCAAAGTAAAACCAGATGACAAAATACGTTTGCTCCTTTAACAGTCAAACTTACGGAGGGCTTAATGAAAGGCTTATGTGAGATATCAGAGTTAGAAATAAATTGGTCAATAAACATATTATTTTTGTTCTCAGTTTAAAGTAACTGATTGATCTCATTTTCTGACCCCCCCCCCAAATTATATTTTCACATATGACTGTATAAATCTTGACAGCTGTGAAGCTTATTTTTATCCTACCACTAATGGGCAAATTTCAACCACAGTCATCTCATGAATATTTTCAAGCGGACTTGCAGGGGCCACCCTAACAAACTATGATTCATCGACAGTCCCGGGTAGAACGCTTCCTCAGAAAATGAAATGAAATGATGACTTTGACTTCTCTGTTGCAACATATGGAGACAATACATAAGACCAAAGAGAAGGAAATAATTTGTAATTTATCTCTGTTGCTTTGATAAATATTAATTATGGTATTGAAATCTGCAAGAATATCCACAGGAATAGCAGAGTTTGGCCAATAAAATCTTGTGGATTGTAAAGTTATTACAGCACCAGCCTGATTTCCTGCATAATGTCATCTGTGGAATGGCATCCAGCGACTCATATATTGACTCTAATAACTTGTGCTCAGCTCTGGAAAGCATTTCAGGCAATTTCGGTTTGAGGATGGAGAACCCCACGCTTCTCTTGGTAGTTTATTTGAGTGTCGTTGTCATCACTATTAAACACGTGCTTTTTTTTCTAGTAGAATAATGTAGCTCAAATTTGCTGCCCATTGGTTCTTTTTATGTTTTTTTTTCTACTAGATTGTCCACGGTAAAACTATCAAGCATGATATTTTATGCATGAAATGCTTATTTTGTGTATATAAACAGGTTGTGCTCTTTAAATATATCACTGTAAAACATTATGTTCATTTTGAGTTGTTTCTCACGTTCCTCTCTTTCTTCATAGAGGTTTCAGAACGGCACACAATATTCCAGTATCAGCACGATAAACAAAGATAAAATCATTTTCCTGATTCTTCACACTACTTCCCATTTTATGCAAGCATGGATTATAATAAGTATTTCTCAATACTTATCTGTATTTCCACAGCTATAAACAAAATCTTTCCCAAGCCTTTGAGGTTACTGCCCCAAACTGCAAAATTTGCAAGAGCAATATTTTGTTACGTAACATTAACAGGACTTCTGAATCTTGACATTAATTTTCCAAATTTCTTTGCTTCTAGGAAGTGGTTAAAAGGTCCAGACTGAAAGCTTTTGACAAACTACCAAGCATTAGGTATTCTAACAGTTCTGCTCAAAGTAACCCGAGGTGATGCTCAAGTCCATTCTGCACCAATTTCTTAATACTCTCTTAGAAAAGGCAGGATGTTCCCTGTTCAAAAGGAGAGTTGGCTCTTCTCTGTATCAGCTGTGTCCTGGAAGGGAACGCTAAATCGTAACTAGATGTGAGCTCTCCAGTTGTACATAACTTTTTTTTTTTTTTAATAAGAAGGCCAAAGGTCAGGGGTTCCTTAGAGAACGTTATCTTCTGCCAATTCACATACGTAGAAGAAACGGGACTTCTTGTAGGTGTTGATGAAATTCATCCTGTTGCAAATTCGACCATATGGCACATAAAAGCTCCCTCCAATCCAATTTGTAAATTACACAACGAAGAGGACTCAACCAATGAAGGATTTCCTTTCATCCTGCCCCTCTCCTTCCCCGCAACTCTGCAATCACTAGACATATGCTTGATTTTACTGAAATGAGCAGACCCGTAATAGGGTCTCCTTTCCTGGATGTAAGGTTATGCTCACGCAAAAGTATTTGCAGGATTGGGCCTAACTTGGCTGGCAAGCTAGAGAACTTCACTCTGATTTCCATTATATTTATTATCTACCAGAGGCTGGAGATGTAAAGATTTTCAGAAACGCTGTAATCCTCAATTAAAAAATGCTGGTAGTACAGCTTTGTCAGTTTGGAAAGCTACGAATCAGACGTATCCCATATCCTTATCTTTTGCTTACTGGCTCTCCGTGACTGGAAGGACTTTATTTCACAAAGTGCCTAAGGAACCAAGTCCAGATTCCAAAAAGGAGAGTTACTACAGTAACACTGATTTGATGTATTTATGTTGCAAAATGTACTTCAAGAATCTCTCTACTGCAAGGTGCAAAATAAAAGTAACGGTCTGGAGGTAAATGTAGACTCTTGCCCTTGACTACAGAGCCTGTTTCAAAAGCAATGTACGTAGGTCCAAGGAACCAAGATTACCTTAGCTCGGCCTTCCCAGAGATCTGTTTTCCATTGTTGGTTGGATATAGAGGATAGTTGCAGTAATATTTTTAATAATAATAAAGAATGAACAAGATTTCTGTATGTCTAGTGACTAAGCCAAACTCCTGTGCAAATTTCAGCCTACGTAGCATTTAGCAGGGTCAGAGTGTGAAGAGATGGTAAAGTTCCCCTTCTTTTTTAGTGTGCTTTAAAAAAATCCACTAGAGGTATCTGGGTTATTCCAGCACTGGCCACACCAAAGGAAAAAAAAAAATCTGAAATCCATTGTGAGTGCAGTTAAAAAGTTATTGTGGGTTTTGCTTGTTTAACAGGAGCTATGAAAAAGGAAAAGAAAATGCTACTTCAGAAACTGTTGAGGGAGGCAAAAGATGGGTATCGCCAAATTCCTGGATTCTTTTTGTGTTTCTGTTTCTCCTTAAATGAAAAAAAAAAAAAAGACAGCAAAACCTGTAATATCCTCTGATATTTTAATGAGTACAGATGCATCAGTGAAACCCACCTACTAACCTTTCTTTGCTCCGAACTGCATTTAATCCTGCTGCATAGTAAGCATGCATTGCTTTGAAGTTGTGACACTGAAGCGAAGGTATTTGTTTTCATGGTTGAGAGGGTCCCTTTAACATTTTCTGATTTATTCTACTTAGTACAAACTGATGTTTAACTCCTGCCTTTCTTTCCTACCGTGACCATGTTACACATGATTCTTCTCACCTATGTGTGGCCATTTCAAATCAAGGACATATTCTAAGCCAGTCTCTTCCAGAGGGCCATTTCTTTTACTGGTGATATTTTAGGGTAAAGTGAACCATTCTGTAGGATTGTTTACCTCTCTTCAGTGACCCTAAAGTCTAAATAATGAGCTCAGACAGCATGCCTCCCTTCTATATATATGAAACTATGTAAGATGGCCCCACCATTTTTCACGTAAACCTGTGAATCCTTTCATTTGGCCTTACAGTTCTGATTTCTCATTTGCACGATTTTTGTTTCTAATCTTAAATTGTTGTCCACAAATAATTTTGAATTTATTTTATATTTCACTCCCACTTAAATCCTATTACTAGTATGAACTTTTGCATGAAATCACAGGCTTTTATTGTCCGCAGTGGATGGCTATTCTCACAGAATGACCCCCAAGGAAAAAAAACGTATCATTGCTGTTAACTTTTCGTCCTTGGAGGTGTTCTCTGATTTCACGCACTGTACTCCTTGTACTCTACAAACACGTACACAAAGATGCC
Source organism: Grus americana (assembly GCF_028858705.1). Classification (NCBI taxonomy): domain Eukaryota; kingdom Metazoa; phylum Chordata; class Aves; order Gruiformes; family Gruidae; genus Grus; species Grus americana. The sequence goes on along the minus strand of NC_072852.1, from coordinate 133,584,459 downwards.
AATGCAGCATCTTCGTGTTCATGTTTGTTTTGGTGCACATTTTGTATGTGTTCCTAATACTGGCATTCTTTCCGTTTTGCATGACGGACATTTATTGGAAACCTGTTCTCTCTGTGCCTTTGCTCTGACTTTTTGCTCTGTGCAGATGGGACCCTGTTCTTGCCTCCTTTTTCCGGTTCTGTGTGCATGGGATTCTTGTCTGAGAAAGTTTGCCTACAAAAGGTGGGAAGTTCTCATTATTTAATTAAGAACATAAATAATGCCACCTTCAAACGTCATTTCTGAGAGAGAGATCTATACTGTTTGTGTACCATTTTATGTACGTACACATGCACACACAAATAAAGCACGGCTGCTGGGCAAAAATGCCCAAGCTGGCTCAAATTAGCAAGATAGGGAACTGTGTTAGCACATCTGAATGTCTTCTGGCATGCAGATTACTTGATTTGACTCTAGCTGAGTATCTCTGTATGATGCTGCTTTTCCATGACAGAAGATATTTTTAAAAAATCTATTCAAAACATGGATTTTTCTAAATTATTCTTAATGGATCTCCATTTGAGGGAGCAATATAAATCAAGACTTGCCAGAATTACCTGCATACAATTTCGTAAGACTTATTCCCACCACCAAAAGTCCAAAAGCATTTCCCTGACATGAGTGAAGTTTGACAGATGTGAAACTGCTAAGAGAAAGAACATCCAAAAAGGCAGTAATCTCAAAATCAATTTTCATTATGATCTGAGTTTGTCCCACTCTCTGAAATATACGCATTCAGGTCTGCTGCTTTTACTCTCCCAAGTGACTATTTCTTACAGGACTAGTCAAATTAGTATCATTATGTCCTTAATTGCAAAGAGACTGCAGACGGATTGCAACACGATTATGAGTTTCTGAAACAAGCATGGCTACTTTTATATTGCTTTTAATGATGCCAAATTTCAGTTTGACAACATCTAAAGTTCAAATCTATTAGGAACCTAATCAACTGGTTACCTAGAGATTTTTCAAGAAGCCTTCAGGGCAGGCAGACAGATCCACAGCTTTTCTTGCATATAAACATCCCACTGAGACCGATGTAGCTTTGTACTTGCAAGAAGAGGATGCAAGCCTTTGTTTTCAGAACGAATGTCCTTGCAACAATGGCTTGAAAAGAAACTCTCATTTTGAGGTCCTTGTGTTTGGATTTCTCATAGACTCATTATATTCATAGATTGGTCATCTCACATTACAAAGAGTTACAATTAACTGCGACTTCCCTGATGCTGGATGAGTCTTGTTAACAAAAAAATATCTCCTCCTTAAGTGCTCATCTGTTCAGTTACAGCAGTTTTCCAGCTATGGAAGGAATAATAGCCTTGCAAAACCGAGGTGTGGTAAGAAATAATACCAGAGAGTAACAGTTTAGATTAGAGAAGGCAGCTGGCGGCTTGTGGGGTGATTTTACTCAGCCTCTAACAGTTCAGACTTAACCTACTGTGATTGCACGTGCTTCAGCCTTTTCTTTGATGAGCAATAATCCCGTCTAAGTGAGTTGAGAGAGCAGCACAAATGGACAGCAGATGTGCCCAAAACTGGCATCTGTCCCACTAAACTGTTAAGTAGCCCTGATCTAATCGGTAATGAGTCTCAGAGGGTGACAGAGTCTCACCCCAGCTTTCACGGATCTGATACTTTATTTTAAAAAAATAAAAGTGCTCTTTAATATAAAATGTTACACTAATAGCCTCAAGTGCTCCTTTCAGTGTCATTGTGGGGCTTACATTAATTCTAACTTATTAACAAGAAAATTAATTACACTTGTGAGGGCAGGATGGCACCTTTATCATCAAACATTTAGGCTGATCCAAGGCACACTGTTCTCTGCAACATGTTTTGGTCTTGCTAATGAGATGTCTTTTGCTGGCACGGGCAATCTACAACAGAGGCATGCCTGAATCAAAACTACATGTGCCAGGAGAAATGAAGAAGTTATTCCTATCTACTGTCCAGGAAAAATCAATCCAGAGGCAAATTGTTGAGTATTTTATTCCATTCCCTTCCTGGAATAATTTATGTTCTCGAACATTCTTTAACGTATAGCTAACAAGCAAGCTTCAGACTACATGAGTCTGTATAAATATTTCAGTTATAGGTATGCCAAGTGCAGACTATAATTACTAAACCCAGGAACAGATTAAGGCAAAACAGAAAGAAAATCAGTTGAATACAACATCCTGAAGCACCACCATTTTATATTTCCACCTTGGGCCTTTCTTCTGCTGTACAAGTGGAAAGAAGTGTGCAGGACAAATGAGGGAGATCTTCAGCTGACTGAATGTACGTGCTTGAAAAATTTGGAAAAATAACAGGAAAACTCACACTGGATCAGATTTCCTTTGCTTCTGTTTTCTTATCTGCTCTTTCAGCTAAACGTCTCCTAGAAGAGCTATAAAAAAATCCACACTGGAAATCTACAACATTTACACCACTTCGGGTCAGCCAGCTGGATCGCTTGTCTCAAATACTTTTCCAGCCATTGAGAAATCTTCTCTCTCAAATTCTGTTTGTCTGTCTTTCCTTACTGGCTTTTCAAGGGGTTGGTGGCCACACTATCATGACCCCATATGCCAAATTTGTACAATAGTCTTGTCTTCCTCCATTTCAACAGCCTGCCCAAGTGAAAAAAAGGTAAAAATAATATTCTAATATTGTGCATCCCTTGGTTTCATTGCTGCCTATTCCTCACAGATAGCCGTGATTACCATCACTGAGTTTTCCTTATTAGAACTCCCTCAGGATGAACGTTCGTATTGGAAAGTGATGTGCGGTCATAATGTGTTCTGAAATGGGCTTACTCAACTTTTTTTTCAACATAGATCTTCAGATTCTTTAAAGCATTGATTGAGCTGAATATCTGAATAGCAGACTATATGTTGCAATTAGAATAGCCTAAAATGTTTTTAGGAGTTAAATTCTGGACAAAAACCCCCATATAAAATGCATATAAAAATCAAGCAAGATATATCTATCCAGCCACCCTGCAAATCTTAAAAACATGTATTCTAGTCTTTGTGGAAACCAGATGCTCAGTCTGCTTGTCTACTCTCACTGAAAAATTGATGAAAAATTAATGGGGAAAAAATGAACCCATTTCACAGGAGACTAAACCAAATTGCTATGAGCCTTGCCGAAAATTACTGTCATGCTGCTGTTGAAAAATGAAACACATGAATTTTCCTTGCCCGTACCCACTCCATCCAACTCACATGGTTCCTTTCCACACCAAAACATACTTGCCTCAGGTAAATGGGCCAGCAGAATTATACAAGTTTGTTTTATTTGGCTAAAATGTGCATCAAAATATTTGACTCACTTGAAGTATTAGCTTTGTTTGAGAAAAAAAAAATAGCCACCTGTAAAAAAAATGGGAAATGTTCCAACAAACATAACTTAAAACAAATGAGCGACTATTGAGGTTTCTAATGGGAAAGAAAATTTGCCGTCAGCTGCACTATATGGCACCAGCGAGAGAATGCTGGAGTCTAGCTGGCGAAGGATCTGGGTGAACACTCCTTGTCGTGCGAAACAGGAGACAGATGCTTGACGAAAAAGTAGAGCAAAGGGACACGGTACGGTGTAGTAAAAAGATCCAAGGCATAATTGTTGTATAAAGTTTATTGGACTCTAAAGCAGTTGAAATTAGTCAGATAAAAATAAATAAATTCTGCTTTATTTGGCAGACACTGTAAAACTAACAAACACTTTACAATAGTTTGTATTCAAACATGAACTCTTCTTCATGTTTACTCATTGTTTAAATACAGCTGAAGTTAACTGTGCATTTCCAAGCTCTGAACATAGGATACACAATGTTAAAATCTTTTAATGATTTGCCTGTTTTATGTCAAAGTGTTATAGGCTTGTATGTTTGACTGCAAATACACACATATTGATATGTTTGAAAGCTAATACACAACGGGTTTCACTGAAAACATACAGAAATCAACAGGAAGCTTCTCATTGATTTTGACTGAGTCTGGAGAAGACCCATAATCTGAAAACTAGTATGGTAAATCTTGTTCTCCTCAAGACAGTAGATACACGGGCAACCCTTCCTGGCCTGCACCAGCTGCTTTCTGAAGAGACATTCTCCTCTTCCTCCCTCTCCTGTGGCTTTCCAGCGACTTACTCTTTAGCAAATGTTTTTGCCAGCAAGTCTATGTTTGCAGCACACCTCAGCCCTTCAGGCAAAGACTCCTAGGGTTTGTAGGCAAGGGAAACACACCAAGGAGATACACAGCTGCAATAAAAAGCCATCTTTGTGCAGGGTCAACTAGAACCGTGGGCAAAGCCGGGATTCACCTAGGACAGCTGACTGCCAGAGGCAACAAAATTATCATGGCTTCTTTCGCTTGTGCCAGGGCCCTGGGATGGGAAGTCATGCTGGCTGCTGGCAGAGAAGCCCACGGGGCAGCAGTGCTGCTCAGGCAGGTCACAGTGTCCGTGCTCCCCATCTCCACCCCGGCCTCGGGAGCCACAAACCCAGCTCCAGGCAGCTCTCCTTACAGCTTTACAGCTCTCTCCCTCCACTCCTTTCTGCCCCTGGCCCAGGACACAGCTCAAAAGTTTACTTAGCCAACTCGGCCTCCCCAAAACTGCTGAGAGGCCTTGGGCCAGTGCTGCCTTCGGCCACTTGTTCAGGACTTGCCTGACTGATAGTAATGCAAGCAAAAATCTAATATCCAAATGTAAACCAGTAACACAGTCAAAATATTCTCAGGTTTTAGGACAATATTGTGTA